>NC_136959.1:30649403-30674403 GCF_032717465.1 Coenobita brevimanus | reverse complement strand
GGAGAAATAGGAAGAGAGGAGGGCAGACACAGAAAAAGATTGATAAAGATGAAGAAACGCGTTGACAAAGCTACATCAAGTGAGGGATAAGATATCAGTGGTTGTGATATCACTGTAAATGTTAGTGTTGGAGTTTCATCCAGTGGATAACCGGGGTCAGGTAGTCCAGTGAAAATGTATGACACCGTTTCTGCATTTACTGTACCATAATACTCATATAAAATACATATTTATGTCATTTATGGGCTGTGTCAAGGAAGATGGGTGATTTATGGCTCCAGTAAAGGTGTCATGTTCTACAAACCCTTCATTAAACAACACTCAGATCGCATATGCTACACCATAATCTACCATTATCCATCAGCAAGAGTACGTAACTTCTCGTGAATTTAGGCAGACCCTAACCCAAGTAAACCTAACCTGTTCTACACAAACAACGTAAAATTACTGGAAATTAGCGATAGCACATACTCTCTTACCTACACCCAGCAGTGTAACTACAGGTGGGCCTGAGGGGGCTGGACCCACCCATTTGAAATTTTGAGTGTAGAAAATGAGCTGTGAGGCCGATATAAAAAGGAGTGAATACATTTACGTAGTAGGTCTAGCCCCCCCCTTCCCCACGAACAGAGCGTGGCCCCACAATCGCTATAAATTATAGTATGTGGATACTTGGAGACGTCACTGCATTTACCTCTATTTCTAATCCTTAAAATGACTTCATTTGTTCAGGTCATTTTGACAGAATCAGATTGTCTGTGCCAAAACATCACCTTGAGAGTGATGTCAGGATCCTTAACATTACCTGAAAGAATCACAGCACACACCAGCCTGGGTTCCTGACAATACTTCCAGTTTATATGGGTATTCTGCCACCATAATAGTGAATAATATTATCAGCTTTTCAGTATCAGTGTCAATGAAAATGTAGCACACCGCAAAAATAACTATAACACTCAGTGGATATCTGCATGGCTTCATTGCTTCTTTAGAGACTCGTCTCCCACTGCCCATTCTGGTAGTGGTATGTGTTCCTATCACTTACAGTTCCTTTTCACATTGCGCTGAAGGACAGTAAAAAATAATGATATATATATATATATATATATATATATATATATATATATATATATATATATATATATATATATATATATATATTTAGCATCTTCAATCTGATGTTATACTGGATACTGTAAGGATAATATGCTAGATGATATTGGTGATACTGGAGATGTAAAATTGGATAAAACTATGAGAAATACGGTGTTAAGAGAATGAGATTTTTTTTTTTTTTTTAAGGGGGGGCATACCTCTAACATTGTAAACCAAAAGATAACTATAAACGAAACTGGTACCGAAGCAAAAGATCTATATTTACCAGTTTATTACGAGAGATAATTACAAGTCATGCAGAAAGGCAAAGAAAATATGTTAATTAATAACAAAACTGGTAGACAACAGACGGTACGAAGAGTGATAGAAAGAGGTTGTGTGGGAAAAGCAAAACAAAAAACGAGACGAAAGAGAATGGAGTGAGATGCTGGAAAGATGCCTCGAGAAAATTAGCTTTATAACAGAGAGCACTAGTAATATAGACCATATGAGAGAGAGAGAGAGAGAGAGAGAGAGAGAGAGAGAATTTTATAAAGCAATGGTTGAGACGGTTTTGGCCCTGCAGGTTTCTTTAAAACGTATACGTTTATAAAGCGCTTGTGCCTCACCGTCGTCCTTCACATAGCCTCACAGCACATAAAAATAACCATCCGCGATTGGAGTAACGCGTGTAAGGGAGGTATCAACGCGGGTTTGTACCTTGGTATGTGTTATCTGTGCAGGGTAAACAACGAAGCCCAGCTGCAGGTACTAAGATGAGGGAACTGGTTAAAGTAGACTGCACTGGCGCCTGATTAATAGCAAGATCTTTCGAAGCGTCCTATTTATTTATTTATTTATTTATTTTAATGTTTTATTTTGAATTCTTCCCGCTTCTTAGATGATAAATTCGTTGGTGTTAACAACGGAAGTGAGAATGAAAGTGAAAAAGTGCCTAAGAGATCTTTATCGAAATGAAACCAGCAGCTGAAAACTTGTTGACTTTAAATGTACTGATATCTCATTAATAATAATAATAATGATAATAATAATAATAATAATAATAATAATAATAATAATATTGATAATGATAATAATAATAATAATAATAATAATAATAATAATAATAATAATATTGATAATGATAATAATAATAATAATAATAATAATAATAATAATAATAAAAATAATAATAAAAATAATAATAGTAATAATACTCGTAATAATAATAATATTGATAATGATACTACTACTACTACTACTACTACTACTAACACTAATAATAATAATAATAAAATCAATAAATTTGATAATAATAATAATAATAATAATAATAATAATAATAACTAGAGCTCTGAATTTTGCCGAAGCAATATTCAAAGAACTCCACAGATGATAATGCCAGATTCCAGATTAGAATGCCCCCCCCCCAAAAAAAAAAAAAAAAACTCCACACTTGTACATCAGCCATGGTACTGTATACAGTTTGAAGTATACACAGTATTAAGAGTGGTTGTGGTAAATGGTGCCTTGTTAATAATACATCATAAATTGAATCTGTAGAGATAAGCATCATTATTTTTGTTCTCACCAAGATCTATATACGTGAGAATCTATAACTTCGTGTAAACCATTATACTGTACTGTATATGCCAAGCTACTAAGTCTTGTTAAATTATGCACACAAATGATTAACATTATTACCATTTTGAGCAACTTTTGATGGTTGGTCCAAAAATTGTCAAAAAGCGTAAAAATATATATATATATATATATATATATATATATATATATATATATATATATAGAGATAGAGATATATATATATATATATATATTGATTTGTCATAATTGCTGTCATGAAATATTAATAAGTAGACACTCTTGGGATCCTGAAAATACTTTTATCATTGTAGACCTAATGTTAAGGGACTTTTGCTGACTCAAAATTCTTTTCAGATTTTGATAAGTGACTTTCAGATCAAAGTCAAGATCATGTTCACTCATGACCCACTACATTTCCACTGAGTTTGGTCAAAATCTGCCAAATACTTACCGATTAGCACTTTCACGCATGCGGCGGCCATTATAATTTTCCTCAATATCTCAAAAATTATTAGCTGGATCTCAGTATTAATACCCAGGTGCACTAGTAGGCTGTATGTTGACGACTACATGCTGGAACACTTGCAAGCAATCAGTGAAGCAGTTTTTTTCTGCGCAGGAGAGCATGTATTGATAAAATGGCAAACGGCGCTAGGAAAAAGAAGTTTCGTGCTGAAGGAAGCTTGCAATCAAAATACATTGCTCCCGAAAATTTCAAGTCTATCTCGAACGGTCTTGGAATGCGAGCCTTCTAAGCTTTCCCTAACCCCCCCCCAAAAAAAAAAAAATCTTCAATATCAATAAGAACTCCACAGAATATGAAGGTCTTAATAATAATGATAATAATAATAATAATGATGATGATAATAATAATAATATTAATAATAATAATAATAATAATAATAATAACAATAATAATAATAATTATTATTATTATTATTAATTATTATTATTATTATTATTGCTATTATATATTATTATCATCATTATCATTGTTATTATTATTATTATTATTATTATTATTATTATTATTATTATCCATCCATCCATCCATCATCCAATCCTACATTACCCCATGAAGAGCGTAGGAGCCCGGAGCTAGGCAGTTGGTCCCGATATTTAAGATGAGAGTGACCAGCCTCACTCATCCTTGAGTGGCATTACATGAGCAATCAACCCCAACCACCCCTTGGATATAAACCTTCACCGGTTCAATCCGACTGGAGCGCAATAATTACCCACTAAACCACCAGGCGCCAAAATTTGGTTATATGGTTACCACCCAGCGTAGTAAATGGTTTCCTGGTGCACAGGAAACCATTTGGCTTGTCACTCAGTGTAGAGTCATCCACAGGCTGAAAAAAGTGGAAAGAATGAAGGAAAGAAAGACAGAAGAGGGAGTGTAAAGTCACCCGTAGGCAGGAGGACAAGGAAAGAATAAAGGAAAGAAAGACAGAAGAGAATTGAAGGGAAGAAGGATGGAGAGGAAAGGGCAGATACACGAGAGAAGCACTACGTCGAGTGAGTGGATATTGAGCTCCCCCACCTACCACATTTATTATTATTATTATTATTATTATTATTATTATTATTATGATTATGATTCTTCTTCTTCTTCTTCTTATTATTATTATTATTGTGTCCGACTCTGTTTTTTTTTTTTTTTTTTGCGAGGAAGAAGGAACCAAAGGCCATGAGCCCGCAATAAGAGTTCCCTCCAGGAGAAAAACAAAATACAAGAGAGAGCAAATTCAAGATCCATTCATTTCGAGATGTTTGGACACACTGCGTTTGAAAGACTGGAGATCATAGGCTCAACAGCCCTTTCCCTAGGTCCAGCAGCCTTCCTATATTCCACACACCACCTGTCGCCACCCCAGCGCTAACACCTACCGTCCATATTGAAAACATGTCCGGGGTGTCTCATAGAGAACTGGTGCACTGGTATTAACGGGGATGTTTCTGACATGTCGGTGCGTCTTATGGTATATCAGTAACATCTGTATTAACGACACTCAAATCCTTAAACTGTTCCCTGCCTCAGCCGGGAATCGAACTCATATCCATTTGGACAGCCAGCCACCTTTCTACCGACTCAGGCACGACCTCCTTTCAGTTTCAGTTCTTTACCCCTTCTCTCTTTCTCGTTGACTCCCACTCCTGGTTTCCTTTTCTGTTATCCCCTCCTCCATTTCCTCTCCATATATTTCAGTCTCCGTCCAACTCCATGCCTCCCTCGCCCACCCCTGCCTCCTCCCAGTGGCCTACAGCCCCTGTCAGTGCTTCTACACAAAGCCTGCTATCCTGATTACTGTGGGGACCCTCTCCCTCCTTCTCTCACTCTCCGTGCCCAACACTCACACACTTTTCCTGTTTCCTCCCTCAGATTCTCCTAGTCCCTCTCCCTCACACTATTTTTACCTTCCTTCCTCCTTCATGCTCTCCCTGTCTCTCCACTCGCTCACACCTTCCCTGCCAACCCCTCCCTCAAACTTGCATCTTAGGCAGGTTGTAGGGGGTGCACCCAGTGCCTGAGGTTATCTGTCCGCTGAACCAACTTCTGTCTTCCGCTGGTGCTCCACGCACCATTCACTTTCATCATACCGCTTCCAGCCAGCCTTTTGAACGTAAAATCTTTGGTAGGTCAGTTGGTGTGCTTACTCTGACAAAAACTGCCTATTAGGATTAATATGTGCAGAGATTATCCAAATATAATTCCATGGAAGCGGTATAATTTTAAAACTAAAGCCCATGGCCAAAATTCTCTCTCTCTCTCTCTCTCTCTCTCTCTCTCTCTCTCTCTCTCTCTCCTCTGCATCCCTATCCCGCTTCTTACTTCACTCCCTTTGCCTCTCTCCTGCCATTCCTCTACCCCCTCCCTGCCTCCTCCAGTACTGCAGGGTTTTAAATCATTTGTAGACTCCCTTATCAACCAGCATTTCATATTGCTGCACCTCAACCAGTTATCTCCTCACCAACAACAGACTTAATGAATTTCCGGGTCTGTTGTTCAGACAGAGGACTACAACTATAGTATCTAATTCTGTGAGGTTAAGATAAAGATGATAAAGCAAGGCGAGAACTAAGGGAGATGGTGGTACT
Source organism: Coenobita brevimanus (assembly GCF_032717465.1). Classification (NCBI taxonomy): domain Eukaryota; kingdom Metazoa; phylum Arthropoda; class Malacostraca; order Decapoda; family Coenobitidae; genus Coenobita; species Coenobita brevimanus. The sequence continues at coordinate 30,668,601 of NC_136959.1, read as the reverse complement.
GATGAAAGTTCAGTAGGAAACGGCAGAAGGTGACGATTAGCTGGAATAGTACGTGATGGAGGGTGGTGTGTTGTGGGAGAATGAATAATTAATGACGGGATAAGAAACGTCTGAAGATTCTGTTGTTGTGGCCACCCTTTACAGGCAACAGACAGGTAAACTGACGGATCGATAGACAGGCAGATATCAGTGTACGAATGTGTGTTGCACTAAGCCGGCAGTTAAATGGGGATCATCTCTTCCTGGTACTGTCGGCATATAAATTTCAATGAGACCTTCAGGGAAGTAATGTTTCCCTGACTTTCGTTATCTCTCTTTGCAATACAGCCAGTGGTGCACGAATGTGGGTTTAGGTACCTAGCAAACTCTTTATTTTTATTTCTACTCTTATTATTTGGCTTTAATGAATGCTTATATGGTTCACTTCCAAGCGTTAAAATAGTATTCGCCAATGTATGCCGAGAAAAGAATGTTGCTTGTGTATACCAGCAAGTGAAGTGAAGGAAAGGTAAAGAATATATACATATTAGTGGTATATTGATGTAGGTGAGTTACAAAGAAATCATCCACTTGTTTCTCCCTAAAATACTGTAATGTGATGTCACTTAAAATCAAATGCAAAACACTAACATGTTGGATAATTGACTGCTGCATGATCTATCATAGCAATGATGATGATGATGTTGATGATGACCATCATGATGAGGACAACAATGTTGATGGTATCAGTGGCTAAGCAGGTAAAAAACACCAACAACACTCGGTCCACCTTTATCCTTGATTTGGGAAAATATTAAGCTCTCTGGTCACCATAAACCTTGGACATGAGAATATCTTTATTTTGTGCGAGATGAAGGGACGTACCTAGATATTTGGGGGCCCGGGGGGCTAGGTTCTTTGCGGGGCCCCCTCTGGAGGGGGGCCCCACAAAGAACCTAGCCCCCCTCATTCTCAAAACTTATTTAATATCTCAGCCGGGATTGTCGGGATGATAAAATATATATTTTTAAATATTAATAAAAAAGCTTATATAATTTTTTAAGGCTTTTGGCCCCCCCCCTCAATCGGGGGCCCGGGGGGCAGTTTCAAACAGCCCCCCCGCCCCCCCTCAGCTACGCCACTGGCGAGATGATGGTGGGGAAAGGATGGTGAATGATGGTGCATTTGTCGGTGCTGTGGCGCCTGTGGAAGCAAGATAAAGGAGAGTGAGGGAAGAGTAGTGGTTGTTGATGTATTTGGTGACTGGCGCATGTGGAAGAGAAATATGGTAAGATGAGGGAAGGGTAATGAATGTTGATGTACAGTATTTGGTGGTGCTGTGGCACCTGTGGGAGCGAGAAATGGGAGGGTGAGGGAAGGGTGGTGGTTGTTGATGTATTTGGTGGTGTTGTTGCGCCTGTGGAAGTAAGATACTGGAGTGAGGGGGAAGGGTGTTGTTGCTGATGTATTTGTTGGTGCTATGGCGCCTGTGGAAGCCAGATATATGAGTCAGAGGGTTAGTGAGTGGAAGGGGCTGTCAGCTGGGCCAATCAAGAGCCAGTGTGGTGACGGCTTGTTTAACACAAAAAAACAAGTTGAGCTATCCAGGTGGAAGTGGGATGGGATTCCTGTGATGATGTGGGACTTTCAGTCACACATGGTCCATTGACAGGCATTAATAATATTATAGATTTAAACGAAGGATATTCAAGTTTAGTCCATAAGTCCTCGGGAAGCACATCTATTAAATCCTTGAGATGCACATCTACTGAATCCTTGAAAAGCACCTCTATTTTTCTGTCATCTTAGAGCAACATCGTTTACGTCACTTGATGTTTGGCAGTTAATGCCTTTCTTTTTCTGTGATATTTTAACCCATAATCAAACGTAACTCCAACCTTTTCCATTACTACCACATAAAAGTGTACAGCTGTTGAGGAGTAAATATTAATGTTAAAACCACTACCTGTGGTCCATTTAGTCCTAATAATATCAAAGTGATTCCTTTAATTACATTTACTGACCTATATTTGCTGGCACTATGGTGCGTGAGGGCAGCGTCCTGTGCCATCACTGTGCACTGCGGCCTGGCCAAAATTTGATGAAATCTTCTTACTGCCGCGGGGTCTCATTCTGAATGCTCAGCGCCAGTTTATGGTGCTCTAAACATTCCTGGGAGGAGCACTGTCTATCACCAATTGTCGCTACCAAATTATTCAAGACTATTCAAGGCCAGTTCTTCTCTTCATCCCTCCAGCTTCTCTCTCTCTCTCTCTTATCCGTTGTGTGTATGTGTATCAAACAACCAAACGGCCTCTTGTGTCCTTACGTCACACAGTACTGCTGATGTAAAATATCACACTCTTGCTGACTTTGTGTAAACGGCTAATGTCCGCACTGCATCTGCCCTCCTTAGCAACTTTTTCACATTGTGTCTAGGTATTTTTGCCGCACCCACAAGGGATGCCAAAATGCAGTGTTTCTTTCCGCGTCACTCACTCTGTCACTTACTCACTCTCTGATTCACTCATACCGTTATCTATTATTATGACTTTTCAAATAGTGTGATCCAGGCCTTATGGGGTGGGAGGGGTATTAGAAAGACGAAACTTTGCACACTGGTCACTGGTAGACTTCGATCCGAGCCATATTTCAACCGGGTGGGACCCCCAGGGGGCATCCCTCATGGGAGGGGGCAACCCCCAAAGGTTCTGCGTATAGCAATTATGGTTCCCACATTTTTTGCAGGTGTTTTGGAACTCAAAATTCTGCGCAGTGGTAGACCTTTACTCGTGCCAGGTTTTAGGAAGAGTATCACCATCCAGAGTAGAGGGCGACTATCTAGGTCCCCGGCCAAAGCAGTTATGAACGGCCATAACGTGAACTGAGCAACACAAAATTTTTCACCCTTGTAAACCTACACTCAGACCAGGTTTTAGTCAGGGTGGGACCCACGGAGGCTACTGTCCTCGATGGGAAGAGTTCATGTAAGTCCATCATTTTTTTTTTTTTTAGGAACACAGTATTGAATAGCTGTATACATCCTCTCACTCCAGGTGTAAGGCTGAGTGAGGCCCCAAGGGTCACCATCTAGATCGGGGTGGCCCCCGGTGGTACTGAACAAGACCAATATGCTCTGCCAATTTTTTGCGTAGCGGTAGACTTTAACTCAGACTAGGGATTCGGTAGGTGGGTATGCCCGGGGGTCATCCCTCCCCTATAAATGCTTATTTATTTCCATTTCAAATACTGCAGGCTTGGGTACAGTTTTCAAAGGTGTTCTTTGTCTTATCCCATACAGGATTTCACACAGATCAGCGGCTCTGGGGCAACGTTTCTCGCTTTGTATTTTTTGTGTGACCTCCAGCACTCTAAGGCTTGAGTATCCAGACGTGTCAGACAGACCAGACTTTAACACTACTTATTCGTTGATATAGGCAGGCTATAATAGGTCTTGTGCTTATAGCTTCCTTCTAGACATAAAAAAATAGATAGGTAGGCTAGGGAAATGACAATACAGATATTTGGGTGAGTGAAGGAGTGATGGAGAAATACATGGGGAAGGAAGGAGGAAAGCTTGGGTGGAGGGGTGATGAAGGAGGAGATTTAATAATGGAGACTGAAAGGCGAGAAAAAGTGTGAAGAGTGAGAAAACAGGCAGTGTCACTCATAAAACATAACACTGATGAAAACTGAAGATGGTATTAGCCTGTTACTACTACGTAGAACTGCAACAGACATCTTACCATAAAACAGAAGTGTAATTTCTTCCAGTGCATTCTGGAAAAACTTGGAAACCGCATACCCAATCCAGCGATATGGGTGCTGAATTCTTTGAAATCCCTGTGCTCACAATCCCCTATTTCTAATAAGTTTTAATTTGGGGAGAAGTGCTAACCCACTGAAAATCATCGGAGGGTCAGGCTCTACAAATATTGCATTTAGGATGAGAGTTCTCAACATGTACTAAGATATCAAAACCATATCTTCCCTCCTTTCACTATTTCTGAGAATGTTAAATTTGGTGAGGGGACCCCCATAAAAATCAGGGCTGGAAAATTGTACACAGTGGTCTTTCGCAGTAAGCAGACGAACTCTGCTGGGAAGTTTTGTTCAGATCTTCCTATTTCTGATAGTTTATATTTTTGGAAAGGAGTTGACCTCCTAAGAACACCTAGGCCGGGGGATCACGCTCCCCAAACATCACATTGTAGACGGAAGTCTATTGTACAAGATGTACTAAGATATCAAAACCATACCTGCACTCATTTCACAGTTTCTAAGAATTGTTAGCTTGGTGAGAGGGACTGACCCTCGAAAAATCTATCTGTCCATAGCCAAATGCCTTAATTCCATATGGGGTGGCCACTAAGTAATCGTCTCCATGTCGTCCCGTCCCCCTTCATTTCGCTCTCAACTTCATCCCTCCATATCATCCTAAATCTCCCCTTTCCACTCCCCCCCCACTCACATACACGCTGCTAGTTAGTTTCTCACTTCATCCACCTCAGTGTATTTCTCATCCACGTCACAATCCTTCTCCATTTTCTAATTTGTCAGTCTGTCTCTCCATGTATCTCCACATGCTCCTCTCAAATAACTCATTTCTACTGGTTTCACCCTTGACTTGTGTCTTTCCAACAAGGTTCAAATTTTGCTTTCATACGTTAGAGTGAGGATCACAGTACTGTCATGCAGTGACTTTTTTATTTCCATGCTCACTTCCATATTTGTCACTGTTTCCAATGAACCAGCAGCTTTTCGTCCTTGTCGTCCCCCTTCTAGCACTTCATCCTCCAATCTTCCATTCTTACTTACCGTACGACCCAAACACTTAAATGCACGCACAATTTCCATTTCCTCACTATGCAACCTCACTGTGCATTCAGTGATTCATTTCTCTTGAAGACCATAACTTTACTCTTTCGTACATTCACTTTTAGATTCCGTTACTTACATACTTCCCCAAACACATTCACCAAGCCTTTCAATTCCCCTTCGTTTTCACTTAACAATACAGTATCATCTGTAAACAACAGAACATGAAGTTTCCAAACGCTGCCTTCTCTCATTAGGGTCGTTCCAACATCCACTTCCCTACCTGGTATCTCTTTTATAATTCCATTCACATGGAAATTGAACAGTTATGGAGACATGACACATCCCCGTTCCGGTCCAACTTGTGGATAGAAAAAATTCACTTAGTTCACCATCCACACACGCTGCAACCTTTGCTCCCTCATACTTGCTCTTCACGGCACTCAACAGTTTCCCCATTTACCATACATAACTTTAATGTTTTCAACATCCCTTTCTCCATATCCATGAATGCCGCATTCAGCTCCATTCCATTCTCTAGAAACTTTTCCATTGAACACCTTAGCATGGATATCTGATCTACACAACCTCCTCCTTTCCAGAAACTTCCCTGTTCTTCTCTAACTAATTCCTCTATTATTTCCCTAATTCTGTCAGTAGTATCCTGCCATATACTTCTTCTATTACACTATGAAGACAAATGCCCCTATGATTACCACACACTTCTTTTTTCCCTTTTCTTATGTAAAAGTGAATAATTATATCTGACTTCCAATCCTCCGGGACTCTACCTTCCTCTCAGGCCAATTGACACATCTTCCACATCCATTCTGCTGCTCACCTACGTGCCTCGGCATTTCACAATGCACTTCATCACTTCCTGGGGCTTTCCTCATTTTGACATACTTCATTGCTTCCATACTTCTATCCTACTGATCTCTTCTTCCCTTCTCATCTCTCTCCTTCTTTTAGCCACTCCCCAAGCACTTGTACTGGCGTTGGTTTGTTTCTCTGCGTTAAACAATTCCTTACAGCGTTCTGTCCATCTGCTTACTTTTCCTGACTTCACCAGAAGTCTGCCATTTTTATCTTTCAGTCCCCTACTATCTTCTTAATCTCCGTCTTACTCTCTTGACATCCTTCTAGAGGAGTTGCTTACATTCCCTCCACTTTAAACTCAGATTCCCTCCAAACTCTTCATCCACACTCTTCTCAGTCTCTCATAGTAATTTTCTCACCCTTCTCTTCTTCTCTACATATCACTATTCAGTCTGAACTTCCTCATGTCTCTGCTTCCAGTCCACTCACTGTATGCCTTTTTTTTTTTTTTTTTTTTTTTTTGTGCCACAAGTTGTCTAAAAGTCGTAACTGCAAAATCGCATATAGTGCAAAACCTTTCCAGTAACCAGTCGAAGTCATCTGGGAAGTGTCATTGAAATCCAGCAAATAACTTACGAAGTGTTAAAGCACACACACACACACACACACACACACACACACACACACACACACACACACACACACACACACACACACACACACACACACACACACACACACACACACACACACACACACACACACACACACACAGCCTGAATGCATGTAGGGCAACAGTACAGAGTACGTTGCTAAAAATGATACCATCATGTTTGGCAGGACTGACCAAACTAGTTTTTGTAGGATCCAAGTGAATGACTAGCTTAAGTGAGGGAAAAGAAAAGTATTTCCATTCCTTCGTCTTTGTACACCAAGACCTATGGTGATCTTTAGGAATTACTTCATGAAACAGGCAATTTAACGCATTATTTTGAAATAATATCAATAATCCTTCAAGAGAAAATATTGGTTTTCGTAACCCTTGGAGGACAAACAAAATTCTTTTAACTGTAGATTGGTTAATCGAGAACTGAGAATCCTGCAAACAACTGAGAATCATAAACGACGAGCTGTGGTTTAGGATGGAGCAAAGGCCTGCATCTGGGCCATAACATTACGCTGATATTACATTATTCCAGCCACAACAGATTATGCACGAAAATATGGCGCCTGATAATAACTGAAAGTAAGGAGTAACAATAACAATGTCATTACTGATGATTATGATTTATAATGGCACAGGATCCGGTAAATTACATCGCTTCTCTCATACATCAAATATATTATAGCAGTAGCCGTGTGTGTGTGTGTGTGTGTGTGTGTGTTTTGGGCAGCCGAAACTATACATTCAAATCACACCAAAATTGACACAAAAATCGCAAAAAATTATCTGATGTGAAAAAACTTTTACTATATTTAATGAGCTATAAAATTTTGACCAATAAACGCCGCCCCCGGCGCCCTGTCAGTTGCCGTGGCCGAGTGGTTAATATCTCGGACTTGCGTGCGGACGACTTGGGTTCCATTCCCAAAGCTGCAAATAACATGATCAACTGGATACCTGCAAAAAATCCAAGTGACAACGTTAGACTAGAACAGCACACAAACGGACCATCATGGGCCCTTCGATGTCGCCTTGACGGCCGATAGTGACAACGTTAGACTAGAACAGCACATACAAGGACCATCATGGGCCCTTCGATGTCGCCTTGACGGCCGATAATGACAACGTTAGACTAGAACAGCACATAAACGTGACTCGAATGATCTGAAATGATCGCAGTGCGCGCGCGAAGCGCGAGGAAACGAATGAGAAGCACGAGGAAACGAGTGCGAAGCACGAGAAAGTGAGCGCCCAGTGTGAGAGCCCCTCGCAGGAGCAAGTGCGACTGAGCCCGAAGAGCCCACGAGAACTTGTACAGTAGTTAGAACAGGAATGTGTGTGTGTGTGTGTGTGTGTGTGTGTGTGTGTGTGTGTGTGAATCTTGTCCTATTGATTAATAATCCATTTGTCCATATTCTAACCCTATGGCTAAGAACACCAGTGAAAGAAAACGTTTCAGTCTCTTGTAATATTCTGTTACTGGAAAAGCGGTTCCATTATGTTGCCTTGCATCATTTTCCACTGTACCACGCCAGTGACATCATGGGTGCAGCCAGGTGGGGGAAGCGATGGTCCCGGCCCCCCTCACACTCTTTCTTAGAGTATCTTGATGGAGTGATAGTCATTTACTCATTTATTTATTTTCATTATTTCACTCAATCATCGACAAATGTTTCCTGGGTTCCTATCTTTAGTATTTAACACAAGATGCATTTTTCTGTAAATCTAGAGTCTGTTATGATACTTTCCAAGAAGCTTTTTCTCAATAATAAGCATCAAAGTTTATCCCCTCCACCTAATTAACAAAATCCTTGCTTCGCCCAGGAATGATTGTAACGTTTAAAGATATAAGTCAAGAAAAAACATTTTCAGTATTTGTTGTATGGTGTAGGTTGCTGGTTTATGCTCAGATCTAGTAATAATTATGTAATGGGTTTTGATCGCAAACATCATAATGTTATCTCGTAAAAGTTTCCACTTAGTTAATGTTTGATGAGAGAGAGAGAGAGAGAGAGAGAGAGAGAGAGAGAGAGAGAGAGAAAGAGAGAGGGCAGAAAAACGTAGAAAGTGTCCGAAGTGATGTAGCATGTCCGAGTAGCTCAGGGCTGGGGAGGGACAGTGGGAGTGAGGTAAGATACAACAGGACAAGGCAGAGTGGGGGAAGATAGAGTAGGACAGAACAGGATAAGGTAGGGCATTGGAAGACACAGTAGAGGAGTATAGGAAAGGACAGGAAGGGGCATGACAGTCTTGTGACATAAGTGAGGTAAGAGAGTAAGGATAAGATATGATTGATAAAGCAGACAGAACATTTTCTACCAAATGATAAATTACTGCCATGGTGCATCAGGGGATTCCAGTCATCTGTGCATCATGAATGTATTATTCCACCCGCTTTGAAGACCACTCTAAATATAAACACACACACACACACACACACACACACACACACACACACACACACACACACACACACACACACACACACACACACACACACACACACACACACACACACACACCTGCCAACATTATCCAGTTATCAATACCCAACACCAAGCATGTCATTAATTTAGTCTCTACCAGTAGGCTATACCATAACACCAAATGATGCCAACACTTCCATTCCTGTTTACACGGCAGCTCCATAACCCATATCACAAACTGCCATAATATCACTTCTTTTTTTACTTTTAATTCAAATACAAGTCCACGCTTTACTACTTTTCAATAAACCATAATACCAAAGTCAATAAAGAGTTATTCTCCCGGCCCTATGCAACAGTTCGTTTCTCACCTACCTCCCTTTTAATTACATTACACATTACCACACATCTTATTTGCCGACACGACACCATTCCTTCATATTGAATAAAATCGTACTCACATTTTGTTTAATCACAGGCCACTTCACACTATATCTACCTTAATACCAGTCCATCTCACACTCAACAACACTATACCAGTACAGCCAAACCCAAATTGCTTTCTGCCAGCATCCAGCACTACAGCTCTTCCCTGTGGACGAAATTAATAATAAAAGTGGAAGTAAGGCACAGAATCAGAAATCCTTGAGATGATGCGTATTACGACTTGTTCACAGCGATAATACGGTGACATGAAGGGAGGAACTGGCTGGCAATGTGTGGTGACAGGTGGGGAGAGAGAGAGAGAGAGAGAGAGAGAGAGAGAGAGAGAGAGAGAGAGAGAGAGAGAGAGAGAGAGAGAGAGAGGTGTACAGTGTGTGATGAGAGAGAACCGATGACAGTGAGTTAACATCACTTAGCTTAGTATTCGCCATTCTGTAAAGGATATTGCTATAATACTATCCGTCTCTCTCTCTCTCTCTCTCGTTAACTATTTCCTAACTGACTGCATTGGGTGTGCTGTTATGTTATAAATATATCATCATTAGGAATATACATAGACGAAACATTCATGGTTCTCTCTTTCGACGCCTGATATAATTTTGTTTCTTCTTTTTTTCTCTTTCCTTGATTTTTTTTCCCCTATTTTTCCCCTAGGTAATGGCTTCTTCACTCACTTCTTTAGTGCTTTAATTTCCGCAACTATTAACACTCTCCTCACTCACATTGCCCTTCCCCTCAACCTCATACCTCTCTTACCTACTCCTCTACTCTTCCGTGTGTATGTGTGTGTGTGTGTGTGTGTGTGTGCGCGCTTGTTAACAACGTAACTTAAACAACATAACATGTTATGATGCTTCCTTTTGGATACTCACATACCGATATATTGCAGTGGGTGCAGCAAGGAGGTAGGTTATCGAGACAACAATGGGAAATACATAAAGAAAATGAAGAACACACCCTGACCGCACTGACTGAAAAATGCATAGGGAGAGAAAGAAGAAGGTCTCCATCATCCATAAGATTTCACAAAAGCTTGAAGGGCTTTGAGGAGCACAGAAAATGTGAAATTCAAAGAATCAAGTGTGATATGCTTAGACTAAGGAAGGAAAAAAATAAAGAACCACCATTACAGTGAAAGCCACAATGGACCTAACCCTGGCATCCTGCAGACCTAATCTAGGTTTACTTGGAGCCTAAACTAAGCACAGTTGTCACAGTGTTATCACATAACATGACAGTGAAATATCGATCAGTATGAGACTATCTCCGATGAGGCACAGCAACAGTTTCATCTATTTTTCTCTTGATGTATCTGTATACTGTAATTTTTTTAGACATCAGTGGATAGATCATAATTATTAAAATCCTTTATCGATCGAGAATGAGGTCTGGATGACGATGATGATGATGATGATGACTAGATAATTTGCATGAAGAACGAAAATGGATGTGAACGTGTGTGCTTTATTTTTCATAGACCTTATTGCACGGGTGTCTGTCAGGAAGGTTTGTACACAGTGGCAAAGTTTGTAACTACCATATTTTATACTGTAACATATGCGTGTAAATACGCTAATCTTGATAGACGAAATAAACCTACCACTGAACGACAACTAAGACATGGTGTTAGAACTTAGCATGCTCGTTTGAAAATAAATCAAAATTCTGTATGAGGCAGGGAATTGACTATCAATATACGGTAACGCTTCCGAGATATTTCTTTCTGTTTTTGCCCACGGGGAAAGAAAAAGAGAAAGTGAGAGGAAAAGCAAGATTTAGTACAGCAATATCAACGTGGACGTTTCTTTCCGCTTTAATATTGCAGAGAGAGAGAGAGAGAGAGAGAGAGAGAGAGAGAGAGAGAGAGAAAGGCTACTCCAAAATTACTGACGCACGAGGAAGGGTATATGACATTGCACAGATTAAAAAAAAAAGAAAAAAAAAGACGTTCGTATCGCCGTTGCCTGATAACACCACAGGCCTTCCCCGTGACTGGGAGACCAAAGGGAGACTTACGATTCCTATTACCTGCTCCATGCAGAGGTCTGCCACTATACAATATTTCATTTCCTGAGGTTATATATATATATATATATATATATATATATATATATATATATATATATATATATATATATATATAATGACACCGTCATCACTGCTGATATAATCGCTTCCATAGCCGCTATCACCAATACCACGATCATCGCTACCACTGTTATCAGTACCATTACCACCAAACCCACCATTACCATTATCAGTATCATCGCTACCACTGTTATCACTACCAGTACCCTCAGGCAATACTTTTTTTTTTTTTTTTAATTTTCCCTGGAACGATTACTGTTTCCATGGACGAGAGCCAGCTCAGTGTGCCTTGCGGATTGAGGACGTTATTCTCCCGGGCATGGACGCATACATTCCACTATCTTGTCCTATGACTGATGTAGAAAAAAATTTGGTCTAATCACGAAAGTTCTAATGCATGAAGGCTTAGAAAAGGTATCGGAACCAACCCACTTCCGAATCTCGTCACTTTTACGCCTATGCCCGGAACCGTCCAGTGTTTGTTCTTCACTCTGCTAAGAATAATTTCATTCGTACCAAATGCTCTGGACTCTAGGACTCAAATTCTTCCCGCTCCTTCTGGCACCTTGCCAAAAACCTCTCTAACAACTTTACATCGTAATCCTTCCCTCCCCTTTTTCTCTCTGATATCTCAAGCTATTTCTTCTGAAAAAAAAAAAAAATCTTTGCTCCTGCCTTCTCCTCCAGTTCCACCTTAGACGATTCCGGAGCTGTTCCTCCATCATTCCACCCCAACTTCCTCATGGCTGATTTTAAAATTTCTTTAACTGATGTACGGTACTTTCCACCCTCACTGGCGTCGATGCTAACAAGGCATTTGGGCCTGATGGGGTCCCTCCTGTTGTCCACAACAACTGTGCTTCTGAGCTTACACCCTTCCTGAGTAAACTCATTTCGCCTATGTCTGTCAGGTTGTACATTTTCTTCTTGTTGGAGTTTGCTCTCATTCAGCTTCCCCCCTCCCTCCAAAAAAGGGTGACCATTTCCAGCCCTCTCACCGCTGCCTAATTGATTAAACATCCTGTATTTATAAGGCTTTTAAATTAATTCTTACAAAAAAAATAATAAATAAAATAAAAGCATCATTCCTATCAGAACCTTCTTTCCAATCGCCAGTATACGTTCTACTCAGGACACTTCACTGGCGATCTTCTCACCTTCCTTTCTGACTCTTGGTCATTCTTGTTTCGGGACTTCGTCGAAAGCTTTGCCATTGCACTTGACATCTCAAAGCTTTCGATTGAGTCGGGCATATATTTTTATATTTCTAAATTTACCCCATAAGGTTTCTATCTTATCTGTGCCTTCATTTCTAGCTTCCATTCTGGTAGTTCTATAGCTGCTAGTGTAGACGGCCACCGTTCCCCTCCTATAGCTATCAGTAGTGGTTTTTTCTAAGGACTCTGTCTTATCACGAACTCTATTCCTTCAATTTATCAATGACCTTCTAAGCTGTCACCTAACCCTATTCTCTCAAACGTTGATGACTTCATTTTTCTCCTATCCATTTGCTTCCTGCAACGTCCATTTCAACAGTTACGTCAACAGACAAGGAATGGGGCCACGGCACACTTAATGTCTAACTTGGTTCATATCTGATTGAGGAAAAATAATCTTGTTGTTTTTAATGGCTCAAAAACTCAATTCTTACATCTTTTGACCTGCCACAATCTTCCGCAGGAGAATCCTCTAATGTTTTATCAATATCTAACTCAATCCTACGTCATCTTTGAACATCCACGGGGTTTCATTCTCCGGGGATTTGTGTCTTGGAAAGATCTTATTAACTTTCTTGTAAAATCTGCTTCCAAGAGATTAGGTATGCTAAGCCGACTCTGTGCGTTCTCTACTCCTGCACAGTTGTTGATTTTATACAGGGGTTATATTCGCCTCTGTGTGGAATACAACTCTCATGTGTGGGGAGGCTCCCCTCATACACCTCTTCTCAACAAGGTGGAGTCAAAGGTTTTTCGTCTCATAAACTCTCCTCCTCACACTGGTTTCCTTCAACCTCCGTCTCTTCGCAGCACTGTTGCATCTTTATCTCTTCCATCGCCAATTCAACGGCCACTACTTTTGTGAACTGTCTGCTTGCATCCCCGCTCCACTACGGCGGGCGCGTAGCACCCGTCTAGCAACAAACTCGCATCCTTTTTCTGCCCATATCTAATGCATGAATTAATTGCTGCTCTCAGCTCTTCGTGGTTTTAACAGGTTAACTCTGGAACTGAACGATGATCTCCAGTCTTTTAAACCACAGTGTGTCCAGGTATCTCGAAATGAATGGATCTTGAATTTTGCTCTTTTCTTTTTTTTTTCGTTTTCTTGGCGGGAACAATCTTACGGGCTTCTGGCCTTTGGTGCCTTACTCCTTGCAAAAAATAAAACCACTGTTACGAATACCACTATCATCACTGCCACCATTATCATTACCATTATCATCACAACCATTGTCACCAATATCACTACCATCAAATCATTATCACCAGCAATACTACCATCACACCCACGATCACCAACACCACGATCATAACAACCACTGTTGTCACTGCCATTACCATCACAACAACTATCATTATTACCACTACCATCACAACCACCATGACCAATACCACTATCATTATTACCATTACCATCACAGCCACCATGACCAATACTACTATCATTATTACCATTACCATCACAACCACCATCGCCAATACCACTAACATTATTACCATTACCATCACAGCCACCATGACCAATACTACTATCATTATTACCATTACCATCACAACCACCATCGCCAATACCACTATCATCACTGCTAATGTTACCACTACCATTACCATCACAACCGCTATCATCACTACCACTACAATCACAACAACCATCACTAATACCACTATCGTCCCTGCCATCGCTATCACCATGAAGGATATTAATATGAAGGACAAACACATTTTCCATAACAAAAGGGTTAATATCAAAGAAGTGTCATAACAAAGGGGTGACACACCTAACCTAACCTAACCTAACCTCACTCCTTTGATTCAGTATTTTTGTCACTCCTTTGAAGTGTCTGTCCTTTCAAATGTCACTCCATTGAATACAACCGATTACAAACAAATGTATTTCCTAATTCTTTGTCTTCCCTCCGTCCCTATTATCTCCCAACCCATTTTGAAAATCTATGTAGCTATTATTATTAGGTCTCCACACTATGAAGGTGAATTGCTCTAACAAATTTTTTTTTTTTGTCTTTTTTTATTTACTTTTTTCCAAACATTTATCCAATTGATATTGTTCTTCTATTTCTTCACCAGTTCGTTTCTGACGATAAGGCAATTTCTTCGGCAGTTACCCCCAGACATTTTTGCATTCACTTTTTCTATGTCATATAAAGAATTAGCAGTGTTGGTCAAGTACAGTAGATTTGTCAAGTTCATCTACTGTAAATCCTCATATTTAGGCGTATTTGTCATATAAAAGCTGCTGCACTGCAGTGAAGTGTGAAGGACCGTGAGCAGGATGCCATGAGTCAGATTTGTTTGGGGTACAGTACTAGTTTTTCATATTTTTTCTCTTAAGCGGAAGGATTTGAAATGTCTGTAATTTCTTTTTTTCTAACCTACACTATTTTCTTTTTCAGGTGTTGGTGATGGAATTATGCTATTCAACATAAATGAAGTAGAAGTTTCCAGCTAAACCGATTTTCACAACAGAGCAGAAATTCAAAATCGACCAACTCTGATATAAGCCCAATCCTACGTCAAGGTTCGACATTGGTTCTGCCGTGAGGTCAGTGTCCATACACGAACTGTACCTAAGGACAATATCATACTAAGGATTATCAACTACTTTGAAGTCCATACACAAACAAGAGCCACAGTGGACATCCAGAATCAGTCACAGAAACGGAAGCCAACACTGATGTCATGCGCAACTCAACCACCGGAAGCCTAAAGAAGTTCCACTGCCGTCGCTCCTAAGAATTGGACGATTTAGATTTGCTCCTCTGTTGTGAATACGAATTTTGCTGAAAATTTATGCTTCACTTATGTTGAACAGCATAATACCGGCACCAAAATCTGAACAAGAAAAGGGTGCAGGTTAGAAAACAATGAAATAACGGACGTTTGAAATCCTTCCACTTTTTAAAACACGCCTGTAACAGAGAGAGAGAGAGAGAGAGAGAGAGAGAGAGAGAGGTTAAGTAACCTGTCATAATCTAATCCACATGCCAAGAAATGACACGCACACATAGAGTTAAGTAAATTAATGATAGGGAGAGCTGGAGCTCCCGTTTCACCAGCCCTCAGGACTTGATCCTGACCATCTTCCTTTGCTGAACACTTTCAGCTCATTTATTTACACAGAGAGTAGGCCAGCATGCTCTCTTAATATCTCTACCTTCAACATTCTACACCACACTACATGCGCATAACATATCGCACCTTCTGTTCACTCTCTTTAGCAATGGCCGCTGCAATGTTACTGTCAAATGAGGTGGTACCTCGGACTGCCACCACCGGCAGCGTAGGGCTGGCGGCACAGGGTCCTCCTGGTCCCCAACAAGTGACTGTGCCGGCAGCAACTGTTGCAATTTCTAGTAATGCTCGTCAGCGGAGATGTGAAAGTGCAGCCTTATTTTTCATCTACATCCGGGGCCTTAGCACAAATTTAAACTCATTTCATTTTTCCTTCAGTCCATATCCCCTTTGGCCCTTTTCCTCACAGAACCACAAATCTCACCCACTACTGATACATCTCCATTTTGTTTTCCCGGTTACCATCTCACAAACTTCCGTAACAAGGGCGGTGCCTGTTGTTATATCAAATCCCAATATGCAGTTGACACTATTTTAAACTTCACTTCATCCAGTTTTGATTACTCATTGTATAAACTAAATTGTCAAAATATTACCAAATATATCTGTGCAGTCTATTGCTCCCCCAATGCTTCTTTGAAACCCAGTGTATTTGATTCCATATCCACACAATTGAGTAACCTTAACCTTGCCCTTAGCACCGAAATTACCATTTTGGGTGATTTTAACATACATAATGTTGAATGGTTATTGCATTCTGCCAGGACTGACGACTCTGATCTAGAGTGCGAGCTGTTTGCAGAATCGTTTAATCTTACCCAGCTGGTACAGCAACCAACCAGAATACCTGATAATCCTGACCATAATGCCCATCTCTTGGATTTATTCTTGACAAATAATCCAGATCAATACAGGATAGAGGTACTGTCACCACTTGGATCCTCTGACCACAATCTCATCAAAGGCTCGTTAGTTAACCCCCCCTCCCCACACCCCGTTCTGAACCTGTCAGGTTTACCTAATGGCACTTTGATAGGGCAAATTGGGATGGATTTAGAAATGATCTTGGCAGTCTTTCTTCTCTAGTGATCCCAGTTCTACCCAGTCCCACATTTGCGACTTAATACTAGCTGGTATGGATTTATTCATACCAAGTCAACATTTCACTATGTGATCGAACTGTCCAAAATGGTTTGATGGCAACTGTGCCAGAGCAACAGCCCAAGTGTCATTAGCATACAACTCTTACTTAAAATCAAAAACATCTGAATCACTCTCTCAATTTTAAATTGCTAGAAATCATGGAAACACTGTAACAAATCAAGCTAAATCAAACTTTCTTCAAAAACAAGCATCAAAACTACCTAAGAACACTAATGACAATAGAATACTCTGGTCAACTTCTAATTATTTCAGTAATAACTTTAACAAGTCATCATCCATTCCCCCACTAAAATCTTCAGATGGCAACATTACAAATGACCCACGTGGGAAAGCGGATATCTTTCCCAGTACATTTGCCAGAAACTCTACCATAGACGATGCCAGCAGAATGTCCCAGTACTAGAACCTGACTCTCCCGAAATTGCCCAACTTAACATACAGACAAGATACGTAAAATCCATCCTAGACAATTTACCTACCAACAAAGCTCCAGGCCCAGATGGAATTCCGCCAATTGTTTTGAAAAAGTGGTTCCCTGAACTTGCCTTTGTTCTAGCTAAATTATTCAGACAATGCATACGTACTTCTTCATTCCCAAATTCATGGAAAGAAGCCAATATCCACTCAATTCCGAAGAAAGGAAGTTCCTCTGACCCATCTGATTACAGACCAATAGCTGTCACATCTTCTCTTGGTAAGGTATTTGAAACTTTAATTAATATGCACATAGTTAAACATCTTGAATACAACAACTTAATTATCGATAGACAGTATGGTTTTCGCCACAAAAGATCCACCATTGACATACTCAATCTCCTAATTCATCCCATCCATCAATCAATTGACCTACATGGAGAAACTCATGCCGTAGCCCTTGACATTTCAAAAGCTTTCGACAGAGTATGGCACCGGCCCCCTTCTGTCCAAACTCCCTTGCTATAGACTAACGTCTTTTGTTCCTTTGATTTCCTCATATCTCAGTGACAGGAAAATACGAGTAAAAGTAGATGATGTATATTCCAATTTCCACTCAATTAATGCCGGTGTGCTGCAGGGATCAGTTCTGGTGCAAACCCTGTTCCTGGTTCATATCAATGATCTCTTATCTGTCACCCACAATCCCATTCACTTGTATGCAGATGACTCAACACTACATAGTTCATTCACACTCAGACACCCATTTACAAAGTCTAATATCTCTACCTCTCAACTCAGTACAGCCATCTCCATAAATCAAGACCCATCTACGATCAGCGAATGGGGAGAAAACAACCTTGTCTCTTTTAATGCTAGTAAAACTATCTATCTATCTATCTATTGCCAGACGCCTCAATCCCGTTTGGGGTGGCCACAAACAAATCGCCTCCAAGTCGCCCTGTCCCCCGCCATTTCACTGCCCTGCTCCCAACTCACACCCCCCTCTCTCATATACCTCTCCACCCCATCCCTCCACCTCATCCTCGGTCTCCCCCTCCCTCTTCCCCCCTCCACCTCACTCACATACACTCTCTTCGTCAGTCTTTCACCCTCCATCATCTCCACATGGCCAAACCACCTCAGTGTGTTCCTCATAATGCTTCCTATCACATCCACATCAGCTAATATATACAATTTACTAATAGACAGATATTGCCAGATTCGTATGTTACCTTCAGTGCTACTAATATTCCCATCTCCAAAAGTATTGACATTCTTGGCATCTCACTTAACAATGCTCTTAGCTGGACCTCTCATGTCAGATCACTTGCTAAAACCGCCTCAAAGAAATTTTGATTATTGTACAGAGTCCGTAACTTCTTCACTGACGAGCAGTTAGCTATAATTTATAAGAGTCATATGCACTCTCAGCTTGAATATTGCTCACCCTTGTGGAATGGATGTGGAGAGGTTGCATTAAAACAACTAGACAAAATTCAGAACAAAGCTGTTAGAATTATTAACAACTCTGCCATTGCAAATAAACTACCTCCTCTGCAAGTAAGAAGGAATGTTGCCTCCCTTGCATTATTTTACAGATATTTTTATTGCAAATGCTCAGACGAAGTTGCGTCCATGGTGCCACCTCTCCATGCCTTCCCTCGTGCTACACGGGCATCTGGTAGCGCTCATGACTGGACTGTCACTCAGCCATATTGCAGAACTTCTGCCTATCAGAATTCTTTCATTCCCCGAACTGCATCTCCCTGGAATTAGCTTCCCCAGAGTTGTTTCCCTCCAAACTTCAACCTACAACTGTTTAAGTCTAACTGTTACAGATATTTTATGAACAGAGGACACCAGTAATCTGGTGTATGGATCTTTTTTTTATTCATTTGTTTTTCCTTCCTCTGTACTGTTTATATATATATATATATATATATATATATATATATATATATATATATATTGCAGAAGAGTTAAGCAGACCTTTATATTTAATATTCAAGGAATCCTTGGGTCAAGGTAAACTACCTGATATTTGGAAGAAAGCAAACATTGTTTCCTTA
>NC_136959.1:30591786-30649303 GCF_032717465.1 Coenobita brevimanus | reverse complement strand
ACGTAACCGCAGAGTGAGAGAGAGAGAGAGAGAGAGAGAGAGAGAGAGAGAGAGAGAGAGAGAGAGAGAGAGAGACAGACAGACAGACAGAGACAGAGACAGACAGACAGAGACAGAGACAGACAGACAGACAGGCAGACAGACAGACAGACAGACAGAGAGCATTTAGAATTCCATGAACGTTGAAACTCCATAAAAGATGGTGATGAAAGAAATATGTAAAAAAAAAAAAAAAAAAAACTAACACGAATCTCCTCTAAAAACGCATAGCAGTAAATGAAGCTTGAGCATTAGAGAGACAGACAGCCAGACAGACAAACAGACAGACAGAGACAAAGAGAGAGAGAGAGAGAGAGAGACGATGAGGCTCCGAAAATGAAATCTCGAACGAAAACACGAAATCATAGTGTTAAAAAAAAATCTCTGCGAAGTGAATCCAGTGTGAAATTTTACACAAAGAAGAATGAAATTACATATGGGGTGTGTCTTGAGATGTTAGAGGGGTTTTGATTCTCTCTCTCTCTCTCTCTCTTGATTTATGGAGATTGCTGTACTGTGTTGGGAGTTGGAGATATCAGATTTTGTGAGTGGGTGTTTAAGTGTGAAGAAATTGTGAAGTGTTGAGTCACCGGCATATGAGTGAATGGGATTATGGGTGATAGAAAGAGATCCTTAATATGAATTAGGAATAGGGTTGGAGCCAGAACTGATCCTTGTCGCACGAGACATTAACCAAACGGAAATTGGAATATACATCATCTGCTTTTACTGTTATCTTTCTGCTTCTGAGGTATGAACAATTCAGCAGAACAAAAGATGATAGGCCATAGCAAGGGAGTTTGGACAGCAGGGAACGGTGTCATACTCTGTCAAAAGCTTTAGAAATATCAAGGGCTACTGCATGGGATTAGCAATGTTAGTTAATTGACTGATGGATGGTATGAGTCAAGAGATTTAATATATCAACAGTGGATCTTTCGTGGCGAACACCATACTGTCTGTCGCTAATTAACTTGTTAGATTCAAGATGTTGAACAATGTGCTTTTTTTTTTTAATGTGTTCGACTCTGGGCATAGGCTGCACAGCCTGCTTCCTAGGCCCAGTAGTCCTCCTACATATCGCACACCTCTACACGTCACCACTTCGGGGCTAACACCCACCGTTCATATTGAACACATGCTAGGGCTGTCTCATACAGGACTGGTGTACTGGTATTAGCGGGGGTATTTTTTCGACATGTCGGCGGGTCTTCTGGTAGATCAGTAAAGTTTGCCGTTTTTGAACTTCAAATTCCAAAACTGTTCCCTGCTCCAGCCCGGATTCGATCCTGGGTCCATTAGGATTGCAGGCCGCCTCTCTACCTATTCAGCTACCGCCTTCCCTCATGTGGAAATGAAAACTTCCGTGCCAGTACTCTTGCCAGAAATTCAGATTTAGAGGAAGTCAGTCAGAATGCTCCTGCATTATAACAGAACTTGACTCTCCCGAAATAGCTCCACTGAAGATACAGACGAGATACTGGTAACCTGAAATCCATCCTGGACAATTTACCAACCAACAAAGCCCCAGGTCCAGATGGAATTCCTCAAATCGTTTTGAAAATATTTCCCATAAGTTCCTTATGTTCTAGCTAAATTATTCTTAATATGGATACGTAATGTTTCATTCCCTAATTCTTGGGAATAAGCCAATATCCACCCAGCTCTGAAGAAAGGAAGTTCCTCTGATCTCTCTGACTACAGACCAATAGCCATCACATCTCTTGGTAAAGTATTTAAGATTGTTATTAATAAGCAGACTTTACCAATCTACCGGAAGACCCGCCGACATATCGTAAAAATACCCCCGCTAATACCAATACACCAATCCTGTATGAGACAGCCCTAGCATGTATTCAGTATGGACGGTGGGTGTTAGCGCCGAAGTGGCGACATGTGGAGGTGTGTCGGAGGACTACTGGGCCTTGGGATAGGCCCTGAAGGATTTCCCCAGAGTCGGACACATAATCAAAATAAAATCTTAAGAATTTAGTGGGAGAATGGGTGATGACTTGTTTAAAGTTATTACTGAAAGAACTGAGACTTGACCAGAATATTCTCGTCATTAGGATTATTAAAGAGTTTGGATGCTTGGTTGTCAAGAGATTTATTACTGCTTTTACATGGTTTCTAGCATTTTAAATTGACTGAGAGATTCGGTTGTTTTTTGCTTTATGTATGAGTTATCTGCTAAGGACTTTTGGGTTTTTGCACTGGCACTGGCACAGTTGCTTTCAATTCCTTTTGGGAAGTCGACTCTTTTAGCATATTGTTGACTTGGTATGAAGAAATCCATACCAGCTTGTATTAAGTCATTGATGTGGGACTGGGAAGAACTGATGTCAGCGGAAAAGATAGACTGCCATGGAATGTTAGCAAGATAATTTCTAAATTCATTCCATTCTGCCCTATCAAAGTTCCATCCGGTCATAGAGTCTGGTTCATAATAGAGAGACTTGGAGCAACCGACTAATGAGGCTTTGATGTGAATGTAGTCAGAGAGTCCATATTGCGACAGTACCTCTACCTTGTATTGATCTGGGTTATTTGTCAGGAATAGATCCAAGAGATAGGCACTACGGTCAGGATTATCTGGTATTCGGTTTGGTCGTTTTATCAGTTGCGTGAGATTAAACGATTCTTCAAACAGCTGGCATTCTAAACCAGTATCGTCAGTCCTGGCAGGATGCAATAACCACTCTACATTATGGACGTTAAATTTATCCAAGAAGGTAATTTCAGTAGTACAGGCGAGGTTGAGGTTGGTCAGCTGTGTGGTTATGGAGTCACATACGCTGGGTTCGGAAGAAGCCTTGGGGAAGCAATAAACCATCAATATATTATATATAAGTAATTTAGTTTGTTTAATGAGTACTCTAAGTAAGTAGAAGTGAAACTTAGAGTGTGTCAACTGCATATGCAGATTTGATATAACAATGGGTGCCACCCTTGTTACGAAAGTTTGTGAGGAGATGGTAACCAAGAAAACTAAATGGGGATAAATCAGTAGAAAAAGAGATTTGGGTTTCTGTAAGGAATGGGGCTAAAGGGATTACAGATTGGAGGAAGAAGTGAGGAGAATTCAGACTGGCAGTAAGACCACGGATGTTAGTGAAATATAAGGCCTAACCCACACTTCTTCGTTGACAAGCATGGTCTGTGGTTGCAGTAACTCCTGTCGACACAGTTGCTCAATGACAATGAGCAGAGCCCTGTAGCGCCAGCACTACCCTCCTGGTGGTGGCAATCCGAGGTACCACCGAACTTGCTCTTAATACTGCAGCGACCATTGCTAGGGGTGGATGGAATAGAAAGTGCAGTGCCCAATGTGAATGTAGTGTGGTAGAGACAGGTGGAGGTAGAGGGTTATGAGAGTATGCTGGCCTGCTCTCTGTGTTAGAATAAACACTGAAAATGTTCAGCAAAGGGAAATGGTCAGGAACGGGTCCTGAGGGATGGTGAAGCGGGAGCTCCAGCCCTCTCTGTCACCAGCTGCTATCCACCTCGGGAATACCGCCCTGTTCGACTGGTGCTACAATCTACTCCCTGACTTGGAAAGGTCATATTAATTCTGTTGTAAAATCTGCTTCCAAGAGATTATGTGTGCTAAGCCGACTCCCTGACTTCCTTACTCCTGCTTAGTTGTTGACTTTACATATGGGTTGTACTCGTCCATTGGTAGAGTACAACTCTCATGTGCAGGGAGGCTTCCCACATTCAGCTCCTCTCAACAAGGTGGAGGTAAAGGCTTTTCCCTTCATTAACTCTTCTCCTCTCACTGATTTCCTTTAATGTCCCTCTCCTCTCGCTGCATTGTTACATCTTTGTCTTTTTTCTGTTGCTGCTCTGAACTGTTTACTTACATCCCTCCACTACTACTGTGGGCTCGTAGTGTCTATCAGTAGTCTCTCATCCCTTTTCTGTCAACCTCTCCTCTGAAGAGTTAACCGTTACTCCCAGTCCTTCGCGCATGCAGCAGGTCAGTTCTGCAACTGTCTTCCTATGTCTGCATTTCCTACTACCTACTGTATAACCTCCACGTTTTTAAACACAGTGTGTCCAGGCATCAGTAACGGATCTTGAAATTGGTTCCTTGTTATTTCATTTTCATTTTTTTCTTGGAGGGAAGAGTCTTGCGGGCTTCTGAGCTTTGGTTTCTTCTTTGTTGCATTAGAAAAAAAAAATCTATGACGTGTTTATCTATCCGACACCTGGGGACGCAACGCACCAGATACAGGTAGCAATTGGATCCAGCCACTGTATATATATATATATATATATATATATATATATATTACAATATCCTTATTTTGAATTACCATGAACATCTGTATTTATATGACAAACAACGTACTATTCCATCCACTACTGTCACTGAATTTTGTATAAATATTGCGCAATAACAGGCACAGCTGACTAAATCCAGTGTGTGTGTGTGTGTGTGTGTGTGTGTGTACACTGTAAAACCTCCCCATTTACGCTTGCCTGCTGGCAAATAGCAGGGTCCAAGAAAATAAATATTCACCCTCGCAACAGCAAATGTTGCACATTTTTTATAGTAAGTCAGTGATATGATAAAACTTTCACGAATTCGTTTTCTTTTCTTTTTTTTTTTAAATTCATCCCCACATCGTACTGAAAATCACAGTCTCAACCAATATCACCTTTTTTCACTGTATGTACAGTAGATTTTAGATCAACGTCATTCATAAAACCAGAAAACTGAACCAGGCTGCTAGCATTCCCTTCATTATTAGCAGCACAGCATAATCTTCATTCATTTGACTTCAAATACTCTGCTCCTGAATATTCATCAGGCATACCTTTACCATAGATATAGTTTTGTCCTTTCTCATAACCCATCCAACGATATAGTGTCAACCAAACTGGATGTCCATATTTGAAGGTAATATAAAAAAATATCTGTCTATAGCCAGACGCCATATTCCCGCATGGGGTGGCTGTTCGTCTTTAACCCCTTAACCGTGGGGCGTCACTTTTGTGACGCTCGGGCGCAATGGATCATACCGCGGGGCGCCACTTTTGTGATTCTGTGTTATTTTGAATTCTCCCGGGCTGACAAATGGTGGATTGTATCAACTATCAGTACTGCCAATGTCCAACACTAGTCAGCACTCCAAATCTCATCTGTACTCCCATCCATTGTTGACAATTTAGCCATTTTTCCCTGTTCCTGACTCCCCTCCCTACCTCCCCTCCATTACCCTGTCCTCTCGCCTCCCCAGCCGCGCTGCACTAAAGCAAATTTCCCCTGGAATTATCTACTGATTTCATCCATTGAAATAAGCCCTATGCCCTATTCTTATACAAAATAATATATACCAAAAAGAAATAAGGTAAGTGATAGTGCTATACACCTTAATTTGGCTAATTATCACCTGACAACACCTCACGTGCACTCGTTCGCTAATTTCCCATGGAAATTTCCCCTTTGAATTATGCCGTATAATCTATTCTCGTAAAAAAAAATTTATATAAGAAAGGAAGGGAGAAGCCAAAGTGACATTTACATTCACCTGGAACTACCTTCTTTTTTCTGTATTTTCAAGATTTCCTACTAATCATTTTTTAGCATGTACTGCTACTGTCCACCAATAGTCCGCACTCCTAATTTCATCTGTACTCCCATCCATTGTTGACAATTTAGCCATTTTCCCCCGTTCTTGACTCCCCTCCCTACCTCCCCTCTAGTACCCTCTCACCCCTCCCTACCTCACCTCCTTTACCCTTTCCTATTGCCTGCCCTGCTGCACTAAGCAAATCTCCCCCTGATTTTTCCACAGATTTCATCCATTGAAATAAGCCCTATGCCCTATACTTATACAAAATAACCGAAAAAAAATAAGGTAAGTGATAGTGGTATACACCAGAAATTGGCTAATTATCACCTGACAACACCTCACATGCATTCATTCGCTAAATTCCCACGGTAATTTCCCCTTTGAATTATGCCTTGTAATCTATTTCCGTAATAAAAATATATATCAGAAAGGAAGGGAGAAGCCTAAGTGACATTTACATTCACCTGGAACTACCTATTTCTTTATGTATTGCCGAGATTTCCTACCAATAATTTCTTAGCATGTAAGTTAGCAGCTGTCAGCCCCATTGTCACTGTCAACCCTTGCCTTCTCAGATAAGCCACGCCATTTAGTTCCTTGTCCTCCTCTGTGGTCAAAGCAAGTCGCACTTGCGCCCCGCCATTTCTGCCGCTTCTGTGCCCATTGCAAAGGGCCCAGTGACCTCTACACCCAGAAAAACTCGTGGGGGAAGCAGGAAAGGACTAAGTGACTCTGCAGTGGAACGTGAACTAGCCGAAATATCAATGATAATGATGGATAGTGACTATGATCCTTTGGAGAATTCGTATGATGAGCCGGGTGAGGAAATCGTGCCAGAAACTATTAGTACGAGTGCTTCAGTGTCCCAAGTTATCCCTAGCTCCAAGGGAAAGGAGCCGTTAGTGCAGCAAGGGAAGGAATTTGGGAAGGGAGTGAAAAGGCGGCGGGTTAGCCCCGGAACAATGGCCCCGCGTGACCCAGCCCGCCATGAGTCCCAAGGTGAATCACCTCCCCGTTCCCCAAGCCCCACTTCACTCATTTCTTCCTCTTCTTCTGCTGAATTTTCTCCGGAGTCTTCGTCGTCGGAGTCACCACTAGCATCACCAGTGAAGGCAGGCTATAGAGGAAGAGGTAAATCCCTGACCGGTAAAAGTAGAGTTGCCAATAGAGTAAGGGCTGCTAGTGCTGTACGGCAACCCAGGGTCAGTGCGAGTGACCTTGAACCAGAGAAATCTGCCTCACAGCCACCCTCCACCCTCACCCACCCTACACCGCCACGACAGGGAATCCTGGACGCCTTTGTGTGGACAGAAGGGTCCGATTTTGTCCTAGAACATCTTGATTTCAACGAGAGTTCCTCAGGGATACAGCCTCCCTTCAATCTTGACGAAGATGCTGAGTGTGTTGACTTCCTTTTTGCCTTCCTCGATGACGAAGTCATGCAGCACATATGTGATGAGATCAACAGGTATGAATCACAACGTGCTGCAAGTGGTACAGGTGCAGCCAAGATGCAACAGTGGTTCTTGCTGGGAGTGCAGGAGCTGTATGTGTTCTTCGCCCTCATGCTTCTCATGCCACACTCAAAGAAGCATGAGTTGGAAGAATACTGGTCCATGGACCCCTTACTACCCTCACCCACCTTCAATAAGTACATGGCCAGAGATCGCTTCCGGAACATCATGGGAATCCTGCACTTTGCCAACAATGATGTACCTTCCCAAACCGACCCACTCTGGAAGATCCTGGAGATTCTGACCAGAATGAAGGATAAGTTTGTGACATACTTCCACCCCTTTCAGAAGGTTGTCATTGACGAATCCTTGGTTTTGTTCAGAGGACGTCGTAGGTTTGTGCAGTACATTCCAAGCAAACGCCATCGCTTTGGAATCAAGTTCTTTGTACTGTGTAACTGTAAGATGGAGTACATCCTTGACTTCGTCATTTATTCAGCCAGCACTGTCGATCTTGATAAATCACATCCCCTTGGCTTCTCAGGCTGTGTAGTGAAAGTGCTCCTTGAAAGGTATTTTGGTGGGAATCATGTGCTGTATACAGACAACTATTATACAGCACCGAAACTTGCCAAATACCTTTCAGAGCAAGGCATCGGCTCCTGCGGCACTGTCAAGAGTAATCGTGCCCACTTCCCTAAATTCCCAGAGGCAGAAACCTCGCAGCGAGGAAACGTGCACCTACGCAAGTCTGAGAAGATGCTGGCAATACGGTAGCATGACAAGAGGGTCGTGCACATGCTCACCACCGTACACAAGGGGGAAATGAAAGACAGTGGGAAGGTCGACCGTAGGACAGGCGAACCTGTGAGGAAACCTGATTCTGTCTTAGACTACAATATCAATATGCGGCTGGTGGACAAGTCCGACATGATGATTGGAGAGATCGACTGCCTCATGAAGAATACTAGGTGGTACAGGAAAGTTTCTTTGCATCTCATAGACATGACGATGCTGAACGCCTTCATCCTGTACAAGATGAAGGTCAAGCCACCCAAGTCCTTCTCCCTGAGGTTGTTCGCCAGGACTTGTGTTCAACAGCTGCTTGAAAGATATGGTAAGGTGACAGCATCAGCTCCAAGGCGCCAATCAGTAAGACTTCCCGACAGACTTGAGCAGAGGGTGTACATGGATCGGCACAGACTGGTGCAAATGCCTGCCACAACCAAGAGGAAGGTTGCGATCTGCAGGTGCCAGGTTGTGTGCACATACCACCCGACGCATACCTGAACACAAACGCACCTCTTGGCAGTGCGCTGAGTGTCAGGTTCCCCTCTGTGTTACCTGCTTTTTTGATTACCACAGCCAGAAGTAGTTCTAAAAGTGCAAGTGGGAAATGAAATTAATGTGTAAATAATGTGTAAATAATATGTAAATAATGTGTAAATAATGTGTAAATAGCAAGTGAAAGCAATGGATGTACATATGATTGAACAGTGTAACATAGTTTTATGTTACTGCAAGTGACAGTGAATAACATAGTGTAAGTAAAATAGTAGTGTAAGTATTGAAAATACAATAGAAAATGTAAATAGAAATGTAAATAATTAGTAATATAAGAATATGAGTACAAATACTTGAGGTTATAACAGTGAAAGTGAATCTGTGGCTCTCTACGTATTTTACTGAATGAAAAATTGAATGACTTCAGTGACAATAAACTAATACTACTGAAGGAAACTTATGGATAAAGACTGCAGATATATATAAGTGTTATATAATAAAAGGAATATAAAGGGTGAGTGTTTGTTTGAATAATAAATGACAGAATACCAGCAGCGAACTAGCGCAAGTGGGAAGGTCATATGCTCTCGTAATTTTCATTGCTTTCACAGTGTTTTTTTTTTTTTTGGAGTATGGATCCCAAACTACTTGATAATCATAGAATAGTGTTTCTAGTGATATCTGGCTGTGGTAATCATATTATGGGTTGTCGGGAAGTGTAAAGTGGAGACTTCGTTACCCAAGTTCAGAGGTCTCCACAAGTCCTACGGTAATCGACGAAGGCTCAACAAACTTCCCAGGAGAAAGCTGAAGGTATGTGCCATAAGCATATTTAATTTTAATATTCTAGGACTAATAACTGATTTTTGGCAAATATTTTTTGAGAGTCTGTCGGAGCCCGAATAAGCCCGCGGGACACGCAAAACAGAGCAAAACAAGCCCTCAGTGTAAGGGTTAAGTTAGTCGTCTTACGGGGAGGGGCACAAACCCTCCACCAACACACTTGTTGACACGAAGGGAACACGTATGAGTTGGTTATATGGTTATCACCCAGCGTTGTAAATGTCTTGGCTTACAGGAAATCATTAGGCTTGTCACTCAATGTAATGCCACCTGAAAAGGACAGAAGAGTGATGGAAAGTGACAGGAAAGATGGGAGAAACAGGAAGAGAGGAGATGTTTCTGTGTACTCCTTAAAGTGTAAAATTGATATGATACTGGAGTTGTATAAGAGCTAACACTTCACGACTGGGGAACTCAGAGTCAGTTATCTGCATTTTTGTGAGGATATTAGTCATCGGTGTTCTCTTACTGCCCAGTGAATGTCTCTCTTGTTCTTTCCATAGTTCTCTGTATTTTGATAACTGTTTCATGCATGCCCAGTGAAACTCCTCTGCAGAGCTTTCAGAGTTTTGACTTGTGCAGTGCCCATAAACGCAACACACCAATTGTCGCCTCCATCCTAGGGACTACCGGTACTGATACTAAGTCTGCGCTCAGCAGCCAGCCCTGCGATAGGAGCTCTGCCCTCCCCATGATCATGTAAATATTAAGCTTTCTGAAATGCACAGAAATGCATTATAATATGCGATTTATTATAGCACCTTTAATCTTTTGCTGTTAAATCATAATGAAATGTTTTCACACATTTTAGGCCACCCTGTACAGCACTGTTTGTTTACCATGGGAATATCATGCATCCTTGTTTGGATCAGTCCATTTTCTCCTGAAATCTTATTCCACTCTCACATTTATACCTCTAATCGGTCCTTGCATCACCCCTTAAAGCATTTCACCTCCTCCATTACCTCACCAGCTCCCAACTGAGTTGACCCAAATCCTTCCAATCTCCTTCATTTTCTCCCCACTTACTCTTATTCCTCGCTTCACAGACCTTCTCATCTCTTGGTAATTGCTCCCATCATTTCTTTACATCTCCTACTCTCATCATATTGTCCCTTTATCTCCCTCCCAACACTCCCTTTCACTCCACCCTGCCTTCCCTCTGAGCAATATCCTTCCCCTCCTCCAGCCACTCACCACACAAATATTCCTCATCTTTTAGCACCTCTTCTTCTCTTCTCATCACCCTTATCCATACATATGCCACCTCTTCATGGGTTCTTGTTTCCTTTCACGGTATTTTCAATGTTTTTTCATTCTTTGCACGAAGATATCACCATCTTTCTCTCCAGAATTAGCTTTTTCAATTTATCTTCTTATCCAGTCTTCTCGCCTATCATAAATGCATTTTCCCGTCTCAGTCTTACACTTACGAACACTCACATCCACACCTCACCTCACCGTCTAAATATTCCAGCTTCCCACAACTTTCCCCTTCTTCAGAAATTTCTCTTACCCTGATTCACATCTTCACCCACCCCCATCTTACTGCCTCTGAGTCTCCCTTCTCTCTCCCTACTCCCCCACCACCACCCTGCAGGTCTGGGGGTGACAGCGTGGGGCTCTCATTAGCGCTCGTTATATCAGACTGCGGCTCCGTCACTTAACCTGCCCTTTCCTCTTCCCCATTCTATTTCTGGCTTGCGATTTTTTTATTTATTTAGTAATGTCGGACTACTTCCCTGGAATCGCGCACGAAGACGAAGACAACATTGTATATGTATAAAGAATTATATATAAAACTCTCTCTCTCTCTCTCTCTCTCGTCAGTAATGTAATTTCAGACATGTTGCCATCACCGGGGCAATGAATCCTGTGGTCGAGGTGATCTGTTGTCCCGCACCACAAACTGCTGTCACTGGATTGGTGTCAACCACAACAAATCACCCTGTTGGACAAATTGGCGTGTGATACTGGCCGTGTGGTGTGGCGGTAGCTGTGGTGGTGGTGGTGGAGGGGGCAGGAGTCGTTCAAGAGTGTTGCGTGGTGGTGGTGGTGGTGGAGATCGCAGGAGTGATGTGGCTTTTACTTAAACAAAACACTATTTCTCGACGTATTCTATCTACCATCTTTTCTTCAGCCTGACAGTCCTTAATCACATTCAGTCTACTTTTTCAGTTACTTAATATACATCCTCAGCATCTGTAGGAGAGGATGGAGAGCGAGAGGCTGACGAGGAGAATGTATGTGAGTGAGGTGGAGGGGGGAAGAGGGAGGGGGAGGCCAAGGATGAGATGGAGGGATGGAATGGACAGGTATATGAGAGAGAGGAATGTAAACTGGGAGCAGGGCAGTGAAATGGACAGCGTAACATGGAGGTTATTTGTTTCTGGCCACCTCTTACAGGATTAAGGCGTCTGGCAATAGATAGATAGATAGATAGCATCTGTAAATGTTTGTGCCCTCATCTTAAAACGAACTACTATTTTCACCAATTTTCATATTAACCAGTTTCTCAAGCATTCTTAAAATCTACAAGCTCGTTGACAGATCACTTTACAAATGTGATTAAAAGAAGAGGGGAATCTCCGATTACAAAAAAAAAAAAAAAAAAAATTCTTAAATCTTAGCAATCGGTCCGCAGTGATCACGAATGAAAGAATTTTGCCGCATGGAGTAATATACACCTCTTCTCAACAGGATGGAGTCAGAAGCTTTTCGTCTCATTAACTCTCCTCCTCTTACTGACTCCCTTCAACCTCTGTCTCTTCGCAGCACTGTTGCATCTTTGTCTCTTTTCTATCGCTACTTCAATGGTCACTGCTCCTCTGAACTGTCTGCATGCATTCCTCCCGTCTAACAGCAAACTCTCATCCCTTTTCTGTCCAACTCTCTAATGCAAAAGTTAACCGTTACTCCCAGTCCTTCAGTTATGCAACAGGTCAGCTCTGGAACTGTCTCCCTCTGTCTGTATTTCCTGCTTCCTATGATCTCCAGTATTTCAAGTGCAGTGGTTCCAGGCATCTCGAAATGATCGGATCTTGAATTTGGCTCTCTCTTGTATTTTGTGTTTCATTTGGAAGGAACAATAATAGCGGGCCCACGGCCTTTGGTTCCTTCTTCCTCGCATTAAAAAAAAAAAAAAAGATCTTACACAAGAGAAATAATGTTATGGAACTTGTTAATGGAAGGTGATTTTATTGGCACATTATGCTATGGGTAAAACACACACACACACACACACACACACACACACACACACACATACACATTCACAAGCAAGCTTAAAACTACATATTTAAACAAGACCACCAAGAGAGCGCATACCAACACCACCTCCAATAACATTACAGAGTTACCACTGTAATTCCATTTTCTTACCTGACGAATACTTTTGCGGCCTCACATAGTCAATCCATTAATTCTACGGCTGTATTCGGCCCTGTTACGGAGTCTCAGAGATGGCATACCTCCGACGACGCCAATGAAATGTATGATTTATTCTTGCATCTCAATCCGAATCCTCCTCAAAATTTTACCAACTGCTCCTTGACCTACAACCAATCTATCCTCTAAATTGCGCTGAAATCTGATCGCAACTCTTTGCGTTATCTTGAACACAAACGGACAAATAGACAGACAGACAGAGAGGCAAAAAACAGATGAATACAGTTCCCCCTCCAACATCATTGGCGGATGTTGCAAAACTATTAGAGATCATTGGTGCAGTACAATATGTAGAAAATAAAGGGTGAGAGAATTGTGCTCATGTATAGAGATCTCATTGTTCTCTCTCTCTCTCTCTCTCTCTCACACACACACACACACACACACACACACAGATTCCCAATAGACCTTTAACCCGTCACGTCCCGAGGTTTTCTGCACCTCCGACATCCCCCAGTCCCGAGGTATTTTCGATTTTTTTTTTTTTGGCTAAAACCTTCGCTTTTGGTGAGAAACATCGAAAATTCATAGAGAAATCGCTCACCTGAGGTTTAAAGTGCCCAATCCAGGTAGGAGTTCCTCCTTACCTGAGTGGGTTTTCTAACATGCTGGCACCAAAGAAAACGAGTTCTATGGGAGGGTAACTATTTTATCCACTCATCAACGGTATTTATTTATTTACTTGGTACGAATGTATATGTAGTATGACAGTATATTGGTTTTCAAGCAGTAATAAAGGCATTATAAGCATTGTTTCACTCGCTAACTAACCACCATACCTGACCTATTTTTGCCAAACTACCTGATCATTATTTCTGGCTGTTTCTTCTTCTAATGCTATGTAAACATTGTCCTCCACATTGTCATCGATTGGGGAATCACTCTGGCCCTGAATAACTTTACTAGCCAGGTCACTGGTAACAGGTCCTTTGCCAAGACAATGTCGTGAGGGGGGGAGGGGGGAGGTTATGCAGTGTAAGGCATTGTCCCTGCTTGGTATCTTGTACAGGAATAGAGGAAGGTGTCCCGTGTATACATACGAAAAATCACGTGCGAAAATTGAAAATTGTGCAAATTATGGACCTTGCAATTGCACGACGTACTGGTACGTTGCCGGGACTGGCAAATGCAAATCGTTGCAACGTACCCATACGTCGTCGGGACGGGGCGGGTTAAAGGCATTACAACTAGAGTGTGTGCACAAATTCGCGATAACTTCAGGACCTCAAGTCTAACAGAGGCAGTGGAGATGTTAATAGGCTTCCCTGTCCAACACTGGCCGTAATCACTGAGCGATTCTGGCCAGGAAAATGCCAGTGCGATGGAGAGAGGCGAGGACGGCCTGAAAGAACACTGACTGCGAAATTACACTATACTGGGAGGGTGTATACTTGTGGAGAGATGTAGTGGATGTGAGTGCTGTGACCGGGGAAGTATGGTGGGGTGTGGGTGAGGGGTTTGAGTGTGGGTGTTCCTGTAAATCTGGAGATATGTGAGTTGAAGCTGCTCTTGCAAAGAGATATTGAAGTGGAATTAGGTGTTGTGGATGTGTGAGTGTCCCGTACTTTATGTAAATTAAAAGTGGTTAAAGGGTAATTAAGGGGCTCTAATCGGATAGAGCCTGGGCAAGTTTATATCCAAGGGGTGGTTGGAGTTTATTGTTCACGTAATGCCACTCAGGAGTGAGGCTGGCCACTCTCATCTTAAATGTCAGGACCCACTTGCCTAGCCTCAGGTTCCTACGCTGCTCATGGGACAACGCAGGATTTGATGTTGAATGAATGAAAGATAAAATTTGACATTACTGCCATACACTACCTTGGTGGAATATAAAGTACGAGAGAGAGAGAGAGAGAGAGAGAGAGAGAGAGAGAGAGAGAGATCTTTCACTCAGCCTCTCGCGTTTTCTCATGAACCTTATCTTTCCTCTACTATGCATTTTCATATGAATTAACATACACAGGTTCCTTCACACACACGCACGTACTTCAGTATCGCAGTAATACATGAAACTAAGCTCACAATACCTTCAGTGCGTCACATTTCACCAAAAACACTAAGAAAATATAGAGCAAGTATTAAATACTGCAGTGACCTCGTCGCCCTCCTACACACACACACACACACACACACACACACACACACACACACACATATATATATATATATATATATATATATATATATATATATATATATATATATATATCCATTTAAAAAAGCACCACTTAAGAATAACACGTACCCAACGAAAACAAAGAAATATCAATAGTACAAACCAAATGCGCAGCGTAACAAGGAATATAGTAAATATCGAAATTCTATCAACCACATCCTGTTCAAAGGCATAGCACATCCCGCATCCCACACCAGAACATCGCCAACACAATAATAACAGATCTCACTGGAAAAGGTAATACTGGTAAAACACACAAACACAGGACAGCAGAGAGACGATCATTGACGAACAGCTCGATCATCCAAATATCCTGAAGAACCACCACGCCTTAGCACGACCTCCAAACGACCATAAATTAGGCAGCCTCCATCCCCAGGATCACCCAAGGCCTATAGAGTAGCGACCACTGGCGACAAGGCACCGTGGGATCCCTCATAAGATGTAGATTCGTGGAGAAGGTTACTCCCTTTGAAAAATGCTGCAACAAATTCGTTTTTTTTTTTTTTTTTTTTTTTTCAACCACATGAAAGCAGGATGTTTGATGAGCATCTTCAGACTAATGCAACGTATGGGACGGAATAAGTTCATCCCTCCCAAACAGAATACGCTGTTAGAGGCAGCTGTCGTATCAGCACCAACAGGAACGGAACTTTTTGAGGCACTGCGAAACAGTCCATGGGCGGAAACTGATGGTATGGGAAAACCACTTTAGCACTAGATAATGTAGCACCATTATTTAGTTATCTCAGGTTCCTAAACCGTCTTAGCAAGGATGAATTAGATGCTGCGTGTGAGATTCAGTTTTCTCCTATGGATGACATAACCATGTTAGCTGTACAGATAGAAGGGAAACTTGGTATCTTGCTTACTCAGACAGTTCTTGCAGTTCAGCCAGTTACCAGCCCAACACCACCCTTTCAGTCACAAAGCCGAAGACACGTTTTGCGTCCACTGAACAGACAAAACGTCACACCACGTTCACCAGCCGTGTCACATGCAAGACCTGCGGCGCAAGGCAGCTTCGTTCATGATCATGCCAGATCTAAAATCAGAACTAAGACATTTTGATGGAACAAGTCATCGCGTAGCTCATTGTTACAAAAGACTGGGAGATGTACTAATCACAACAGCCATCATCATTCCAATACAGAATGCCGTGCCCTTGCCAGTACACAGTCCAGGGAAACCTCGTGCCAGAACCAAGAGAATCCTCCATAACGACAAAATTCTGAGTCCCAATACACTAGATTGGTCCTCTGACTCACTTAGGTGTAGCTGTCTTAGGTAATTGTGATGGAGTCCCTACACTATTTTTTATGGACTCTGGGTCTGTGGTGAACTTAATATGTGAACTCTTTCTAGACAGTATTAAAGGAAAGATAAAGGGGTTTGGATCCTTGAGCCGCCTGACATTCCCCTATGTGGTGTTGACGGCTTAGAATTTTATGTGAAGGGCTGATCGTTGCTTTCGTGTGGTTACAAAAAAAAAAAATGCGAATTTGTTTCATCATTCATCAAAGGAAGTAAACTTCCCCCACATCACACACACACACACACACACACACACACACACACACATACAGAGAGAGAGAGAGAGAGAGAGAGAGAGAGATTATGTAATTTCGAACTGGATTTTACTGTTGCATCTTCATCAGACATATAAAATTGGTGATTAAGAACATTGTGCATATGAGGGAATGCCGAGAGACTCCAACATATGTGATGAAGTCAAAAGAGAGATCAGCAGTCAAAGCACCACAGGACCTCTTCCTTGAAATGGCTAAGAATATTCTGACGTGCAAAATGATGATACACAGATACAGATTTGCTGTTCGTTTCTTATGCATGACACTCTTGACATCATCGGCGAAGGCATCCCCGAGGCCCATTAACACAGTAGAGGACCAGCTCCCAACATCTCACCAGCGTCACAGCTTGAACATAAATATCCACATCCCTGTTACAAGATGCTAGCAATACGACCCTCGGGATTGGTGCAGTTTCTAGGTGGTTTGTTTATATGGTGGGTTAGCCGTGCCTTGAGGATGAATGAATTGTGTCTCCTTGTCTTGTTAATATTTTTTTCGTGACTAATTACTTAATTTTTAGTGGGATGCAACACACAAAACTGTCTCCAATCCTTACCATCACTTCTTGAAGCTTTCCCTCATATACCACCCCCTCTTCGCGTAATCATTGTTATTCTGTGTGTGTGTGTGTGTGTGTGTGTGTGTGTGTGTGTGTGTGTATGCTTATGGTAATGAGGAGAGAAAAAATTACAGGATCAGCTTCCTAATCTCTTAGTAATTTCGAGTGACACAGGGCTACTGGAGTGAGAAGGGAAGTTTTCCATGCGTTCGTTTAAAAAGGATATTAGAAGCATCTGTTTTCTCGGGGCAAATAGCTGGAGCTCAAACAATAAAACGCCTATGAATATTTCCACCTAGCAGACTGCACAATATTGCAACAGAAATGCGGCTGTACAGTCAAACAAAAGGGTATCGTTCATCTTACTGCACGTATCATTCCGAAATATGGGCTAAGTATCGTGATCTATGGGGCACCCTGTAGTTATAAGTGCAAATATTGTCCTTGGTAATCATTACGACTCTAAATAGCCTAAATCGTTATACTCGTCTATTGGGTGGTTTATTTTTGATTCAGGTGCGTCTGCAAAACTCGCTCCTTTTCAAAAACCATCTATCCCCAGGTGTGTGATACTTTTTTGGTTGGCTGTATATACCACTTCGTTCTCTCTGCCTTATATCTTTATTATCTGCCATATAATTATCATTATTATTACTCAGACATATAAAAAAAACTATTTTGTTGTTCCTACTCAAACCGCACTATGGTCAGACTCAAATATGAAGTCGGTTTGGGTGGGGCCCGCGCGGGGATTTCCCTCTCTACAGCTCTGCCAAACCTCCTCTCTCTCTCTCTCTCTCTCAGTTGATTGAGAAAGTTTTTATATATTTATAAGTTTTGTTTTCTTCTATATTGTTTCGACCTTTTTTCCACACCACCACTGAGGTAAAAGTCTTGGCGCGTTTTTTTTATAGAGGTTTCCCCAGTAGGCATAAGTCCTCTCTGATCTTTAATCAGACAATTCATCCTCCGAGCTTTCTGATATGTTGATTAAGAATGAATCCACGAAATGGTCGACTGCTACGTCTTGCTGTGAATCTTCTTGCTGTTGTTCAGCATGCTGCACTGCTTTCATCCAGTTATTCGGTGTTACATGATTCAAAGCTTCTTTGGCAAGACGTTTAAGATCAACCATTTTGAAGGTGTTTGCCTTGGCTATATAGGTCTTCACCTGAGCCCAAATGAGCTCAGTAGGGGTGTACTGACAATGGTACGGTGGTAATCTTATGACCCGATGCCCTGCTTCTTCAGCAATTGTGTCAATTACATACTTTGTGCCAGTATCAAACTTCTTTGCAAGTTCATACAGCTCGTGTTTTAAGAGATCGTCGCTGGGCCGTAATCCCTTCTTTATAAGCCAGTCCCTTATATCCGATTTTCTCCAGGACGAGGTTGGTTTTTTTTCAAGTTGGACTGAATGATAGGAAGCGTTATCCATAACAATTACAGAGTTTGGTGAAATGTTTGGTATTAGTTGATTCCTGAACCAGTCTTCAAAAAGTGTTGAATTCATCTGATTATGGTAGTCCCCATTGTTTTTTGCTTGAAATATCAACTCAGCATTGTTAACAAAGCCATTTCTCGTTCCAGCATGCACAATAATTAAACGACGTCCTTTTCCAGTAGGTTGCTGTATTCCAGTGGCTTGTGGGGATGCAGTGTCAGTCCAGCATTTTCCAACTGTATAATTTTGATTTACCCAAGTTTCGTCAAGATACACAATGTTCTGGGAAGACACTTTGACCTGCCGAATTTCTCTCAAAAATCTGGTCCAAGCTGCTGCTACATCGCTCCTTTCCATAAGGAACTTTCGGCCATCAACTTTTGTATATTTGAAGCCCATCTGCAAGAGAATCCTGCGAAGAGACTCGTTGCTTCCGTTGAAAGATATGTTTTCCTTGAGTTCTTCGTAAATCTTGTGCAATGTAGGAATTTCATGCCTTTCATAGAATCCCAGGACAGTTCTTCTGACCACACGCTTGTCGAAATCGTCGAGATTCGTTACAGTTGCACTGCGCTTCTTTTTTGGTGACGAGAATACAAGCTGTTCTGGTGACATTTGTGTCACACAAGCTTTATTAAATTTGGAGCAGATTCTTTGGACTGTTTTTTCGCTAACATTGGTAGCTTTGGCAGTGCGAGCAACTGCTCCTGAAGGTGGAATTATAAAGTCTCCAATAGCCTTTTCTTCTAAAAATACTTGTTCACATTGTAAATAAGTTCTTTCTCCCGACTGTGGAGCACTCGAGAGCGAGTCGGAGTAGCTGCCATCGTGGGTGGAGATCAGGGAGGAAATGACCGGTCACCTGTAGTCTGAGGTGGGTGTCCTTGACCTCTGGCAACGTCGGAAAGCGACGTTGTCACGTGGTGTGGAATTTATACAAATCATTGTTATTATCATAAAAAGAGACACATTCATAGCACTATATACCCTTATTTAATATATTTAATAAGTACAAAATATTTAATATACAATTTCAAATAGTAAATAGCTGACGTATGACAGAGAGAGAGATAGGTACTGCGGTTGATGAGGCAGAGCTGTAGAGAGGGAAATCCCCTCTCGGGCCCCACCCAAACCGACTTCATATTTGAGTCTGACCATAGACGTAATCTTGCAGGGACCAGCAAATGCAAATAACAATGTGTAGTTTTATATGAACGATCAACAGACATAATTATGAAGTAATATTCGTTGTGTGGCAGTATTGACCAAAACACTTGTGTGGTTGTGTGCTTTATCAAGTGTTCTGGTTTCATGAGATGTATGATTGATATGAGATTATTCTCTCTCTCTCTCTCTCTCTCTCTCTCTCTCTCTCTCTCTCTCTCTCTCGTCTTTGATATGAGGGCACGAAAAAAGGAACGAGCGAGTTCATGACAATCACTCGGAAAGCAATCTCGTCACGATCCTAAAAAAAAAAAAAATGAAAAGAGAGATAAAAGAGGTTAATCAACTTTCATTTTATGACCAGCAGAGAGTGATTGGATGTTGGTTATGGCAAAAAATATAACTTTTTTTTTTTTATGGCATATATAATGGAAAATGTCAAAGGAACAGGTACTTGTTTTTCTTTGAGATTACAATTGATTCCAAAACAGAGTCGTTAATGAACTCTTAAATTTTATTCGTATTAATCGGTATCATCATCATCATCATCATCATCATTATCATCATCATCATCATCGTCATCAGGTGTGGAGAGATAGGGTCCAGAGATCCAGAAAAAAAAATTATAGAATGAGATACTAGCCAAAGTTTGCCCGACTGAATTACCAACAATCCCATTCAAGCACCATTCAAGTCCCCAGACGCTTATTTCAGTTCTGTATAGGTATTCGTCCCAATACCACAGCCAGTCACCTCAGCCAAGCAGCCCTACTAGGTTACGTTAGGATTAATTAGGTTAGGTTAGTTTAGGCACAAATAAGTAATTTTGCCAGGGAAACTGTCACGGGGTTTTTAAAATAAATGCTAATATTCTTTAATTGATAATAATGTTCAATAATATTGAAGAGCAGGGACAATGATTATCTTACTAAATCAAGCAACGATTACTTTACGCTGACTTGCTTCGCACGATTCTCTAAGAACGAGAATTTATAAACTTTCTCAACAGTACACAGCAGAGACTAATTACTCAATTGCTGTTTATTAGTACTGTTAGCCTCTGGAGAAAGTTACTTCACCCCTGACAATAAATAACTAATACTAATAATAGTATCAGGTTCTTGCTGGTGCTTAACTCCTAGAAGGCACAACGGATTTTAAACTTAATACAACAAGACTGGCCTAAGTACCAGTTATGAATAGCAAACGTTTATGCAAGCCAGGAGCTATAAGAGAAATAAGCTTAATTGCGGAGAAATGAAACACGAGTTTACATTAAATTAAGCTCAAGAAAAAGAACTGTTAAATTTATTGATTACAAAATAAATTTAACGTTACATTTCAAAATCAAATTAATGAGATCGTACTCACACACTCACTCAAGAGCTAAATTCTTACGCCTAAGAAAAACACCTTAACTAAGCTCTTAAGTCTAGGAAAACGAAAAGAAATACTGGTCAATGAATGCGGTGTATCACCAACGAAGGGTGGGAGTCTGGAGAACTGTAGTCTAGTGGAGCCTGGGTTGACCTCTCACTTCTGGAGCACAGAACCTCACTCCGTCACAGCAGACACTGGACTGAGTAAACTCGTGGGAAAAAGGGAGCGCTAGGGCCGCATTTTTAAATGGCTAGAGTGGGCAAAACGCGCCCAAAACAAATAACTCAGCGGAAGCGCTAATGTCTCACACAAAGACGATCACATATGACAATGAAAAATTTATTTGACAAGGCTTCCGTCTGAATGAGCGGTTACTGAACGATAAACTGGGATTCCACTTGAGTTCGTGGTTTCCCACAAAAGCCAATGTCACTAGCCGACTCGTGACAGAAACACATTGAGCATATTTTTGAGAAAAACCTATGGTTATTTTTTAAACGACGGGCGGGCGTCGTTCCTGGCTGAGGGTTCCCGGAGGTGAGATGAGTATGCATGCAGAAAGGAAATATGCTTCCTGGAACCCTGGCTCTATCTGAGAGGTCAACAAAGATTCCTCACATACCATCACACTCACCTATCCGACAAAGTTAATCCTACGACTGTCATGTTAAAAACGGGTGCCAAACCCTGGTCATACATTACTCTGAACAAATTCCAGCCAGCCTGTTTGATCGCTTGGTACAGTACTTCCATTCTGATCTCTTGGTACTTCCTTGGCCTCGTTAGCTTTTTCTCGCAAACTTTTTTGCTGTATGTATGAAGGTATACCACTGTGCATAAATTTGCTTCCCTAGGTAAAAAATTGATTACTGTGTTTTCTGAAATAAGGACTGTCATACAACCACTGTCATCATTGCCCTCGTAATCATTGCCAATACATCACTACAACAAACATCATTACTGCAATCATCACTACCACGATCAACCCTTTCACCATCATTACCATTACTATCACAACCACTATCGCCAGCACCACTACAATCACTGTCACTGTTATCACTGTGAAGGATGTATATATGAAGGACATAGACACTATCTATTACATATACATAATTCCCCCCCCTCCCCCTCACCTTCACACCCATACCGTCATCCACCTGCACAGCCTACCCGACTACACCGACCACTCCAGCAATTCTCGTTGAGTTTATGATAAGTTTAGAGTATGGAAGGGGAGGGTATCCACGCCCCCACCCCCCATCATCTGTGGGTTAGGTATAGATAATAATTACTGGTCACATGAATCCCACCTTACCTAAGGCCTTGTCCTGGGGGGAAACTATCTCTTTGCATAATGTCGTTTTCCTAAGTAGTACATCAAAGACAAGCGCATGTGTGTGTGTGTGTGTGTGTGTGTGTGTGTGTGTGTGTGTGTGTGTGTGTGTAGATAAATAGATATACCGGCTTACATAGACAGATATACTCACACGAAGTTGCATTTATGTGCCTGGAAAAACAATATATAACGCTGGAGGATAATGTTGTGCTTCTAATTTTGCATTATCCTAGAAATCATCACTTCTTGGCAAATATGTACCTCTTGTAACGAGTACCATCATCGAACTTGCACAGCTGTGGACGATGCTCCCTCATGAAACTTCATACCGTCTGCAAAATCTGTGTAGAGAAGGAGTGACGTGCGTAATACAAAATATCTGCCTTCACTGGGAGGTCAGTTTTACTTCTGTCTCTTCCTGATCTTTACCGTTATAGAAGTGAGGGGTAAACAAAAATGGGTCAAGATCATGTTAGCATATTACATAACCTTTATCCACCTTTTTGTAAAAATGTTTGGGATAATTTTAGAATGTCAAAAGAAATATATACGAATAATATAAGTTTACCTTGAAAATCTGGACAGCATATCTGAAATATTAATACGATAAATGTAATTCCATCTGTGTGTGTGTGTGTGTGTGTGTGTGTGTGTGTGTGTGTGTGTGTGTGTAAAATTGGCATTAACTTACTAAAGTCTAAGCAAAACACCTGTATTGAATCGTGACTTATCAGGGCATCTTATCAGCCTGAAATATGTTACCTTCCAACCAACCATGATCCCATTTCTTGGCAATAATGTGATGTAAGGGAAGTAAAGGCCATTGTTCCCAAGGCTGCAGTTAAGGATGATCTGTGTGACAGCACTACCCTTTCTCAGCATCCCCCCTCCCCCCCTGTCTCTCTCCTCCACCCCCCCACAGCTCAGCCGCACCTTCTCTCTATCTCGGCCTCGGTGATCTGGTTATGAAGTAATTACCCAGTGATAAAGGGTCACCGTAACCCCCGCTGGCTCTGTCCTCCTGCACAGCAAAATATCAATATATTGTGAGTTACTGTTGAGGAAGACGGTCATCGGGAATGTGTGAGCTAGGACTTGGCTTGGGTTAGTCTGATTTGGTCTGGAGGCTGATCAAGCTAGATAGGTTAGGTATGGATTAGATTAAGCTAAGTTATGTTACAACAAATGTGGTTTAGAAGGAATGAATAGAGAAACCCCCTGGCTTTCTCACAGTCCGTACGTCAACAAAGTCGCATGCATAAAATTAGATAGGTGGGTAGGTAGACAGGCTGTTTGA
This sequence comes from Coenobita brevimanus, assembly GCF_032717465.1. Taxonomy (NCBI): domain Eukaryota; kingdom Metazoa; phylum Arthropoda; class Malacostraca; order Decapoda; family Coenobitidae; genus Coenobita; species Coenobita brevimanus. The sequence continues at coordinate 30,625,703 of NC_136959.1, read as the reverse complement.
CAAGTAGGCAGGGGAACAAAGAGATATGTAGTTAATAGAGAATGACCAGGATGATATATAAATAACCAGATGGGTAATAAGGTAAATCAATAACCGAGTGGAAAAGTTGACAGAAGGACAGATTGGTAATTAACTAGATACACAGACACGTAGGTAGGTAAGCAGATAAAAGAGTAAATCACTTTACCACTTGGACGTTTTCTGGTATTACCCGAGCGACTAACTCGAGCGAGAATACAATTAAACAGGTATTCCAGTAGTAGTGTAATAATGCATAACATCAAAATTGCGTTAATTATGGAAAGTATTGAAGCTGCATCTACACATGTCGTGGGAAAGCTTATGAAAAAAGTAATAAGTGTTACTACAAAGACTTTTTCTCAAAAATACCTCCCAGAAAGGAGCTAAATGCCAAAGTACGTGTATATAATTAAGAAACTATTAACGTTACAGCGAACCAGTGCACATCGTTGGAAAGTAAGTGAAAAAACAACAGGCGTTACATAATAGTTAACTCCTGACTGAGCGCCATCCCTGCGCAATATCCAAAATTACCAGAGCGTTAGGCAATTATCACAAATCGTTTGAAAGGTATGGCTCACGTTACTAAAGTGGATTTTCCCAAAATTTGCAGCCATATTGTTGAAAAAACTAAAAAGCGACACGTAGAACGCTACAACTTGGCTGTCTCGGAAACCACCAATGCCATCATTTAGGTGCCTTTTCTCATACTTCACCACCATATGCCTGAAAAAATAAATAAATAAATAAATAAATAAGGCCAAACTCATGACCAAGACTGGGTTATCTCCGAAATTATTAGAGTTATAATTGTTATGTGAAGCTACAGAACGTGGCGACATTTTTTGGCTTAGCTGATGGAGCCAGGATTCCATGGGCTTGAATGATGAGTGAGTGGAAGCGTGGCCCATTAAATAGGGCAAACTTAGGCTGTTTGGACGTTGGTGCTCCTCACCCTGCTCTAGGGTGGGATAAGAGGTCCGGATGATGATGATGATAATTGATCTAAGATGTCGTTCAAAGGAGCATACTAAAGTAATACATAACTTAAATGATATTAATATTAGCCTCCATACAGCTGAAATTGGCCCTTATTCGCCAAACTTAGCCTTAAAAAATTGGTAGTCTCATTAATCACCAACACCATCAGTATAGGTGGAGATCTTTGTATCCGTCATTATTATTATTATTATTATCCTACGCTCCTCATGGGGCAACGTAGGATTGGATGATGAATGATGAATGATTATTATTATTATTGTTGTTGTTGTTGTTGTTGTTGTTCTTCTTCTTATTATTATTATTAGTAGTAGTAGTATTCCCCCCACTTTTCGTCTCCTATTTTCATCATATTATTTGGGAATGTACAGCACCATGACCCTACAACACTGACCCAGTTTCAGTGACCTTGACCTACTTTTCAAGGTCACAGGTCCAAAAATGTCCAAAAATCATGAATTTTTAACCTCAGTTTACTCCAAAACTATTATAGGTAAATGGACATGGAGGGAAACCCTGCATAAAATTATTTTCCAAATATTTGTTTTAAAAAGTCTGAAGGTCATTCATCCGTGACATTACGAGATTTGTGACACTCCACTTTTCGACTGCTCATCCATACAGAAAAAAAGAAAAACTATATATATATATATATATATATATATATATATATATATATATATATATATATATATATGAGACACTTCTTGGCCCTAGTAGATCTAAGTGGTACTAAACCAGGTCTGTTTACTTTTTGGTGGCAGTTTGACCAACGGTTTTTGAGTTATTACACAAAAAGTAAGTTGCACCAGTCAGCAACATTCTCATGGGTGGAGATCAGTATCTGTCTCTGACAGTTACGGTCTTCTGGTTTTATTTATTTTGGTAACCACCAGGCGATTGTTAGTCAACATAGGAGGGCATTTTAACTGTGAAGGGATTGATGATGTTTGCTGTATACTGACACCTCTAGTTTGAGAAACCCTTGCTAAATGAATGAAGCTGTCTGGATGTACCGAGTATGCTAAGATAAATGTTAGTGAAGTGAAGGGTTGACTGCAGCTGCCCTGTGCACATCTTTGGAAAGCTAAAGTAACAACTCTGACAAGAATGGTCACTCGAGCACGTTCCGTACTTTCATTTACTGACGCCTGTAACTCAAATTTGTTTTTTTCAAGGCAGTTATTTCGAGCTTGTGGAGCCTTTTCAAACAGGAAATATGAAATGTTGCCTTCATTAACTCATTCACTACGCGAAGGCTTTCTAAGTAATATTATCGGCTAACGGAAGTGTTTAAATAATAAAAATAAAATCGTAAAGGGAGTAATTCGAATGACATATGATAGGAGAACGCACGCACCATCCACTCATTCGATTCAGTACCACCATCATGTGACTCTGCATTAAGTGACAAGCAAACACAAACACACACCTTGAATCCCACGTTCTTCTTCACAGAGGTAGCAGGGCTCATTATACAGCAGAATACGGGCCACCACAGTCCATTCATCTCTAGCCCATACTGCCATGAGCGTAATCGTCTCCTTGCTCAGTGTCAGCGTGGAGTGTTTCAGTGAGCTGCTTCTCCATCTCCAGAACTTCCTCTGCTTCGACAGGCAGGTTTGAATCGGCGATTCCAATACCTTCCTCACAGAACTGTAGGTATAACTTTGCCTGAGCCAAGGTGATATTTGCACACTTCTAGCACGTTGGTTTATATAGGACATTCCTCCCTGCACGACCATTAGCGAGAGGAACAGCGTGGATTGTGTCGAGCAGTTCATCAACACATAATCGAAGATCAGTTCCTATTCTATAGAGCTTTTGCACTCATTGACCGAAATTTCCGAAATGCCGTATGTAGCCAGAAGACGATACCGTAATCTTTGTTCGTCTTTTTCACATCAGACTTTTTAAATTCCTTCATTCGATAGTATTCTTATACTCGTTCATTCACATCTGTCCTGATGTGTTACCTAACTTGCTCTCTTCTTCAACCAAAGCCAAGGTAAATTTCTCCTTTCTGTCATCCATATTTGAGCTAGAAATCGATCTATAACACATTATATGATACTGTTCTTGATAATGAGAGCTCGGGGATACATGACCTAGGCTAACCTCAGCACCTCACCGGAGCGTGTTACTGGCTCATGTCAAGTAGCATGACGCAATGACACGGGTGTGGTTAAGCCAGGGTTTCAGACCAGCAATTTCATTCATTTCCCCAACTGTTCGGGGTTTCCTCAAACTTACTGACTAGATTACTGCAGATGTCGAAAAAAAAAGAAAAAGAAAGCCTGTTTGGAGCTTCATCAAACTTCTCTCCTTATCTGAATTAGGAAGGCTTGTGAGCTCAGCAGGTGGTTTCTTCAGAAGCTGGGATTACGTTTATGCTGGCCAGACGCAGCGTTTGCTATAGGCTAATTCCAGGTGTTGAGTAGGAAGACAGGTTGATTGTGTGTGTGTGTGTGTGTGTGTGTGTGTGTGTGTGTGTGTGTGTGTGTGTGTGTGTGCACAAAGGATTAGAGTTTTCTCTGTGCTTCATAAGTTGAGCGACATGGGTTGCGTGCACAATGGAGTGCGTGCACAATAATCACTTGGAAGAAGTTGTGTCCGGGGAAAGGAACCGTTAGTCACAATGCTGTCGCTTACTAACTGCTATATTGAGAGATGATCCAAAATGTATAGGAATCCCGATATCCAACGAAGAATATGGAACTGGTTTGGCACAACGCTTAAGTGGAAGTCTATTAGTTTTTCCAGAGTAGCAAACATTTTCGTCCCATTTCGTTCCGTGATTTTGTGGGGATCCAGATCTTTGCCTAGGCCTATGGCTGTTCCACTTGGACTCGAAGAGAGGGAAGCACCTGGGGTCTGAGAAATATAAATGCATGGGGAGAAAAATGGAGAAGAAAGTCTTATTAATAATGTTTTTTGTTGTAAGGGAGAAGGGATGACTGAAACCTAACAAGCTATACAGTAGTGAGGATGTTACAAGAGTCTCCTCAGTACTGTGGCGTAGTTAGCACCACCTCTTACACACAGTGGAGGAAGGGACTGTGAGAAACGTGAGAATCTGTACGTGGGTGTTCTTTCCGAGTTCCTTAGCTTTCTGATTAAGACCACCATCGAGAACACTATATTTTTGCGTAAAACTGATACTTGTAAAACAGCAATGTAAGAAAAACTGTGATGCTTTCATGACAAGATAATTATTTATACTGACGTCACACAATGTTGGGTAGGACAATAGCAGCCTCTTGTTCTAAAGTTGTACAAAGTATTATTTACCCAGACAAATAAGAACAGGGAAGTCTGGGTAACAAGCAATGAAGAGAGAATCCAGGGAAGGAAGTAGGAAGGAGAGGAAATGAAGAAGACAGGAAATAGAAATGAAATACGGAGTGAAACATAAAAGAGAAATGAATATGCATGAAGTGAGAAGGCAGTCTAGAACGTGGAGTTTTTCACTAAATGTTGGGCACAAGTAGAGCAGGAGGAGTTAGTGTTATAGCAGAAAGAGAGAGAGAGAGAGAGAGAGAGAGAGAGAGACCCAAATTCCTTTAATCTATAGCTAATTACCACTGTGTGTGTGTGTGTGTGTGTGTGTGTGTGTGTGTGTGTGTGTGTGTGTGTGTGTGTGTGTGTGTGTGTGTGTGTGTGTGTAATAACTAACATTAAGCAATAACAGCCCATATACAATAAAAAACAAAGTTGATCATAGAAATTGTTATTGAAATTAGTGTCCCTTGGGAAGCTCACTTCCTCTTAAAGCTCCTTCAGACACTGATTATTATTCATCTTAAGTTTCTTTGCAGGTAAAGACAATATCCAGTGATATGTGACTAACGAGGCAGGAAGGAGAAAAGAGAAAAGAGGGTGAGATAGAAGAGGATGGATCAATAGGTGTTTGTGACAAGATATGGAAAGAGTGGAGAAGAGAGGAATAAATTGATGAATTAATGGGGAAGAAGTGCCCAGGTGGTGTTTGGAGGGAAAGTACTGAAGGGGTGAAAGATATGAAGTGATGAGCGTGGAGAGGCAGGGCTTTTTACGTGTAGGTATATGAGACACGGGGGTTTATAAAGGGTAGCCTAGTGGCGGTGGACAGGGTGACATGCAGGCTATTAGTTTGTGGCCACGACTTAACGGGATTAAAGCGTCCAAAATAGATAGATAGATATATTGATATATAGACAGATGGATAGATGGATGGATGGATGGATAGGTAGGTAGGTAGGTAGGTAGGTAGGTAGAGAGACGAAGCTGGAGATGAGATGAATTGTTTCCTTTTTTGGGGGGGGGGGATTTTTTTCTTTTTTAAGTGCTTGAAGTCACCCATTCCTCGGCACAGCTTCTTAGGCTCTTAGTGTACTAGAGTTATCCCGACATTTGAGGGCTGTTGGTGAGCGTATTAATGGAGATGTTTAATGGTTAGTGAGCCTTCATGATCTGCAGCCTGTCGATTAACTCAGTATAATATTCATGACTAATGATGGTGCCAGTGTGCTTTGTCATCGGTCCATCACAGAGAAGGAATGGCAAATTGGAACATGCCTATTCAACCCGGCCAGTCTAGAGTCTACTTTCTTTTCGAATCTTTAATGTGCTTCTACACAAGGACGGAACTATATTCTTAAATACTGAGCAAGTTGCCACCAATGTCGTCCCTTCCGGTTAATATGAACTATATATCTTTGACCAACATCCTGTATTTACAAAAGAGTCGCTTGTCGCTGACGCTCATTCTGATGTCACAGTATATCCTTTCGATGACTAAACACACAATGCACTGTATGATCCTCTTAATCCCAGATACACACTTACCTGTGTTCCAAACACACACTTCATGCTACAAACAAGAAAAGATGAATCCCTTCAGTACATGAGGTTTCTGGTAAGCTAAAATTAAAAGAAGAAAATTACATAATGTCAGCAACGTCGAGTACGTCTGGTAAGTATGAATAAATATGATTTCTTAAAATTTGTCACCATAGCAGTGATGTAGCACGTCTCAGAGTATACCTGGCTCCAGAATAATGCAGGGTATGTATGAAAATGAAGTTTATGCTGCAATACTCATTATCATCATCATCACCCAGTCCTTCTTTGCCTCATCAGGAGCGTATGAACTTAAACGAATCTATGCAGTTCCGACATTTAAGGCGAGGGTAACCAGTCTCACTCGTCCCTGACTTGCATTAAGTGAGCGCTAAGCTCCAACTCTCCCTGGGCTATAAACTCTTACAAGATCAGCCCTGCCGGAGCGCCACAACCCACTAAATTGCAAAGCGTCATTTGGTTCTGTGGTTTCCCCCAATATAGTAAATGGTCTCCTGGCTTAGGGGAAACGAGTTTTTAGCTTGTCACTCATTGTAATCACCCGAAGGCAGCACTACATCGGGTGAGTGGATAGAGGGCACCTCATCCCACCAAATATGCTGCAAATGAAAATCCGTACAAAAAAACGTTCGTCAGATTTAACGTAACCGCGATACTCTGTGTCCTTACTTTCCACTCTACTTTTTACCACTCAAAGAAAAAATGCATCAGGTTATTCAGGCTTTCCGGTGGTTCGAGTGTTTGGCCATCTGTTTGGTGAAGTTTTAGTGGAGTGAATGAGATAACCTTCTGTTGTATTATCCTTTTGGCATCAGTGACTACAGTATGGTATGATTAGTGATGTTAATGTTAGGGAAGGACCACCTGATTGGAACCTGTCATGTTTGTGGTTTATCAAGGTTTATGTAATTATGTGACTCTCTCTCTCTCTCTCTCTCTCTCTCTCCTTATTCCACTAATTCGTTCCTTTCCGCTGCATTGCTCGACCCAGGACCAGTATCCCAGGCTATCAGAGTAATTGGCTTGATATCAGGTTCATCTAAATTAATTCCACGATCGAGGAGCACCAGCAGCCTGCCTCTCACTACACATTTCCAGTTAACAGTCTCAGCCAAATCCTGAGAAACTAATATAGAGTGAGTTACTAAGGTGAGTTTCTCTCTCTCTCTCTCTCTCTCTCTCTCTCTCTCTCTCATGCAGTGCCTTTTGGTATTTCCTCCTCAGTGATGGGGCTAAAGGTCTTATAATTTCACAAAGTCCATTTTGTTCCTGTTGGTCTCAATGGTAAAGGTAAAAGTGGCACAGACGCCATGAGACGCTTAGCCGCGGTGCTCATCTCCGGCCTTTGAGCCTGTGGGGGGAGAGGTGTATTTCATTCACTCTCCTGGTATACGAGGCCACAGTATCATCCAGGTTACCACAGTTACCCCCTCTCTTCCTAATTGCTGCCCTAGGTACTCATTATACCTGCTTATACACAGAGGTCGGACTGATACCTGAGTAAAGTAATGCCAGCTGCCCACACCATGACTCATACCCTGGCCCTGACGATCCAGCAGTTAATCACTCAGCCACGGTGGGATGATAAGGGATTTTATTATTTTTTATGAAAGGAAGAAGGAACCAAAGGCCAGGGGTCTGCAAATTGCTCCCTCCAAGAAAAAAAAAAAATCAAGATAACAGAGGGCCAAATTCAACATCCATTCATTTCATATGGCATTAAAATACCACATTTGAAAAAACAGGTGTCGAGTGTTCCAGTGATCTGATTGTGGGCTGTCGATGCGTCGCTACTGCAATGCAACATCTCCCCAGTTGCTAGGTAGCGCTAATGGTATTTAAAATTTATATTTTTGGCGCATACCTTGTTCATTGCAGTTAATGTTGCCGTCACTCGAACCAAATAATTCACAAAGTAATAATAATAATAATAACAGTAACGCGGTATCTTCTTACTAGTGCAGTACCACAGAGGTCACTGAGAGCACTGTTACTTTCACAAAGCGACCCTAGTTGATACTGACGAATTTTTGGTTGTGTGGTGGCGGCCATGCTTACAGGGTAAAGTCATAAGCCTCGCAAATTTGGCTAAAATGACTTGGCAAAGGTGTTTTAGTTATGACTATAAATATGGCAGATTGAAAGGTCGTAAGAGTCTTTCGTAAGGATTTAGTGCTGATTTCCTCCATTTTGAAGGCTTCTGGGAAAAAATCTTCTTCTTGTGCTGCACTCTTACCTGTTGTATGCACAGGCCCAAGTCTTCCCACTTTACCTCTGAGCTCAGTTTGCTTCTCTCATTACCATCCATGTATTCGTTTTTTTCCATTCTTATCCCCTCTCCTTTTGGAATTTCGTTTTATTTTGCCTTTAACCTATCTGCTTGCTGTCCAAAGAATCACAATTTTCTGGGTTTCCTCTCTCATATTTTCCCTCTCACTCTCTACTTCGTTATTCTTCAGTATTTTTCTATCAGTCCCTTACCTCACCTGTTTTTCTTTCACCTCAGCAATTTCTTCCCTTTCCTTAATTTTCTTTTTATCTATTTTTTTCACTTCTTTCTTTTATCATTTCCTTATTCCCCTTCCCCCAGTTTCTTGCTCGCTTAATATTTCTTTCTGTCTTTATTTTTTTCCTCTTAGTTATCGTCAGAGTTTTCAGGGTGTAGGGAGACAACACAGAGAGTTACAGCTCGACTATTGGTACTTCTCTTAAGCTCAGTAGGTAACGCTGTGAGATAATCTGCCTTCCACGCTATGTGGAGAGGGCTCCAGTTTACTCATCGTTCACAAATATATAATTCCTTTCTTCCAGCCGAGATAGAGAAGCTAGCATTGTTTTCTGTTTGTCTGTCTTTGTCTGTTAGCACGATAACTTTGTCACCGCTCAGGATATCATCACAAAATTTTACAAGTGTGTAGTAGGGAAAAAAATCTATCATGATTTCGAAATTGGCGAAAGTAGGTCAAGGTTCTATCTATCTATCCATTGCCAGACGCCTTAATCCCGTAAGGGGTGGCCACAAACAAATAGCCTCCATGTCGCTCTGTCCCCCGCCATGTCACTGCCCTGCTCCCAGCTCACACCCTCCTCTCTCATATACCTCTCCACTCCCCCCCTCCACCTCGCTCACATACACTCTCCTTGTCAGTCTCTCACTCTCCATCCTCTCCATATGGCCAAACCACCTTTATGTGTTTCTCCTAACGATTCCTATCACATCCACAACACTCCTTCACTTCCTCATTTGTCAGTCAGTCTCTCCATGTGACTCCACATGCTCCTCTCATATAACTCATTTGAAATGAGGTTACGGTCAAGGTCATATATTGAGTCGCGCGAGATATGTATCGGCTAGCGGCTGGTGTGATTCCCCCCTTGGGGGGGGGGGACTATAGTTTTTTATCTTACTTATTTCCCACTAATATTCTTTCTTGTCACTACTTTATTTCATATATATTTTTTTCTCTTCCGCGTATCACCCTACCTCTGCTCTTCCATCTCTCATCCTTTTCATTATCCTTCCTCTCGCTGCCCCTGGCCTGTTTGCTTTCTGCTTACCCTCCCCACTTCAGCTCCCCCTTCATCGCTGCCACTCCTGGGGCAGCGCTCCTTCACAAAGCATGGCAAAAGCCTCCATTCTCTCCCACCTTTTTCCTTATTTCTGGCCCCATTATTCTCATTCTTCCCATCCCAAACCAGTCTCCATAGTTATCGATCCCTGTTGACTTCTTATTCAGTGCCATGTATTTCCTTCCCTTCTTCTTTCCGTCATTTTTTTTCCTTTTATCTTTCACTCCATTATTTTCCTCCTTCTCACTTGCTTACCTGTTTCATTCCTCCTCTTCTCTCCTTTACCTTCTCCGCTGACTCCCCCTCTCTATCTTCTATTTCCTTCCATTGTACTCCCTCCTATGTCTTCTTTTCTCCCATGCCTTCTTCCTTTTCCTCTCATTCTTCCTCTCATGCCTTATACACATTCTCATCCCCATCTAACCCTATTTATTTCCTATCCTCTCTTCATCCCTCGTTATTCCCAATCTGTTTTACCTTGATTTTGTGGCTCATTCGCTCTTTATCTTTTCCTTTCCCATTCTACCTTATCAAGCCCCCCTTTTCCCCACCCTACAATTTTTCAGCCAGATTTTTCAGTCTTCTTCTATTCTCTGCCTACTCTGCTCCTTCACACTATCTCTTTCTTGCTTCTGCCTATCCCCGTCCATTCCCTCCTCTACATTTCCATTGTACACCATTTTCTCCTTACCCTTCCGCAGATATTCCAGTAGTAACTCAGTCTTGGTTATAGCTTTTCCTCTCCCATCACCCAGTCAGCCCTATGCCTTTAGGTCCACCCACCAGCGCCTCAGAAGCTGTAATTAAGGATGTGGGGAAATTTGGTTGTATTTGATCTCTTCCTTCTTTTGTTAAAGAAGAATTACCTTGTCGTAGAACTGGAGGACACACACATTATCGACGTATTGTTGCTGTTCATTCTAAGGTCTAATCCAGCTGAGGCAAATAACCAGGAAATTGTGTAATCCTGATCTCAAGAGAAAATTATTAGTACTCGTCCGAGTGGTGATGGGAACGGTAATTGAAATTTCAGGACTCGACAAGAAGAGGAAAGTATTTTCGGCAGAAAACCGAGGGAAAAAGGGAGTTCAGCTTACAGCCTTAGATTATGGTTTGCTAAGTCTAAGTAAGTTAGAGAGAGAGAGAGAGAGAGAGAGAGAGAGAGAGAGAGAGAGAGAGAGAGAGAAGTAGACAGAAACGGAGAGTAGACAATCTCTGGTGAACTATTTACAGCGAGGACATGACGAGAGAGAGAGAGAGAGAGAGAGAGAGAGAGAGAGAGAGAGAGAAGTTCTGGAAATTGCCTGTGAGTATCTGATGAAAAGGGAAGCATTAGAAGGAGAGAGGAATGGGTAGGAATACGGAAGGGCGGGGATGAAACTGGAGATCGATAGGCGAGAGAGAGAGGGAAGGAAGAATGCCAGAAAAATAAAGGAAGGGTTGGCAATGAAGGGAGGGACGTGGAGAGATTTATATTTTGTATGCAATGAAGAAGGAAACAAAGGCCAATAGCCCGCAAATTGTTCCCTCCAAGAAAAAATAAAAACCAGATAACAGAAAGCCAAATTCAAGTTCCATTCATTTCGCAAATATAACATAAAGGAAGCAGAAAAGTTACCCATGCCAAAGGAAGGCCAACTGAGAAGGACAGAGAATAACATAGGTGGAAGGAAAGACAAACTGATTAATAACTTCAGTAACTCTGATATAACACGAACCATAATTGACAATAATCAAGAAAAACATGGTGCATAGAGATGGAAAAGGTAGGTACTCTCATGTCAGGTTACAAATTGGGGGATCTTTTTCAGTTTCTAGATAATTATTAAAACTTATCAACGAGGATATGATGCTAAATATGAAAAAGAAACATAATTTGCTACTTCTGTTTTATATTTGCTGAAAGCAGACAATTCCACAGACCAGAATAATCCATCGTACTCACAGTAATATCCCACGACGGTTCACAAATACAAGTGATTAAAATAGCAACATTAATCTCATCCAAATCCTTCATCATATTTATGTAAATATAATGAGATACAGGACATTAGGATTAAATTAAGTAATGATATTCTTGAAAGAACAAAAACGTAAGCGAGTCAGCAGAGTGGCTCGATGGGAGAGAAAGTGGAGGAGGCGAGAGGAGGAGAAGGAGGAGGAGAGGAAAGTGGATTACTTCTAAGTGGGAAGACAACAGGCTCGAGTGACACATAAACCCGAGAAGTGAAAGCTCGATGAGGAGGGAAGCAAGGAGGACGAAGGATGATACAAATGGCTGATGTTTGAGGGAGGATGGAAGTAACAGAGAACGATAAATTAGGTCAAGGAGAAAGAAGAAAAAGATCTTAAATAGCAACGAGGAATAACTGGAGGGAAATAAAACTCGAACGTGAGAGGGCGGGGAGAAGCAAAAAAGAAGTTTGAAAGTGAGGAAAGTGAGTGAAATTATTTGAAAACTCAAGTCAGAATGCCTTGAACGAGGTTTGAAAGGCGCTGAGGAGGAAGAAGTTGGAATAGAAAGTTTGTTAACAGAGAGAAATAGAAAGGTAGAAGGGAAATGAAACAGAGACGAGAAGAAAGATATATTTGTGAACAGAATGGGGGAGAGAACAGATAAAGGTTGTGGACCTAAGAATATAAGGACACATGAAAAGATTGAAGAAACAAGAGACATGAGGTGAGTGGAAAAGACAGAAAGAAGTAGCCCAAAGAACGACTAGTGTCTGAATTTCAAGTCGAGAAACTTTCGGTAAGAACACACAAAGAAGTGCGAAATAAAAGTCTTAAGGATAAAGGCGCCTTGTATGGCGTGGAAAAGGAGAAGAAAAATTGAGGAAGAAAAGGAGGAAATAATGTTAAAGGGAGAGAACATAAGGTAACACGCAAGGGTAAGGAAAGAAAGGAGAGAGAATGAAGACAAAGGCATGCAAAACGAAGCTAAAAAATGCTTGTTGAGGAACAAGGGAAAAGGAGAGAGAGAGAGAGAGAGAGAGAGCTGGTGGGGCCTATGTACGATTTTTGAGATACCTTTCAAACTCTACTGTAACTGTTCCCAATTCATAGTTTTCGAAATAAACCTATTGTGATGGAGGGTCAACTAATGAGATAAAAGAAGATCTCTGGGTTTGTAGTAGAGAAATGAATATACTCAATGAATGTAAAAGGAATTCATAGACCAACAAAGGTTACAGAAGCTGAGAGCGACTCATAGCAAAGAATCCGCTTCGCACAACAAGGATAATACGTGTCTCTGTATTTGGGTCTCCAGCATGGCCACACGCAGCTAGTATTCTTGTTGTCAGTGTTTTCACCACCCTGCACACTTTGGTCTTTGTGATTCTCCAGATGTGGTTTGGTCCGTTCAGTATATATTAAGTCCCTGCAGAGTAGTCATGGATATTTATATTAAATATCTGCAGAATAGTGTGTTAATATGCACGCATTATGTCCAGGCATCTCGAAATGCACGGCTCTTGAATTTGGCTCAGTTTTTATTTTTCTCCTCAGAGGGGAAAATCTTGTGGGTTTCCGGCCATTGCTTCTACTTGGCATTAAAAAAAAAAAAAATAGTATTTGGGTGGGAGATCCTGGTGTGGCATAATTATCAAATGTGTATGAGAACACTAGAGTCGAAATATCAAGGAATACTGGGAGTTAAGGAAGTGTGTTGAGCATAATATGAAAGAGGGTATCTTGTCTCAGGTTAATGTTTGTATCGTCTTTGGCAATAAGTATTTTATCACGATTTTAATCTTATATAGCCTACATATACCTGAAAGTGTGACCGTCAGTTTGTGTGCGTTTCTGCTGTGGAAAGTAATATGTACCTAACCAGAGCGAGCCAAAGGGGTCCTACTGGGGCAAATTTGTACAGGAAATCTGTGTGTGGTTTAACGCTCCTAAAGTGGCGACCCTGATGGCCAAAATTCGAAATAATCAATTTAACATGGCGGAGATTTTCGGGAAAATAATCATAGTGTTTTCAGCTTTCTCCAAAAACCCTATTAGTACTACAAAGAGTTGGGTGGTTGGGTGTGGGTAGGTAGGATGGATGAGTGTGGTGGGGCAGGGTTGTGCAGCACGGGTGGATGAGTGGGTCTGCAGGGTGGATGGGTGGGTAGTAGGAAAACTGGTCCCTGAGTGTGTCTGTAGGGTGAGTGGGTGCTTAGTGGGAAAATAAGTCCATGGTATGTAAGAGACGTGCAATCCCCAGTAGACAGTCTTATAACATTGCTTATACATCGTGCCAATATTGCTATAATCTCTGACCCTCGCAGAACGACTGACAGATTTATCCACTGTGCTTTTACAGAACAGACTGAGATAGGATCTAGTGAAAGGGTTAGAAATTAATCTTTATAACGATTGTATTATGATATCAGGACTTGGATTTTTACCTGCTCACCTTTTGACGATATTATTCAAGAGAGAGAGCTCTTACGAGGGCAAGTAGTTCATCAACATCCTTATCATCGTCAGTACCATCATTGTTAATAATTAACTGGAGTGTAGCTCCATGTTGAAGGTTGGGTATGTACTTTGTTTTTACTACTGATGTTCTGCCTGCCACCGACAACCATCATCATCATCCATCATCGTCTTCATTATTATTCATAAATTAACAGGACGTATGGACGTAGATTTAAGATTCAATATGCATTTTATTTGTTATTTCTTATTTTATTCCCGTCTCAACATCTCCTTCACTTGTAACAGCGTTTGTCAGTATATCTCATCCAATTCTTTTTCCCTCAGTTCTGCGTATCTCTGGTTTAGGTCACATGAACATAGTATCTGTCGGTCCACCACTTGTGAATCATCCAGCCACTCCAGTTACCAATAATTCCTGTTAGTTACCTCATCTACTATTATTTTGTTCACCAACCTTGAAATCTGTGCTTGCATTCCCTCACCATATCAGCGGGCATGCAGCGTCCGTCCAACTAGACACTCCTTCTGTTTTTCTTTTCATCTCTCTAATTCAAGAGTCATATCGTATTTTCATTCATTCATATACTCAGGTGGTCAACTCTGGAACGATCTTGCTAAGTCTGTCTTTCCCACTGCCTATGATCTCGAGTCTTAAATGCAACGTGCTCATGAATCTCCAAGCTTAATTTGGTCTCATATTGATAGTTCTTTGGTATACTGTGCACTTATTAATGTTTTCTTACCATGTGGAAACGTTAGCACATCCCAGCCTCCCGTGCACAAGGGTGTCACTCCCTCACAAGTATTTGCAACAATGAAATTCCTCCATTCGCCTTGGTAAATAATTTGGCAGGAGTAACAGTGCCACTTCGGTCACCAGAAATTCTCCCAATATTTCATGCTAGCACACCCAAATGTCCGCCAGAAGGTCAAGCGTGGCTGCAGCATCAGTACTGACTCGAATCATATTCCCTTCCCGGACATGGACGCGTTATAAGTCAATGTTTAGGGATTTCTTAGCTCGATGTTGTCCTCACGCAGCCTACACATCACCTAAGTGGAATATTTACCGTATCGTCGTCTGGTGAAATTCCTGGAAACCTGAGATTTCTCTTGAAAATGGAGGATTATTGTAGTTTGATCTATTATCGTAACAACCACAAAAAATATTTCAGTTCATTTGAAGAGTGAATAATACAGTTTCACACACACACACACACACACACACACACACACACACACACACACACACACACACACACACACACACACACACACACACACACACACACACACACACACACACACACGACTCTCTCTCTCAATCTCTCTCTCTCTCTCTGGACGCACGTGCGTGTGTATGTGTGTGTGTCAGGCTCTGCTCTGTTCCAGTATTTGCATCAGCACCTGCTCCGCAACAGCAATGTTAGAATCGCATCCGCACCATAACCGCAGACTTTTAGCTGTTTTGGACCCGCACCTGCACTGCACCCTCAAGACTGTCTGAACCCGAACCGCACCTGCAAGACACAGAACCACACCCGCACCACACCCGCAAGACATAGAACCACACCCGCACCACACCCGCGAGACATATAACCACACCCGCACCGCACCCGCAAGACACAGAACCACACCCGCACCGCACCCACAATATAGAATCCCACAATTTGCACAGCAGCCATATATCCACATACAAGACTTCTGGGCATTACGTAATCATGAGCAAGCATATACAGCATACTTACCACCATTTTTCTTGTTTGTAAAGGTATGATATAGAAAGTAGAAATTAAACAAGGGAAGAATTTCAATGATTTTACTGCGACATGGTTATGAAATATTTGTTAGGTTTTCATTAAGCTGTTTTGACACGATTGTGAAAGTCGGTGACCCATCCTGTTATAACCTCTGTTGCTGTCATATCTACTTCTCTTTACCCTTAGCATTTACGTTTGAATATTTGATTAGGATATCGACACAGGATGACTGTAGGCTTGTCCTTCTCCTAGATAACACTACATGCCTGGCAAGATTAACATTTCTTTCACTAAGTGTGCTGGTGGCTATAATACATAGAACGTTATAGGCAATCCTAAAGAGTGCCGGAAGTTGGATCTCGTGTTCCTTCCACATGACTCACTCTATTCCGTTCATAATTACTCTCACGCACATTTATCGCAGTGGAGAAAATACAACCGCACATTAACCGCACCGGCAGAGAATGGAATAGCACCCATACTGCATCCGCAACGATTTCTCTGCAGTATTTAGCAACCCCAGCTCTGGTGTGTGTGTGTGTGTGTGTGTGTGTGTGTGTGTGTGTGTGTGTGTGTGTGTGTGTGTGTGTGTGTGTGTGTGTGTGTGTGTGTGTGTGTTCATTCGTTCCTGCTTTTGTTTTGAACTCTGCAGCTTTCCTCTTTCACACAACACTTTATGTCCTCAATATTCAGCAGTCTCGTGCAGTCTTCCTAGCACTCTGTCTCTTTAGCATTCCATTACCACCCTTCCATGGCCACTCCTTGACCCCTCTTGTTCTTCTTGTTCTTGTTCTTGTTCTTCTTCTTCTCGTAGTCTTCTTCTTATTCATTTTCTTCTCTTTCTTCTTCTTCTTCCCCTTTTTCTATGCTCCTTCCCAATTTATGTTTTTTCCTTATTCCCTTTTATCTATGTTCTCCCAAAATCGCTGTACCTTTTATTCCTCATTGAGTCTTGCATGATATCACTTTCTTCCATTTCCAGTATCATTGTAGTTCTCAGTATCACATCCCCTCCTAATGCTACACGTTCAGCTCGCTTTTCTCTCACGCTTTCCACTGCCTGGCTCACTTCACTGTTGCCTCTTTCCTTCATCTATCTGTCTATTGATCTGTTTTTATTTATCTGTCTTTCTATTTCTGTAGCTATCTGTCTTTATCTATATATTTATCTATCTGTCTACCTATCTGTCTATCTATCTACTAAATGTCTATCTATCTATCTGTCTATCTATCTATCCATCTATCTGTCAATCAGTCAGTCTATCTATCCATCTATCTGTCAATCAGTCAATCTATCTATCAGTATCTATATCTATCTGTATCTACATCTTTATCTATCTTTATTTATCTATATTTATCTATCTATCTATCTGTCTATCTGTAATATGTATCTCTGTCTGTTTGTCTGCCTGTCTATCTGTTTATCTATCTATCTATCTATATCTATATATATCTATTTATATCAATATCTATATCTATCTATATTTACCTACAGTATATGTATCTGTCTGTATCTATATTTATCTATCTGTCTATCAACCTATCCATCGATCTATCTATCTCTCTATCTGTCTATCTATACATATCTCTCTCTCTATCTCTCTGTCTGTCTATCTATCTATCTATCTATCTATCTATCTATCTGTCTGTCTATGTCTATATCTCTCTTTCTATCTATCTATCTATCTATCTAATTATCTATCTATATATATATGGCATACAAAGATGTTTGGCCCTTTATCCTCAGGTACTTCTTTTCATCACAAAACTGTTACCAGTGACCTCTTGACCTCATCATCCCACCACGTCAACAAAACAGATTCAATGACGGTCTTATAAAGGAAGCCGCTGACTTGAAGATTCTTTCATTTTCTTTATCGGAAACGTGTCACCCACACATCAGAACTATTGACCATGAGGATTGTGTGTGTGTGTGTGTGTATGTGTGTGTGTGTGTGTGTGTGTGTGTGTGTGTGTGTGTGTGTGTGTGTGTGTGTGTGTATAATGGTGGTTTGGCGTGGTGTGGTCTTGTGTGATGGTGGTGTGGTGAGGTGTGACGGTGATGTGGTGTGATGTTGTGCGGTGTGGTGAGGTGTGGTGTGGTGTGTGGTGAATGATGTGGTGTGATACTGGTGTCCCGTGATGATGTTTTGATGTGTATTTTGAAATGTGATACAGTTTGAGAAGAAACGATACGATAAAGTGGTGGTTTGATTGCAAAATGATGTGATGATATGCAGGAGGGAGAAGCGAGAAATGAAGGCGTGTGTATGAGACAGGATACGACGGCATGGTGTTTCTGTCATGGCCACTAAGGATGAGAAACCAGCAAAAGACGTCAGACAGTCATCAGAAAGACACTAGGTAGAATCCTGGAATGTGGTTTCCTTTTTAAGCTGAAACCAAACTCCTGAAATTTCGTTGCTACCGAGTTCTGCGTTAAAACCAGGATGTGTGTGGGGGTGGGGGAGCGGGTATTCCCTCGCCAATTAATCCGCTCGGGAAAAGATTAAGCCAGACTGACATTTGTGGCATTCATTGGCTGCCTCAGGGATTGCAGAATTTTTAGGTGGATTACTTGAACCCACTGACAGAACATAGAAATTCGTGTGACACTACGATTTTTTTCGTAAAAATATTTTTTGGGGAAAGGCTGTAGAGTGAGGGGTTTATTCAGTGGCAAGTAGGTGTATTTAAGCAGTACTCTGACTTATGTATATACAAGTACATAATCTAAAGCTTTGCAGTATACCAAGCACCTGTCTATATATCAGAAGGCTTGAAATTTAACGATTCTTTCATCCGAAGTGGCTTTAACTGATATTAGTTACTGTATTCTAGCAAGTTAAGATATGTTTATTGACCACACAGTGAAAGATGGAGGTGAGCTCAGCGACCTCCACCTTCCTTCTGTTTAAAGGCAGAAGATTTATACGCGGTATTATCATTTGTTCGTTACCCGGTAATACATCTTTCTGGTCCAGTTCCAACAACTTAAATCCATTGAAGGTCATCCTACCATCTTTTTGTTTTATATATCCTGCTATTCCACATTCAACTTCTTTCCATCCCAGCTCTCTATCCTTAACCTTGCCTTGTTTCTGTATACCTTTCATAGTCCAGTGCACGTCACTTTCATACCCTGATTTATAGCATGCCCTCTGTGGTCACCTGGCAATCCTCTCTTTTCACCAACATTTTTTCAGTGACTCTCATAATCTCCCACCTCTCTCCTTACCGCACCCCACGCATGCAGTGTTTATAAAGGGTGTCACTGTCTATATACCTGTTAGTGCATTGTCGGGAACCACTGTTAGTTGGCTGGCTTTGTGTTCCTGCCATCAGCGCAATGATATTCCTACACTGTTCTGTTACGTTTTTATAATCAGAGTACCATCAGTTATTATTATCACCACCCTGAAGTCTACGTTTAGCCGTCACAGCAAGGTACTTATAACCTCCTTGTGAATTTCATTTACCTCAAATTTTCCAACTCTCTCATGCCATATTCTGGCATCGTCTTCAACAGCCATACTATTACTATACTACATTTTCATTATTCGGTCTCCATCCTACTGCAACCATACAACCACAGTACCACAACTATGCCTTTACCAGACAATTACCACATTACCACTACCTAACGTAACAATACATTTACCGACACAAAACCACGATACCGCTGCCAGGTTTCCACTAAACCATGCTCACACTATCATTACGTCCACTAGATAGATGCATCAATACACTGCCAGCATCCCATCATATTGACACCAACCACGGCCACCATTCCACTCCACTACACACCACCATCATGCTTCCAACAACCACCATCATCCAGCACAGCACTGCCACCACTAATATCTATACTATCAACAATTTACAACACAATTCTCATAGCCATCCACCTCCACTACTGCCTATATGACCCAAGAATTGCCGATGCAGCGTGACATTCTTTTTTTTTTTCCCGGTGTACAGAATACCATTTTGCCTGATGTAGCCCAAGTAAATTCTGTACAAACGGTCATCATTTATCTGGTATCTGGCAGAGTCACCCGGATAAATTTAGTATTAATGTATGACACCATTATTCCATCCAGGACTGTTGGTAGTCAGGGGTTTAGAGGAGTGTTTTTTTGTTCGAGAAAACGCGAGATGGATCCCAGATTAAGGCAGGGAATAGATCAATGGTTTTAATTTCGTTTCTCGCATCTTTGAGAAAACGAATAAACATGTCATAAAATACGCCGACCCTTATTTCTTTACAGCAGTCTGCATGAGAACCATACTATTATTATGTATGGGCAGTGAACATAAACGCCAAAATGGTAACATGTGGTGTGTGGCCCGTACGGGGACTGCAGGGCCTCTGTAAACGAAAGGTTGTCTCTATGCCAACAGTCGGAGACAGAGGCAGATGATGCAGTTTTCCCTGGTATTTCTTAAAAATAGTAATTGATTGAAATGGTAAACAAAAAAAACTGGTGGAGAAACTGCCTGGGACATATGCCGCAGGTAAAAATGGTAAGTATAAATTTTCTAAGTACGTCTCTGTTCATACCTGTCATCATGTCCACCTATATGTCTGTGCAGATCTGTATCAACATTTGCCTTTTGATTATTTTGTGCAAGGTGAATTAAGGTAATATATATATATATATATATAGTTACGGAACAGAGATAGATAATGAACACTTAAAGTGAGAACACCAAAATCACTACTGTCCCGCAAAGTTCCAGGTTCAAAACAAAAGAGTTAGGTAAAATTACAAGTTAAAGTTTAATGCACAAACTAACAACTACACATTCAGGACTCATAAGGATAATGTAAATGGCAAAAAAACAGGTTAAATATATGGTTAACTGCAATAGCCTCTATTAACACGAAATTAGCAAGAGTAAATTTATCTAAGGCAGCCATCATAAAATGAGAAAACCGGATAATGCTCAGTTAATGCAAGATATATTATGACAGATACAAAATATTATTAACAATGGCTGACATCAAAAACTCCACATGAATCACAAAAACCTCACTAGGCCTACGAATTAACACCTTATGCTATATAGTACAAGAAAAAAATGTAATAACATACTCAAATTACACAGCAGCTAGATGGTTGGAGACTTCCTGAGCACTCACAAAAATAATAACAACAGTGCAGGGGAGGACAGAGATGTGAACAAAATGAGGAGTAGATCTAAGTGGCCATTAATGCAGAGACTGAGCTCATTATATAGGGGGCGGCAGAGCTTGATACAACTTGTAAGAAGGACGCGCAAATGAAGCCACAGGGGACAAAGAGTTGACAATCCTGCTTTGAACAACAGAAAGAACGACTTACTCTACTATAAGGGAGGAGAAGGGGGGAGTGAGGCAGAACACGGAACCTTGGTCACTATGGAAGCCACGAGGCGAATCGTGATCAAACATGCAGCATACTGTACGTTAGAATTATACAAAGGATGATGAAATCATAGGCTATGTAACACCTCCCCACAAAAAAAAAAGAAATTTACAAAGGAAATTTCTTATTACTCTAAAACAATCTGTCTAAAGTCTAGATCAGCAATCTGCAATAACATTTTCTTTCCCCTTGACATGTTGTATGTCTAATGAATACTCCTGAAGAAGTAGACTCCATCTTGTCAATCTCTGATTTTTATCTTTAAACTTACTAAGGAATTTCAGTGGGTTATGATCGGTATAAATGACTATGGGGTCAAAACCAGAACACAAATAAAATGAAAAATGCTGTAAACCCAAAATCAAGGCCAAAAGCTCTTTCTCAATAGTTGAGTAGTTCTTTTGAGGTGGAGTGAACTTCTTACTGTAATAAGATACAGGGTGTTCAATACCCTGATCATCCTCTTGCAGCAAAACAGCCCCAGCTCCTGTATCACTTGCGTCAACAGCCATCTTAAAAGGCTTAGCAAAATTTGGATTAGCGAGCACTGGCTGACTTAATAGGATAGCTTTAAGTTTACTGAAAGAGGATTCACAGTTATCGGTCCAGACAAATTTAACTCCCTTTTTCAGTAGGTCTGTAAGTGGTGATACAAGAATTGAAAAGTTAAGAACAAATCTCCTGTAATAACCTACCATTCCCAAAATCTTTGTAGCTCTTTCCTATTTTAGGTCTGGGAAGATCAATTATAACCTGAACCTTAGCTCCTGGTGGTACAACGTGTCCATCACCAATTACGTACCCAAGGTACTGAACTTTAGCTTGACCAAACTCACACTTTGATAAATTAGCTACAAGATTAGCCTGAATCAGACGCTCAAGAAATTTACTGACATGGCATAGGTGATCTTTCCAGTTGTCACTGAAGATTAATACATCATCAATATAAACAACACATCCTGCCAAACCCTCTGTTACAACATTTATGAGCTTCTGAAAAGTGGCTGGAGCATTCTTCATACCATATGGCATTACAGAACATGCAAAAGTCTTTCCTAGTGTTACAAAACATGAGATCTCCCTAGCATGTTCAGTCATAGGTACTTGCCAGTATCCATTTAACAAATCAAACTTACCTATGTACCTAGCCTTTCCGATCTTGTCTATGCAATCTTCCACGCGAGGGAGAGGGTAATTCTCTGTTTTGGTTATCTGATTAGCACGTCTGTAGTCGATGCAAAGCCGCTGTGACCCACCTGGCTTAGGGACTTGAGTGACAGGAGAACTCCACTCGCTCTGACAGGGCTCAATCATCTTGTGGTCCAACATGTAGCCAAGCTCCTTCTGGATGAGAGGAACTTTCACTGGGTTCACACGGTAAGGAGGCAGTTTAATTGGCTTTGCATCTCCAACCTCGACATCACGCATCAACACAGTGGTTCTTCCTGGAGTGGCACGGAACACTTGCGGGTACTCCTGCAGTAATGCCGAAAACTCCTGCCTTTCCTCGGGAGCTAGATGAGAAAGCTTAGTCTGAAGATCATTCATGATATCAGGATTCTTCCCCAAACTATCACTCAGGCTCACACTGCATGGGAGAACTTCACTTGCAGACTCAGGTGGAACAGCTACTGTATAGTGCAGTCTGGGTAATTTTCGTCCCGCCTGTGATATAACTTTAGCATGTTGATGTGACATAGTTGCTTGTTCTTTCTACGATCTGGTGTGGCGATGACATAGTTGACATCACTGAGTTTCTTCTCCACGAAATAAGGACCACTAAACTTGGCTTGAAGAGGTTGCCTATGCACTGGTAGCAGAATCAAAACCTGATCTCCTGGCTGAAAGTGGCATAACCTGGACTTCTTATCATACCAAGTCTTCATCTTCTCCTGAGCAACTCCTAAATTCTCTCCCGCCAGCTGTAAAGCAGTGGACAGCCGTTCTTTGAACTTCATCACATACTCCAGCAGGTTGACGTCATCTTCCTCCGACAGCCAGCATTCCTTGAGTAGCTTAAGGTGTCATCTTTCTTCATAACCAAACAGTAGTTCAAAGGGTGAGAAGCCCATCGATTCATTTGGAGATTCTCTTGCGGCAAATACAACGAATGGAAGACCTTTATTCCAGTCTTTCTGATGTTCCAAACAGTATTTCTTGAGCATCGATTTGAGTGTTTGATGATATCTCTCCAACGCTCCTTGGGTCTGGGGATGGTAAGCTGAAGACGTGACCTGAGTGATGCCCAACTCTTTCAGAGACTGCTTGAAAACATTTGACATGAAATTACTTCCCCGGTCTGACTGTACCTCATTGGGGAGACCAAACTTGGTGAAGAACCCTAGCATTTCCTTAACCACGTTCTTTGCTGAGATATTTCTAAGTGGAATGGCTTCAGGATAACGAGTAGCCATATCAATCAGGGTCAACACATAAGAAAATCCTGAAGAAGTCTTAGGAAGAGGACCCACAATATCCACCAACACACGGGTGAATGGCTCCTCAAAAAGGAGGAATGGGAACTAGACGTGCAACCTTTTCGGTCTGATTACACTTCCCCACAACTTGACAGGTGTGACAAGACTTACAATACCAGGAAACATCTCTGAAGATACCTGGCCAGTAGAAGTGTTTCAAAATGCGTGCCACAGTCTTCCTCACTCCAAGGTGTCCTGCCAAACTGGAATCATGAGCCACTCTAATGATATCCTGCCTACAAACACGAGGGATGACAACTTGATGAACAACCTCCCATTCACAGTCGGCTGATGCTGTTGGGGGTCTCCACTTTCTCATAAGTACTCCTGACTTTATATAATAACAAGTAGAAGCACCAGTTGATTCTTCCTCACTGCAAGCAGAGTTAGTTAGACCTTTCAAATCAGGGTCAGCAACCTGCAACTCAACCAACTCTCGACGAGACAAATTATCAACACTACGGGGTACTGCCTCATCTGGTGAGTGGTCCAAATTAGCAAGAAAAGTGTCAGCTAGGATAACATCATCATCATCATTATCCTCTAGGTCACCAGTAACTATAGACTTAGCCCTAGTGACAGCACATGCAGAGAACACATCAGGGATATCACAATCCTGGGTCGCAGCCACTGGTTCACTAGACAACTGAGGAGCTGGACACACTTGACTTCCACCAATATCATTTCCAAGTAAGAAAGTTACACCTGACATCGGGAATGTCTCAACCAACCCAACCATAACGGAACCATTAACAAAACCAGACTCTAAATTCACTCTGCACAGAGGGACAGAGAAGTAATTATTCCCTACACCTTCTAAGATTACAGTTTCATCAGAGAAATTAACATTAGAGCCTAGAACACTGGTCAGCATAAGGGATTGGCAAGCACCTGTATCACGATATATTTTAACTGATTTCCTGTCATTACTGTCCAGAGGACTGACAAAACCATCAGACAGGAAATTAGCACATGAACTCTTGAGAGTGTCACCCACGTTACTGCTCAAAAGAGGAGCTTCATCATGAGAATTTAATTTACCCCTCAAAGCAGGTTCAGTTAACTCGGTTAAAGAATTCTGGGAACTCTCAAGGGTGGACACTAGACCAATTGACTGAATATTTAAAGACTCCTTTTTGTTCACATCACGCTGTCTCCTGAAACATTTCTCCGTATATGACCAAGCTTACTACAATAAGTACATTTACTTTTCTGAAATCTAGAGGTGAAGTTAGTATTTACTTCCTGAGAAACATCATCTTTATTCTCTTTCCTGTTACCTGTACTCTGAGTAGAGGCAAGGTACTTACTCTCAGCTTTCCTCTTTTCTTTAGAATATCTCTTGTGAGTGAGAACATACTCATCAGCTAAAACTGCACCATCAGACAAATTATCTATTCTTTTCTCATCAAGATATAGGCTTACATCTTTATTAATACACCTTTTGAAGTCCTCCAGCAAAATCATCTGCTTAAATTTACCAAAATCAGAATCCACATTCTTAGAATTTAACCACTGCTCTAACAGATCTTCTTTGATTTTTGCATACTCAACATGGGATTGCTTATCTTGCTTATAAGTTGTCCTAAATTTCACTCTATAGGCTTCAGGAACAAGCTCATAGGCCTTAAGAATCAAGCTCTTAACTATCATCATAATTATCAGATTGATCCTGAGGCAAAGATGCATAAGTTACTTGAGCTTTACCGGTGAGAACACTCTGAAGGAGTACTGGCCAATACTTTTTGGGCCAATTAAAACCTGTAGCTACCCTCTCAAACAACTGAAAATACTTTGTTAAATCAGATTCATTAAAAGGAGGGACAAGTTTAACATTTTTAGCCACATCAAAATCATCAGAGCTAGATGGTCCAATTCCACTTTGTTTCATGCGATACTCATGGTCTGCCTGAATCCTAGCAATTTTGATTTGTGCCTGTGCCTCCTGAATACGAGCCTGAGATTCAGCCTCCTTAGCACGAGCCTCCTGCAGGGCTAGCTGTAACTTTGCTATTTCAAACTGCGTTTGCTCATCTGGAGGAGTTACATTAAACAAGCTTTTATTAATCATGTCAACATTTTGATCTTTAGACTGATGAGAGCGAACAGCAATTTCCAATTGTTGAGCAACAAGCTTAAGTTCATTCTTTGTTCTGTTTTCTACATCACACACTGTTTGCACATTTGACAAAAAATCTTTGGCTTCATCAAGAGTAGTAATAGTAGACATCATGAATAAATCACAGTCACAAAATATCAAGCAATATCCTTATGATAATATCCTGAATATCCTGATAAGAGGTCGCCAAATTTATGTTACGGAACAGAGATAGATAATGAACACTTCAAGTGAGAACACCAAAATCACTACGGTCCCGCAAAGTTCCAGGTTCAAAACAAAAGAGTTAGGTAAAATTACAAGTTAAAGTTTAATGCACAAACTAACAACTAAACATTCAGGACTCATAAGGATAATGTAAATGGCAAAAAAAACAGGTTAAATATATGGTTAACTGCAATAGCCTCTATTAACACGAAATTAGCAAGAGTAAATTTATCTAAGTCAGCCCTGATAAAGTGAGAAAATCGGATAATGCTCAGTTAATGCAAGATATATTATTACAGATACAAGATATTATTAACAATGGCTGACATCAAAAACTCCGCATGAATCACAAAAACCTCACTAGGCCTACGAATTAACACCTTATGCTATACAGTACAAGAAAAAAATGTAATAACACTTATGCTCAAATTACACAGCAGCTAGATGGTTGGAGACTTCCTGAGCACTCACAAAAAATAATAACAACTGTACAGGGGAGGACAGAGATGTGAACAAAATGAGGAGCAGATCTAAGTGGCCATTAATGCAGAGCCTGAGCTGATTATGTAGGGGCCAGCAGAGCTTGATACAACTTGTAAGAAGGAGGTGCAAATGAAGCCATAGGGGACAAAGAGTTGACAATCCTGCTCTGAACAACAGAAAGAACGACTTACTATTCTATAAGGGAGGAGAAAGGGGGAGTGAGGCAGAACACGGAAGCTTGGTCACTATGGAAGCCACGAGGCGAATCGTGATCAAACATGCAGCATACTGTACGTTAGAATTATACAAAGGATGATGAAATCATAGGCTATGTAACAATATATATATATATATATATATATATATATATATATATATATATATATATATATATATATATATATATATATATATATATATATATATATATATATTTGTGTTCGCATTACTCACTTCAGCCTATTTTTTGCGGCCTCCTGACTCCACCTTTACTTTTATTCAGGTGAGACAGGTGATATCTGGCAGTTTGTGGCCCCCACCACGGTACTTCCTACGAGGTGAGGGAGGAGCTGCCTAAAGCCTGGTCAGGGTGAAGGTTTTTCACTGTGCATTTAGGACAGACATGCCCACAGATACATACATTGTAGCACCAGCACCAGCTTGCCATCCCGAAGTGCATGGCAAGCTAGTGATAGGGAAAGCTGGAGCTCCCGTTTCACCTGCCCTCAGGACTTGATCCTGACCATCTCCCTTTGCTGAACATTTTGAGTGCTTTCATTTACACAGAGAGTAGGCCAGCATACTGTCTTAATACCTCTTCCTTCATCTGTCTGCACCACACTACATGCATGTAAGATATCACACAGTCTATTCCCACTCCCTTTAGCAATGGCCGCTGCATTATTGCTATCAAATGAGGTGGTACCTCGGATCGCCACCACCGGCAGGGTAGGGCTGGCGGCACGGGGTCCTCCCATTCGCCATCAAGCAACTTTGCCGGCAGTGACTGTTGCGATTTCCAGTCATGCTCGTTAGCGGAGAAGTGAAGGTGCGGCCTTATTCTTTACCAATATTCGTGGCTGAAGCACTACGAAGTAATTTAAATTCAGTTCATTTTTTCCGACAGTCCATATCCCCTCTGGCCCTATTCCTCACAGAACCACAAATCTCACCCTTTACCGAAAAATCCCCATTTTGTTTTCCTGGTTACCATCTCCTCACAAACTTCCGTAACAAGGGCGGCACCTGTTGTTATATCAAAAAGCAATATGCAGTTGACACTAAACTTCACTTCATCCAGTTTTGAATACTCATTGTATAAACTAAATAGTCTACATATTACCAATTATATCTGTAAAATGTATTGCTCCCCCAGTGCTTCTTCAGAACCCAGTGTATTTGACTCCATATCCACACAGTTGAGTAGTCTTAACCTTGCCCTCAACACCGAAATTACCGTTTTGGGTGTTTTTAACACACATAATGTTGAATGGTTATTGCATTCTTCCAGGACTGACGATGCTGGTCTAGGGTGCGAGCTGTTTGCAGAATTGTTTAATCTCATGCAGCTGGTAAAGCAACCAACTAGGATACCAGATAATCCTGACCATAATGTCCATCTCATAGATCTGTTCCTGACAAATAATCCAGATCAATACAGGATAGAGGTACTGTCACTACTTGGATCCTCTGACCACAATCTCATCAAAGCCTCATTAGTTAGCCCACCCACACCTCCCCATTCTGAATCTGTCAGAGTGACCCGATGGCAATGTGATAGAGCAAACTGGGTTGGATTTAGAAATTATCTTGCTGACACTCCATGGCAGTATTTCTTCTCTAGTGATGCCAGTTCTACCAGTCCCACATTTGCGATTTAATACTAACAGGTATGGATTTATTCATACCAAGTCAACAGTTCACTAAAAGATCGAACTCTCCAAAATGGTTTGATAGCAACTGTGCAAGAGCAACAGCCCAAAAGTCATTAGCATTTAACTCTTATTTAAAATTGCTAGAAACCATGCAAAAGCTGTAATAAATCTCGCAAAATCAAACTTTCTTCAAAATCAAGCGTCAAAACTACTTAACAACCCTAATGTCAATAGAATATTCTGGTCAACTCTTAATTCTTTCAATAATAACTTTAACAAGTCATCATCCATTCCCTCACTAAAATCTTCAGATGGTAACATTACAAATGACCCACGTGGGAAAACAGATATTTTTGCCAGTACATTTGCCAGAAATTCTACCATAGAGGAAGTCAGCCAGAACGTTCCAGTATTAGAACTTGACTCTCCCGAAATTGTTCCACTTAAAATTCAGACAAAACAGGACAATCCATTCTAGACAATTTACCAACCAACAAAGCTCCAGGACCAGACGAAATTCCTCCAATTGTTTTGAAAAAGAGTTCCCCAGAACTTGCCTCTGTTCTAGCTAAATTATTCAGACTATGCATACGTACTTTTTCATTCCCTAATTCAATGAAAGAAGCTAAGATCCACCCAATTCAAAAGAAAGGAAGTTCCTCTGACCCCTCTGATTACAGACCAATGGCTGTCACATCTTCTCTTGGTAAAGTATTTGAAATTTTAATTAATGAGCACATAGTTAAACATCTTGAATCCAACAACTTAATTAGTGATAGACAATATGGTTTTCGCCACGAAAGATCCTGACTCATACCGTCCATCAATCAATCGACCTACATGGAGAAACTCATGCAGTAGCCCTTGATATTTCTAAAGCTTTCAATAGAGTATAACACCGTTCCCTTTTGTCCAAACTCCCTTGCTATGGACTAACTTCTTTTGTTCATCTGCTTTCGTCATATCTCAGGGACAGAAAAATAAGTGTAGATGATGTATATTCCAATTTCCACTCAGTTAACGCCGACGTGCCACAGGGATCAGTTCTGGCACCAACCCTGTTCCTGGTTCATATTAATGATCTCTTATCTGTCACCCACAGTCCCATTCATTCATATGCAGATGGCTCAACACTACATAGTTCATTCACACTCAGACACCCATTTACAAAGTCTAATATCTCTAACTCTCAAGTCAGTACAGCCATCTCCATAAATCAAGACTTATGTATGATTAGTGAATGGGGACAAAACAACCTTGTCTCATTTAATGCTAGTAAAACCAAATATATACAATGTACTAATAGACAGAGATTGCCAGATTCGTATATTATCTTCATGCTACTAATATTCCCATCTCCAAAAGTATTGAAATTCCCGGTGTCTCACTTAACAGTGCCCTCAGCTGGACCTCTCCTGTCAGATCACTTGCTAAAATTGCCTCAAAGAAACTTGGATTATTGTACAGAGTCCGTAACTTCTTCACTGATGAGCAGTTAGCTGTATTTTATAAGAGTCACGTGTGCTCTCAGCCTGAATATTGCTCACCCTTGTGGAGTGGATGTGGAGAGTTTGCATTAAAACAACTAGACAAAATTCAGAACAAAGCTGCTGGAATTATTAAAAACCCTGCTCTTATAAATAAATTACCTCCCCGACAACTAAGAGGGAATGCTGCCTCCCTTGCATTATTTTATAGATATTTTTATGGCAAATGCTCAGAGGAAGTTGCTTCCCTTGTGCCACCTCTCCATGCCTTCCCTCGTGCTACACGGGCATCTGGCAGTGCTCATGACTGGAATGTCACAGCCATGTTGCGGAACTTCTGCCTATCAGAATTCTTTCATTCCTCGAACTGCATCTCTCTGGAACTCGCGTCCCCAGAGGTGTTTCCCTCCAAATTTCAACCTACAGCTGTTCAAGTCCAACTGTTACAGATATTTTATGAGTGGAGGACACCAGCGATCTGGTATATGGACTATTATATTTTTTTACTAATTTGTTTTTTCTTCCTCTGTTCTGTTATTAAAAAAAAAAGATGGAATTGTGAGAGGCAATGCCTATGAAAGTACTACTATATGATGCTGCAACAGACCACTTTATTAATAACGTGGCTTTATATTTCCACTAGCATGGCTTCAATACCCCATTCTGTACAACAGTACGTAGTTTACATTATTGGCTGGTGAATTCGGTCGGGCATAGTGATCAACCCCGAGAAGCCGATACTTTATTGTACTATTTAATCATTCCTACCTTCAGACAACATTATTGAAATAAA
The DNA here is from genome assembly GCF_032717465.1 of Coenobita brevimanus. Classification (NCBI taxonomy): domain Eukaryota; kingdom Metazoa; phylum Arthropoda; class Malacostraca; order Decapoda; family Coenobitidae; genus Coenobita; species Coenobita brevimanus. The sequence goes on along the minus strand of NC_136959.1, from coordinate 30,595,226 downwards.
AAGGTCCTCTGGTAGTGAAGGGGGTATTGCAGGAGGCATCTGTGTCCTCCATTTAAATCAGTCTCCCCAAAGCTGGAAAAAAAAAAAAAAACATTAGGGGTGATAGTAATAAAATATATGTTATTGGTGTTCAGCGGATATAAGTGTTTAGTAAATCCTTGGGTGAGAGAAGAGGGTAAAGGCAGGAATGAGTAATTTAGATTTGTCATCAAAACTCTACAGAAACCTAAGTTCATTCGAGTTTTTCAGCGGGGATCTGGTAAAGCAGGGAATATGTCAGTAAATTTATACTAAGACTCAGAAACAGAGATCTGAACTAATAATATGGATTAAGTATGTATGAGGAGGGTAGGAGAGGGAGGGGGAGGCCGAGGATGAGATGGAGGGATGGATAGGAGACTCTCCAATCCATCCCTCCATCTCATCTGGAGAGGTATAAGAGAGAGGGAGATGTGAGCTGGGAGCAAGGCAGTGAAGTGGCAATGGACTGGGCGACATGGAGGCGATTTGTTTGTGGCCACCCCTTACGGGATTGAGGCATCAGGCATTAGATAATAGAAGAGTGTATGAAACTGTATTGCTATTATTTAATAAGAATAAATATATAGAACATATAAGCACTAGTGTATAATACGATAAAAAGTACTTAGATAGCACTAGGAATGTACTAAATCAGTGCATGCTAGTACCTTTAATAGTGCTGTTTAGGTATTAATTACATTTACTTCATTATATTAGCTATGCACACTAGGAATTATTATGTAGCAGTAATGTTTAGTGATATGGTATGCTAGTGAGTCAGTGCATAATAAGATAGCCAAAAATAATCTAAAAATCATGTACTGCTTCACACAAAAAGATCCATATCAGCGTCAGTAAAAACAATTTCACCGAGAATTTTCAACAGCGAATCCGCTTTTACTGATAATTTCACGTTTGACCATATATTTTTTTTATTAGGCAGTAAATGTGTGTGGATAATTAGCGTATACAACAATTTGTGATGTTAATTGGGGCATTCTCTCTCTCTCTCTCTCTCTCTCTCTCTCTCTCTCTCTCTCTCTCTCTCTCTCTCTCTCCAACTGTCAGCTTTATATTTCAATCAGCACTCGACTTTTCTCTCAAAATACTCTGCTTTCTGCAACGTTCATTTCCTTTTTCCAGTTCACTCTCCACACTTCGCAACTGTTTCTTTCCCACTTCCCCCATCCCTTCACTTGGTATGCTGTCCGGATCCGGTGGGGTCCCTCCGTAATGACAGGACCCACCGACCACACACACACTGAGCCAGACTGCACGGACGCGACAGAAACGAAGTCACAAAATTGGCCGGTTGTAGTGGTTGGAGCACCAGGTTCATCAGGAATGTGAACCCAGTGGACTGCAGGCTATTGCCCTTCTGAGGCCCACCATCTTTTCGGGGGATAAAAACAGAACTGAGTGACGTTTGTATAACTGGGTAGTGAAGCTGCCCTGATTTATCGGTACCACCACATGAAGGGGTCCCTCTCCACCATCGTTTGAGCTGGGTACAGAGGCGCTCCGGTGGACCAACAAAGTATTAGACTCAAGGATATAAACACTGTTCTTTCATTTGTCCTGAAATTGCCGTCTGTGAAAAATATGCTGAGTAACAGCAATAGATTAACACTAAAATATGTTCCGTTACTTGTTACGAAGAAGTGCAGTAGATAGGATGTTGGGCATTAACGCTGTATGAAATAAACTGCAAAACGACGACAATCCAAGATAAAACAAAACGCCATTTGTTTACACAGAAGTATAACGAGCTCAGAGGCCTAAAGGGCTTGCAGTCCATAGTATTTTTTTTTATTATTTGGTGGTCATTTTGAAATACCGATTGTATAGATAGATAGATAGATAGAAAAACTGACAAACCTAACCCATTATGAAGAGTTGTTTGGTACATACGTTGCCCTTGTCGGAGACGCACTCCAGTGAGTGCCCTTTAGTTTTAAGTAACATACGTTCCTCTGACGTACTTTAAAATCCATCACCTTTATTGGATGAGACAGACCGGAAAATGAGTCGAAGTTCTGACTAAATTTTACCAATAAGAAGCCGGTTGAGGTAATCTGATATCAAATAATCCTTATGACATTTGTTTGCACTTTTCATCTCCCTCTCTTCGTTTCTCCTGTGCCTCTTTTCTGTGTTTACCCACCAGTCTATTACCTTATCCTTCTTCCATCACTATCTTCCGCCTCACCTCCAACCTCTCTGATTTTATGAGCTCTTCCTCTCGGTCTCCCATTTTACAATATTTTCCTGCCCCCTCCCCCCACCTCCCTCCCTTCCTCTCTTTCGCTGTTTTGCACTCGCCCCTTTGCCCTCGCTCTCTTCCTGTCCTGCTGTCATGCTCTCTCGCCCTCCAGCCTTCTCCACAAATACAAGCCGAGATTTTCATTTAGTACTTCAGCTTTGTCAGTATTATGCAGTAAGGACATCGATTATAGACCTGTGTACCTCGCTGAAACTACTGTCTTATAACACTACTTAGAAACAAATGCTTTTCGATAGGGAGTGCCATGAGAACATGATTTGTGGCTCAGTTTTTCACCCCCAATTTGTCAAAAAAATTTGAGCAGTGTCTCTTACAGCAAGTATATTATACATAGGTAGACAGGTAGATAGATAGACAGATGACTTTTCACCATATTATTCCATCTTCTTACTTTATCATTTGCTTCTTACTCCTCTTTATTCTCTGTCTGCTATTCTCTCACCCTCTACGTAACTGCGTCTTCCCTTCTCGATGCCATACATTTCTCTCCCCTCTCATTCCAACATTCCTTTACGTCTGATTTCCTCCTTATGCCTTTGTTTTCAATTCATTTCCATTCCTCTGCTCATCGTCACTATTTTTTTTTTTTCCGTATAATAATTTCACGCCATAATTTCTTTTGCATTCAGAGAAAAGGTGATGGTGCTTAAGACAGGAAGGAAAATGGGAGCAAATGCACGATGCAGGGAAAGTAATAGAGAGAGACAAGAAGGAGAGAAGAGACAGTATATGGAAGGAAGGAGAGGAGAGGTTCTATATCTGAAGGAATGAGGAGAACTGGGTAGAGATAGGAAGGGACAAATTCAGAGGAGAGGGGGAGATTTTACAGCAGTCCACCGGACAAATAAAGTAAGGTAACTGAGAAAGGTAATGAAGAAACAAATAAATAAAAACATTAGGTAATAACAGGCGATAAGTTGATGTGAAATTAGGATGGAAGGTATAGGGCTCTGAAGGAGTAGGTCTGTATGGCAAGGAGAAATGATGTGGAAAAGTGAGAGAACCAAAGGAAACGATGATATACCGGCCAAGGACACGGTCACGGACACGAACACACACACACACACACACACACACACACACACACACACACACACACACACACTTAGGAAAGCATGCAGACACAAATCCAGTA
>NC_136959.1:30446786-30589286 GCF_032717465.1 Coenobita brevimanus | reverse complement strand
ATCATTTTCAGGGCACTTCTTCGTGGCTAGCACAATATTCTAGCGTTAATCTATTGTTGTACTTAAGTATTCAAAGCGAAGCGTTGACAGTTTTAGGGCTAGTTAGAGTAAAATGAGCATAGTTAAAATATCCTTTTCCCTTAATGTTTAATTTGTACAAAAACATGCAAGTGCCCCACCGCCCAGTTGGGTCGCTGCGCTCTTACTTCTACCGAGGGCTCCCTGTCTTTCCCCCCGAATCTCAATCATTCATCTCACACGGGTTTGGTTTCAGTCATCTCACAGTTGCACCAGAATGGCAGATTGCACGGGGAATGCAAAACATAGCTCTGGTGCCAACGATGCCACAGCACATTCTTATTTATATATCAAATTTTCAGTTGTTGTAATTGTGCTGAAGGTGACCAATATTCAACGATTCATGCTTCCCCCTTCCCGCCAGGACTTGTTTAAATTATACACACCTGGCTTAAAGGCAATGCATCTGCTTTCAATAATTTTGCACCATTTCATGCAGAATAGTATATGAATGTCAGGAATGTAAATTTTGTTGAGGAAAACATTATTTTGTTTGATATTCAACTGTTCAAAAATGGACCTATCTTCATATGTGCCTCCCGCTGCTGGAAACCAACTAATAGGCCTACCTGCTTCAGCGCCAAACAACCTCCGCTTGATGTATTCCACTTAATGTAAAGCTAATAGGGATAATTATTAGGGGCCATAACACCCTATTTGAAAATTCCAGTCGAAAGGAAATTCAAATGGGCCCATCTTTGACACAACTGCAACCATCTTGACAAATTTCATCTCGTTTCTTTTTCCAGTTTCGATTGGACTACGCAGACATAAATATACACACGGCTAGAATTATAGTAGATTAATATGAAAAGGTAGATATACAACGAACGATATGGTTTCAGTGCTTGCAGGCAGGTAGAGCGTTTCGTAAATCTATCAGTATGAGAAGTTTTCCTAACGTGACTATGTTCCTATTGAGATAGCAAAAATATATGGAAATATGCTTAAACGGACCGAAGAGGATCTGGAAAGGTTTTGATTAAGAATTATGGCTAAATATTTCATAAACGTCGAGGGAGGTGCTCATCCCCTCTATCCCCCGTCATCCACTTAAATATGCCCACAAGTAAAGGGTGTGGTATAATGAGAGTGACCTACAAGCCAGAAATAGGTTGGTAATGCTAGAGTTCCCCCTCTCACGCCAGTCCTGCGGCCTGATTCTCTCTCTCTCTCTCTCTCTCTCTCTCTCTCTCTCTCTCTGGCAAGTAATTAACCAGCGGTGTTTATTGGCCACTATTAGTCTGTGTGTTAGTGCATTGGTTGTTCTGTGTTGTTTTCGTTGGCGCGTCGTAATGCGGGTGTACAGTAGTTTATGATGTCAGTGTCTATGCGGTCTGATCTAAACGTTTCTACGCTTAGTCGACAGATGGATGCATAATAAGACAGGAATTTATTTTTAATTTATATGCTTATTCCTTTGCGTATCTCACCATAACCCTTAATTGCTTCTGAAAAAACTCATCCTTCAGAATTACGATGATTCTGATTCATATTTTCCTTGTTGTTTATCCACTCTCCTCTCAGACAAAGCGAATTGTTTACTGTTTTCTTCTGTCTGTTAGAATCTATTGTATGTTTGTTGGGTTGTTGGACAGATCTTCTGTCGACGATAGCTGACTGAGGGAGATTGAAAGTACATGGAACCATTGATAATCTGAAACGAGGTCGAAGTAGAACCGCCCACTTTTCTCAATACTGAAGAGCTGTTATAAAGAACTGGCCACTGTATGTTCTAAAGGAGATGTGGAGAAGCGACCGTTCTACTTCTCCACGTCTCCTTTAGAGCATACAGCACCAGGGCAGGGCAAGACACAACATCCATAGGAGTGCACGACAAATTTGAAGAGGCAGAGTGAAGCGTGATTTCAGACAGTGCAAATAATTACGTCATTTAGAGAAGGGGCTAGAGAGCGTAACGAAAGGTTGTCTGAATAACTCAGTAATAGAAATAAAAAATATCCTAAATCCACAATACTAACAATATATAATTTTCTAGACACCTGCCTATAAATTTCAATCAAGGTGGATAAAACACGCCTCAGAGCCTTTCATTAGGATTCATTGTCACCACTCCCTCCCGTCATCCAATCCCACCTTCCAACACGCTTTCAAACATCATCTTTTCCACTGTATTTTTGCATTTCTCTCTCAGACTCCGTGTTTCCCATTCGCCAGTTTTCCCAGATGTGATCAAAGTATTTTAAATTATCGATCAAAAACACTTTACTCTTCATTTCCAAAAGCCAGCTGTTACAATATTCGTAAAACATAATTGTACCTTTCTTTCGTGCTCCTGAGCCAAGTTCTGTCCTCTAACACGTAATTTTGAGAGAGAGAGAGAGAGAGAGAGAGAGAGAGAGAGAGAGAGAGAGAGAGAGAGAGAGAGAGAGAGACGGCAGAGGAGAAAGAGAGAGACCGAATAACCCTTCCTCAGAAATTAATGGTGGACGGGGGATGGGTGGAACGTACCCAAGAATCTATTAAACCATAATCCCTCCTGCACACGTGGAGGACTGTACTTGCCCTCTGTGTCCATCTATCTATTGCCAGACGCCTTAATCCCGTAAGAGATGGCCACAAACAAATCGCCTCCATGTCGCCCCGTCCCCCGCCATTTCACTGACTTCTCCCATCTCACACACCCCTCTCTCATATACCTTTCCACTCCATCCCTTCATTTCATCCTCGGCCTTCCCCTTCCTCTTCCCCCCTCCTCCTCACTAATCTACATTCTCCTCGTTGGTCTCTCGCTCTCCATCCTCTTCACAAGGCCTCAGTGTACTGGGAATAATAATATTTTATTTTGACACAGTTTTCATTTCTTATTTCTTGATTTACACCATTGTCTACTCTTCACCCTAGCTCTTTAACTGTGGGTTTCTTTCATCTTATGGCATACCTGAATGTGACTCTTGATGATAATCGCACGTGTTTGACTCTTGTCTTGAGCTGCTGACTATCAAGTCTTATTAACGCCTTGAATCTAACTCTTTTTTCATATATATATTTTCTCCAGACGAATTGAGGATAGCTTATTCAAAGAAAAACGGTTAGTTAAAGGTTCATCAACTCCTCACTGCATAATGTCTCCTCTGAGCTGAAGGAACTTGTCCATTGGTGGCAAGAACAATACAAAGCTTACGAGCCTCGCGGTTAAAGCCTTAACTATGGACAGTAACCTCAGAACGTAATTTTAGACTTAAACTTCACTTATTACTTAATTATTCTTGGAAACTGTAATCTACCTTTTTCTTTTTCTTTTTAACTCTCCAATTTATTCTCGTCACTTGAATTTTTGTTTTGATTCCATACTTATGTTGTCACTGTTTCATTCCAGACCCTAGACTGACTGAATTAGACAGTGTGACCTAAACTTTCCTTTCTTCGGCACTATTATTTTTATTTCTAATGTGAAGTGCCCAAATCTTCAAGTCAGTATTTTTGCACATACTAACGAAGGTCTGTGTAATACTGACTCTTTGGTCCCTCCCTGTCGATATATCCGGACGGACTCTGGTGGACTTTGGACGAGGGGTAAGAAGTTAATGGTCTGCATAATTATCGGATGTTTGCTGGATTTGACTGTTGTATTTCTGTGTGTGTGTGTGTGTGTGTGTGTGTGTGTGTGTGTGTGACAGACAGACAGACAGAGGCAAACAGAAACAGAAAGACGAACAGAAGAACGGATATAATAAGTGGGCTAACGAGCAAATGAATGAGCGAGAAGTCTATCTATCTATCTATATACCTAGGCTGCTTCCCCCAAGGAAAGGGAGGTAGCCGAGACAGGATGACTCACTCTCCATTTACTCAGCGAGAAGTACAGAAGAATAACAATAACAAAATGCAAGAAGATAATAAAACCACAAACATCGTAAGAAACCCTGAAAGAGACGGAGAAAGAAAGAGTAATGTCTGAGCAATTATTAAAGGGAAGAGGCTGAGCAGCACCACACGACCCCCTGCGTTTGATATTTGTCACCTGGTTAATTAGCCAAGGTAATTATCTGGTCTGATGACTCTCTCTCTCTCTCTCTCTCTCTCTCTCTCTCTGCTAAAGGAGTGACAATCTTCCATCCCATTAAGGCAGAGGATGAAAAAAATCATTATTTTTCGTACCTTATATTATAAATGAGGATCAGTAACAGATTAATACATTAGTCTCTACTTTTATCCCTGTTTGGCGACTCAACAATGATAGTGATCTAGATCGTGGAGCCAGAGGCATTTACTGATAGAAAATATAATCGTATGTGTGTGTGTGTGTGTGTGTGTGTGTGTGTGTGTGTGTGTGTGTGTGTGTGTGTGTTTTGTGTGTGTGTGTTCTCTGAAGAAGGAGTATACAGGCGCAGTACATGGGTAGGTATACATTCGTGTGGGTAGAAATGAGTGTGTGTGTGTGTGTGTGTGTGTGTGTGTGTGTGAAGATGCATAATTTGTGTCTGTTTGACTGTGTGTTAGGATCTCTGAGCCGGTTGATGATGCATACCAATGGTATTCAAGGGATACTGGGTGTCAGTGTGTGTTGAGTTTATTTCTGTGTGTTTTTCTGCTTGTGTGGTGTGGGAAGATACTCGTACACTGAGTAGTGAGCGTGGCGTGAGAAGGCTGTGACCAGTAACCAAGTGAGACTGTGTCAGTATATAGAACAAGAGCCAAACAAGACGGCGTTTGCGAAGTTATAATTCACGCACGGTGGTGGTAGTTGGAGGGAGGAAGCAAAGAATATGACGTCAGTGGGCGACGGAAACAAAGATCGGTATTAGAGCAGAGACTATGTTATTTTTTTTTTTTTTATTTTTTTTTTTATGCGAGGAAGAAGGAACCAAAGGCCATTTGCCTGAGGACGAGCAGTATTTGTAAGCAACTGAGAGAAAAATATATGAATGCGTTATAAACAGGAGTCCATTGGAAAGTGTATTAGACCATATTTCAGTGCAAGTATAGCTATTGTGTAGGTGGAAGAAAGTGAAGGATGATAGCAGGTGGTGACCTGGGTAGTGTTTCTTCTGGCTGGGGCACTACTGCCCTGGACGAAGGATGAGGAGGGATGTGCTCAGATACACTAAGCCATCCGTCTTTTGACATCACGAACACCTTTGCACGAGGGGGATCATATTCTTTCCCTAGGTGTACAGAGATATTCCTGTTTGGACCTAGAAATGGAAACTGTTGTGAAAAAAAAAAAAATGTGCTAGAATGTTGAGGCGTTCTCACTGTTGTTGTGGAGTTAAGTAGGGTTGTAGTGTAATGAACTGTAGTGCAATGTGGTGCGGTATTGTGAAGTGTGGTGAACTTTTATGTGGCATGTGGTAATTATGTTTTGGTGTGGTGATTAGTAGGGATGCACCGGAACTAGGATATTAAGTTCCGGCCGGAACCGGAACTAGAAAATTTTTGTGGTTTAATATTCTCTCTCTCTCTCTCTCTCTCTCTCTCTCTCTCTCTCTATATATATATATATATATATATATATATATATATATATATATATATATATATATATATATATATATATTGGAGAGAGAGAGAATTTTGTTTATTAATTTATTTGTATTATCAGTCCAATACACCTCTCTTCCTTATCCCTGTCACTGGGCTTAACCCTCCATTCATGGTCAACCCGTACTGGACGCAAATGAAACTGACAAGTATGCTAATAGTGCAACAGCTCAAAAGGATCAGGACCTAATGAAATTGTGGAAAGATTCTGCTTTACTTTTTCCAATACTATCCAAAGTTGCCAGAAAGTATCTGTCATGTCCAGCATCTTCAGTCTACTCTGAAAGGCTGTTTTCGGAAGCTGGTAATATATGCGAGGAGAAACGTTCTCGTCTGCTACGTGGAACAGGAGAAAAACTCCTATTTCTTCATCATAATCTTCCTCCCTTCCAACTTGCAGATCCTGGCAAATGAATGAGCTCAGTTCGGTGCAGTCACCGGCTCATTTTTCAGTTTAAACATACTGATGAAAGGAAGTGACATTTTCTTTTGCACATTGGTTGAGAAACTGAAGAATTACTGTAATCCTAATTCACAAAAAAATTCTAGTTTATGTTTGTACTTTATATTTTTTCAATAAATATTCTTAAAATATAACTACAGTATTTTAACTGCCTAATTTCTTAACAAACTAATATAAATGAAGAGTTAAGAAGAAATAAGTAAGAAAGAAATTCAAGAAGTTAAGAGTTGAGACATAATTTATAAGTAGTATGATAAATGATTGGATGTAAAATAAAAGTTCCGGTTCCGGCCAGTTATTTTATGACAGTTCCGGCCGGAACCAGAACTTTATAAAAACTGAGGTTCCGGTGCACCTCTAGTGATTAGTGTGGTGGTTTTCAGCTTGGCGACCTTTATTGTCGTGAGCTGTGATGCAGTGAGCTGTGGTGTGAGTGTTTTTAGTGTGATGATCAGCTTGGAGAGCCATCCTGTGGAGGCCTGTGGTGTGGTGAGCTTTAGAGAGGTGTTCTGTTGTGCGGTGAGTTTTAAATATTTGAGTGTATTATTGCAGAGGAATATTGCTCGTACAATCATGGCAGAAAATGGAGGTCCCCCACGTTACCTGACAGTGACTGACCTTCCATCACTGTTATCAGATTGACTGTGATGTGTTTCGGTACATAATTTAGCGTTTTTTTTTTAACCTTTTTTCAGCAGTATGGTGGCTAATTTTTAGGAAATCCACTTCCATAACACTTGTTACTATTTCCTAAGCTCCGATGATGTGTGCAGGTCCGCTGTAGCTTTAAATGTTTCCAAGAATATATAGTTATTGAATTGAATTGGACGCATTGGCGATCTAGAAGTGGTGGCGAAATTGGACAAAGAAGTCACGTCACATACATAATTTTTCATTCGCTCCCCCCCCCCCTCCGAAGAAAAGAGAAAAGTGTTGATTCGATATAGTTTTCATAGTCTCTGAAATAACCCAGTTTTGGTGCTTGGCTTTATGTATAGAGGGTGCTTTCCTACTCGCCTGCTACCCGCCAACCACCCAGCGCATGTGACAGTGTTCTTGTCCCTTTGCTGACTAACACAGTAATGTCCATCTCTTGTTTACAGGTGATAATAGCTTTCACAGTCCCCGCCGTTCATTACCCACGTCCTCATCACCCATAACCCTCTTACGGTAGCTCATTCCACACACCAGCTATTTCGCGGATCTTGGCTGTCGATCGGTTCTCCTACACTTACACCAATATTTACCTTAGGCACGTAGAGAGGCAAGGTGGATGTGCAAACTTTGCATTTTCAACTTTATCAACTGGGACAGCTTCTTTCAAGGCTTACAGAAATCTCTGGTCAGTCTCCCTAACCCCTTCACACACTGCTTCCGTCTCTCCGTCTCTCACTCCGTCTGTTTGTGTCTGTCTGTCTGTCTGTGTCCGTCAGTTTCTGTCTGTGTCTGTCTGTCTGTCTGTCTGTCTGTCTGTCTCTCTCTCTCTCTGTCTGTCTGTCTCTCTCTCTCTCTCTCTCTCTCTCTCTCTCTCTCTCTCCCTCTCCCTCTCTCCCTCTCTCCTGCAACTTCTGGGGGTGTGCCAACGTTTGGAGGTTTGAAGCTATCGATCTAATACATTCCAAAGAGAGGGAACATCTAGTCACTCCCCTTCCTTTGACAACGTGGTGAGTGAACCGTGTGATTATCCCTGATGCTTGTGTCCCTCGCCTGCGATACCCACACAACCTCGCGCCTCCCTACAAATATGACTATGACGTGTTTATTCCTTGTTCCTAAATACTAAAATCTCTTAATGTAACAGATGAAAGTATGTAGCGTTTCTTTGGCAGTAGCGTTTCTTTGGCAGTTGTGTTCAGTGCTTCTTGCTTAATTCCTCATTATGGTTTCTGTTTGCCTTCTGCATTACACGTCCTCAGTGATGATGATGATGATGATGGTGGTGGTGGATGATGAGAGTGATGATGATTATGATTACTATAATTGTAAATTTGATGACGATGAAGATGGTGGATTATGAGAGTGTCGATGATTGTGATTAGTAATAAGGATGATGATGATGATGATGATGATGATGATGATGATGATGATGAATGATGAGTGATGATGATTGTGATTACTAGTAAGGGTGATGATGGTGATCACTAGTAAGGATGCTGATGATTATGATTATTATGATGATGTAACATAATCATTATGCTAATCATCTTTAGCATCATCTAGACCCCTTTTCCCTCCTCAAGACGGGATGACATAGGATATTTAAACGATTATAAAAACAAATTATTCAAGTATACTTTTCCAGATTAAACCATTTCGGTCTATGCAGGTCTTCTCGTGGTCTGTAAATGAATTCACTGATTCAGCATGTTATACCTCTTTCTTCTCTCTCCTTCAGCAGCTTCACACTCTTCCACCTCACTCCTCTCACCTCTGTTTCCATCTTTTTCCAACCTCTCCTTCTTCATCATCATCATTCCCGAATTCTTCCAGCCAGGCATCTTCCTCCGCTTTAGTCCATTTTCGCTCTTGGTGAACATCAAGACGTAATATATTATCAGTAATTTTAGAAAAGTGTTCATTTTCTTACAGGCTGGTGTTGAAGGCGCCTTGAATTTTATGGACACGTTAGCAGAAAATGTGGTCTTGCTTGGGTGAAAAGGGCTTCGTTGATTTAGTTAATCTCTTTTTGTTCGCTCGAGCTTTCCTTTGTTCTCCACTCAGTCTCCCTCATTAATTCCTTCTCATCCTCCTTTCTTCTTCGTCTTCTAATCACCTCTGCCCCCTCCATCCCTCACGCATGTATTGCCACCTGTTCACATTCATTCCACCCTCCAGAGTGCACTGCCATGCAATCGCTCTCCTGCTGTAGGCTGTCCCTTGCCGTTCAGTGCTCGTTCTCTGCTTAAGTAGTGAAATGAAGTCAAACAGCATGATCAGCTATCACGCAGTGTAAGCAGACATTCAGGCTCTTCTGTCAGTGTTAAAACTTTATGTTGTGCACAAACTAATGTGAAAACATAAAATTATGACGATAGGTAATAACATAGGTTCCGTTCAGGTGTCTTTCATAGTGTAAAACTGAGCTGATTAATAACCAAGCAGTAAATTAGTTCAGCCAATACCCATTTCAGAGTCATTCACATAACATATAATGCATACAATGGGGCCCAAATAACACAGTTTGTACCGTACCTTATGTGTAAAAATGCCTGTGTTTAATTAGCCAAACAGTGCGACAAATGACATACAGCCGGAACCATGCTATGTATATAAATTCTTACTGATATCTTCAGTTGCAATACACATGCATTGCTCCCCACTATATACATCTCTTACTGTTCTGTATTTGACAAACATGAGGAAGGGGTCCTGAAGTGAATATGTGGACTGTCAATAGAAAATACCATAATCTATCACTCCATTACAATAAAATATAGCTCCTCAGGAAAAACTGTATCGAGCTGAGAGTGGCGTTTCCAAGTATCTAGCTCTCATGTAACCCCCCATAGCATCATGATCAGCTCTGTAAAGAAAATCGCAGCTCTTTTATGCATAAAAATGTAATGTGTGAATATTATACAGCAGCGACATGCCTTCAAGCATTTTATATATAATTATAATTTCTTGTGGCCACCCCAAAGGAAAGCTGGGCGTGAACATTTGCTAAGGGATTAAAAAAAAAGAAAAACGAGACATTAAACTGAATTAGTATAAATAACATATTAACTGCAGTGGGCAAATTAGTTGCCGTGTGAATGCATAGACATTTCGGTGAGGAAGTGGACATAGTAACTGGGGAATAGTTTGGTAATTTGGTTGTAAGGAACACATGGAGAGTAGTAGGACACTTTAATTAATGCATAAGAGTATAGTAAATAGATGTATATATTTGCAGTGAGGAACTGCTGTAATCCAGGTACCAGGCCCAAAGACTAGCAGAGTGGAATTGGTTGTGATGGTGCCGTGTGTTGACAGGGAAAATAGCTATCGATACCAGAGAGGGAGAGTACAAAAACAAAACCTTTTCAAGAATACACCAGTAACATTTTACTTAAATCTTTGTAGCATTTTTTTTTTTTTTCAAGGAGACGAGAATCAAACAAGTCAGGGAAAAATACTGGAAGGAATATACTGGACAGACAGAGATAAAGACGTCAACATGGACAGACTTGTGTAAATGCGGGAGAGGAGGCTATCGAGAAAGTAAGAGAGTAAGTACTGGAAAGATTGAGATGGTGGCGGTGGAAGAAAATGGTGAAGTGATTGTGAAGTTGCCCTGAAGATGATTGGTTTAGGGGAAGTGGTGCGACCTTGTATAATATGGTGATGAAGTGGTCGTAAGTGGAAGTGAGGCAAGTGGAAATGGGTTGGTGACTGGATCTGAGTACTTGCACGGTGTTGTGGTGATAATTCGTGGAGATAAGGACATCTGGTGAGGATGATGGAATGTGAAGGGTGACACTGTGGCGGGGAGAGAGTTGGGTGTGAAGAAGAGATGGCGAGTGAAAGGTAATACCAATGTGTGAGTGTGTGTGGGTGGGGAGGAGTTGGGTGAGATTGTGTTGCGAAGGTGGGGTGATGTGGTTATGGGGTGGTATGGGATGGGGTGGGGTGGTTTGGGGCGGGATAGGGTGGCATGGGTTGGGACGAAGTGATTAGGGTGAAACTAGGTGAGTGGAGTATGAGGCAAGGGTGATGGTGAGTGAATGACAACACCGCTATGGGAGGGGGACGGGGTGGGGAGGGGTGAGGAGAGCGTAACACGTGGGAATGACACGTAAAGTGAAGAGAGAGCACTGTGACTGACAACGCCTGAATTACACTGTCACACGCTCACATACAGCTACATACAGTATTTACACATGCACATTGCACGACTGTAACAAATAATATAACAGCCGTTACTTAGATACGAAATATTGCACATAATTCTTGTTTATCAGTTTGTAAACTTTATAGTGTATAGAGTGACTGGTGCCCACATTGTCTCTGTCTACTGCCATTTTTGTCATCGTTTTCATTCTGTTCTCCGTGCAAGAGTTCTTTTAAAGTGTACTTTTGTTTCCTCTTTCGGCGTCTTCTATGTCAAATCTTACCTTTTTATTCCCGTGTCATCTTTCTTCCTGCCATTAACTCATTTTACGTACGAAACCTACTTGTTTATAAACTCCTCTATTGTTTACCAGCCTTTACTGCGTTTGTTTTACAGCCATTGATTATTGGATATGCCCTTCATTCCCCCCTAGTTTTCTCCAAAAATTTCGTACCATACATTCCCAAGAGCTCCCATCTTCCTGTTCTTATTTTATTTCACAGTTACATAGTCACTTGTATTGTGTTCCGCTACGCTACTCTCCCGCCATTTTCACTTCCCTCTTTAATAACTGTGATAAGTATCCTCTTCCCTTCTCACCCGCCTCGCTTTACACACCACCTGACTCGGATGTATGCCCCCGTTCTTCGTGCCTGGCCATTTTGTCCCTTTTCTCTTGCCTGAACTGTCTTTCATTTTCCACTAACATCGGCATCCGCTCTTTTTTTCCCTTATGCCTTCCTTTCCTGGTCTCTTACCTCTTTGTGTCTCCCTTCCTGTTACTCCCCTGTCATTTACATCCATTCGGATTATATTGATTAATTTACACTAATATCCACTGTTTCCAATGCCCGTATCATTAATCTGCTGTTAACTCTTTATCCACACCAATTATTTTTGCATCTAATTATTTCCATAACACAGGCTGCCTCATTTCCCTTTACCCAGTTACATGTATTCAGCTATTCCCTCAGTACTCCCCCCTCATTGTATGTATATATTTATGCCTGCGCTTGTTGTGTTTTGTGTGTGTGTGTGTGTGTGTGTGTGTGTGTGTGTGTGTGTGTGTGTGTGTGTGTGTGTGTGTGTGTGTGTGTGTGTGTCGGGGAGAGCATGTAGAGAGTTTCAGGAGTGAAAGATTGATCTTGCTGATCTCATAAGTGTATGGAAGAGCTTTGTTATTTGGAGGACATGTTATGTGCTGAAGATGGGGCTGGAGGTAGCTCTATGGCTAGGGTAAAGAGTGACTGGAGGATGTTCAGCGTACTGTTGCTTTTCCTGACACAGAGAGGGCTCTCACTCCTCCCCTCTCCTTCGTAAGGGATCGTTGTATGCGGCATGTTAGGAGTGTAATGCTGTATGGAAGTGACACCTGGGCGGTAAAGAAAGAGGATATTCGTAGACTCAAACGTACAGAAACGATAGTGATTAAATGGAAACGTAGTGCGTCCTTGAATGCTAAGCCTGGTGGCGCTGGGATTACGATTGAAGAGTTGAGAAGAATGGGACTGGAGTGTGCTGATGCGATGAGGAAGGGCAGACTGAGATGTTTTAGGCATGTTGAGAGGATGAAGAATGACAGCTGAGTGCAGAAGATGAGAAGTGTGAACGTCGGGGGTAGGGCTGTGAGAGGAAGACCGAAGAAGGCCAGGGAAGAGGCCATAGAGTATGACCTCAGGGATAAGGGACTGAATAGAGAGGCTGCCCGAGATCGAGCAGCGTGGAGAGCAGGCATTAGATAACTGAGGCCAAAGCATGTATGTATGTTGGAACCTTTATAAATTTTACGATACTATGCAATTACATATACAAGTATATATCATATCTATAAAAACTATATATTCTCTCTCTCTCTCTCTCTCTCTCTCTCTCTCTCTCTCTCTCTCTCTCTCTCTCTCTCTCTCTCTCTCTATATATATATATATATATATAATATGAATAAATTTATACACACAGTACATATATTTCTTGACCCACACAAACACTGAGTTACTGCCTTACTGACTCAATGAAGAACCGATAACTTAAGTCCTTTGCAACCCCACAAGAGCCTCTAGGAGAGGCCCTCCGAGATGATCCCCAAAGATAAGTGATATTAACAAAAATTTTTAGGTTGAAAATGTTATATCTCCCTGAAAAAATCGTTGATTTCCCTCTGCTTTTGTCTTAGGACCGATATTCGTATAATCTTAAGTTGTTTATGCAGAAATCGAGAGCTAAGTCATATTCATAAATATATTTTAGTTGGGACTTCTTAAGTACATTGAAGTTTTATCAGTATGGCGCTTAATTTGTAAAGCTACTTTTTTAGACCCTATTTTTACCTTCATGCCATGCGTCCTGGGCGTCCGACAACAAGCAGCTTGGTTGTTCTAAGCTATGCATTCTCTCCATTTCAAAAGGACCCATGTCGATCCATACACCACTTAGTGACGTCACATGCTTTCTCTTGCGTCTGTGTAGGAACTTAATTCACACCCTGTATACTGTAACAGAAAGAATGTTGAGGATAATGTAAGGCAGTAAAGGAAACAAAATTGGTAGACCAATATTAAGATGAACAGATGATGGACGGCGTTTGAGAAAGGGATGGCTGAAAGAAGGAAAAGCTCCAAATGGAGGCTGAAAGCAAGCTGGAGGAGTACATGAGAAGGGTATGTGTACTGTAGCAAGTGTTTTTACCAAGGCGGAACAGAAATGTCTAGTAGTGATGTATTAGGCTCGACCACTGACAGGACTGGCCGTCAGGCAATGTTGCACAAATTATGTACACCAATACAGCAAGAAGAAATGAATACAACTGTAAATTCTAAGTTTCAATGCACAGAAGAATATTAACAGCATGGGACGAAAACCAGGAGCTCTACAACAAATACGTATCCGGATCAAGGTATAGATTAGGAAGACGACTGGTTCCCAAGAGTTCTACACTTGGGCCGTAAATAGTATCCACCATTTGTAGTCTGGAATGCAGGCGATATTCTTACATCTTTACCAATTGTTCTGGCACTTGTAGGAGTGTCTTTGCGTCTTGTCGGTGGTTCCATATGGACGACAAAGTGAACTCAGTGTCAGCTAATTCAAATACACAAAGTATGTTTTGTAACAGAGGGGATCTGACCCACACTCTTAGAGTCTAGTTTTATCCATTCTTCCAAGACCTTCCTAATGTCAACAGAAAGAAAAGGTATATAACGAAGCCGGACATAACCTCCTCAAAAATGCAGAGACTATGGAAAGCTGAATGTAACAGACTTGACACATGAACTTCAGTCATTAGAATATACAAATAATAACGGATTTTAACGAGACAGTCACAACAGCAGGAAGATGAGGCAGACGAGACGCACAGTGGGAGAGAAACAATGTATCCCTGGAGAATAGGACGAAAAATGGGGAAGAGGAGAGTTCACTAAAGAAAAAAAAAAAAAGAGAGAGAGAGAGAGAGAGAGAGAGAAAGTTGACCAAAAGGAAGGTAGGTAGGATTGTAAATGAGGGAAAGAGAGAAAGAACTAGATGTGGAAATGTTAGAATATAAATAAATATGGCAGAAAAATTTACCACAGGAACATGTATGATATGCAGTTGAGAAAAAGCAAAGTGGCTGGCACTGAGGAAATAAGTTTAAGTAGATGTGTAGAATATAAGTAGAAGAGATGAAGAAGAAAGGTAATAACGAGGTAAGAGGGAGGAGGAGGAAAAAAAAGAGAAAGGAGAAGTACGCGGAAAGAAATTACATGAAAAAGAGAACGGGAAGGAAAAAGTAATATTAACGGAATAACGAAAAATAAAATACATTCAAGAAGAAGCAACAGAAGGAGGAAGGAAAAGAATCGCAATCTCCGATCAAGATTAAGTCGGCGTGAAAGGGTGTGGTCGAGAGAGAGAGACAGACAGACAGACAGACAGACAGACACACAGACAGACAGACACACAGACAGACAGACAGACAGACGGACAGACGGACGGACAGATGATGTGTGAGAAGAAAAGGGATGCGAGTAAACGGGAATGAGGATGAACGAAAGAGAAAGAATCAGTGAAATACAGAAAGCGAGTGAGAAAACGGTCGTGAGGGAGTGACAGAAAGGGAAAGGGTGGATGTTGAGGCAGTAGACAGAGGACAGGAAAGAAGTGAATGCATGAGAGAGAGAGAGAGAGAGAGAAAACGAACAACACTGGATGAGAGCGAGTAAGGGTGTGAAGGAAAGCAAGTGAATGTTGTGCTATGTGTGTGTGTGTGTGTGTGTGTGTGTGTGTGTGTGTGTGTGTGTGTGTGTGTGTGTGTGTGTGTGTGTGTGTGTGTGTGTGTGTGTGTGTAGTAATGAATACAGAATCACGTAGACAGGTAGGCAGTGATGGAGCCTGACCACCACCTATCAGTCACCTGGGGTCACACACGGCCAGCAGCGGGGCCAGGCATGGAGTCTAGTGGTCTAGATAAGGTTAAGCTCTTAGGACAGACAGGGCAGAGGCTTCGTTGTTGTCAATATTCAGGCGACGTACTGCCCTGGAGAGAGATGGTCAGAGAACTTATCTACGTCGAGGCATTCCAAAATACTACCATTTAGTTCCAGTATCTCTTACTACTGATGCTTTTCGTACACAAGTTTAGAGAAAATATGCACATTATTAAAGTCTAATTTCAGAGGCAAAATATGGGTGTTACTTAAAAAGGTATATGGACGATTTAAAAATTCGAACAGGTAGGGAAATTTGGTTGACTAATGATTTTGAACGGATAAGGGAATTTGGTAGACTGGAACACCATATCGCCACTGCGTCCAGATCTGGTATTACTGAAGTAGTCTATCAGTACAAGGAAAGATATAGGCATAAACAAGAAGCACAAACACTGAGTACACCAATACGACAGGCAAAAGTAGACAGGTTGATAAATGGGAATGTGGACGGAGTTAAATAATACACGAGTATGTTAGAATACAAAGAATTCCTTGAAAATGAAGGTTAAACAGACCCATAAAATTAAACTGTGAAGGAGGGAATTTAGGAGAAAGAGGATAATAATGGAGACAGGCTCGTCTTGACACCAAGATCTGGAGTGGAACACGGAGTGGGAGTGACAGAGTTGAGAGTTGTGAGATTATATAAGTGCCAGAGAGAGAAAGAGAGAGAGAGAGAGAGTTACAAAGTGCACGAATCACATAGTGCTCCCCCTTTTTTTTCATTTGTCATTGGATTACAAAAGCATTGACAGTGTTGACGTCAAAAGAAGATTGAAAAGAAGATAACTCTACTCTCTCTCTCTCCCTCTCTCTCTCTCTCTATCTATCTTTCTATCTATCTTTCTCTCTCTCTCTCTCTCTCTCTCTCTCTCTCTCTCTATATATATATATATATATATATATATATATATATATATATGGCCAAGTAAGATATTATCTTGTAAGCAAACGAGGTTGTATGCAGCTGCTGTTCCTGCATTATTTAATTTCTGCTCAATGCTTTCGATGCGTCGGGATAAGCTGCGTTGATTTTCATTTAGACTTCTGAGTAGCTGCCCAAATGTTAGTGTACTTGGTGACGCTTCGTTCCTTCCTGGGATCGTCTTCAAACCAATCTGATAGCGGGTGGAGCGAGACCTCATGGTATGGAGGATGCCGTGATTGATCGGCCAAGAGCGAGCGATGGAAGGTGTGTGGCTATCTCAAAGGTGGAATGAGTTAGCCCATCGATGATTGTGATCGTTTGCACGGTGGAAGGACTTGCAGTTCTTCCACTTGTGAGTTGACTACGTTTCTGTTCGGAAATATATAGTGCTTCAAGAAACATGAGTCTACGTGGGTGTTTTTCATGGTCAGTTATTTCAGTGCCTTTTTCGAGGTGCTGACGGGTAAGGGAGGTGTTATATTTAGTTCTATAGTGATTGTTTATTGATTTGTTCTGTAGGTGACATGTGAGACGCTTTGACAGTTTAGTTCTCGTCATTCCTACGTAAGTATAAGGCTCATAGTCCTCATTTGTGCAAGTATGTCGGTAGGTGACGTGGTCTTCTTGCATCGGGGTACATTTTTACCCAGGGCTGTTCTTGAGTGTTAGATGGGAGATTTTGCAGGTCTTGTAGTAAGAGATTAGTGAGAGACTTCTCTAAACTGAGAGGTGAATATTTCCTTGGCTATGCATATGGCAACCTCAAGACACACAAGCCAGGCTACCTCCTTCAGCCCATCATCTCGCAGATCCTGACTGCTACCTATGCCACAGCAAAGATATTGAACTAAATACTCACGCCCTAAGTACCTACAGGCCACTGCCCGACATCAGCCAGCCAGTTCCTTGAGATTCTGAACGATGCATCCCCTACAGAAGAACAAATCATCGCATCTTTGGACGTCGAAAGCCTTTTTACCAGCGTACCTGTGGAAAGAGGGATACAATTCTAGACCGAGTATATAGGCGTGAAGAAACTACGAAAAAAAGAAAAAAAACGAAAACACGGGAGCGTCTGGACTTGGAGGATAATCAGGTCAGTACCCATAATATATTCCGCTAGGCAGAAACGTTATTAGGACGGATGAAATAGATATCGTTGTTAAAAAGGTAAAAGTTTTACTGCGTTCCACAACAATCAGGATATTTCTCCAATTCAGTTTGTTCTTCGTCATAAATACAATCAAGCCATCACGACAAACACATGATGCACTTAGTGTACTGCCAAAAAGAGTACGCCCCTCTAACGATGAATTTTCTGCTCAGACTCAGTATTTTATTCTCGTTCAAGGGAAAATATTGATACATCATCGACAATATCTTTAAAAACAGTATTCATATGTTAGCCCATTTCAAACACAGCACCTCTTGAAGGATATGAAGCTTTTGTCAGTCAATGAAACACCCTCAGTTCTCTTCATAAAAGCCTTCCAACACAAATGAAAACAGGTTGCCCAGGGATTGTCAGATCTGTGCCGACTCGCATGAGTAGTTGTGATGACAGAGTCACACAGGCTTTGACAAATTTACGGCTGCTCTCACCATATTACACGCATGTACATGCGCTGTAGTGTTACGCAGGTTGTGTGGTGAAACATTTTGCGTATATAAAATGTGTTTATTTGTCTCGCCTATGCCTTCCCCTTCATCTCTGTTAGTCTCTTTTCGTTTCTCATCAGCCTATATACTACATTTATTACCAACTACTTAATCCATTACTGCCCCTCCGCTCCCTTCCCCTCCAGGGTTAATCACCACGGCCACACCATTGTAGATTAGTGCAACACCTGGGCGGGTTATTCTCACCTTGATCACTCAGGTGTTACTAGATATTTTATTGATCTACCTGGGGTTATTCCATCTGTGGCCAATCAGTGTTACCAGATCTGTTTGTTGCTGTGCCTGCAGTTAATCAGTCAATGGCCACTCAGGAAGGTCAAGGTCTCGGGGTAATATCTGATGTTCCACCCCTTAGACCAGTGGGTTATAGCGGAGGCTGTACCCTCACAGTGCACATTCTTGTCTGTTAATATAATTTTCCGTACTTTCACCTTCCTTTGTATTGTCTTGGTTTTACTTCTTTGCCATATTCTTTTCGTGTGCTCCTTTTTCCAAACCTCTTTTCACATCTATTTTTCTCCATCTTTATTTTCTCTTGCCCCCCAGCCTGATGTCCTTAGTTATCTTCTCTTTTCTTGAATTCAAGTCTTTTCTCTTTAATATTTGATTCCTGTTTCTTTCTTTTTATTCTCTCCGAGAAGGACAGTATGTTTTTACCCATATCTGTTATTTTCTGTTAGCAAGATTACTCAAAACTAAAAGAGAGATTTGGTGGGTAAACAGCCCATGTTCTAGGGAACAATCGATTAACTTTTGGGACCGATCGGAATCGTATTACAGATTCTGGATACGTAAAACACATTTTGCGAAACCCTGATCAGTGATGAGAAAACCTAACCCATTATGCAGAGTGGTTTGGAAATTGTGTTGCCCTCGTCGGGGAGATGCGCTCCTATGAATGCCCCTGTAGTTGTGTAAAGTTTTCGTGTATTTTGAGCCCAGTGCCCTTCAATACATCTTCCGCGTTTCTTAGTAAGATTCTCTTAGTACATTCGTGCACGGGAAGGCATTCTTTCTTTCTTTTTCTGTGTGTGTGTGTGTGTGTGTGTGTGTGTGTGTGTGTGTGTGTGTGTGTGTGTGTGTGTGTGTGTGTGTGTGTGTGTGTGTGTGTGTGTGTGTGTGTGTGCGTGCGCGCGCGTCAGCAAAATTATTCACAGTTTTTATTCGATTTCAGTCAAACATATTGGAGGGATTTAAGGTAAGTTCAGGAGTCTAGCTTTCCTTTTTTAAACCAAACGATAAAAGTCAGTCACAGGATTTTGTCAGTCTTATCCAGCAAGGTCAACTTAAACATTTTTTATCCGATTTATGCCAAACTTTGTGCAGGGGTTGATGACAAGGCAGTAGTGAATGGAATCAGTTCTCGGGTCAGTCAGCGGTCAGAGCCAGAGGACAAAGGCAAATTTCAATTGGTATATCGATGTGTGAGCAAATTAAATAAAACAGTTTTGGTCTGTCTTGAAACGAGAGCGGTAGTAGTTTTGCTGGGTCAGTAAGGAGCTGACGTATAGTATTGAGATGAATACGTCAAAGGTCAAGGTCACATGGCAAGGTCAAATTAAACCGTATTTATCCGATTTACAACACCCTTTGTCGAAAAGTTGATGGTAAGGCGAGAATAAACAAATCTGATTTTGAGAACAACCAATTACATTTCAAGATCACAAGGAAAGGTTAGAGGACAGGGTTGGCAATCAACTTAATCGGTTTCCATTCGATTTACGCCAAACATTGTAAGGACGATCAGCGTAAAGCAAGGTTAAAGGGATTCGCTTTTGAGGCAGTCTATCGAAGGGAAGGTCAGATCTTCGACATTATAAATCGAAGTGTTTATTTGCTGTGGATGAAACTTGCTGGAAGGACTAATAACGGACCAAGAACAAGGGATCCAATTTGTAGAACAATAAGACGACGACTAAGGTAACAGACCAAGGTCACCTCAAACGCATAGTGGAAGTGTTAAGGGTTAGGCAAATATGATATGCCTTGACTTTGAGAGTAACTGCCCGAGGTGCAAAGTCAGAGCAGAAAGTCAGATACTCAGCCCCTAGACCAGCTGATGGGTGAGGGTGTTACACTCTGAATGCTCCTTCATTTTCTTCTTTCATTCTCACTTTTCTTCTCGAAGCGTTTCTGTTAAAATCGATTTTGCTATTTATTTATCACTCTGTTCTCTCTTTTCCCATTGTCCTTCTTTTCTTTCATTCTGTTTCTCTCCCTCTGTCATATCACATAACCCTCATTACATTTCTCTCTCTCTCTCTCTCTCTCTCTCTCTCTCTCTCTCAGTTACTATAGTCTTTCCTTGCTACTTTCTTACAGATCTGTTTCATCCTCGTTCTCCATCGCTTCATCCTCCCTGCCTCGTCCCCTTTCTCGTCCCTCCTTTCCTCCACTTCTCCCTTCTAATTACCAACACCCCACAAGTGCCAGCAAGAACAACTCTCCACTAAAGTGTGGAGCCCAAGTTGGCGAGTGGATGGTCCGGAGTGGTGAGGCGTAGTGGAGGAGAGAAGATACAGCGGAGGACCCACGGTGGTAAGGAGGGAAAGAGTGGAAGAGAGAAAAATGGAGGAGCACTGAGAGGAGGGAGAGAGGGGAAGTTTGAGGGGGTGGAGGAAGGAGGAATGGAGGCAGACAGGTTGGAGGGAGAGAGAGGGGAAAGGATGAGTAATGGAGTGAAAACTTATACATGAGTGGAAAGGGAGAGGGAGGGAAACAGACAAGAAGAGATGATAAATGGCATGGTTGGTGGAATGGTGGCAGAGTGAATAATGAGAGGCGTTCAGAAGGTTTTTGGTGATGAGAGAGAACACAAAGGATTACAAAGGAGTTAATGCAAACAGCAAGAGACTTGTTGGTCCTTTCGCGACTGTCTGGTTCAGGGAACATTATAACTTACAATACTATATCAATTAAAGACAAGGATAAAAAAGCAGGAAGGCTCCTCCTCATTCACCAAACCCTCCAGTCGAAGCCTGCAGGAAACAGTGAGAAGGACCACCATGCGGCATAAAAAAGCTGCCATGGAAATTTCATAGGAAAGAGGGAAAGGAAATCTTATTCTACACAATCAACCTAAAACGGAGAGTAACACTAAGTCAACAATATTTATCAGTGTCGTTCTGCAGGCTGTATCATCCAGCCTCTGGAAAAAGGAAATAAAAGTTATAGACGCCACAGATACGTAGAGTATGTAGAACAACATTCAGTACTGAGCCCTGTAACAACTTACCGGTCTGACATTTTTCCATATACAGTATTATGACTCTGTTTACGTCTTGTAAGCCAGTTATCGATTCACCTGAGCACATTGCCACTGAATCCATGCTCCTTCAATTTCTGAAGTGGTCTTCTATGGGGAACTTCATCAACTGCTCTTTGGAAATCGAGATAGATAACGCCAACAGAGG
This sequence comes from Coenobita brevimanus, assembly GCF_032717465.1. NCBI lineage: Eukaryota > Metazoa > Arthropoda > Malacostraca > Decapoda > Coenobitidae > Coenobita > Coenobita brevimanus. The sequence continues at coordinate 30,567,943 of NC_136959.1, read as the reverse complement.
TGGTCTTATCGTAAATATTGAATATATCATAGAAGAAATCGAAGAGATTTGTAAAGCAAGAGCAATTATTCAAATAACTGCTTTGTGAATATTTGATGAGATTAATTATTTGTAAGTGCTTGAAAAACTTCTCTGATAGTAATGTAAACAACTTGCTCGTCGCTGACGTTAAGCTTATTGTTCGATGATTTTATGGTGGCGATTTGATGCTTTAAAAAAAAATATTGGAATTTTATTTGCTACTTTCCACTCATGAGGAACCTTACTATTTCTCAGTTATTTATTGAACCGATCAGTTAACTGCTTAAATATTTCATTCATTGCTTCCTTCAAAATACACTGAGATATTTTATCTGGCCCTGGTGTTTTATTACTCTGGGGCTGGGACGGGTAATAAAACTCCAGGGCCACCCACACTCCACACTGTTCCCAAACGTTGTTAGCAACAAACTTCTTCAACGTGCCATCTCAGTGAGAATGAATGATAATTTTGTTAGTAGCTTTGGACAATTTTTCCTCATGGTCATGGCTGAGGCATCCTGCAAACAAAAGAGCAGTCAGTGAAAAAAGATCTGGTGAAATTACCAGAGCAGGCTGTGCACGTAATGTTCCGAATTATCTTGAAATTTGGGGGTTACTGAAAAATCTTGTGGAATAAATAAAGAAATAATCTAAGATAAAGTTTATGTTAAATACAGGTATCTAAAAGGGATTATTCAGCAAGTTTCATTTACTCGGGACTTATCTTGGAAAGATCATATTACATCTCTTGTAAAATCTGCTTCCAAGAGATTGGGTGTGCTAAGCCGACTCCGCTCTTTCTTTACCCCTGCACAATTGTTGACTCTATACAGGGGTTTTATCCGCCCCTGTGTGGAGTACAACTCTCATGTGTGGGGAAGCTCCCCACATACAGCTCTTCTCAATAGGGTGGAGTCTAAGGCTTTTCGTCTCATTAACTCTCCTCCTCTTACTGACTCCCTTCAACCTCTGTCTCTTCGTCGCACTGTTGCATCTTTATCTCTTTTCTATCGCTACTTTAATGGTCACTGCTCCTCTGAACTGTCTGCTTGCATTCCTCCACCTCTACGACGGGCGCGTAGCACCCGTCTGGCAGCAAACTCTCATCCCTTTTCTGTCCAACTCTCTAATGCAAGAGTTAACCGTTACTCCCAGTCTTTCATTTATGCAACAGGTCAGCTCTGGAACTGTCTCCCTCTGTCTGTATTTCCTTCTGCCTATGATCTCCAGTCTTTCAAACGTAGTGTGTCCAGGCATCTCAAAATGATCGGATCTTGAATTTGGCTCTCTATTGTATTTTGTTTTTCTCTTGGAGGGAACTGTTACTGCGGGCTCATGCCTTTGGTTCCTTCTTCCTCGCATAAAAAAAAAAAAAAAAAAAAAAAAAGTTAGGTTATCAGTACCACGAAACAGAAATGTTATCAATTACAGTACGTTTTTGCTAGTAACAGGTGAGGTTATTACTGTGCTATTATTGGAATGTAGGGGAAGTACTGTAGCTACCTGCAACAAGATGTATTATCAATTTTGCCTACTGATGGTGCAAAGAATGCAGAGTTAACTGAGATATGGAATTAAGCAGAAGTTTTGCTACCGGTATTGGCTGAGGAAGAAGGACATGGAAAGTAATCAATATATACACATTACAAAATACCTGCTAATTAGAACAGTACTAAAATATAAATAAGCAAATAGAACATGAAAAATATAACATAAATTACGACTTATTAGATTTTTTTTTCCTTAACCAGGTGTCAACAGTGAGAAATTTGTCGCCGCCTGGAATGAAGGTACTAAAAATTAGCTAATTCCTGGAATGCAAAGGCACAGAATAATACACTAGATGAACAATACTTGTAAACAAAGAAGAAAAAAAATAAAAAAAATAAAATAAATGTTACCCATACCTAAAACAGTGTTATCTGCAATCAAAATCATTTACGTATATGATGAACCTTTACAACAAATAAACAAGGGGTTATCTTGCAGCAAATATGAATAAAATGTTTGGATACGAACTGTCTTTACGAGTGAAGGAAGGGGGGAATCTTCCTGCTAAAATGTTTTAACTTACATTGTGATTTATAAATAGTTACCCAAGTAGCCCAAACAAAGGTAGGCTAGTAGCAGGAAAGTGCAATCAAAACAAACAAAACTCCACTAAATAATTGTATTCACGGGATATAAGCTGTTTTCGTTGGTGAAAACAATGAACGAAACTAAAGAAACAGTACTCACTCATTGACAGCAATATGCACAAGGGAATGCTCGACACCAAATAGCCGACACCATATGTAACGTACCAGACACTGCAGTTATTTACATCAGTTAACACAAAGGCGTCAGCCATAACCGTAAAGAACTGCAACAAGCTGCATAACATGGATCGTTTCCACATTACTGTATAACACACAACAAAACACTGAAACACTGTCACTCAAAAGTCAGACTTGCTTCGAACAAACACGTCAAAACAAAACATAATCACACAAAACAACAAGGGCAGCTCGAACAAAACAAGTCAGAGGAAAACAAGGTTCCACTCAGTTCCAAACGCAGACTGTTTTAACTGGTGAAACAATATGCAGGTAACACTCACCCAATCCCAGCTCTAAACACAGGGAAATACTTATCACCCCCACGAGAACAATAACCATCCATCGCCATCAAACTTTAAAGCACCAGACAAACAAGCAGGACAGGGCAAAGCTTTTCACACTTAAAAACGCACAAAAACTCTAGCACATACGCTGGATTGGCAAACCGTACACAGGGATAATACGTCCAAGACACTTATACACACAAATGTAATATTTGCATACGAAATATTCACTAAGATTCATTCAGACAGTTGAAACAACTGATAGGTGGTGAGTGCGAGGACAACAGATTCTTGTGGGGTTTGAGGAGGGAGAGAGAGAGAGAGAGAGAGAGAGAGTCAGGGAATATGTCGAGACGATGAGTGCATTGTAGGGCGATAAGGAGAAGGGGAATAATTCGTGTGTGTGTGTGTGTGTGTGTGTGTGTGTGTGTGTGTGTGTGTGTGTGTGTGTGTGTGTGTGTGTGCAACTCATGCTTCATGTCCTCAAACTTCCCAAAGCGGTTGTGACAGTGAACGGCGGGCGTCATGGAGCGTCCGAGGTTAACTTTGTCGTGTGTGAGGATGGGAGGAAGTTTGAGTGGGGCGGCAGAGTTGGCTACGATTGACAGTAACTTGAGCAGGAAGCCACGACACCCTCTTCCACGTCTACACACACACACACACACACACACACACACACACACACACACACACACACACACACACACACACACACAGTTTACCAAAAGATTCTTCATATCAACCTCTTCCCCTTCCATAACCTACAATCGTGAAATGAAATGCTGTTCGTCATAAACTGCAAAGACTCTGTGGTTTATTTTTCTCCTTACAGATGAAAATGTATCTTCTTGTAGTTCCTTCGTACAGAGCCCCTTACCTTGTTCACTGATCAAAGTACAATATCCTGACAATGTTGTGTGAGTGTTCTGGAGTTACGTGTTAACCGATTTTCATTCCTAGTTAGAGTCTGGATTGTAGGTATGAAACGAGTCTCTCTTTGTTTTGTAATCACAAGAAAATGTTACATACTCACGTTATTTTAGGTGCAGCAACAACAGTTGAATAATTTAACCATTACAATACTTTACTGATCTACCTGACGACCCGGCGACATGTCGTAAAAATACCCCCGTTAAAACAAATACACCAGTCCTGTATGGGACAGCCCTAGCATGTTTTCAGTATGGACGGTGAGTGTTAGCGCCGAACTGGTGACATCTGAAGGTGTAGGAGGAGGACTACTGGGCTTTGGGATAGGACCTGAAGCCTTTGCCCAGAGTCGGACACATTAAAAAAAAAAAATACAAATAAAGAAACAGATAAATGGGTGCAGGGCAGTACTCCCTAGGTGGATGGAAAGCTGATGACAGGGAGTGCTGGAGCTCCCGTTTCATCAGCCCTCAGGATTAGTTCCTGACCATCCCCCTTTGCTGAACTTTTTCAGTGTCTCAGTTACACAGAGAGTAGGCCAGCATGCTCTCCAGTACAAATTTCTCTAACTATCTTCACCAAACTACATGCACAGTACACACTACACTTCCTATTCAAAATTCACCAAAAATGGCGTCGATTTATCAAGCCACGGAGTCCCCAGGGGGGAGGGGACCATAAATGCCCCCGCCATCTGCCCCTCTCCCGGTGACGACTCATCGTGCCTGGAACCACTGTCTGACTCTCTTCTTCTTCATTTCTGCAACATTCGCGGCCTTTCCTCTAACTTTCGATCTGTTGAGCACCACCTCTCCTCCCCTAAACCTCACCTTCTTTTTCTAAAGGAGACTCAGCTGTCTGAGGCAACTGACAGCAAACCCTTTTCTGTATCCTCCTACTTTCTCTATACTCATATCAAAGCCAAAGGTGGCTGGTGTGTATATATACGCAATGATTTATCTTGCTCTCGTGTTCCTGAACTTGATTCTTCTGAATTCTCCACACTCTGGCTTCGGCTTTCCTGTCATTCTCTGACTAAATATATCTGTGCTGTTTACTTATCCCCTAATTCTACTGACTATCAAAAATTCTTCGACTATCTTACTTCTACGATGGAACACATTCTATCCATTTCTCCTTTCTCTGAAATCTCCATTCTTGGAGATTTCAATGTTCACCACCACCTTTGGCTCTCCTCTCCTTTCACGGATCCACCTGGTGAACAAGCCTATATCTTTTCTATCCTTAATGACCTAGAGCAGATTGTACAGCACCCTACCCGTATCCCTGACTGCGTTGGAGAGAGCTCCAACATACTTGACCTCTTCCTCACAACTAATCCTTCTGCTTACTCTGTTAATCTTTTCTCTCCATTGGGCTCCTCCGATCACAACCTTATTACCTTAACCTGTCCTATCACTCCGGTACGGCCTGTGGACCCTCCAGGGAAACGTCGTCTGTGGCATTTTGGAGCCGCGGACTGGGAGGCCCTCAGGCAGTACTTCTTTGATTTTCCTTGGAATGATTATTGCTTCCATGGCCGGGAGCCATCTGAGTGTGCCTTGCGCATTACGGAGGTTATTCTCTCGGGCATGGAAGCATACATTCCTTTCTCATATCCTTTGACTAATGCAAGAAAGCCTTGGTTTAATCACGCTTGTTCTAATGCTGTCCGCAACAAGGAGAGGGCCTACAAAAGGTACCGGAGCCAACCCACCCCTGAATCACATCATCTTTACGTTTCTGCCCGGAATCGTGATAAGTCTGTTCTTCGCTCTACTAAAAATAATTTCATCCATACTACATGCTCTCAACTCTCCAACTCGAATTCTCCCCGCTCCTTCTGGCACCTTGGCAAAAATCTTTCTAACAACTTTACCTTATCATCCTTCCCTTCTCTTTTCTACTCTGATGGTTCTGTAGCTATTTCTTCTACTGATAAAGCAGATCTCTTCGCACAGACTTTCTCCTCCAATTCCACCTTAGACGATTCCGGTGCTTTTCCTCCATCACTTCCACCCTCTGACTTCCTCATGGCTGACATTTAAATTTCTTCAGTTGATGTATTTTCTGCCATCACTGGCCTCAGTACTAACAAGGCATATGGGCCTGATGGGGTCCCTCCTGTTGTTCTCAAGAACTGTGCTTCTGTGCTTACACCCTGCCTAGGCAAACTCTTTCGCCTTTTTCTGTCAACTTGTACCTCTCCTTCTTGCTGGAAGTTTGCTCTCATTCAGCCAGTCCCAAAGAAGGGTGACCGCTCCCAACCCTCCAACTATCGTTCAATTGCTTTAACGTCCTGTATTTCAAAAGTTTTCGAGTCAATTCTTAATAAAAAAATTTTAAGGCAACTTTCCTATCACAACCTTTTTTCCGATCGTCAGTATGGGTTCCGTCAGGGACGCTCCACTGGCGATCTTCTCACCTACCTTTCAGACTCCTGGTCATTCTCCTTTCGGGACTTTGGCGAAAGCTTTGCCATTGCACTTGACATCTCAAAGGCTTTCGATCGAGTCTGGCATAAATTTTTAAATTCCAAACTGCCCTCCTACGGTTTCTATCCTTCTATCTGTGCCTTCATCGCTAGCTTCCTTTCTGGTCGTTCTATAGCCGCTATTGTAGAAACCATCGTTCTTCTCCTAGATCTATCAACAGTGGTGTTCCTCAGGGCTCTGTCCTATCACCAACTCTCTTCCTTTTATTCATCAATGATCTAAGCTGTACATCTAACCCTATCCACTCATACGCTGATGACTCCACCCTTCACCTTTCCATTCGGTTCCCGCAACGCCCATCTCAACAGTTACTTCAACAAACAAGGGATGAGGCTATGGCACACCTAATGTCTGACTTGGCTCGTATCTCTGACTGGGGTAAAAATAATATGGTTGTCTTTAAGGCATCTAAGACTCAGTTCTTACATCTATCAACCCGACAAAATCTTCCACAGGTATACCCACTAATGTTTAATAACATTCAGCTTAATCCTGGATCATCCTTGAACATGCTTGGGGTTTCATTTACTCGGGACTTATCTTGGAAATATCATATTACATCTCTTGTAAAATCTGCTTCCAAGAGATTGGGTGTGCTAAGCCGATTCCACTCTTTCTTTACCCCTGCACAATTGTTGACTCTATACAGGGGTTTTATCCGCCCATGTGTGGAGTACAACTCTCATGTGTGGGGAGGCTCCCCACATACAGCTCTTCTCAATAGGGTGGAGTCAAAGGCTTTTCGTCTCATTAACTCTCCTCCTCTTACTGACTCCCTTCAACCTCTGTCTCTTCGCTGCTCTGTTGCATCTTTATCTCTTTTCTATCGCTATTTTAATGGTCACTGCTCCTCTGAACTGTCTGCCTGCATTCCTCCACCTCTACGACGGGCGCGTAGCACCCGTCTGGCAGCAAACTCTCATCCCTTTTCTGTCCAACTCTCTAATGCAAGAGTTAACCGTTACTCCCAGTCTTTCATTCATGCAACAGGTCAGCTCTGGAACTGTCTCCCTCTGTCTGTATTTCCTCCTGCCTATGATCTCCAGTCTTTCAAACGCAGTGTGTCCAGGCATCTCAAAATGATCGGATTTTGAATTTGGCTCTCTATTGTATTTTGTTTTTCTCTTGGAGGGAACTGTTACTGCGGGCTCATGGCCTTTGGTTCCTTCTTCCTCGCATAAAAAAAAAAAAAAAAAAAGATCCTGCGCAAGAGCAGCGTGTAACTCTGACCTTCCAGTTGCCCTTATTTATGTCTAACCTTGGGTGGTGTTGCACTCTAGGTGCTTAGCTGATTAGGTCAACTATAATTACCTACGAGTTTCAAGTTACGCGGCTGTCTCTGCTCGCAGCGAGTATTCAGTCCTCTTGGCCTCCCTCGCTGCTTCCTTCCCCGCCTAGGCTCCGGCTGTGATGGTGTAGTGTTCAAATGCCTACCTCCTGCTGGCCACCTGGGCCCACCATGAGTCTGGTGTCATTTGTTAGGGTGGTCAGGGTTCAGGGACAGTCCATGAAGCTGTCTGGCTAAGTAGGATTAGAGACAAGCTTAAGTTAACCTTGTCTAAATATGCAGTGTTCAGTGTAAATAATATTCTGTTGTATGTAGTAAATAATAATATGCATTTGCAAAGTATAGCCCCAGCCTTTCCTTCCATACCATGTTTAAATAACGTGACGTGATATTATATGCAAATCTGACCTGGATTTTTTTTTTTTATAATGAATGGAGGAAGGAAAAACAAAGGAAAAAAATAAGTCCATGTGCCTAAAGGCATCCTCCATTCATAAAATACTTATAACAATTGGATTTAAAATTGAGAGGATTAAATGTATGTGGGAAGCAACTCCCAGGAAGTGAATTCCAGAGAGTAGTAGTTCTGGGGATAAATGAATTTTGATAAGCAGAGGTTCTGCAATGCGAGGGAGAGAGTGTGAGTTCATGGACTCTTCCAGCTGCCTGAGTATTTCGGGAGAAAATGTGAAGGGGAGGAACAATTGAAGCCAGTTCGTTAGAGCACTTACGGTAAAAATATCGATAAATAGTGCTAAAGAAGCAACATCTCTACGTACTGATAATGGAGGAAGATCCTGCGTTATGGCAGGATTATTGATTAATCTAATGGCTTTATTTTGAATTTTGTCCAACCGCCTCAATGCAACCGCTCCACATCCACTCCACAGTGGTGAGAACTCTGTACATAAGTCCCATTTTTTTAGAAGCATTTTTAGCAAGGGATTTAACAGAAGCTGTCCAGCTTAGGTTGGGGTTTAGAGTAACACCTAGGATATCAATTGTAATGGATATGGGAATACTGACATCATTTAAAATTATGTGAGAGTCTGAGGGATTCTTTCTATTGGAGAAATTAATGTATTTAGTTTTCTGAGCATTAAATGAGACCAGTTTTTTTTTTTTTTTTGTCCCCATTGATTAATTTTAGAAAGGTCCTGGTTCAGAGAAATTGCTGTGTTTATTTGGGAATTTATAATATCAAATTGTGTAAAGGAGGTACTAAATGTGAAAGAACTATGAAGGGTCGAGTCATCAGCATAAGAGTGTATTGGGTTGTGCGTGACAGATAGGACGTCATTTATATGTATGAGAAAGAGGGTTAGCGCCAAAACTGATCCCTGAGGTACGCCAGCATTTATGGAATGAAACTGAGAATAAATTCCATTTACCATGACCCGTATTCTTCTACTATGAAGGTAAGAAGAAATTAGAGGAACCAGTGATGCAAGGCCATAGTGTGGCATCTTAGACAATAAGGCCCGGTGCCATACTCTGCCAAATGCTTTTGAAATATCAAGTGCTACTGTGTGTGTTTCACCATGTTGGTCTATTGTTTTGTTAATCTGATGGGTAAGAAGGCAAAGAATATCTACAGTTGAACGTTCCTGTCTAAATACATATTGCCGATCATTGATCAATTTATTGATTTCTAGATGCTTGACTATGTGTTTATTAATTAGTGTCTCAAAAACTTTACCGAGAACGGAAGTTATTGTAATTGGTCTATAGTTTGATGGATCAGAAGTTGCCCCCCTTTTAGGAACAGGATGGATATTTGCTTCTTTCCAAGGGACTGGAAAAATTGAGGTACGGATGCATAAATGGAAAAATTTTGCTAATACAGGAGCCAACACTGAGGAGCAATTTTTAAGTACTATTGGAGGAATTTCATCTGGACCAGTGGCTTTGTCTGCTGATAGATTCTGTAATACGGCTTGTACGTGTCTGGTGTGAATCATGAAAGGAGATATTTGAGGGGAATCAAAATCAAGTACAGGAATATTAAGATTTTTGTCAACAAGAAGGTTGGCTTTTCCACGTGGCTCACTTACTAGATTTCCATTGGGAGACTGTAACTGTGGAATGGAAGAGGTGGTAGTGAAGTTAGTTTTGAATGAATTAAGGGTTGACCAGAATATTTTCTTATCATTTGGATTGTTTAGTAGTTTGTTAGCTTGTCTATGTAGAAAGTTTGATTTAGAAAGACTGATAATAGTTTTGGCATGGTTTCTGATATTTGTATAATAGTTAAAATCTTCTTTGGTTTTGGTCCTTGTATAAGTGTTATGGGCTATTGTTTTATGTTCTGTTACTCTAGCACAATTGTGGTCAAACCATTTAGGAGAATTAAATCTTTTTCTGTAACTATGATGGGGAATGAATGTTTCCATGCCGACTTTAATGAAATCCTGTATGTGGCCCAATGTGGAATTTGCATCATGGGAGAAAAAGGAGGTCCAAGGAATATCCAGGAAAAAATTTTGAAGTCCCTCCCAGTCTGCCCTGTCGTAGTGCCATTTAGTCATCACGACAGGTTCAGAGCAGGAGGGTGTGGTAGGTGTGAAACTGGAGGTTAGAATCAGACAATGATCCGAGGATCCGAGGGAGTACTTCACTTCGACATTATAATTATCTGAATTGGTTGTTAGAAACAAATCCAATAGGTGGGGATTTTGATCGGGGTTGTCTGGTTCATGGGTGGGTTGATTGACTAACTGGGTGAGATTAAATGAGTCTGCAAATAGCTCACATTCAAGACCAGAGTCATCAGTTATGGCTGAATAAGTGAGCCATTCGACAGTATGGACATTAAAATCACCCAGAATAGTAATTTCTGATGCAGTATTAATGTTGACGACACTTAGTTGTGAAGACAGAGTCAAATAAACTCGGCTCTGGAGGGGCATTAGGGGAACGATAAACATAACAGAAATACTTAATTTTACCAAAAGAATTTAATTTGTATATGGAATAGTCGAAAAAAGGACAATTAAATTTAGCAATCTCCTCCAGGGCAATTTCTGATTTCGCAAGGCAACATACGCCTCCTTTGGGTCTGAAATTTTGAATCAAGATATAACCAGGAAAATTAAATCTAGCTAAATCAGAGGTGGAGCTTAAGTGTCTCTGTCAGAAATAGCAGATCAGGGGATTCAAACTGGAGGAAATTTTGAACAGAGTTAATGTTGGAGTGAAGTCCCCTAATATTGCAAAAGAAAATTTTACTGCACTGACTAACAGATTTAGGGCGCCGCAATACTGGAGGTGGCACAGTCGCTTGATGACGACCGGGAGGGCCCTGTGCAGACGACCCAGCCCTGCCGGTGGTGGTCACCCGAGAAACCACCACACTGATTCCCAGTATAGCAGCAGCCATGGTTCTTTTTATGGGGGGGAGAACAGGGATGTGTTGTGGAATGGTTATGATCTGTAATGACAAGATCGGTGTTTTTTGGAGAGAGGATAGCTGGTTTAAGGTAATGTAATATAATGTGGATGTGTGTGTTGTGTAAAGAGGGCAGCCCGATGCCCTCCGGTGTGTGAGGCAGAAAGATGTGTAACCAACTACCAAGGCCTAGGAGAGAAAATGGAATCCAGGCTATTCCTTGAGTCTCCCGTAATCTTGGTGGTAGTACTTCCCTGGGCGGGGCTGCCTACCCCTAGTATGGACACCCAAACTGTTTTAGGCAATCAAGCCAAGGAGAGACGAAGTGGTAATGCTAATTTACTCTATTTGGTAGTTTGGGTGTTAGGTGGAAGCTAAAAAGAAGATTGGAATGATGGCAAGAGGGAGGATTTCACAGGAGTGGCCGAAAAAATCTGGGAGAGGAAATAAAAAATGCAGGAAAGGCTGGGCAACAAAGTGCAAAGGCCTTGCTTTAAGAAATGGTTACGGATGTGGACTGGGTAACGTGGAGAGTCTGGAGAGTGAGGGAGCTATTTGATAATGAAGAGGTGGAGGCGGGAGGAAGGGGTCAATTGAAAGTGTGCAAGAGCGTAGACTGAGAGGGGTAAAGACTGAGTGAGAGGGGTAGGGATGGAGTGAGGGGTCAATTGAAAGTGTGGAAGAGGGTAGACTGAGAGGGTTAAAGATTGAGTGAGAGGGGTAGGGATGGAGTGAGAGAGGAGGGGATTAGATAGAGGGGAGTTAAATGAGAGACAAGGAGGGAAAGTATGAGTGAGAGGAAGGAGAGGGCAGTAGAATGACGGAGAGAGAGAGAGAGAGAGAGAGAGAGAGAGAGAGAGAGAGAGAGAGAGAGAGAGAGAGAGGAGAGTTTCGAGGAGGGGGGAAGTAAAGCAACAGAGGAGAAGGAAGGGTAGATGTGGAGTGAGAGAAGAAATGTAATTTAAGAAAGTTGGGAGACGAGCAAGGGGGGGGGGGATTAAAGACAGTTTAAGTTATGTGCCGTCCAACGCAACAAAATCAAGGACTGGCCAAATATATGGAAAATAATCTGACACAACTTGACCGAAAAGTCAAAATGTTGAGCCCAAGTTGTCATATGTATTCTCGCTTTTCCCAGTTGTTTTTATTCAGAAGAGGCGAGACTGCAGGAGATGAAATGTTTAGGAAGGCTTTATCTAATTTCTCTTCTGAAAAGGTTATCCTAAAAGTTAATGATCTGAAGTGCAGGGGAGGAGAATAAAAATGTCTCCTTCGAGCCGAAAGAGTTAAAGTGATATGGGATTTGGCTTCATAAATAACGAAGGCGAGATGCACAAAGCAGTGTGTGGTTGGACGGGACAAAAAATGCATCACAGAACCATGCATGATAATGGGCAGTAACTCCGCCAGCTCTCATGAAGGAGACTCTTGATGGGTCGTTACGTTAAGGAAACGAGGTGCAATTTCACACAATTGCCGAGGTGTGGGGTGAAGTTGGTGGCAGAACGAGGGGAGGATGGGCGAGAATGAGATGTATAAGGATCTAGTCAAGAATATGAGAATGAAGCTGAAGGAAGAGAGTGGTGGCTTGTGATAAATCTGGAGAGGTTTTTCACTCTCACCTTCTCCGAGCTGGTCAGTCCTCACACACACTTCTTCAAAATGTTTCACATTGGAAGTTTCTACCGATGGTACAAAGGCTATCTTAGGAAACACAAACACTGGGAACTACTGCGTTGTCCGGCGGGATCAGGTTCCAGTCACCCAGTTAAATGTCTGCGAGAAAAAAAAAAAAAATGTAGAGAAGGCTGGGGACCGCTTGGCAGGGAAGGACATAATTTTTTTTAGCTTTTTTCCACCCCATTGCTTGTGCCAGGAGTAGACTAGGCGCGGTTTTTCTCCAGGCTTAAGAGGAGGATTTTCCAGGCTATGATAAAATTACAAGCAATGTACAAACTATGGTACTACTTTTCAACTTCCACGTCTCTCTCTCTCTCTCTCTCTCTCTCTCTCTCTCTCTCTCTCTCTCTCTCTCTCTTTCTCTCTTTCACTTAAAACTCCTATTCTAGTGACCAATATTCTGAATTCTTTACTTGCATGCCTCCCTATACAGTATAGGAAGCACTCAGCACCCGTCTTCCTACACATTCCAGCTCTTTTCCGTCCAACTCTCCGGTGTACAAATCAACCAGTACGTGCAGCTTTTCATGCATGTAATTGGGCAGCCCTGGACTTCTCTTCCCCACTCTGCTCTCCAGTTTTTCAATCGTAGTGAATCCAACAATCTCGAAATGGATGGATTGTGAATATGACTGGAAGAATGTGTTTTGCTGTTCTCGTCCTTACGTTCTTCTTCTTCTCCTCTTCCTCCTCCTCCTCCTCCTCCTCCCTCTTCTTTTCTTCCTTTTCTTTTTTTCTTCTTCTTCTTATCTTGTTACTATCATCACCATCATCATCATCTTCACCATCACCGTCATCACCATACTCATAACCATCATCATCATCATCATCATCATCATCATCACAATCATCATCATCATCATCATCACCATCACCATCACCATCACCATCATCACCATCACCATCATCATCATCATCATCATCATCATCATCATCATCTGCATCTTCTTCTCCTTCCTCTTCATCTTCCTTTTCTTCTTTATCTTCTCTCTTCTTCCTCTTCCTCTTCTTCTTTTCTTCTTCCTTTCCTTCTTCTTCTTCATCTTCATCATCATCTTCTTCTTCTTTAGCATGGGTTCAAATTTCACTGTTCGATATATGCTAAAGTCCCAAGACGGAGGGCCACGGAAGATGGTAGGTGAGGCTGCAGCTCTCACGACAGGAAATAAATATGCACACCTTGACCTATCTACACCGTATACTTATTAACATTATCGGAAAAGAAAATCTATCTTTAATTCGATGCTTGCTGACAGTCAGTTATAAAAGACAGTGTATAAGTAATGAGTGGTTGAAAGGAGTCGCATAGTAAGAGCAAAGAGGAGGGTCAGGGTAGAGGAGAGCATGAGGGGGGATAATGCATCAGAGTTAGGAACATGAACGTCTGACTTGTATTCAAAACTACCCCTCACTGGAAGCGACGTAAGGCAGTAGGCATTTTTTTTTTTTTCACTTACAAGGTCAACACCTCAGCTGGTCATAACTGAATAGAAAGGAAGATGGATTCTGGGACATGAATGAAAGTGTTTTTACTGATAATCCGGGGAATTTATATATTTTTACCTATTTATTTTTGGATAAATGGAAAGAATCAGAGGAGGAAGCCTGCATTAGGTTTTCTGTCTGAAGAAGAAAAACATAATAGAGCCAGACTCAAGGTCCATTCGTTTCTAGACGGCTGGACACATTGTGTTTAAAATACTCTGAAGTCATAGGTAGAGGAAAATACACACTGAGGAAGAAAGGTCTAGCGATGAGCAGCTGAATTCCTGAAGGACTGAAACTCTTACATCAGAAACTGGCACATTTAAGAAGATGGCTTTGAAGCTGACCACCTATATACATGAAGGCTGAGAGTAGTTAGTGACTCGACATTGGAGTAAACTAAAATAGGGTGAACGTACTCTGCAGTATGTTCCGCGCGTCATCAACAACATTCATAACATGTTTTAGTCCACTGTATTACATGAACCTCTCCCAGCGTCTGAAATTTTGAAATGAACCTTCACTAACTGCTGCACTGTACAACATCCAATTCAACAGGTTATAATTCCCTGTTACGACTCCACAGCCCACCAAATTCCCATCTATCCTACCCATTCCTTTGCCAACCACGCCCATTTCTTTATGCCTCGAAATTTTCAGCCTTGAAGGATATTTTGAAGTACACCCACACTACACTCAGGCTACAGATTTCCAAGGGGTATACTTTCCTGCCCTAGCTCCACCGCCCGCCAGATTTCCAAGCCACCTCGCCCATTCTCTTCCTCACTACTCTCATGTTTCTTTTTCTTTTTCTTTTTTTATTTTTTTATTCCCTTTGATGGATTTATGGTGCGACCCAGATCACCCAGTCGACGAACATGCAAACAGTAACACCGTCTAGCGAGTACAGTAAAGATATCAAGTGTGGCAATGCTCGTGATACTGTTAATTGAGATAAATAATGAAGAGAGGAATTGTCTACAGCTTCGTAATGGGCTCTCAGATAACACGCGCCTTAGTTATTATATTTATCAAGGACGAGTGCTTGCTGTCACATGAACATCCTCTGCAGTCATTCAGTCCACGAAGTGCGTAGTGGCGAGCATGTCCCTCGCAGTCTATAAAAATCAAAGAAATATAGACTTCCAAAAATTTTCAGTGGTCCCAGTGAACCGTTCTCACATTTCTGTGTCCGCGCGCTGACTGTAAAATCACAATCAGCGCTGGGACACAGAAACAGCAGGCAGGAGAATTACACCACGAGGGTTGCACACAGGAAGTAAAAAGAAAATTTCAGTGACTGTGCTGCGAAGTTACAGAAAAGGCGTGACTATGTTTTGTGGGTTTCCGGGCTGCCTCCACCATCACCCTCACTACCTACACAGATCTGGGACTCATCCTGGAGGGTAATTAGGGAGCATTTACTGTAGTCTTATTATACAGATTCCAGACTATTAAGATCTGATTCGTCTTGATAGCTTATTTATTACCATTCAACAGTATTGCCATGAACCTCTCTCTCTCTCTCTCTCTCTCTCTCTCTCTTTCTGTATGTGTGTGTGTGTGTGTGTGTGTGTGTGTGAACCCTTGGTCACTCTCCCAACATTATCCATGCACACTACATGCAACATGGGGTGCAACAGGACCGACAATACTACTAGCATAACCATAAACTCACCTCCACGTAAAAGATGACTAGTAACCCTATACTAATGAGAGGTATTTCTTACATCTAATTAATAGCCACCAGGATGTTGCCATACGCTGCTCTGAGCGATGTGGATTCGAAGGTACAGCTCTGTTCCACTTCTTTCATCATTCCCTTTTACCAACACCAGGGTATGGATAGTTTTTTTTTTTTTTTTATGTGAGGAAGGAGGAACCAAAGGCAATGAGGTTTTTATCTGATTAGAGTCAGTGAGAGAATGTTCTATATCTTCATACGGGGATATGAGAGCTGCCTGAATAACACATTTTTCAAGAAATAACTCAGTCTGTAGAGTATGTGCCTTGATATCTTGCTTTACAGAAAATTATCATTGCCCACACCACTTGTATTGTGTGTGTGTGTGTGTGTGTGTGTGTGTGTGTGTGTGTGTGTGTGTGTGTGTGTGTGTGTGTGTGTGTGTGTGTGTGTGTGTGTGTGTTTTAAAGAGAAGCAAGTGTATGTGTATATTTGTGTGAATGCAGGCATCCTTGTGTGTTTGTGTATTTCCAAAGTAATTTCCCATGTTTTTTTCCGCACCCACAGGGGAAACCAGATACAGCGTTTATCCCTAACTCTGCCACTTACTCGCTCACTAAACTTACTTATTGGGCACTCTTGAGTTACGGTACCTTTTTCAGGGATGGAGTGTAAGCGTAATGAAGAGGGCGGGGTGGGAGGGCAGGAAAATGAAGTTTTGTGCAGTGATAGGTCTCCACCCGGTGCAGGTTTCAGGAGGCAAGTGAGATCCTCGAAGCCCTCCCCCTCGGCATAACAAAGCATTTAATTAAACAAGAAGGAACACTCTGACAATGTAACGCCTACACCCACCAACCGTTCGTTCTTTCGTTCGTTTATAGATTCCCTGCACCTATAGTGCAGGCCGGGCCATACATTAGCCCGGTCAGTGAGGTATGGGCTGATTAAAAAATAATAGGAAGGAAGACAGGAGCTGGGGATTGCCCTGCACACACGCCCTGTCTCCTGGCTGGCTTTGTGGCCACCAACCGGTTTAAGGGCTGAATATTTGACTGTGTGCTGCGAACTTGACTACCGACAGACTATTCCTAAAATCAAATTATTTCTTTCTTACCTAACTATTAACCATTCCCCCAGGTTCAGTTGAATTAGACTAAAACTGTTTGAGCTGGCTTTACTCAGTGACCTTGGCTTGCTCTTTTCCTATGACCTTGACCTTTGACTGATTGTTCAGAAAATCGAATGCATTAAGCCTTCTTTAACTTTAACTCCCTAAAAAGTTTACTCTTCAGCTTTAAATTGACGTTGTGTGTAACCATGGGATTTGATCTGTTATTCTTAAAAGCAATAATCCCCAGCTAATCCCTTAAGTTTGATGCAACTCAGAGCAAAAGTGTTTTAGTTATTTACTACAAACACACACACACACACACACACACACACACACACACACACACACACGGGTCGAATTTTGACATGACCCTGTGACCTTCAATGAATGTTCTCGAAGTCGCCTCCCTTCCTTGACCCTCAACCATTCCCCGTAATTTGGTTCAACTCAAATCAAAGCTGTTAGAGTTGACCTTGTCCTTTGACCTTGGCATTTGACGCTCACCTATGACCTTCACCCTTGGCTGAATATCCTGAAAATTGAACCCTTTTATCCCTCCCATATCCACAACCACACTTCAGATTTTCTTCTGAGATATAACTTTTTAAATTTACCTTACCATCTGACCTAGACCTTTGACCAATTGTTTTCTTTTAATAGACTTACTCCATGGTTGACCCTTAATCATTCCACAGACTTGTTAAAGTCAGATCAAAGCTACTTGAGTTGTTTTGTTAACACACACACACACACACACACACACACACACACACACACACACACATACACGGGTCAATCCAAAACCTTGCCCTGTTACCTTCACCCTTGGTTGATTGTTCTCAAAACGGAATCACGTAATTCCTGCCTGACCCTAAACCCTTCCCCAAGTTTAGTTAAAACTGGATAAACACTGTAAGTTTACCTTGACCCATTGTTGTAAATGATGGTAGGCTTATTCAGTCTTTGTTCCTCTGCCTTTCCACCAATTTTTGCTTTTTTATCGGATAAAAGCTGTCTGAATTACTCTCTTAAGGCACACACACACACACACACACACACACACACACACACACACGCACACAGTAACTGAAGGTGTAAGGGAAGGATACACAATACTGTTGTATGCTTAAACTACATTTTCATATAACTGGTAAGCCAAAGAAATTAACATAAACGATGAGAGACTGAATGGCCTTCGAATTGTTGACGTCTTTGTTCTGTTTCCTGGTGATGTAGAGGAATGAACTTCAATAAACTGATGCTGATCTGAAGACGGAGAACTGAACATAAGCTTGAAAATTAATAAGGAAACGATAATTATGCTTAACAAGTATAGTCCTACACTTCCAGCAAAAACATATATATAAAATAGATTTTTTGAAGAAAGCATTAGCCTAGGGCACGCATTGTAGCCAGTTTCAGTCCGTAACTAAGAATATACTCAAGCTATGAATTGGAATGGTATGGAGAAATTCTGGTAAACTAAGTAACTCTGTGAGGAGTAAGTGGCCGCCGTTACAAGCGAGAGAGAGAGAGAGAGAGAGAGAGAGAGAGAGAGAGAGAGACATTATAATGAATGTGTCCTCTGTGTCATAAATTATGTACGAGAAGCCTGGAATCCAGGAAAATATTTATCTAGTAAACTCAGGAATGCTCAAAAGGGAAAGGATTATATAATGTTGGGTGTGATATTGAGAGATAAAAAATAGTTTCCTGCCTTGGTAGAGACAGACAAAATAAATAATATGATAATTACACAGAACGGGCTGGAATGGATGTGGACAAGCCGCGTTTTGTTAAAAAAAAAAAAAAAAAAAAAAAAAACGAAACGAACAGATGGACACAAATAATAACTTATTTTCAAACAAAGATGAAATGAGACGACTAAGCAGACAGAGAATAAGATGGTGAGAAGAAAGCCGGAGATTTGCTGAGATTGGATGGAACTGGCTAACAATCAGTACGCGAGAAGTTTGAAAAATGATAGAGGCCTTTCTCCTACAGTGAACTGGTAGAGGATGAAGATGATGGTGATGGTGATTATGGGAGGGAAGATGATGATGATGATGATGATGATGGCACTTTAGTGATGTTCAATAAGACACACTGACATACCATTAAAAACACCCTCATTATTACAACATGAGACTCGAATCAGGCAGACATCGCTTGTGTTTAATAAGATGGTTAGTATTTATGCCGAAATGGGCACATGTGAAGGTGTCTAACGGATTACACAGCCAAGTGGATCCCTGAAATCACTATCCTCATCACCATTTTCTTCTGATAGACACAGATCCACTTCATCTTCAGAGAAACGTAATGTAACGATGACTGAAACAGGTACTTCATCGGAGTGAGGGATAGGCCCTGTGGCTGGTGGGAGGTCAGGATATTTTACGGCAGATTTTATCTTGGTACTGAATCCTGAAGTATTGACCAAGCAAAAATAACAATCATCGAGAGGATTTCGCAGTCCCTTCCAGACCAGTGGAATCTTTCTTTTTCCTTCCTTTGTTTCAGGTTTTCAACACAAGATTGGTGGACTGAATGAGGGTCTCATGGTTTATCATGGTCACTCAGTTTCATTTCAAAATATGCATATTATGCTTTTCTAACAAAGTCTGATATTTTGGATCTGCTGTTTTGGTGCCGATGTAACAAATGATATCTAAGTCAAGCTTAAACTTTCTTTGGTGCTTTCCCAGTAAAGTATGACATCCTATTTGTGGCTAAACGTGATGTGCTAGGTATAAAATGAACCCTAATTACCATGACATAAGTGTTATTTGTTAATCAGCAAGATTGATGCAGGGCTGTATTATCAAACGTATGCCTAGTGTGGGACACACACACACACACACACACACACACCACTCCTTAACCCGTCAGTGTTCACAGTCTATGCTTCCTCTCTCATGACTTTCACCTCTACTCCATCCTGCATCACACTCAGGCTACTCCTCCGCCTTCTCGTTTCTCTTCCATCCTCGATTTCTTTTCACAGTTTGTTGACCAGTTGTATATATTTACTTTCAGTTTATCGCAATCCATATTCCTCTCATTTACTTTTTTCACGCCTCTGATTCATCACCATCCAATTTCCACTACCTTCCCTATATTTTCCTCCCGTCTTCCGTCCCTCTTGAAGTCGTCTCACTCTCTCATCCGATTTTCCCCTCCTCAACCACACAGTTGCTGTCCTCTCAGTCCCCTAATTCTTCCCTTGCCCGCTACTTATCCTCGCTCTTTCTCATCCACTTCTCTCCCCACTCGTCACTAACCATTCTCTGCTAATACCATCCCATCCGCATGTTCCAAATTTCGTCTTTTCACCTCCATCTCAGTTTTCCTCCACTTTCTCTTTCCTTTAAATATTTCCTCCTTTCCATCCCCCATTTCTGTCTTCCTTCATTTCTTCCTTCTCTTTTTTCCAGCTCTGACACATCTTCACACTCCTTCCATCCCTAATTCGAACCTCTCCCCTGTAATCCATATACAAAATCTCCATGGACTTTTCTCTCTCATTTTTTTATCCTTCTTCTCATAAACTTCACCAAAGTAGCTTCCTCTTACACCTTCATTTCCATCGCTCATCCTAATCCCTACCATCTTCTTCCCTGCTGTCTTCATCCTTTGTCTTTCTCTCCATGCCTTCCTCCTTCTTTCCCTACTTCCTCCCTACCAGCCAACATGTCCTCATAAAGTACCATGGCTTCTCCAGGAAGGCTTATCATCCTTCAGTCGTACATGGACAGAATAACCAGCCCTTGATATAAAAGACATTATTGTTTTAAACCGCCTACTTCACTATTCACCATGAAAAAGTATAACCAAAACATACACAAACTCTGATTCATGTGATAATTAGTTAATAAATACGAGTAGGATACCAGTTGTTTTTAACGATATGTCACACTGTTATGAGGAGAATAACCAGTTTATTTCGCACATAATACAAACTGCAAGAGTTTGGCCAGGATAGCGTAGAATTGAGGCAGGGAATGAAAGAGGTCTAGGTAACGCTGTTTGTCTTTTTTATGCAAGGAAGAAGGAACCAAAGGACAGGAGCCTGCAAATTGTTCTTTCCAAGAAAAAACAAATGATAACAGAGAATCAAATTCAAGATCCATTCATTTCGAGGGGACTGCAGTGAATACAGAAACGCGAATGGAATGTACTGGATAAGACAGTACAGAATAAAGCAGGAGAGGGCAGAACAACACAAGAGAGGTCAGGTGAGGATTCAGAGTAATACAGGACAGAGAACAGGAGACATGGGAAGGGGAAAAATAATAGTGTGTTTACAGCCATCGACCTCCTCACTAAAAAAATTAATGGCATTCTACAGACCTGATGTCTTTACTTGAATACATTCTTTAAATTCTCGTAAGTGATTGATAGTTGAAGAAATCTGCGGAAAACTGGCGTGATGTTGAAGTAAGGCGTAAAATATGTAAGGATGTTTTTTTCACTGTAAGAGAAGAAAAAAAATTGGTGTCAGGAGGGTGTACAGTATCGTGCCACTGGCCTTTTTGTTCTTCTGGGACAATTTGACTAAAATTCCTTAATACGCCCACACTTAGAGTATTGCGTCCAGTTCTGGTCACCTTATTACAAAAAGAAGAATGCAGGAGTGTACAGAGAAGGATGAAAAAACCTATACCTAGACTAAGAACTATATCTTTATACGGAACGTTTAGAAAAAGTGAATCTGTTTACCTTATCTAAGCGCAAACAACGGGGGGATTTAATTCAAGTATACAAAAACTTCAAAAATACTTCACAACAGATCCGTTGAATTATACTGGAAGCAATGGACATAAAACTGATGGCAAACGTTTCCACTCACAGGAAGCTAAATGCCTTTCTTCAGTAGTTACAGTTATATGAAAGAAGTTGCCTCCTAATGTGATAAACTCTGAAACAGTGCTAACGTTTAAAAATCCCTTTGATAAGTATTCGTCTTCCAATCCTCAGCCAAGCACGTTAACTTCTGAACAATACATTTGTGAATTAAGATGTCTTCTACTTCAAAACATGGAGGGCGTACTACACACACACACACACACACACACACACACCACACACACACACACACACACACACACACACAAAACGAAATGTTTTTTATGTTAACACGATGCGTTTCCCTTGCTGGGGAAAATAGTATAGAATATGGTTTCCTTTCATCCTTTCCTGGGAAGATTCCTTGACAGCTTTTCAACGCAGCATGGTGTTCCTGCTTACTATTTCCTGCCGACTTCGGCTGGAGGGACTGGTGTTGGAGGGGGGAGGGGAGTTTTTCTGCTTTTCTCTCCTAGTCTTTGATAGAATAGTTACGTTAGATGTAGCCCATCCTGTAACAAACAACCCACAAAGGACCAATAAGTCTGTTGCTCCTTGCTTCTTTTTATATATTTTTTAAAGTTATTGCATTCTTTCAGTCAGGAAACGATTATTCAGTAGTTAGTATCATAGCATTACTGACATTAATATGGTCAAGACATGAAAACAGCAGTTCAAGATGACTTTACCCCTCTCTCATTTTTTAGCCTGATATTTCACCTCCACATTCACTACCACATCTGTTTAATTTATTTGACATTGTGAAAGTAATGTTCCCATATAGTTCCCTTACGCGACTATTATAATCCGCTTTCTCAAAATATTGATAATCATGTTTACTTTCTTCCGTTCTGGGGGTTTTGGTCAGTTTTCAATGCATTTCCTTGTCTTCAGATATTATTATTATTATTATTATTATTGTTGTTGTTGTTGTTGTTGTTGTTATTACTTTTATTATTATTATTATCACTATTATTATTATTATTATTATTATTATTATTACTTTAGGGTTCTACCATTCATTGTTTTTAGAGCTGCTACTGCAAAGCTTCCATCCTTGTTCAGAAAAGGCCCCTTCCCTATCCCACCCCTCGTACCTCACCAACCCTTCCGCTCCCCATCTTCTTTCATCCATTATTTCACTGGCAAGAATAACTTTATCCTGAAAATTCTTCCTTCACTTTCATGTTAATTCTTTTCTCATATGTCTAATTTCCATCCTTTTCTTTTTAAAATCCTCTGCTCCACATCTCCGTAGCCTCTCCTAGAATTTCCTTTATAGCTTCTCTCATTTTCCTGTCCAGGCTCTCTATGGCAGAGGAAAAACATAGAGTACTGTTGAATTATCTCAAAATCACCATCGTTAATAGCTTCCCACAATGCCTTCTTATAAACTGGAGGACAATGATAGTAACCACAAAATAAAGGAAGAAGTAGACAGAGTGGGGTAAAACACAATGGCTGGAGGTGTTAGTCTGTGGTAGCACATATTTCCCCGGAGTCAAACTTCGCTCTTATCTCACGTTCATGATAAGGGGCTCAATGAGAGGCTTAGGCTGATGGTGTGGTGGCGGGGTGGGGATATGGTGGTGGTTCATGGCGCGTTTTTGATGTGGGAGTGGTAGTGTGGTGCCGTGGTGGGAGACGACAGTGATGATAGGCAGTCACTGTGCGTAGATGTTATGGGCGTGTCTTGGTAGTGCTTAAACTCGGGTAGGAGTGTGATGATGTAGTGATAGGACGCTACAGTGGTGAGGGTGCTTGGTTGTGTGGTAAGGGTGTGTGGTTGTGTGGTGAAGGTGTGTTATTGTGTGGTGAGGGTGTGTGGTGAAGGTATGCGGTTTTGTGGTAAGGGTGTGTGGTTGTGTGATGAGGGTGTGTGGTTGTGTGGTGTGGGTGTGTGGTTGTGTGGTGAGGGCTTGTGGCTGTGTGGTAAGGGTGTGTGGTTGGGTGGTGAGGGTGTGTGGTTGTGTAGTGAGGGTGTGTGGTTTTGTTGTGAGGGTGAGGGTGTGTGGCTGTGTGGTGAGGGTGTGTGGTAATGGTGTGGTAGATGTATGGTTGGGTGGAGAAGGTGCGGTATATGTTTGGTTATGTGGTGAGGGTGTGTTGGTGACAGTGTACAAGGTGTTGTGATCAGTTACAAGACAGTTATTGTACTGCTAATGCTCTGGTGCTGTTAATGCAAAAAATATATTATAATGAGAATGTAACAGAATGAAAAGGTGTGGGGGGTGAGGGTGTAGTTTGTAGGTAACATACTGTGCCTTAGGATAAAAAATGAGGATTGTGTAGTGATATTGGTTGGATGATGAGCGTTTAGTGTTAGTGGTGTGGTGGGGAGGTGGTTTTACGGCTGCATGAAAGGAAAGTGTTGTTTATATGATAATCTTGGGGAGAATGCTGAGGATATACCATACTGATACTATGATAAGATGAGGATGCTGCGCCTCTTTTTCAATGAAGTTATGACAGTAAATTCTTGTGAATATTATATATATATATATATATATATATATATATATATATATATATATATATATATATATATATATATATATATATATATATATATATATATATGTTGCTAGGATCCATTTGAAATATGACTTAAGCCAAAAAACTGGAGACCTTCCTATTTCCCTTCTGCGTAAAAGAAAAAAAAGAAAAAAGAAAAACAAGGAAGGGAACCCCTATCTTCCGGACAGGAAATTAAACGCTCTGAATTGCATTGTTCCGTGGCAAAGCCAACGATATGACGAGAGGCTCTCTCGAGTGTATATATATATATATATATATATATATATATATATATATATATATATATATATATATATATAATGTTACGGAACAGAGAAAGATAATGTACACTTTAAGTGAGAATACTAATAATCACTACTGTCCCGTAAAGTTCCAGGTTCAAAACAAAAGAGTTAGGTAAAATTACAAGTTAAAGTTTAATGCTCAAACTAACAACAAAACATTCAGGACTCATAAGGATAATGTCATGGCAAATAAACAGGTTAAATATATGGTTAACTGCAATAGCCTCTATTAACACGAAATTAGCAAGAGTAAATTTATCTAAGTCAGCCCTGATAAAATGAGATACCAGATAATACTCAGTGAATGCCAGATATATTATTACAGATACAAAATAATATTAAAACTGTTGGACATAAAACCCAACATTAATCAAAAAGACCTCACTAGGCCTAAGAATTAACCTTATGCTACACAGTACAAGAAAAAATACAAGAACAGTTATACTCAAATTACACACAGCTGCTAGATGTTTGGAGATTTCTTGAGCACTCACAATAATAATATCTGTACAGGGGAGGACAGAGATGTGAACAAAATGAGGAGCAGATCTAAGTGGCAATGATGCAGAGACTGAGCTCATTATATAGGGGCCAGGAGAGCTTGATACAACTTGTAAGAAGGACGCGCAAAGGAAGCCATGGGGACAAAAAGCTGAAAATCCCTCTCTGAATAACAGAGAGAACGACTTACTCTACTATAACGGTAGAAGGGGGGGACTGAGGCAGAACACGCTCGTGATCAAACATGCAGCAACTGTGCGTTAAAATTACACAAAGGATGATGAAATCATAGGCTATGTAACACCTCCCCACAAAGAAAAAGAAATTTACAAAGGAAATTTCTTATTACTCTAAAACAATCTGTCTAAAGTCTAGATAAGCAATCTGCAATAACATTTTCTTTCCCCTTGACATGTTGTATGTCTAATGAATACTCCTGAAGAAGTAGACTCCATCTTGTCAATCTCTGATTTTTATCTTTAAACTTACTAAGGAATTTCAGTGGGTTGTGATCGGTATAAATGACTATGGGGTCAAAACCAGAACACAAATAAAATGAAAACTGCTGTAAACCCAAAATCAAGGCCAAAAGCTCTTTCTCAATAGTGGAGTAATTCTTTTGAGGTGGAGTGAACTTCTTACTGTAATAAGATACAGGGTGTTCAATACCCTGATCATCCTCTTGCAGCAAAACAGCCCCAGCTCCTGTATCAATTGCATCAACAGCCATCTTAAAAGGCTTAGCAAAATTTGGAGTAGCGAGCACTGGCTGACTTAATAGAATAGCTTTAAGTTTGTTGAAAGAGGATTCACAGTTATCGGTCCAGACAAATTCAACTCCCTTTTTCAGTAGGTCTGTAAGTGGTGATACAAGAATAGAAAAGTTAAGAACAAATCTCCTGTAATAACCTACCGTTCCCAAAAATCTTTGTAGCTCTTTCCTACTTTTAGGTCTGGGAAGATCACTTATAACCTGAACCTTAGCTCCTGGTGGTGCAACATGTCCATCACCAATTACATACCCAAGGTACTGAACTTTAGCTTGACCAAACTCACACTTTGATAAATTAGCTACAATATTAGCATGAACTAAACGGTCAAGAAATTTACTGACATGGCATAGGTGATCTTTCCAGTTGTCACTGAAGATTAATACATCATGAATATAAACAACACACCCTGCCAAACCCTCTGTTACAACATTCATGAGCTCCTGAAATGTGGCTGGTGCATTCTTCATACCATACGGCATTACAGAACATGCAAAAGCCTTTCCTAGTGTTACAAAACATGAGATCTCCCTAGCACGTTCAGTCATAGGTACTTGCCAGTATCCCTTTAACAAATCAAACTTACTTATGTACCTAGCCTTTCCGATTTTGTCTATGCAATCTTCCACACGAGGGAGAGGGTAAGTGTCTGTTTTAGTTATCTGATTAACACGTCTGTTGTCGATGCAAAGCCTCTGTGACCCACCTGGCTTAGGGACTAGAGTGACAGGAGAACTCCACTCGCTCTGACAGGGCTCAATCATCTTGTGGTCCAACAGGTAGCCAAGCTCCTTCTGGATGAGAGGAAGTTTCACTGGGTTCACACGGTAAGGAGGCAATTTAATTGGCTTTGCGTCTCCAACATCGACATCATGCATCAACACAGTGGTTCTTCCTGGAGTAGCACGGAACACTTGCGGGTACTCCTGCAGTAATGCCGAAAACTCCTGCCTTTCCTTGGGAGGTAGATGAGAAAGCTTAGTCTGGAGATCATTCATGATATCAGGATTCTTCCCCAAACTATCACTCAGGTTCATGCTGCGTGGGAGAGGTTCACTTGCAGACTCGGGTGGAACAGCTACAGTGCAGACTGGGTTATTTTCGTCCCGCCTGTGATACAAGTTTAGCATGTTGATGTGACATAGTTGCTTGTTCTTTCTACGATCTGGTGTGGCAATGACATAGTTGACATCACTGAGTTTCTTCTCCACGAAATAAGGACCACTAAACTTGGCTTGAAGAGGTTGCCCATGAACTGGTAGCAGAATCAAAACCTGATCTCCTGGCTGAAAGTGGCGTAACCTGGACTTCTTATCATACCAAGTCTTCATCTTCTCCTGAGCAGCTCCTAAATTCTCTCTCGCCAGCTGTAAAGCAGTGGACAGCCGTTCTTTGAACTTCATCACATACTCCAGCAGGTTGACGTCATCTTCCTCCGACAGCCAGCATTCCTTGAGTAACTTAAGGGGTCCTCTTACTTCATGGCCAAACAGTAGTTCAAAAGGTGAGAAGCCCAGTGATTCATTTAGAGATTCTCTTGCGGAAAACACAACGAATGGAAGACCTTTATCCCAGTCTTTCTGATGTTCCAAACAGTATTTCTTGAGCATCGATTTAAGTGTTTGATGATATCTCTCCAACCCTCCTTGGGTCTGGGGATGGTAAGCTGAAGACGTGATCTGGGTGATGCCCAACTCTTTCAGAGACTGCTTGAAAACGTTTGACATGAAATTACTTCCCCGGTCTGACTGTACCTCCTTGGGCAGACCAAACTTCGTGAAGAACCCTAGCATTTCCTTAACCACGTTCTTTGCTGAGATATTTCTAAGTGGAATGGCTTCAGGATAACGAGTAGCCATATCAATCATGGTCAACACATAAGAAAATCCTGAAGAAGTCTTAGGAAGAGGGCCTACAATATCCACCAACACACGGGTGAAAGGCGCCTCAAAAGGAGGAATGGGAACTAGTGGTGCAACCTTTTCGGTCTGATTACACTTCCCCACAACTTGACAGGTGTGACAAGACTTACAATACCAGGAAACATCCCTGAAGATACCTGGCCAGTAGAAGTGTTTCAAAATGCATGCCACAGTCTTCCTCACTCCAAGGTGTCCTGCCAAACTGGAATCATAAGCCACTCGAATGATATCCTGCCTACAAACACGAGGGATGACAACTTGATGTACAACCTCCCATTCACAGTCGGCTGATGCTGTTGGGGGTCTCCACTTCCTCATAAGTACTCCTGACTTTACATAATAACAAGCAGAAGCACTGGCTGACTCTTCTTCACTGTAAGCAGAGTTAGCTAGACCTTTTAACTCAGGGTCAGCAACCTGCAACTCAACCAACTCTTGACGAGACAAATTATCAACACTACGGGGTACTGCCTCATCTGGTGAGATGTCCAAATTAGCAAGAAAAGTGTCAGCTAGGATAACATCATCATCATCATTATCCTCTAAATCACCAGTAACTTTAGACTTAGCCCTAGTGACAGCACATGCAGGGAACACATCAGGGACATCACAATCCTGGGACACAGCCACTGGCTCACTAGACAACTGAGGAGCTGGACACACTTGACTTCCACCAATATCATTTCCAAGTAAGAAAGTTACACCTGACACTGGGAGTGTCTCAACCAACCCAACCATAACGGAACCATTAACAAAAAACCAGACTCTAAATTCACTCTGCACAGAGGGACAGAGAAGTAATTATTCCCTACACCTTGTAAGATTACAGTTTCATCAAAGGAATTAACATTAGAGCCTAGAACACTGGTCAGCATAAGGGATTGGCAAGCACCTGTATCACGATATATTTTAACTGATTTCCTGTCATTACTGTCCAGAGGACTGACAAAACCATCAGACAGGAAATTAGCACATGAACTCTTGAGAGTGTCACCCACGTTACTGCTCAGAAGAGGAGCTCCATCATGAGAATTTAAGTTACCCCTCAAAGCAGGTTCAGTTAACTCAGTTAAAGAATTCTGGGAACTCTCAAGAGTGGACACTAGACCAATTGACTGAATATTTAAAGACTCCTTTTTGTTCACATCACGCTGTCTCCTGAAACATTTCTCCGTAGTATGACCAAGCTTACTACAATAAGTACATTTACTTTTCTGAAATCTAGAGGTGAAGCTGGTATTTACTTCCTGAGAAACATCATCCTTATTCTCTTTCCTGTTACCTGTACTCTGAGTAGAGGCAACGTACTTACTCTCAGCTTTCCCTTTTTCTCTAGAATATCTCTTGTGAGTGAGAACATACTCATCAGCTAAATCTGCAGCATCAGACAAATTATCTATTCTTTTCTCATCAAGGTATAGGCTTACATCTTTACTAATACACCTTTTGAAGTCCTCCAGCAAAATCATCTGCTTAAATTTGTCAAAATCAGAATCCACATTCTTAGAATTTAACCACTGCTCTAACAAATCTTCTTTGATTTTTGCATACTCAACATGGGATTGCTTATCTTGCTTGTAAGTTGTCCTAAATTTTACTCTATAGGCTTCAGGAACAAGCTCATAGGCCTTAAGAATCAAACTCTTAACTACATCATAATTATCAGACTGATCCTGAGGCAAAGATGCATAAGTTACTTGAGCTTTACCGGTGAGAACAGTTTGAAGGAGTACTGGCCAATACTCCTTAGGCCAATTAAAACCTGTAGCTACCCTCTCAGACAACTGAAAATACTTTGTTAAATCAGATTCATTAAAAGGAGGGACAAGTTTAACATTTTTAGCCACATCAAAATCATCAGAGCTAGATGATCCAGTTCCACATTGTTTCATGCGATACTCATGGTCTGCCTGAATCCTAGCAATTTCAACTTGTGCCTCAGCCTCCTTAGCTTTTGCCTGAAATTCAGCCTCCTTAGCCTGTGCTTGAAATTCAGCTTCCTTCACACGAGCCTCCTGCAGGGCTAGCTGTAACTTAGCTAATTCAATCTGCGTTTGCTCATTTGGAGGAGTTACATTAAACAAACTTTCATTAATCATGTCAACAATTTGATCTTTAGAATGATGAGAGCGAACAGCAATTCCCAATTGTTGAGCAACAAGCTTAAGTTCATTCTTTGTTCTGTTTTCTACATCACACACTGTTTGCACATTTGACAAAAAGTCTTTGGCTTCATCAAGTGTAGTAATAGTAGCCATCATGAATAAGTAACAGTCACAAAATATCAAGCAATATCCTTATGATAATATCCTGAATATCCTGATATGAGGTCGCCAAATTTATGTTACGGAACAGAGAAAGATAATGTACACTTTAAGTGAGAATACTAATAATCACTACTGTCCCGTAAAGTTCCAGGTTCAAAACAAAAGAGTTAGGTAAAATTACAAGTTAAAGTTTAATGCTCAAACTAACAACAAAACATTCAGGACTCATAAGGAGAATGTAATGGCAAATAAACAGGTTAAATATATGGTTAACTGCAATAGCCTCTATTAACACGAAATTAGCAAGAGTAAATTTATCTAAGTCAGCCCTGATAAAATGAGATACCAGATAATACTCAGTGAATGCCAGATATATTATTACAGATACAAAATAATATTAAAACTGTTGGACATAAAACCTAACATTAATCAAAAAGACCTCACTAGGCCTAAGAATTAACCTTATGCTACACAGTACAAGAAAAAATACAAGAACAGTTATACTCAAATTACACACAGCTGCTAGATGTTTGGAGATTTCTTGAGCACTCACAATAATAATATCTGTACAGGGGAGGACAGATGTGAACAAAATGAGGAGCAGATCTAAGTGGCAATGATGCAGAGACTGAGCTCATTATATAGGGGCCAGGAGAGCTTGATACAACTTGTAAGAAGGACGCTCAAATGAAGCCATGGGGACAAAAAGCTGAAAATCCCGCTCTGAATAACAGAGAGAACGACTTACTCTACTATAACGGTAGAAGGGGGGGACTGAGGCAGAACACGCTCGTGATCAAACATGCAGCAACTGTGCGTTAAAATTACACAAAGGATGATGAAATCATAGGCTATGTAACAATATATATATATATATATATATATATATATATATATATATATATATATATATAGACAGATAAATAGATAGATATAGATATAGATGGATAGACAGATAGATAGATAGAAACCAGGCTGGATCCAACCCGTGCCTTGTTGGCAGATAGGGGAACTCCTCATACTTACATGAAGCACCGTCTTAGATGGTGAGGTCGATGGGACCCCCTGTAGACATTTAGGGCTCCATCAAGTATGCTGAATAAGGTGACAAAAAAATTTAAATCTCAGCAGAAACTATGTGGCAGGGAGATGAGATTATTTGCCACAATCCCTCCGCTGAAACTCGAGTTCTGGTAGGTAATTTTCAGGCGTTCCTGTTGGATCATTGTCTACTAAAGATTGAACCGCACTGCCTCCTGTGCATACGGACAGTGTGCCACCAAGAGTGAGTAGGCACTCTCTCTACAAATCAGAGACCAGGACATTAAAGAAACTGAAACCCATAAAAAATAACGCAATGTACCAAGCCTCGCGGAATATTACAAACTCGATACCTTAATGGCAGAATTAGAAAACATTACTTGAGATATTATAGGTCTGTGCGAATCCACAGAAACGAAGAAAAATATTTCACTCCAAGACAGCAAACACCTGTACATAGAAGGGTAGAATGAAAGAGTTAGTGGTGTAGAATTTCTTAATAGTAGATAATTATGTCTTTATGTGTCCGACTGTGGGCATAAGCATCAGAACCCGTTCCCTGAGGTCCAGCAGTCCTTCTATGTACCATACACCTCCACATGCCACCACTTCGGCCCAAATACCCACCGTCCATATTGAATACAATCTAGGGGTGTCTCATACTGGACTGGTGTTCTGATATTTGTGGGGATAGTTTTACGACACGGCGAGTCTTATGTTAGATCAGTAAAGTCTGCCATTAACGAAATTCAAATACTTAAACCGTTCGCTGCCCAAGTCTGAAGGCGAAGTAGTCCCTTCGGGACTGCAGGCCACCTCTTTACCCATTCGGCCACGGTCTCAGCCTTGCAGAGAACATTGTTAAATTCAGAACTTGTGTCTGGCAGACTAGCATGGACTGTAATCAGACTAAGCAAAAGACACACCCTGAAAGTAAGGCAAATAAATACACCTATTTCCCAAAGCATAGATGAAGAAATAGAAACATTCTCTGATGATCTGTGACAACGTTTCCCAGAATATGGAAGAAGAAAAGAGCAGATGTACTACAGTCATGGCAGACACAAGGCAAGAGTTGTTAAAGCTGTCGATGGCCCCCTTTACGTCACTTGCAGGTAAAGGCAAAGTCTTGTAGTAGTTTTCTGACAATATATTAAACACAGTCTTGAATCAATACAGCAGTACCGGACAACTCCATGTCCTACCCCAGACCCGTTTGAACAGCTACTGATAGCCGGTTTCCCTCCGGCTAGAGAGAGAGAAGCGGTGCGACTCGGAAGTCGTGACTCATATGTCGTAGACATAACATTGAGCGAGCGTTGACGCCCTACTTGGATCCTACTTACAACTACTTACATACTATATTTACATATTATATAATATCTACAAAAAGGTTACAAACACTTGGCAAATTGAAAAATGGACAAGCATGAGTGGAAATTTTCGGAGAAGGAGAGGGGAATGGCGGAGGTGAAATGGTGGTAAATTTTGCTGAAATGCATGACATGAAAATAATGAACACATTCCTCCACAAAAGACCAGGAAGAAAATGGACCTGGAGAAACAGAAATGGAGATACAGATACAAAGAATGAAATCGACTTTATCATAACTGATAAGAACAGCACGATCACTAATGCCACACTTATCATTAAAGTAAACATAAGAAGTGACCAGAGAGTGGTGGATTGCACAACCAGTTTTAATTTCAGAAGCGAAAGAAGCTGATTGAAACTAAAATGGTATACCCAATTACAGCAAGTGGAAATAAAGGAAATAAAGCTGTTTTTCAGATAGAAATAAACAACAGATTACTCGGGCTTTAAGTTATACCAAGTGTGACGCTGATAAAGTGAACTATACACAAACAAAAGTGTTTAGGGAATCAGTAGAGGCAGTAGGGAATGCCAATACAACCAAAGCCAACAAGTACGAGTATTCAAAAGCCACCCTCGAGCTCAAAAAGAAGAAAGGAGATGAAAATAATAACAGAAAAAGATGAAATAGAAAGAGCAGAATCAAACAATTTGATCACCAAGAGAAATGGAGAAGAAAAACAAGAGAAACACGGTGCAGATGAAAAAAATTATCAAAATGGGAAAAAGTCTGAAACAGGCCCGAAATACAATGGCACTAGAATAACAACAAATTACATCACTGAAAGACAAAAACAGTGAAGCCATCAAGTGCAGAGAAGATGGTGAAGTGAGTTGAACAATTTTACAAAGAACTGTATCCATCAAGTACAATAGGAACCTACCAGCAGCCAACTCTTCATTTGACACAAGTGTAATACACGAGGTAACACAAGAAGTAAACTTTGCTCTTAAAATTATGAAAAAGTGGAAAGGGCCTGGGAGAAGATGGAATAGTAGGTGATTTATTGTCTGATGCAGGAGTATAGGTTCAACAGCAGTTCTTCCACTTATTTACACAATGTATAAAGAAGAAAATACCCAAATCATGGTATAATGCAATAGCACTTTTGCTGTACAACAAAGGCAACTCAAAGGATCTTAATAACTATTGATCTGTTAGCTTATTATCAGTTATTTACAAACTCTTCACTGAAGTCCTTACAAACAGAATAGCAACAGAACTGAAATAAAACCAACCTTGTGAGCAGGCAGGATTCCGAAGCGGGTATTCCACTACTGATTATCTACAGACAGTGAATCAGCTAATTGAAACACACCCACCCACACACACACACACACACACACACACAGAATATAACAAATCATTGTGCGTAGGTTTTGTCATATCTGAAAAGGCTTTCGACTCAGTGAAGCATATACGATAGTAATTAATTAATGTCGGGAACAGAAGTAAACGAGAACATTGTAAAGCTACTCAAAAAAAATATGTAAAGAGGGAAATGCTACAGTTAAGTTACATAAAGACTCACAAAAATTAAGAATGAGAATGGCGTGCATCAGGGTGATACAGTTTCACCAAAATAATTTACAGCATGCACTGAAATCTCTTTAAAAAAGCACGAATGGAAGAACAAAAGAGTAAACGTAGATGGCGAAAACTTAAACTATTTATGATATGCAGACGAAATTGTCCTAATTTCAGAAACAAAGAAATTGCAAGAAATGATAAATTACCTAAATAGAGAAAGTTAAGATGCACGATTACTTGGGGCAAATATTAAGACTAACGAAAGATCATGAAAGCGAAAGCAAAAGACACATTACGATTGGATGAAAAGGTTTTGGTAAACACAGAGACACAATGAAAAGTTGCTCGTCGGTATGGATGAAAAGAAAAGTGTATAAAGAATGTATAATCCCAGTTGTGGCGTACGGTAGTGAGACCTAGATACAGACATAATCGGTGGGAAACCAACTAATCTGTTTCCAAAGAGCAATGGAAAGGTCAGTGTTGGGAATATCTTTGATAATCAGGAAGATATCAACTTGGATGAGAGAGCAGACTGAAGTCAAAGATGCTATACAAATTGTGAAAGAACACAAATTTAGGCGGGAAGGTCATATAACAGGAAAATGGGATAAATGATGGAGCAAGAGGCTGGCTGACTAGACTCCAGGAGACCCCATAGCCAGACAGAATGTGAAGGGATAAAACAGAGAAGTCTGCAGACAAAACCAGGGAGAGATTGACTCAGTCAAGCAAGTCATGGAAAAGGTTGGAGGAGGCATTTGTTCGGCAGTGGACTTGCAATGACTGATGATGATGATGATGATGGTGATGATGATTATATACTATATACTATATATATATATATATATATATATATATATATATATATATATATATATATATATATATATATATATATATATATATATATATATTTATTTCTATTGACATTTTGTGCTGGTCTAAAAAAGTCACTTCATAAAATTCTCTCTCTCTCTCTCTCTCTCTCTCTCTCTCTCTCTCTCTCTCTCTCTCTCTCTCTCTCTCTCAACCTGGCCATGTGCACCACACTTACCTGCTCGTTTCTTCCACTTTCTTTTCTCATTCCCCAGTGGTGTGCGTGAGAGGCCATTGTGCCTCGGGTAACAACTCGAGATGGTCGTGGAGGCGGCGGATGAGCAATACCTGGACAGAGAGAGAGAGAGAAAGAGAGAGAGAGAGAGAGAGAGAGAGAGAGAGAGAGAGAGATCAGTCTTCACTCGACTTCACGTTCACAAGTACCTGGTTGAATTCCCTTATTTCATCCCAGTCTTCTGTCTGCTATGTCTCCTATTTTTCATCATCATCATCATCCGGACCTCCTTTCCCACCCAAGGGCAGGGTGAGGAGTAGCAATGTCCAGACACCCCAAGTTTGCCCAGTCCAATGGGCCACGCTTCCATTCACTCATCACTCAAGCCCCCGAAATCCTGTTTCTATCGGATACGCCAAAAACGTTCACTACGTTCTGTAGCTTCACATAATCGTATCCGACAGAGTCAATCTGGACGCTGCCACGTTAAAAAGGGGTGCCAAAAATCCCTGATCATGCACATCTCCTCACAAAATTCATCCAGCCAGCTCGATCTCCTGTCAGTTCCCTAGCCTCACCGACTTCCAAACCTCTCTTCCTCACACATTCATCCACCATATCTCTCCACCTTCTACTTGGCCTACCTCGCCTACTCCCTCCTTCGAATTCGCTCAGATATACCTTCTTCACCACTCTATTGTTATCCATTCTCTCCACATGACCATACCATCTCAGTACACTCTCTTCAATTCTGGTGTCCACCGACTTCCTCACTCCGTATCTTTCACGAATCACATTATTTCGTATCCTATCCACCCTCTGTACTCTGCATACATTCCTCAGCAGTCCCTTCTCCACTGCTCTTACTCTTGACTTTTCATTATCATGCCACACCATAGTCTAACATCCATATGTTAAAGTTGGCACTAACACTCCTTCATGTAAGCCTCATGCAGCTGCAACACTCAAGCCTCTGTTTCTTATCAAGGCCTTCATTGCACCATCTACTTTTCTTCCTTGTGTCACTCTACTTTCAACTTCTTTTGCACATTTTCCTCTCTTTTCTATCACTGTACCCAGGTATTTGAACTCTCTCATCAATTCCAGTCTCACGCCATTCACTGTTACATTGCAGTGGTAGTCACCTTCTCTCTCAACAACCATCACTTTACTCTTATCTACATTTACTCTCAAGGAACGACGCTTACAGAATCCTATTTTTGATTTCTTATAATTTCTTCACTTCATTATTTCTCTCTTTAGTCTTGTTTTTGCTTACAGTCTGAGCGTCCATCCCGAGAGCAATGTTCCAGTGCACACGAAAGCACTTGGCAATCAGTGTTTGGTCCACATTTCATGCAACCCGCTTTCAGCTTAGTAAAAATAGAATATGGTTTGCTCCAGACAAACTGATGTTAAAAAGTGCACCACGTTCCGCAAAGGTAATCAAAACACTGGTCGATGAAGTATTTAGTAGCTCAAATCCAGGCCTCGTTCCATTTCAATATATTCTTCACCACAGTAATTAAAATGCATTAGTTAACACTACCATGAAAACCAAGACCAACTGTATGTTTTTTTCCTGAATCAGTTTCCGCAGTTTATTCATCCCAGTCCATTACGACACTTAGTACTGACATTTAATTCAAGCAGTATGCAGAATCTTGAATCAACAACAGATTTACATTTCATCCGTATTGATGCTCTGATACCAGAGCGGAAGGAAGCAGCTGTATTTTTTCACTTTCTGTCAACTGAAGAACCAATACAGTTCTGTCCATGAAAGCTTTCCGATACATTTTGTTCTGGAATGGTTTCATATTATCGAACCTGTCCGAGTAGAGATGATGACAGACGCGGACAGGCTTTGACAAATGTGAGGCTACTGTCAAATGTGCTACTGCCAAATGTGCTACTGGCAAATGTGCCAAATGTGCTACTGGCAAATGTGCTTGTCAAATGTGTTACTGCCAAATGTGCTTATGTCAAATGTGCTACTGCCAAATGTGCATGGATGGATTTGACTGTCTCTCGTCTCCGTCACTTTTAGTGTTGTGAGTTATCATGCACGCGTCTCGCCCTCTCACATCCCCTCACTTCCCTCCTCCCTTGGCAGCCAATGTATAAATATCTCCGCCTCACCCCATCCCCCTTGGCCTCAACTCTGTAAATAAAGGCAGCACTTCCTGAGTTCACCCCACCCTGGTTAAACATTGCCTCCAAATCGGCTTACTGATATCACCAGGGAGGGGGACATGCAACACCTCCCTCGCTATCCCCCCCTACCTTGATTACCACAACACCGGAAGAAAATTGTGGAATTAGAGTTTGGAAATTACTGTACCTCTTCCTGTCCTGGCGCAGGAGTGAATGGACATTACTGGTCATCAGCCTATCATAAGTACCCTCTGTGTTCGTCTCAGCAGAGCAGAAAGGAAATGGGAATCTGTGTGTGTGTGTGTGTGTGTGTGTGTGTGTGTGCAATCAGTAGGCATCTGCGACACATACCTGGGGTAAGTGTGTATGGCAGGTGTCTGGGGTGGGTATGTGGGGGAAGTGTGTGGGTCAGGCGAGATAAGTAAGTGTTGGTGCTGGTGATGGGAAGTTATTAAAGAGGCTGAAACTACCTCTCCTGAGTCCTAAGTTGCTCCCCCTGTACTGCATCTGACGTGTAGATGATGATAATATTATGCACCATATTTATTTAATACCTCTCACCTCTGGGATAATTATTTGGCCCCAGTCATGCAGGCAATGACTATGGATACACTGTAAGGTTGAGATCTTACAGACAGGGTTTACATAGTCTTTGCACTAGAGCAGCCTTTGTAGCGTCAGTAGAAAGTATATTTTACCCAGTACCTGTTAAATTTCTTCTGTCCTACCGGCATGGGAAAACGTTTGCAATGTTTTACTTCAACAAACAAGGCAAGAATTATGGACTTTTGGACAGATGCCAGGCTAAAGTTGCATTCCTTCCTTCTATACACAGACCACCTTTAAGAATATCCTTTCTCAACTTTTCCTCCGACATGCAGATTTGTAAACACCTCTATCACTTTTTCTCGTGTTTGAGATAAAAATGACGAAGGCAGGTTCCAGGACTGTTACCATAATATCGTGGTAATCGTGTTCCAGGGCAAAAGCACTAAACAAATTACAAACATCCTTACGCCCCCTTCCTTTGGTGAATCCTGCGTGCCGGAAGACAGCTCACACATTCCAATTCAGTCATTGAACCAGCCGGTCACTTATCCCCGACAGAGCGTATCATCTCTGGACTCTTTGAATTAAGTGCGTGTGGTGACATAATAAACAGTTATTAGCGTCCCTGATGCAGATTTTGTGAGGGCTGAGAAGAATTATCAGAATCGCTTATTGTAGTGTTGGAGGGCATTTAAGAGATTATTGTTGGTGAGTGTGCATTTAGGTGTGGCTGCTGATTGGGAGATTGTGAAGCACTGAGAGTAGGTATTAAGTTACTAGTGTGACAGTGACTAGGTGGTGTGGTGATAGTGTGGTAGAATGGGTAGGCGGTGTGGGGGTAGAGTGGTAGATAGAGTAGGTGGTGTGGTGGTAGTCTGGTAGAGAGAGAGAGAGAGAGAGAGAGAGGGAGAGGGAGAGTAGATGATGGAGTGGTAGCAGAGTAGAGAGCACGTGGTGTGGTGACAATGTGGTAGAGAAAGTAGGTGGTGTGGTGATAATGTGGCAGAGAGAGCAGATGGTGTGATGATGGTGGGGATTGAGAGAGCAGGTGGTGTGGTGGTAGTTTGGTTGTGAGAGCAGGTGGTGTGTTGGTATTGTGGTAGAGAGAGCAAGTGGTATGGTGGTAGTGTGGTAGAGAGAGCAGGTGGTGTGGTGGTAGTGTGGTGGTTCTGCATTACTTTCTGAAAGAGAAAATCGATTTGAGAGTGTTCATACGCGTCAGTCAGTGGAACGAGGAAGGGACATAACGAGAGAACATTAGTTTCATAATGGAAGAGGAGAGAGAAATAATAATATGTATGAATACATGTTGACTCTGTATAAGGAGAGAGAAATAATAATATATATGAATACATTTTGCCTCTGTATAGGAGACAATAAGGTAACTGAGAAAATACATACTTTCATTGTTCGAGCGGGCGAAGGAACGAGAACACCAAATTTAGTCACAGTTTGGACCCCCGACATATGTACCCTAGCGAAAGATTTATCACATCATCAAGAAATGGGGTCAGGGGTCGGGGGGAAAACTCTGTTGTACAGTCACTCATAAAAGAAAAGACCCCCCTGCCGTAGAGGCAAAATAACTCGGGGTATTCAGTGTTGGTAACAGTGTATTTGACGTCAGCCATATGGGGGGATGAGGAGGGGTGTTTGAGAGGAGGGCGGAGTTAATCTGCACGAAACACTGCTTCAGTCCACATTTCGAGTCAAACATACTTTATATCTGACTTGTTATGTTGTCCTTCACACAAAATTAACTTTATGCTAGAAGAACAAAGAACTTTCAGGCGATAACACAATCCCATACCCGAACATTTATGCATTAATGCCGCACATGATGCAAATGAAACCCCCGGCCTCAAGGGTTAAATGAATGGGCTCGACACACTTTGAATGAACTTTGAATGAACTTCCCCCAAACGCAGCTTCACACCCCCACACCTGACGTCATTTACAGTGTTACCAAGACCGATATCATATTGGTTGAAAGGCGTCTTGGCCGGGGGGGTCGTTTCTTTTATGAGTGACTGTACAGTAGCGATATCTCAGCCAATTTTGAAGTTACAAGGAAGATAGACACCAAATTTGGAAATCGCATAAAAATCCTCAAATATTTTCATTTCATAGACAACATTCAATCCCAATAGTTTTTCTGCAAATCGAGGAAACGATTCTTTATAAGGCAGATTAGCGTAACAGCCGGCTGCGCAAGAAGTTACGGTCTAAGGTTGCATGACTAGCGCAGCGGTATATTCCGACGATTGCTGAGATCAACCAGGTTTTGCCTTTTCAAAAAAATGATACCTTCTGTTTGGCTTTTTTTGGAAATTCTTGACTGAATCCTGGTCAAACTGATACAATACCCTGATCGACGAAACAGACTCTGAATTTCTGATTTCTGATTCGAATCGGAGCTTACTGAGAGATTTGGTGAAAATAATTTTGTGAGCCAAAAGCAGTCATTATTAACCGGCTAGGTCCCAAGCCCTAGACCTAAAATTATTACAAGAGGAGTATTGGTTTTAGGAAGTATGAGAGAATATTTTTGGTGTAATCTAATAAGTTCTTTTCAGTATTATCAGGTCAGGAAATCAGAGGAAGATGACGAGCCACATGAGACAATATTCAGCACTGCCTGACTTGCTTCCTCTCTCGCTCGAACACGTTCCACACTTTCAGTGCGGACGCCTATTACATGTTTTAGTAGTCTCAGTGAAAACGTGCTTATTATCAAAGTACGACAGAATATTGACTCATAGTTACAGTATTTCATAATAATTGGATTTGAATACCAGTGCTTATGTTGCTTTTTCTTGTAGCTATAAATACCGAATGACCCATTTCTGAGAGCAAACTTTTATCAGAGCCTCACCTACTCGTAACCAGCAGCAAAACAGCGTCTGGGTAGCGGCAGTCACACCAGTACTCGTTAACTATTTTCCCTTTCTTTCTCCACAAAGCAAGATTTTGTGGCTCTCGACGAAATTAGACGCAAGAAACTGTGTGTGTGTGTGTGTGTGTGTGTGTGTGTGTGTGTGTGTGTGTGTGTGAAGTGAGTACTTTAAATTCATTTTTTTTTTTTTGACCAATCGCTCATTCTTGAAGTGTAAAAAATTACGATTTCCAAGTGTACTGTTTCATGGACATCGCAGTAATTAGGTTCCTTCCTTACAATACACATTAAATCAGCAGTGTTCTTCCTCACATGTAAGTCCCAAAACTGTGATGCACATTATCTTACAGGTGCTTGGGGAGGAGGGAGAAAGGATATAAATATAAGAAAAAGATGAATTTGGAGAAAGGAAGACGGAGAGTTTGGAACGAGGGTGTAAGAACATAATGATTTACTGGAATGATACAGAAAAAAAATGTTGTCAAAGAGAGAGAGAGAGAGAGAGAGAGAGAGAGATTTTGTTGATACACTTACTGCGTGAAGTGTATCCTCCAAAGTGAGAGGTTAGGATATTATTTACACAGTATGTTATGAAGAAGGACACCGCGAAAAACTGCTCCTTATTATTATTCCCGGGTTTATTAGCTTTTCTTATTAGCAATTTATTTCCCAGAATTTTGGTTATGGATTTGGGTTTCTTTCGATTCCTTACATACTTTTTTGTCAGTGATACCTGTGCCCGCGAGGTGAGAGCGAGTACGTTTTCCAACATGAGCATGTTTCTACTTACTCAATTTTCGCATAGCTTCTTCTGTCATGACTTTTATTACGTTTGTCATTTTCCCATCCAGTTCTTTAACAAAAACTGATAAACACAGAGCATCACCCTAGAACTGTTTGTCATATAACCCGAGAAGAAAATATTAAACACAATATATAGTTCAGGAGTGTAAGGAGGTGAAGGAGGGGCGAGAGTATGATTTCCCTAGAGGTTATGCTGCCATCTTTGGTCTTATCTCACGTTCACGATATAGGGCGTCTTGGGAGGCTTAGGGTTAGGGTTTGGAGGTTGGGGGTGTGAGCTTTTGGTGACGTACTGTTATTGTGGTGCTGTTGTGGGGAAGGGTGAAATGAAGCGTGGCCTTTACTATGCTTATGTGGTTGTTGGTATTTGTTGGTATTGCTTAGAGTGTGGTGGAGGGCGGATGATGTAGTGGTAGAATGCAGTTGTGGTGAGGGTTTGAGGTTATGTGGTGAGACTATGGCAGATATGTGGTTGAGTGTTGAGGATGTAGTCCGTGTGCGGCTATGTGGTAAGGGTTTGGTTCATGTGTAGTGATGGTGTGGCTTTGTGTGATAAGGTGTGGTTGAAGTGTAGTGAGGGTATGGTAGGTGGGTGGTTTTGTGGTGAAGCTATGATGGTTTTGTGGTTGTATTGTGAACGTCTGGTATATTATGGTCTTTTGGTGAGGGTCTGATGAGTGGTTGTGTGGTGAGGGTGTGGTACGTGTGTGGCAGAGTGGTGAAGGTACGGCAGATGTGTAATTCTGTGGTGACTGTGGTATAGGTGTTCTCGTGAAGTGCCTTTGTGGTGTGTGTGTGTGTGTGTGTGTGTGTGTGTGTGTGTGTGTGTGTGTGTGTGTGATGCAGCCTTCACATTACCACCGACCTCTTCCTCCACATTAAGATGGTAATTAATCACTTGACAATACTTTTTAGAATCTGATTAGCATTCTCCTTCATCTCTACAATACTAACTCACAATTCTTTCAATTTGCTTTAATACAAAACTTTATTATGATTTCAGTTCCAGTAATTTCTCCTTCATCGCCTTCGGAATACTGCATACACGAATGCACACACACACACACACACACACACACACACACACACACACACACACATAGACAGACAGAAAATCATCATCATCATCACCATCATCATCATCCGGACCTAACCCTTGGGCAGGGTGGGGAAAACATTAGGCCAACAGCATATGGTGTTCCCAGGCGGTCACCCATCCAAGTACTAACCAGACTCAACGTTGTTTACTTCGCTGATCGGACGAGAAGCAGTGCACTCAACGTGGTATTGCCGTTAAAAAGATGTAGAAGTAGATAAGAGACATAATAGGTAGACAGATAGATAGATAGATAGATAGATAGATAGACAGAGATAGATAGATAGAGAGAGAGAGAGAGAGAGAGAGAGAGAGAGAGAGAGAGAGAGAGAGAGAGAGAGAGAGAGAGAGATTTGAGATTTTTCACTTTCAAAAAATGTCATCGCGTGAGATTCTCTCTCTCTCTCTCTCTCTCTCTCTCTCTCTCTCTCGAGCTAGTGCCTTTCACCACTCCCACGGCCTGCTCTGGCTGTTACTAAACCTCTCCTCTCCACACAATGGCCTCACGCGCCCGTCTCTGGGGAAACGAGAAAAGAAACTGGAAAAACTAGGAAGATAAATATCGGGTTGTGGCAAGTTGAGAGAGATAGATAGAGATAGATAGATAGATAGATAGATAGATAGAGAGAGAGAGAGAGAGAGAGAGAGAGAGAGAGAGAATTGGTGGAAATAAACTCTTCTCCTTGTTCCTCCCAGCAATTTTTACTCGACTCCACATACTCGAATGCATTCCTTCATTCCATGCTACTCTCTCGTCTACCATTTCATCCACGTTTACCTGTTTCATGATTATTTTTTCACTACAATAATGTTGTTTTTGCGTCATATCTTTACTCAGTTACAATATCGATCCTTACGGTAACACGGTAGCACACGAGAAGCACTTGGCACCCATCAACCTTCAACCTAGAATTAAAGTATGAATTGAATCTGGGCAAAGTGGTGTTAAGTAGTGCACCACGATCCACAAAGACAAGCAGTAAAACTTGTCGATAATACACCTCCTGTCTCAACTCCCTGCCACATCCCATACCAGCGCACTTTTAGCCACGACAATTACAAGCCATTAAATTACTCTACTATATACTGTACACAAAATAATACCAGCAAGACTTAGATCATCAAGCTAATATTTCCGGATCATTTACAACAGCTTATTAATGCCAGTCCATTGCGAGAGTTAATACTAATGTATTAATTAAACACAACATTCAGATTCATTATTCAAAATCTGATCTTTATATTACCTATGCGAGAGTTAACTGAGTTTTTATTTTCTTCTTGTTTCAGCCAGTGACAGCAGCAACACATTTCTCTCCATGACGGCTTTCCAACAGTTTGTCCTGCATTTGTGTCATATTTTCTGGCCTGTCTGAGCACTAGCGATGACAAAGACAGACAGGCTTTGAATCATGTGCAGCCACTGCCCATGTATGTCATGCACATGCACACTTTTTGTTTCATATGCTGTGTAGCCTTGTGAATCATTTATGTGGTTGTTTTATTTCCTAATCTGTCACTGTTTATTTTCTTGCAGTAATGATCACTCTGGCTCTTGGTAATAATGTCTTGTTACCAATAACAGTAACATCCATAATGCATTCTTCACCTATCCATGTATTTGTGTGATATGGTGTTTGATATGACAGTGGTGGTCATGCAGTTCACTTTCTCTTCTCTGGGGAACATTGAACACATCGAACGTATTCTGTCATCTGAGGGACACTGAACACATCCCACGTACTCTATCATCTGAGGGACACTGAACACATCCTAAGTATTCTATCACATGAGGGACACTGAACACATCCCACGTATTCTCTCACCTTGGGGACACTGAACACAACCCAAGTATTCTATCATTTGAGGGACACTGATCACATCCCACGTATTCTATCATCTGAGGGACATTGAACACGTCCCACGTATTCTCTCATCTGGGGACATTGAACACATCCCACGTATTCTCTCATCTGGGGACATTGAACACATCCCACGTATTCTATCATCTGAGGGACACTGAACACATCCCACGTATTCTCTCATCTGGGGACATTGAACACATCCCACGTATTCTATCATCTGAGGGACACTGA
Organism: Coenobita brevimanus; assembly: GCF_032717465.1. Lineage (NCBI taxonomy): Eukaryota > Metazoa > Arthropoda > Malacostraca > Decapoda > Coenobitidae > Coenobita > Coenobita brevimanus. Next base: position 30,523,530 of record NC_136959.1, on the reverse strand, counting down.
ACACATCCCACGTATTCTCTCATCTGGGGACATTGAACACATCCCACGTATTCTCTCATCTGGGAACATTGAACACATCCCACGTATTCTATCATCTGAGGGACATTGAACACATCCCACGTATTCTCTCATCTGGGAACATTGAACACATCCCACGTATTCTATCATCTGAGGGACATTGAACACATCCCACGTATTCTATCATCTGGGGGACATTGAACACATCCACATATTCTCTCATCTGCGGACATTGAACACATCCACGTATTCTTTCATCTGGGGACATTGAACACATCATACGTATTCTCTCATCTGGAAAATATTAGACACCTTCCACGTATTCTCTTACATGGGGGATATTGAACACATCCCACGTATTCCCTGGGGCACATTGGACACATCCCACGTATTCTCTCGTCCGGGGGACATTGGCCACATCCCAAGTATTCTCTCCTTACCTGCATCACCATGACGTGGGTAGGGAATTATGGATTAAGAGTTTGGAAAAATATCTCTTTGTACTGGCGCAGGAATTTGTGGACCTTATCGGCTACTATCCTAGGCAACTCTAGCCCACTCGATACTCCTATTAACTGAAGAGAAGGGAAATGGAAAGTTGGATTCCCCCCCTCCCTCCCTCCCTCTCTCTCTCTCTCTCTCTCTCTCTCTCTCTCTCTCTCTCTCTCTCTCTCTCTCGTTTTAAATTAGCAGCAGGATCATGACCAAAGGTTTCTTTTCAGTCCGGATTGGACTGAGAGATACTACCATTAACGAGCAGCCTATTTGCAATGGCAGTCAACAGAGGTCTGGAACAGGTGCCTGAGATAGGTGTGTGTTGCAGGCATCTGGGGTGGACATGTGGGGCGAATGTCTGACGCAGGTGAGAGAAGGAAGTGGGTGTGTTCGTGATGGGAAATTATTAATGACGTGGAAATTCCCTCTCATATGCTGTTGGCTTGTGCTTATTACCACCTCTGACCTCTGTGGGCAATTGTTTGGCCTCAGTCATGCAGACACTGAGGATGCTCGGTAGGTGTGAGATCTTGCAGGCAGGATGTAAAATCTCTGCAGTAAACCTGTCTTCGTTACTTCAGTGGAAAATATAAACTTTTTCCCAATCCATTTACATTCCTCCTGTTCTGTCGTCAGTGCAGGGTCCTGATTACACATATAAGGAGGGAATAATGGACGTTTGTGGTGCAGTCAGATTAAAGTTACACTCCTTTCTTCCTTACGTATCAGCTTTTAAGAGTATCCCCTTTCACCATTTCCTTTGACAAGTATATTACTACATGTTGCAGTGTTGTGACCTTAATACCGTGGAAATAGTAGTCCATTGTGAGACGGAACAAAGAACAAGTTGCAAGCATTCGTAACTATCCTTTCGTGAAGAGGATTCGCCTACATTTTGCCACCCCAGTGTACAAAGCAGCCAGCCACTTGCCCCAGACACAGATTATTGCAACGGAACCTATTGATGAACGTGTGGGTCGCGGCACAATAAATTACTACGGGCAATAAATTCCTAACTGCAGCTTAAAGCGGGACTGGAAAACTACGAGAACGGTCGAATGAGGTGTTGAAGTGTATTTGTGTTGGTGATTACTGATGCTAAGGTGTGGCTGCTGACTGGCATATAGTGTGACACAGTGAGCTGGTATGCACGATGAGAGTGTGATGGAGAACAAGTGGTGTGGTAGTAGTTTGGTAGTGTGTGGTAGTAGTGCGATAAAGTATGAGGTGTGGTGGTAGGGTAATAGAAGCTATAACGTGTGGTGTTAGTGTGACTGACTAGTAGATGGTGTGGTGATATGTGTGGCGATATATGAATGTATTAATAGAAAAGCTCGTTCAGAATATTAGTATACGAATCAGTCAAGGAAACAATGGAAGGACATAATAAGTAAACATCATTTTGATGGTGCAAAAGGTGAATGTAATAATAACAGAAGAATAACGGCTGTAGATACAGTATATTTAATAAGGTGGTTGAGAAATAGTCGTGCTGATTGCATTTTCATACATCTGTTTTCTCATAGGAGCTCGATGGCAGTAGAGCGACTTCGTCAAGAAGCTAAAATGAGATTTATCTAAATGCATCGTGTCAAGGACCATCGTCTCAACGTAATATGAAGAGCCAAGCGAAATCGGCCCTTCTTCCCCTCCACATCAACGCTCAAAGTCAGATTTTTTTTTTTTTGCAGAAACAGCGTACTAACTCAGGGACTGTGGCATAAGGCGAGTTGACGAACCAATAGCGCGGCGCCATTCATCCTCCTGTGTTTACAGGGGTTGGCTCGACCAATCATGAGGCCCGTAGCACCAGCGTTGGGCAGTCAGGCCGCGTGCACACGTTAGGGAAGGGACAGCGCTTGAAACCTTCCCCATTTCTGCTACTTTTACGTGCATTAACGCACAGTGATGACGTCTAGTGAAACATAAAGTGAGGGTGAATGTCGGAAGTCACAAAGAAAGCAACAATAGCACCGTTTTGAGTGGAAACAAGTGGCTGCTAAGAGTAAACGAGACAGTGGTGGGCCCGTGTTGGTGTGAACATCAATGACATGTTTAGTCCGATCCGTTCTGGGCAGTAAAAGACTATTTTGTCCAGACTGGCGCCCAATTTTGCGTTAGTTTAAGGTGCGTGTCAAATTGAAAACATTGTCCTGTTATTCATTATTATAAGTGTGTAGTGGCATAAACATTATAGTGTTTCTAGTCATAAAATTGAGTTTTGTTGACATTACAGTGATTTTGGTCAGTCACAATTTTTCAGCAAATTTGCCCAAAATCAGAAATATGATTTACAACCATGATTCTGGTATAAATATGTTCATTATGTATGTCTTGAATTTTCATTGTTTATTCATCACCATCATCCGGACTTCCTTTCCCACACTAGGGCAGGGTGAGGAGTAGAAATGTCCAGACAGCCCAAATTTGCCAAATCCAATGGGCCACGCTCCCATTCACACATCATTCAAGTCCCCGGAATCCTGGCTTTATCTGATATGCCAACAACATTCACCACATTCTGTAGGTTCACATAAACGTATCCGATAGAGTCAATCCGGACGCTGTCACGTTAAAAAAGGGTGCCAAATCTCAGATCAAGCACTTCTCCTCACAATATTCATCCAGCCAGCTCGATCTTTTGTCAGTTCCCTAGCCTCACCGACTTCCAAACCTCTCTTCCTCATACACTCACCCACCACATCCCTCCTCCTTCTCCTTGGCCTACCTCGCCTCCTCCCTTCTTCAAAATTCGCTCAGATATATCTCACCACTCCACTGTTATCCATTCTCTCCACATGACCATCCCATCTCAGTACACTCTCTTCGATTCTGGTGTCCACAGGCTTCCTCGCTCCACATCTTTCACGAATCACATTATTTCATAACCTGTCCACTCTCTGTATTCCACATACATTCCTCAGCAGTCCCATCTCCACTGCTCTCACTCTTGACTTTTCATTTTCATGCCACACCATAGTCTCACATCCATATGTTAAAGTTGGCACTGACGCTCCATGTAAGCCTTGCAGCTGCAACACTCAAGCCTCTGTTTCGTATCAAGGCCTTCATTGCACCAGCTACTTTCCTTCCTTGTGTCACTCTACTTTCCACTTCTTTTGCACATTTTCCTCTCTTTTCTATCACTGTACAGAGGTATGTGAACTCTCTCGGCAATTCCAGTCTCTCTTCATTCACTGTGACATCTCACTGGGAGTCATCTTCTCTATCAATAACCATCACTTCACTCTTTTCTACATTTACTCTGAAGACACGACGCTTACAGACATCAGCAAAACTCTGCACTTGTCTATCAAGCTCTTGTCCAGTATTTGCAAGTAGAACTGCATCATCAGCATACAACAAACTTGAGATATTCCATCCATCACCATTCATTACCAACGTCATCCCCCTCTCCATTACTGGGGTTTATTTACATTGTAAATAAATTTTGCAAAAAAAAAAAAGTTTTAGGTGTCATGTAGCGTATTTTTTGTTCGGTTTTTGAATTTTCCATATTATAAATTTGCCAGATTTCATGGTACTGACATGATTTTTTTTTTTTTTTTTTTTTTTGCATCAGTGTGTTGATTACATTAGTAGCCTATCTTTCATTTTCATTCAATAACATAGCGATTCGCCAATATTTTTTGCCCACTGACAATTTGGAGGTTTGCTAGGCAACGAATAAGGAAATAAATGCGTGAACATAACATTTTCTTTAGAATATTATCCTCCTTGACCATACAAATTTATTGATAGTGCATATGCATATATTTCGTACACACAGGATGTTACAGACGCAATTACTTTAATGTTAGATTATCTCAAAAGTCACCCTTCTAAATTATAATCTGCGACCTTTACCTCAATTTTGCTGCCCCTTAATACTTGTAGTTTAATTTGGCCTTACTGCTGTTACAATTGATATTATTTTTCGCTATCGATTATCCTCGTAAAACATATATTAATGATATCAAAGAAACTGTATTTATTCCCGAAATATAACAGTGGTGGCTCATGGTTATATTAATTTTATATACGTGGATAGAAATAGCAGTGTTGATACTTTTTTAATTCTAGTTATGTTTGCGGATTTTCTCAGTTATTATGCAGTCTATCATCAGCGACTTGCCTGCCCTTCACGGCAACATAACAGAGGTGGGAAGGTGGCACTCACACCACCACTCATTATTTTCACTTCATCTTTCCATCATCAAGCCTAATTTTGTGGCTGTAGACGAAATGAGATGTGAGAAAATGGTGTGTGTGTGTATGTGTGTGTATACTTCATCATACGTCTAATCAATTAGTAATATTACTTCCCTCTTAAATATTTATCTCCATCATTCACTCTACACCTCCTTCACTGTTTTATGTTCATGTCTCCTGACTATCCTCAATTCTCATTCCATCCCTCCAGTTTTCCTGCCTTTAATTCTTTATTCTTTTCTTTTCTTCTGCACTGATCATCCTTCTCTTTCATCCCTTCGTCTCTTCTCTTGTTTCAGTAACTCATTGTTTATTTTATTTATCTTTTTTTTTCTTTATTTTAGCAGTCCTCTCTTACCCAATATTACTATTTTCTTTTTTCCCTTATATTCTCAGATGTTCTTCCATCTTCCTCTTCTCTCTCTCTCTCTCTCTCTCTCCCCCCTTCCTCTGCCCCCCTTCTTTCTGCCCCACTTTTTCATTTTTCTGTCTACCTTGCTTCTCAGCTCTCCTCTTCACCACCTTTCACTTCCCAGACTTACCCACCTTCACCAGACAAACATCATCAGTCTCTTACGATGGATGGTCGGACGTGGGGAAAGGCAAGGCGGGGTTTATTTACAGGAGGATGGAAGGCAGAGGACAAGGTGGAAGAAGGAATAGATGAGGGAAAAGAAGAAAATGGTGATGGGAAGGAAAGCTGAAGAGAGGAATGGAAAATACATGAGAGGGAGTAAGAACTAACTCGAGGAAAAGAAGATAAACTGAGAAGGAGATAGATAGATAGATAGATAGAGAGAGAGAGAGAGACAGACAGACAGACAGACAGACAGACAGACAGAGAGGAAAGAATAAAGCAGTATATCCGTCAAATTGTAAAAAACATCTCGAGGAAGAGAAGATACGGGGAAGGAGAGAGAGAGAGAGAGAGAGAGAGAGAGAGAGAGAGAGAGGAAAGGAAAAAAAAAACAAAGCAGTATATCAGCCAAAATGCGAATTGGAGCAGGAGGAAGGGAGAAAGGAGACAAAATTGATTTCGTATAGGTAAATGTACGGGTGGAAAGGGGGAAGGAAAAAGAGTACCAACGGTGTAGATGCAAGAGAAAGGAGGGAAAACTAAGTAAAGAATAAAAAATCGGGAGGGAGAAAGGAAGGATGGACGCAAGCAAGCAAGCAAGCTACTACACGAGAGAAAACAGTGCATGAAGAGGTGACGGAATATAAATAACATAGCAGTTGGAGGAAATGGGTTGTGAAAAAAATGCACGTACTGAGAATCATGTAAAGATGGAGAAGGCATTGATGGACGAAGACGATGGAAGGAAGGGAATGTAATTTATGGAGAGGGCATTGATGGACGAAGACGATGGAAGGAAGGGAAGGTAATTTATGGAGAGGGCATTGATGGACGAAGACGATGGAAGGAAGGGAAGGTAATTTATGGAGAGGGCATTGATGGACGAAGACGATGGAAGGAAGGAAATGTAATTTATGGGGAGGGCATTGATGGACGAAGACGATGGAAGGAAGGAAATGTAATTTATGGGGAGGGCATTGATGGACGAAGACGATGGAAGGAAGGAAATGTAATTTATGGAGAGGGCATTGATGGACGAAGACGATGGAAGGAAGGAAATGTAATTTATGGGGAGGGCATTGATGGACGAAGACGATGGAAGGAAGGAAATGTAATTTATGGAGAGGGCATTGATGGACGAAGACGATGGAAGGAAGGGAATGCAAATTAAAGCAGTATAAGGCAGGGGTCGATTAGGAAGCTAGAAGTGAAGCAAAGAGAAAAGAGGAAAAACTCGAGGAAAAGCACAATATTGTCAGGGTTATCGTTCTCATACTCTCTCTCTCTCTCTCTCTCTCTCTCTCTCTCACACACACACACACACACACACACACACACACACACACACTAGCTATTCTCGCCTTCCCAACCAAATCTTGGGAACCAATGGGAACAAATGTTTCTCACTCGGCATTTCCTCGCGTTTCCCCTCTCTTGTGGTGTCTGTGGCTTCTTCTGTGTCGATTTTTTATATCTTTGTATATTTCCTTTTTATTTTTCGAGCTTCTGGCCGTACATCTTGTTATTATTCATTTATTTTTATGGTATTGCTCTTTCTTTTCTGTCCCCGTCTTCTTCCTCTTCATCTTCTTCTGCTTTCTTTCTTTCTTTCTTTCTTCTTCCTCCTCCTCCTCCTCCTCCTCCTCCTCCTCCTCTTCTTCTTCTTCTTCCTCTTCTTTTTCTTCTTCTTTTCTTCTTCCTCTTCTTCTTCTTTTCTTCTTCATCTTCCTCTTCTTCTTCCTCTTCTTCTTCTTTTCTTCTTCTTCTTCTTCTTCCCCATCATCCTCTTCCCCTTCATCCTCTTCCTCATCATCCTCTTCATCCTCTTCCTCATCATCCTCAACCTCTTCATCCTCTTCGTTTTCATTTTCTTCCTCTTCATCCTCCTCATTTTCCTCTTCCTCTTCATCCTCTTCATCTCCTTCTTCCTCTTCATCCTCTTCATCTCCTTCTTCCTCTTCATCCTCTTCGTTTCCATTTTCCTCTTCATCCTCTTCATTTCCTTGTTTCCCTTTATGATCTTCCTCTTCTCAGTCTGCCTCTTCTTCCTCTTCCTCTTTCTCATTGCATACCTCCTATTCCTCCTCTTTCTCTCTTCCTCTTCACCCTTATCTTCCTCTTCCTTCTCCTGTTCTTCTTCTTCCTTTTACTCTTCTTCCTTTTACTCTTCTTCCTCTTCCTCTTCATCTCTCTCTCTCTCTCTCTCTCTCTCTCTCTCTCTCTCTCTCTCACACACACACACACACACACACACACACACACACACACACACACACACACACATACGCTTCACAATCCTCACACCTCACGGACGAAGTACCATTTCCATTCTGACCCACTTTCATTCACTACCCACAATATTCTTTTGGATATTCATAATTTAACAATATATTTAGCCTTTTTTCCAGCCATCCATGCAGTATCGGTTAATATAATGTTTCGTGCGAAGAGTATGCATAACAGTGAACCTTCAGATTTCCCCTCCCCGATTCAGCAAGACGTCTTTCACGACCCTCCTCAAATCTTCACTCTTATCCCCCAACCTTCTTCCTAACTTACTCTCTTCCTTTCAGTCACTCCTCCTTCATGAACTCTCGTAGTCAAGTTCACTTCTTCATCTCATTGCCTTGAACAAACATTCTTCTTTTTAATGTAGTTATAACTGATTTATTCCTTATTAAAGTTAAAGCTTATTCTAACAAATGGATTGGTTAGATACACCATTTTTCTTTACCTCTTTCGATTACCCCTTCAGCGTGCCTGTTTACCTGCACTAATTAACTCCAGTGAACAGTTGTTGATATTCTGTAATGTTGTTGCACCTGACACGTCCTCAGTAATTACCGGTAGTTCATAAAAGCACAGTTTCGGCGCCATGGGAGGTCAGATTCACTATAAAATATCTTAACTGTGAAAATAGATCACCGTAATTAACATATTTGTATGCATCATCCACCGTCATTCACATAAAGTTAGTTGTTGTTTTTCATGCTTAAATTAACTCGGGTCTGTCCGAGCGAGCCCAGCTGTCGACCACGGGTAAACAGCTGCTACTGTGGGGCTGTATTACATGAACAGTGAAGTACATACACTGTGTAGGAATCCGGCGCCCTCTTGTTGTAGACACCGCCTCACCAGAATCGGACCAGGATCCTTCCCACGGCGAGGTGCAGGGATGTGTCGTGAAGAATTTAGACTCCCAGGTGGACGTACCACCAAATGTACGCTTCTTATCAGCGCCACATAAAATTATTAAAACATAATACTCCAGAAACAGGGAAATATCTAGGAGGAAGGCGCAAAATTGTGGCAACAAGCGAGGGAAAAGGGTCAAGTTGTTTGAAGTATGAGAGCTAAAGATTACTAACAAATGGATGAGAGGTAAGGTGCAGATGAAAACAAATTATCTGAAAACTTAATAAATGGGCATTAAGAGAACAGATCTGTGGTGAACATGTTTGGCTTTGGTGGTGTGCAGAGATGGATGTAGTGGCCGAGAGCGTGATAGATGTGAATAATACTGAGAAGAGGATGAAGATTGGAAAGGTTCCTGGTGTTGAAAAGACATTTGCAGGGATGATTAAATGATATATATATATATATATATATATATATATATATATATATATATATATATATATATATATATATATATATATATATACGTTCCAGGAATTTTGCAAGAAAGCTTAGACAAGTAGAGATGTACCAGTGGAATGAAAGGCCTTGTCTGCAAAAGTAAATGTGGTCGAAGTGAGTGCAGAGCGGCAAGGTCAAGACGTATCATTAGGACTGTAAGGTGTTTATGGTAGTTATGGATCTGAGGGGAAATATGACGGCAAAAAGATTAAAGGATTATGGAAGGTGTTATGTACGAATTGTTTGGAAGGTAAATATCTGAATACTAGGAACAGTGTTGCCACTAAAAATTTTGGAAAATCTGACACAGGAGGCTCAAAAAATCTGTAGAAATCTGTAGACTCTCAAAATATGTAGATAAAGAATATATGAAGTAGGTCTTAAAAGAAGCATATAACTGTACCTTTAGAAATGTATTTCCATACTTGTTTAATAGCAATATGAAAATATAGTAGCAATATATACACTTGCATAATAACAATAAACACACACAAAATAGCAATATACAGACTCACATAATAGCATTATATCCACTTACATTATACTGAATGAGAAAAAGAGTACTTACTGTGCCTTGAAAGAAGCAAGCTAACTAACATGTAGCAAAAAATTTTCACATTTATATAATAGCAATATACACTTATATACTAGTAGTAGCAATATATACACTTACATAATAGCATTAAACACAAAACAGCAATATACACTTACATAATTGCAAATGAACACAGAATTGCACTATACACACTAATATAGTGACAATATATACACATAATACCATTAAACACAAATAGTAGCAATTGTTTCACTTACATAATAGCAATAAACACACAAAGTTACAATATAATATACATTCACATAATAGAAAATACACACATTTACATAATACTGATTGAGAAAAAGCTTACTGAACCATGGCCCAAAGAATCAAGAGGGTTGGATTAGTCATCAGCAAGAATATAGGTTACGATGCATTGCAGTAAAAAGGATATGCAAATATGATAACAGTTACTAAATTATTGATTGTCTTCTACCGTGAATGCATCCCAACTTAAGACAACATATGACTACACTACTAGTACTACAGCATATACAGATGCAGAGCCTCAGAGGTGACACCTTTAAAACTACATACAACTAAAGCATTTACTTGTCAGCAACAAATTAGTATTGACATGTTAGACCTCTTTCCACTGCTTAACCCTTTGAAATAGGGATTTATTTACCTTAAAGTCACTACTAGATGAACCCCTGAGGAAATGTTTTGTTTGGAGCAAGCCAATGAGTGATTCTGTTGACAGTCTGTTTCTTGATTTAGTCTTCATTCTATCTATTGATGAGAAAGCCGCCATAAGGTGACCAAGACCGACGCACGCAAGCATGTCGGAGCCTTTACAAATGGTACGATGACACGACATATATAGCCAAGTGGCCAAAGTAAGATGCGTAGACGGAAGCGAAGCCGATGAGAGGGAAGAATTATTTCAAATGTGATGTAAGATTCATTCTGTGCTGTTTACTGATTGTATGTGACCTTTGTAAAATGGTTCATAGCTTTATTAATGTGTGTGTGTGTGTGTGTGTGTGTGTGTGTGTGTGTGTGTGTGTGTGTAGCGAAGTCTGAACGTTAAAAAATGATTAAGATTATAATGATGATTGCTGATAGGAAATTTGTCTAGCATTTGAAAGTGGGAATGAAGGTGGACGAAATCGTCAGGTATTGAACAAAATAACAGTCCACCAGGGTGATCCTCGATAGAAAAGGGAGGTAAACATGAAAAGGAGGTGTAGGGCAGATAGTCCCATAGAAAAGAAAGTTGTTGAAGGAATGAAGGCCTTGGAACGGAAGAGATGACTCAGAAGACAGGCAGCTAAAGGACTGAACGATGGCATATTAGTATCAACATTGGCGTTTGGATGCGAAATTTATCGTAGCTCGAGAAGCAAATGTCGAAGGATACGATGTTAAAATTTGACCTTAAAAAATATTGGGGGATGCGTAGGTTAGACAGCGTAACTATTATAGAGATTCGTGGAAAAATCTGGGCCCCAATTCATATTGGTTATACAGGCTCCCTAACACCTTTTCCATAACGATTTTTTTTTGTATCAGGCTGGTTAATATGATTCTGTACCTTACTTATGGAGAACATGGCGATAATAGAATGATTTAAGGAACATGAAAGACGATAGCAAAGTATAATAAGCAAAATAAGTCGCTTAGGAAGAGGAGTTAGGGAGCTTCCTTAGCCGAGAAAACATGTGGCTTAGTGTACTATGTTTTCTAGCTACTTTCCTGCACACACACATTATATTCACAGGGAGCATCTACTACACACAGTCAAGATGCATTTTAGGGATCCTGAGGGGCAGGTAATCTGTTGTAATGAGGAAAATGCTCTCATGGACGCTCCCAGTAATGCACCTCAATCATTACAGGTAAATGTGTGGAAAGATTTTGGACTATACGTAGGTTAACAAGTGCATTTTGGTATGATTTTTCCGTAGGGATGGTTGTGTTTTTGACCCACAATGTCTATATATCACCAAAGGAGCGTTTAAAGTGAGCCAATACGCGAGATACATGGAACATAATATCCCCTGAGCCGGGCTAAGTATATGGCCAGAGGAGTCAAAACTGGCTAATAATGCTCCCGGATTAAAGCTACTTATTCCCTTCATTCAGTGAATAATACAAGATAGGTGTATTTCATTAAAAAAAAAAAAAAAAACTCCCCAGGTGTGTTTTTTGTATGTAAAGGCCGGAGAGTGTGAAGGTACATACACAAGGATATATTCCCACCATGAAACAGCGCCTCCGGACGTGGCGTGGGAATTTATGAGAGATAATGCACCAGGGATGGGCTGTAATTCTCGCATGCTGAGCAGCTTAGTGTCTGAAGCCGAGTGCTGGCGAGGGCAGATCGGGTGATGGGGGTGAAGGAGGAGGGGAAGAAAATGCTGGGGGCGGTGTGGTGTGTGTGTGTGTGTGTGTGTGTATCAATGAACTGGTGACAGTGAGATCAAATCCCGCGTTCTTATCCTAACATCCTCTCGTCAGCAATTTATTTTGCTTATTCCACTTTAATGTCCTAATCTGTGTCATATAAATCCTACTAACATGAGCATACTCTGCATAAACAATGTACAAAAGGATGTTAACCAGCCATATCTAAAAATAAATCGCTCAGGAAGAGGTGCTAGGGAACCTCCTTGACCCTACGAGAATATGGAGCCGAGTGTTTGGGGTGCTGATGATGTGAGCACTTGGTGTGTGTGTGTGTGTGTGTGTGTGTGTGTGTGTGTGTGTGTGTGTGTGTGTGTCAGTAACCTCGTGCGTGATGAGGTGGAGTGTGCGGTTGTAGATACTGTGGGCAAAGCTGGGAGGGGTAGTAAGAGAGGTGTGTTTGTAATTAGTGTTGCAGTCTCTTGTATCAGAGTATGTGTTGGTGGAGAAGGGAGATTTGTTATACTGATGTGTGTGTGTGTGTGTGTGTGTGTGTGTGTGTGTGTGTGTGTGTGTGTGTGTGTGTGTGAGAGAGAGAGAGAGACGGGCGTGTGACACTGTCAGGTCTGATTATCGTGTTATTGCTCGTACTGGTTATAGCAGGGTTGTTTGCAGGGAAATGGACATGAAGAGGGGAAGTCCAACGCTACTGTGAGAAAGGGTGTGTGTGGAGGGAGTGCGACCCGGCAGGGATAATGAATCCACTTGTGTTGGGAGATGATGTGGCTTCGTTTATACCCCCAACCGCGAAGCAAGAGCGGGTAATATGTTGGAGCGGTGTGTGTGTGTGTGTGTGTGTGTGTGTGTGTGTGTGTGTGTGTGTGTGTGTAGAGGGGTTCAGGATAAGACTTGGGTCCTTATTCTCGTTAATTAAGGAAGCTTCGTAACACCTTTTCTTAAGCGATTTATTTTGCTTATTACACCTTATCCTCCTATACCGTCTTATATACAACCTTCAAACATCGCCATACCCTGCATAAGTAACGTAGAAAAGGGTATTAACCAGCCATATCCAAAAATAAAACGCTAAGGGAAAGGAACTAGGGAGCTTCCTTACGCGGTCAAGGTCACAGCAAAAAATATAAATTCAGGGTCACAGGGCAAGGTTAACTCAACGTTATTATTTTTTTTTTTCAGAATTGGTGGACGGGTTAAGGGTCAGACAAGAATGAAATATTTCGGATACTAAGAGCAGTTGGCTGGAGAATAAGGTCACGGGGCAAAGTCAAATACTGGGACTATAGATTGATTGCTGTAGGTAGGTATTGCTCTCTCTCTCTCTCTCTCTCTCTCTCTCTCTCTCTCTCTCTCTCTCTCTCTCTCTCTGTTTCCAGCCCGGTTAATTACGGTACTTACTGACCACTGACTTACCACACCGTAATGATACCAGCAGGATATCCATTGCCACATCATCCACAGTTTTACCGACAAATTCCTCCCTTAAGGCTACATCAGTAGTAATAGGCTACATCAGTAGTAATAGGCTACATAAATCCTTCCCTGCTTAATAACTAACACATACATTTTCTTGCATTATTCCCATCATATTTTTAACACACTGAACCACCATCATTCAATATTTTTTAGTGTTTTAAGGGGTGTATTGTATGGCTGTGGGATTTTCATTTCTTTCTCTTTCGCATCGAAGGTTTTATTATGGTCATTGTCGTGAGCACACAGCTTTCTCTTTTTAAATCAGCTTGCCTGACTGATAATTTCATCCTACTGTGAAAAACCCTATATGCTACATCTAACATACAAAACATGAAGCATATTCTCCACTCCCTCACATTCCTTGCCTCACCTACTAACTCAGTATCTCCCCTCCTCTTGCTCCATTAGAGTTAACTGCGCCCCTGAGTCCCACATTCCCAGCACATAAAAGCTCACCCCCACTACTGTGTCGGAGGATGCCTATGATAACTCAGATCTCGTTGTGCCTTAAGCAGAGCCCCTTTTTGGTATCATGTGGGGCACTTCTCACCACGTCACTGTCCTCTTCCCTCACATTGTTGTTATTCGTTCAACCCCTGGCTCGCTTGCACGTGGAACCCAGTAGACTGCTAGATGCCAGCCACTTCAACCCGTCGCTCGTATAGATCTTTTGTTGAGCTCATCTTTAAAGACTGTCGATGTTGTAATTGTGTGGTGAATGAGGACAGTAAATGTGTTGTGGTGCGAATAATGCAGTGTCGTGTGGACTTAATGGGTTCCCGTTTCAGTTGTGTTTTGTATTGGTATTGTGGCAGGGATGGATAATGGCCACATTGCAGTCTGGCTAGGTGAACTCGAGTCTCTATTGGTATGGGTATTTTCTGATGGGTGTTTGTCAGGATGTGGTTAGGATACTACTTGTCTGTGAGCACTGGATGGCTGTGATGTTTGTTTATGTATGTGACTGTGAAGTATGGTGGTTAGTGGAAGAAGAAGGATGTTTTCTGTGTAGTCTTGTTTTTTTTTTTTTTTTATGTCTTTGTAGAAGTGGGGGATGATGCAAATAAAGTTACAAGGGTGAGATGGACTAGGTAAAACGACAACCTGTGTGCTTCTCGTTTTTGTATGTCCCTTGATTGAAACTGTTTTTGTGTCTTGATGTTTATTATCTATTATATTGTAGCGAACTTAGTGCATCCTGCTTTTATTCTTGTGATTTTTTTTAAACCTTATTCCTGAATGTCTTGTTTAAGGTTAGCGCCATCTTGGCCTACCGTAATTCACAGTTGTGTTAATGAATTCTTACACAGACGGTTCTCCGCAAGTATTTTTGTTGTCGAAAAATAGCTACTTGCCTTACTTTAGACTGTGAATATAAACTAATTTCAAAGTGCCAGGGAGGGTTGTGAAATGAAACAACAGGATTCTTGGGTCTAATGTGGAATCGGTTGGGATTTTTTAAAACCATAATGCACAGGTGGTTGGAGGTCTCGCGTTGATGTAATGTCATGAAGGATGTAGGCCGGTAGACGTAACCTTAAAGTTTTCATGGCAGTGGCCAGGTCTCGCGCCACTAGGCTTTGCACTGGGTATTTTATCAGATGAATGAATGGTCTAGTTGGTGTGTGTGTGTGTGTGTGTGTGTGTGTGTGTGTGTGTGTGTGTGTGTGTGTGTGTAATATGTAGTCTACTCACGTGTTAGAGCTTAAAATGTGGATATCTTTATAGACGAACCCGTAGCAGAAATGAGTCACGTAAGTAGTATGAGCAACATGCCTGAGAGGTGGTGGCCGGGAACATGTATTATCAGTTGAGGAAGTGACTGCTGACGAGTGGCTTTTAGTTATTTCGATTTACCTACTTATTCTACAGTTTTCCTGTTCATTGCTCTCCACAGACAGCTTTCGCTACACACTGATATCAAGCCCCGTCCCCCCCCCCCTTTTTTTTTTTGGCCAGGCAATTGTAAACTTTCATTCTCTTCACATCCCTTCCATCTATCAGTACCATACTTAATGTGCCGAGTAATACAAAGTTATGCTACTCCACACTGACTTCAATTTGCTTATGCTTAGTCACCCCCTTCTCTTTCTCTCTCTGCGTATCTTCCCCTTCCTTACTCCACATCTCACTCTACCAATTACAACATTCCTTTTTCACACAGGATCCGAGTAATACAAAGTTATGTTGCTCCACACTGACTTCAATTCGCTTATGCTTAGTCGCCCCTTCTCTTTCTTTCTCTGCGTATCTTCCCCTTCCTTACTCCACATCTCACTCTACCTCTTCTCCTCCTATCACTGCTGACCACACTCCCAAACTACGCTTTTCCTCCTAACACACCTCGTTATTCCTTTATCCCCCACACTACTGCCTCACCAATCTTCCCTGCTGTCAGTCTCAAAGCTAGCCTCTCTCACAACGCCGTCCCTCACCACATTCCTCCACTAAACCTGTGAGGCGTCACCAACATCAGAAGGCCGTGTACCAGATCAGTATTACGCAGCTTCAGTGCTTTATGGGCCCACGACTAGCGGGCAATGTCCCTCTTTAAAGGTAGTGGCGGTAGTGGCGTCACCATGCATTCACCCACCGACCCACTTACTGTATCTAACTATTAATAGAGCATGTGTGTGAGCTGGGAGTAGGGCAGTGAAATGGGGGGCAGGGGGGCAACGCGACCCCTTACGGGATTAAGGCGTGGCAATAGATAGATAGATAAATGATGACAGGAAATGGGGGAAGGGTAGGGCATGGATATGTGGGCCAAGGGTAAGGGGAGCACGACTCGGAAAAGGTTGTGAATCGCTGTCGTGGCGAGTCTTTGTGCTTTCTGTCGGTGGATCTGGACCATAGGCCATGTCCCAGAACCGTCCACTATTACTATTTAGGAAGTAATAGTGGTTAATGCCGCGAAGGTGGACTTACGTAGAAGCCGGGAACAGTAAACCATCACTAAGTTCACTGGAGCAAGAATGGAGTGGACTGAGCTCTCTTTCGTTAGATCAGCTTTATATTCCTCAGCCATGACTTCTCCGTCTCACTATCTCATGTTAAGCAGTAATAGTCAGGCGTGAAGAGGGAGCGGTGAGAATTGCATGAATTATTGGTGTGCGGTAGAAGCAGGACGGCTAAGTAAGGACATCAGTGCCTGGAGGTCTCTCTGTTGGTGCCACGCCCTGCAGGAAGCAGCACGTCAGGCAATAGACATAGAAGCAGATGGTAAACTTAGCAACACTCACGCCACCATAGTGCAACTATCTTAAATGTTCACTACTTTTCATTCATTATCCTTGTCGCTTGTTGCCCCGGCCACAGGGTGAGGCTGGGCCAAGGCTTCGGACTGCTTTACCACATGCGGACAACTTGCCCCCCACAAAATGATGTAAGAACCGAATATTTCACTTTGCCCTGTGATTATGTCCATCGATCAGCTATTCTAAAAACGAACAGTTCTTTCTTGTCTGACCTTCAACCCATCCGTTAAGTTTGCTTCAAATCAGACCAAACTGTTTAGGTTGATCTTATCCTGTGACCTTGACCTTTGACCTATTGTTCTCAAAGTCGAATCTCTTCCTTCCTGGGTAATCCCCATCTTTTTTAATAATTTGGTTCAGTCGAATAAAAATGTTTGAAAAACTAAGGTCAAGTATTTGATCTTTCCTTGTGATCCTACTTTTTTGGAAAAATTCTTAGTCTTTCATCCCAGTTTTACCCAAACCTGTCAACAAAGTTTGGCAAAAACTGGGGGAAATGCTGAAATTGACCTTGCCAAGGGACCTTGACCATTGACCTTACCTGTGACCTTGAGTTCTCAATGATTATCCTCAAAATTCCATCTCAAATATCCCTCCCCCACCAAGATTCCGTCCACAAAAATACCTATAAATTTGGTGGAAGAAGTAAACTGATTTTGTCATGCAGTTTTGACTTTTGACCAATTGCTCTCAGTAACAAAAGGTCAACCCCTTTGTGTGGATATGTTTATTGAGTGCTACGATCCCACAGAATTAGAGTACAGCACTAATTTTAATGACGTTATTGCATCCAGATGGTTTCTCTTCACTTATTTAAAAGAACTGCCCAATGATCGTCAAATAGGCTATCAGTTTTAATAATTACATTATATTTATGTTTCATTTCTATTGCCTGGAACAAATTAACAGTGAAATATCTCATATGTATATTACTCTCACTCAGTATTTCCATGCTTTGAAAGATGGTATTTTAGTGAATATAATTTGTACACCCTTGGCTGATCCTCAACACTGCCACCAAGTTTGATCCAGAGTCTTCTAGTCAGATGTTTTAGTTATTCATTTCACACACACACACACACACACACACACACACACACACACACACACACTCGGGTTCAACTTGGACCTAACCCGGTGACCCTGACCTTTGACCGAGTGCTCTAAAAGTGTACGAGTAATTATATTGCTCTTGCCTTACCCTCAACCCATACACTAAGTTTGGTCTAGATCAATTGATAATTTGTTCAAAAAAATTACCAATCCCTTGACTGATGCTAAAACTTTCCATCAAGTCTGGGTATTCCATTTTTGTGCCTAATTTCCTAAACAGAGGACAGAACTAATCATTTTCAAAGGTTAATAATAGAATGAGCCCCAAAGTACGAACCTGTAGACATTGCGACTATGAGCCAATAGGAGGAGGGTGGTACACTTATTATCTTCACATAGGAGCCCTGTGCATTATTGGGTTAAATCGACTCAAACCATTGAGTTATGTAGCTAAAGTACACACACACACACACACACACACACACACACACACACACACACACACAGTAAAAATTAAATTACCCTGTCCTTGGTATTGCAAACGGTTGGTATAAGAACAAAGGGCCGATCCCTTTAGGACTCCCGTGGGTCTCGTCCATTTCCATTTCCATTACATCTGCTTAGCACTGTGAAGGACACAGATGCCTAGTGAACACTGTAAAATAGATGGTGGAAAGTAAGCTCAGGGATAGAAGAACATTGGCATTTTTTCAATATGGAATTTGAATGTCATGCCAGTTGTTCCTTGGTGTTTTGTGGTAAGATGCCAAAAATGTGCAAATAAATTTGGAAGAAAGACAATAGCATCATTCCATGCTTCATTGCCTGTCATCGGTCTGTCCCATTCCATACGGGGATGAGACAAGAGATGACTGTGGGATATTTTAATGACGTCCTATGAGCTGTTGAACTCATAAAGTTATTTTCTCAGAAGTAATGATAGGCCACCAAGTGCACTGAAGAGCCAATGTGTGATGTTAGTTAAAGAAAGTAGTGTGGGGAGCAGAGACTCAACACATCCACTAAACATCCTCTTGTTAGGTTACAGTGGGAAATAGAGAACATTTGGGCTAAATTAATATGGAGATGACGTAAAATGGGTATAAATTTTCATACGTTATAGTACAATATTGTGTGACTCCGTTACGTTGTTTTAAAAAGTGCTTCTTGGCAGTACAAAAGGAAGGGGAATGTGGTGGTGGTCTTTGATGTGTAGTAGAAAAGAAATACACACACACACACACACACACACACAAACAAACAAACACACACACAACGCGAAACCCTGAAACAGATAACTGTGGTAAAGATATTCTTTTATGGTATGTAAGTATGGTATGTGCCGTAAGTTTTTCTCTTTCATGCAATATTTATTCATTCACTAAATGATAGGATATTGAGTTGTTTCTCTTGTCAGGACTCCATATTATAAATACAAATCATAATACATAAATAGATAAATAGATACATAGAGAGACAGATAGAAGCAGGAAGTCAGATGATGAGAAGGTATTGTGTCTGCGAGAATCGAGCATTGCTAAACATGCTTACACACTCTTAACTCAAGGAATGCTTTATAGGCACACGACAGCGCCTCGTGACCATACACACACATACTCATACACAGGCTTCTAGAACTTTCCAACCACAGAGTAACACACGTGACACGACCCCTGCTACACCAGAATTTAGGAAGCAGAGTCAGAAGGAGAGAGGCCATAGAAACGGCAGGTAGTAGGGAGAAAGGCTTAGCAACTTGGAAGAGAGAGAGAGAGAGAGCGAGACAGGGAGGTAGCTAGCGGGACTCTACTTATACTTCACTCGTGTGTGAGAGATTTTGTTAATATTTCCAAGACAAATAAAAATAGTCCCATACTATTCTTTACCTCTCCTGTCATTGCATGACAAAAGGGAACCAAGATATTCTACTTACAAAACTACTCAAGTATAACAACCGCTCGTCCACAAGTTCAATATATATATATATATATATATATATATATATATATATATATATATATATATATATATATATATAAAACTTCTCTACAAGTAACTATAAAGTCCTTTTTGTGACATTTTGTGGCAGCGGTGGGATTGGGTGGATGTAACAGAGAGAGGAGGGTGAGGTCTGGTGGTTGTGAGTTGTGAGTCGTATCTCACTCTTCGTTTGTTTGTTTTGTTTTTCTTTCTTGATGTATTCTCGGTCCTTTTTTCTTGTGATTTACTCGTTGTGGGATGAAGACTGCCGCTACTTGTAGGTGCGTGTAGAAGATTACACAGACGACTCGTAGAGTTGTTACTTGTAGTTGATTGTAGATGGTTGTAGTTCGTTGGTTCGTCGTAGAAATTGCAAGATTGTTTGTATCAGTACTTTGTTAAACTACTGGCAAGGCGTCGTGTGATCACTACTACATCAGCGTGATGATCGTGGAGACGGAGGGGGGGTTGTTGAGAACTGTCAGGAGCTGGTTGTGAGTTATTGGTTGTGTGAGGTATTTTTTGTTTTCAATCTTGATATTTTGTAGGAATTCACTGTTGCTTCGTAGATGAGGTTCGTATACGTTCGCTGCTACCAAATGTCATGTAACTACAAACAATATGTAACAATTATGTAACAGTTGCATTAACAAGATGTACCTTTTATGTAACTTTAACTACAATTATGTAACTACAAACAATATGTAGCAATTATGTAACAGTTGCATTAACAAGATGTAACTTTTATGTAACTTTAACTACAATTATGTAACTACAAACAATATGTAACAATTATGTAACAGTTGCATTAACAAGATGTAACTTTTATGTAACTTTAACTACAATTATGTAACTACAAACAATATGTAACAATTATGTAACAGTTGCATTAACAAGATGTAACTTTTATGTAACCTTAACTGCAGTTATAAGGCCAACACGATTGTGTAACAGTTGCATTAACAAAATGTAACTACAATTATAAGGCCATCACAATTATGTATTACCACAATGTTACAATTATGGATTACCACAATATTACTACAATATAATGTAAAGTCATACAATTATACCACAATTCTGTATTACCAGAATCATCTTACATGTTCTTTGAAAGCAGTGATAAGAAACAGGGAAGTGAGCATGGAAGTGAAAAAGTTACTACATGACAGTATTGTGATACCAACTCTAACGTACGGAAGTGAAGCGTGGACGTTGTTGGAAGGACACAAGTCAAGAGTGAGAGCCGTGGAAATGAGTTATTTAAGAGGAGCCTGTGGAGTCACATGGAGAGACAGGCTGACGAATGAGGATATAAAGGAGCGTTGTGGTGTTGATGTGGATGTGATAGGAAGCGTTATGAGGAACACACTGAGGTGGTTTGGCCATGTGGAGAGGATGGAGGGTGAAAGACTGACGAAGAGAGTGTATGTGAGTGAGGTGGAGGGGGAAAGAGGGAGGGGGAGGCCGAGGATGAGATGGAGAGATGGGGTGGAGAGGTATATGAGAGAGGGGGGTGTGAGTTGGGAGCAGGGGAGTGAAATGGCGGGGGACAGGGCGACGTGGAGGCGATTTGTTTGTGGCCACCCCAAACGGGATTGAGGCGTCTGGCAATAGATAGATAGATAGATAGATCTTACATGTTAGGTGAAATATTAGACATTACTAAAGGGATAACTCAATATGTAATGTATAACCTAGCAGTATTACCATTGCACAATTATATGCGTATGTCTGTTATACATACACATATTACAAAATGTCATACAACAACCATTGCATTTGTTCAATTATGTATACAACTTGTTTAAAATGTAATATTACTTGATCATTGCAATTTACCATGAATATTATATGTATACAATATTATAATCAATATTATGTACTAATAGATTAGCATATGTCAATGATAATTGCTGTCGGAGGACCTTCAGCGGCGCGGCCGAGCATATGTCAGGACCCCATATTATAATTACAAATCATAATAGAAAATAGATAAATAGATAGATAGAGAGACAGATAGAAGCAGGAAGTCAGATGATGAGAAGGTATTGTGTCTGCGAGAATCGAGCAATGCTAAACATGCTTACACACTCTTAACTCAAGGAATGCTTTATAGGCACACGACAGCGCCTCATGACCATACACACACATACACACATACTCACACACAGGCTTCTAGAACTTTCCAACCACAGTGTAACACACGTGACACGACCCCTGCTACACCAGAATTTAGGAAGCAGAGTCAGAAGGAGAGAGGCCATAAAACGGCAGGTAGTAGGGAGAAAGGCTTAGCAACTTGGAAGAGAGAGAGAGAGACAGGGAGGTAGCTAGCGGGACTCTACTTATACTTCACTCGTGTGTGAGAGATTTTGTTAATATTTCCAATACAAATAAAAATAGTCCCATACTATTCTTTACCTCTCCTGTCATTGCATGACAAAAGGGAACCAAGATTTTCTGCTTACAAAACTACTCAAGTATAACAACTGCTCGTCCACTAGTTCAGTATACATACATATATATATATATATATATATATATATATATATATATATATATATATATATATATATATATATATATATATATATATATATATATATATATATGTATATATGTATATAAAACTTCTCTACAAGTAACTACAAAGTCCTTTTTGTGACACTCTCTCTCCTCGCAATTTATAGTACTGTGATACCAAGTCATGCAAAAGACAAAAAGCTTCAATAATAACTGTCCATCTCTAAAAACAATAAAACAATGGATGTAGTTCAGAATGGCAGTTGCATCTGTTCGGTCATATATATCCAATGCAATATACTATCTTCTCTTTTTTTTTTTTTTCCCCTCGTCCTCCCTCCCTACTTCTTCTTGCAATATACTGTAATACGATATGATTTCTTTTTCATCCTCATCCCCTCTTCCCCCCTTGTCTTGCTGTACAGGTTACTAGATGAACCCCAGTACAGAGAGGGAAAGTACAAGAAAATCCAACTTACCTTCATGTAGTAAAATTTTATCACCCGTGTCAATCTCAGTAATTTTCTTTATACTGGTACTTCGTCTTCCGCAGGTTATTGAGGATTTAGTCGTCCAGTTTCGTTCATAATCTTCTGAACTGTGGTTCTGCAACTGAGTGATAAAAACAAATACAATACGTTTCAACAATCTGTGGCTGAAATCCCACCAAGCATAAAACGATGATCATGGTTTTTTCGATACTATACCAGCTTTTTTTTTTTTTTTTTCCATTTGCCATAGTTCAGTAACTGTTGGGTTTATAATTTGTGTTTGTTGCATTGTCTTCCTCATGATTTTTTTCTTTTTACATATTTCACTCAATCTATCCTGTTTGCAAGAAAACAGTGGTACACAATTAACCAAACAATGCACATGTTATTTATAGAAGGAGAATTAAAGAGAAATTGCAATATGGCTTAACGCATGTGACCCTCAGTCCTGGGCCATTCCACCCTTGCTGTACACAAAGGAGGGAGAGATGGTAAGGCACACCACCCAAACATACAAGTCCTTGCGCTGGCTAATCTTTGCATAAAAAATTCTTTACCTCAGCTGTGCCATATTTCTAAAAAAATTCGAAGTGACCATGGTAATCAAGATAATTTTCAAAGAATTCTTACTTTATTCTTGAACTGATTCGATAGTTGCTGTAAAAATCAATGGTAAGTAAAAAATAGTATAAACATTTTTCAACCATTCTTCTACTTATTCTTGCCTTAATTTTATTACTGTAGCCTGTCTTTACCTTTCGGAAATTAACTCCCACAGACAAAGCATTCATGAGTGTAGTGGTCTAAGGGAAAATTATGTAGCACAAATAACTGCAGATCTACAGGTATTAAAACGATCTTATATCACGCGAGATCTTACGAGGTCCGTGGTAAGATGGTATGTGATACAGCCGTGCCAGCTGTACGATAACTGTTAGGCGCAGGGGGAAGGGGGAGTGGCTTACAGATATATCTGGATTGAATAGCCAGTAAGTGTATGATAAATACAGTCCGGACCTGAAACACTTGGCAATATACGATTTTTTTTTTTTCATTCACACTTTGCTGAAATTACCCACTGGCACCTTACTGAGAACTTCTCTAACAACTTTACTTCATCATCATTTCCTCATCATTTAGCTGTTTTTCATACCGAAAAGGCAGAACTCTTCCAATTCCACCTTAGATGATTGCGGCGCTGTTCATCACTTCCTCCCTCTGACTTCCTCATGACTAACATTAAAATTGTTTCAGTTGATGTACTTTTCGCCCATGTCAGGTTAGCACACACACACACACACACACACACACACACACACACACACAGGGTGGTTTTTCATTCATCATGTAAGTGAGGCAGGGGGTCCTCAGGGAAACACTTAGCTTTGGCTGCCCGTCCAGAGGTGGCCTGGGGGAGAGAGAGAGAGAGAGAGAGAGAGACCAAAAATCCTCTTTTTTAAAACACGCACCCGGCTGTAATTTAATTCTTCTGGTTAAGTGTAGAATTTTCAGGCTGGATTCAATTAGCAGAGGCAGGTTTTTGATGTCTTTTGGAAGAGCTAGAATCATTTAGCTTTTTCCGCTGAGATTTCATTTTAGAAATGAATCTTTAGCATCTCACCGTTTGTGGTGTTATTTATTTATTTTTTTTTGTTTCAGAGTGCTGCTGTTAGTTGGGGAATTACTGTTTTTTTTTTTTTTTAGTTGTGTTTATATCCTTGCTTTTTCTTTGTTGTTTTTAGTATTACTGTGGCCTACTGTTTGAGGGACATTGGAAGATTGTGTTATTTTGTCTTTTTCTTTCTGGGTTCTTCAGTTATTTCTACTGTTCTAGTTATTATGCGTCACTTTGAAGAGTTTTATATATCGATGTTTTGCTTCATAAATTGTAAACTAAAATGGGTGCAATTTTTTTCTGAACTTGCAGTCTCACATGAGTTTTCTGACCTGGAACCAGTGAAGATGTATGATAGGGGACTGACATCAACTTTTCTCTAATCCCAATTCATTCTCAGATACTGGAAGTGATTAGCATCACAATTCAACACGCTTCGAACGTTTAATGTCGAGTCTGATGTGACGCAGTACGAGGAAGATTATCTGAAGGTCTGTCATTGGTTGCTATTGTACACTGCACTAGTCAGCTGTGTCTTCTTGTTTTTAATGCCAGTCCTTTACAATATAATTATTTCTGTCATCACGGAAGTTCCACTGGCGCCAGAAGTACATGTGTTTTGCATACCCCAGCTGCAATTGTAAGACGAAAGAAATCACCTATAGGTAGATGGAAAGCTGAAGACTGGGAGAGCTGGAGCTTCCTTTTCACCAGCCTTCGGGACCAGCTTCTGACCATCCTTCATTAAGTGAGGAGATTGTCAAGGAGTCATTTGGTTATATATAAATATATATATAAAAAAAAATTGAAAACAAGATTATGCCATTGTTCATGCAAACAGGAATTTGTGAAATTCTTATCATGAGACAGCAGACATTCTTATTCCAGTTTCTTATAAAAGTTCACTAGAGGAGTGGCAGGTGAAATCCCTGAGTCAGACATTGTTCATGAAGATGTGACTTTAGGGAAAGTTTGGTGTACCAAAGCAGAGGTGTGTGAAAGGTTAGGCAAACTAAAAGCTGATAAGTTCCCCAGTACTGATGAGTTTCTTCCAAGGGTCTTGGAGGAAATAAATGATTAGGGGTCCTCTCACCAGGGTACTGTTTAATCTCTGGCTACTGGATAAGATCCATCAAACTGGAAGGAAGCAAATGTGGCCCCATTTTTTAAGAATGGGCGCTCACCTTTGTCCAGCAAATTACCGTCCAATTACCCTTCCATCTGTGGTAGGGAGGGCATTGGAAGGTACAGCTGCAGATAGAACTGTAGATCATTCGGACTTCCAGGAGGCATTTGATAAAGTACAATACCTCACAGAAGGTTGATGGCAAACACTCATGAGCTGGGGATTTCGGGAGAACTAAGAAGTAACTGCATGGATTGAACACTGGCTTTATGACCGTCGCCAGAGAGTGGTAGCTATTCGGGCAACCTCTTACGAGATATCAGTAACAAGTGGAGTTTCCCAGGGTTAAGTTCTGGAACCAAGATTATTTATCATTTACGCTTATGATATAGATGTACGCATCGTCAGCTGGAATGCAAAATTTGCGGCTGACTCGAAGCTAGGAGGTAATGCCTTATCATGAGGGAGGATAGAAGAGCTACATAAGGACTTAGTAAAATAGGGAAGTGGTCTGAACAGTGACAAATGCCGTTCTAGCAGGACAAGTGCAAGGTGATCCACGTCAGTCAAGCAAATCAAAGAACCAATTTTTCCTTGTTAGGATGTAAGATCTGCTGCACTGACTTGGACACAGACCTAGGTGTGCTAATCAGAAGTGACCTTATGTTCTCCAGACTTTGCATTGAAGTATAGGAGAAAATATAGAGGATTCTAGGTTATATAAAGAGGCAGTTCATGTGCAGAAACAAGGAAACTGTACACTTTCCGTTTAACACATTTGTATGGTCGCATCTGGAATAGGCATAGCAGTTCCGGACACTGACATTGAAGATTGGTTTTGCGAGGCTTGAGGGAATCCAGGCACAGGCTACTAAACTGGTCCCATCCATCAGGTACACTTGCTCCATAAAGTATGGGTGCACACTTCGCGCAAGGCAGTCTTACACCACAGACGATGGCTTTTGCAAAACGTCCAATGATTCCACGCCACGTTGGTAAATTTGCTTTCCTGACTTTGCATTATACCGCACTCTTGTGACTTTTCGTACCCAGTATTGTTATCATATAACTATTCAAATGACAGCTGATTAATATTCTTGGTACATCGCGAGCTTTAGGGTTCATTAAGGATATCATCGTCTCCCTCCTGCAAGATACTTTTTGGACATAGTGTACGTGAGCCTGTTTTCGCTAGAGACTAGCCGTTGGCACGGACAGTTAAGTGAAGTTTTCAAAATCCTTCGAAGATTAAAAAAATATATATTGACTACCAGCACATGTCTAGTTTGAACACCAGCTCGATGAAAAACCATGGTTGAAAGCTTGACCTGACGTACTGCCACCATGATACATTAGACAATTTCACAATATCTGATATCTGTAGTATATATTCGGAATTGGCCACCAGCACAATTTGTAGACAGTTCCTTAGTAAAGCAGTTCAAGGCTATGTAAGACAAAGTTTTGTTCGACCCTACTTATTTTGAAACTTTAAATCCCCTATATCGCCTTTACTTTAAGAGATAGGTTTCCAGATTGTGAAGAAGTGGAATGAAGATGCTCCGGGACTTGTTTGTTATGCACTCATCTCAGTTTTTGAACCACTCTTACAACGTTATCCTTTCAGTGTGAGGTATTAAGGTGCAAGTAAACACTGTACTTCAGCATACAAAAAATAAACTTCACTTCTTGTTGCTTTTCCCTACCTACCTACCTTCCAGTCTACACTCATTGTTGCTTTTCCCTGCCTGCCTACCATCCACCCTGCACTCCTTGTTGCTTTTCCCTTCCTACCTACCTTCCAGTCTACCCTCCTTGTTCCCTGTCCCTGCCAGCCTACCTTCCAGTCGACCCAAGTCCCTACCTACTCACATTCCAACCTACATAATTATCTCCATGCCAATTTCATGTCTATCTACCTCACTTCCTTCCTACCTACCTCCCGTCCACCCCGCCTGCCTACTTACATATCTTGCTGCCTACTTACCTACCTACCTTCCTACTTTCCTCCCTGCCAACCTACCTTATTACTTTCCTTCTTGCTTACCTACTTCCATACCTATGTCCCTGACAGCGTACCTACCTGCCTGTTTACTTATTTACCTACCGTCCTGTCACACTTCCTGCCTACTTACACACCTACTTCTCTACCTATCTTCTTAATTACTTATCTTCTTACATCTTACTTCGTACATCCTTCCTTGCCTGCTATCCTACATACCTACCTCCCTGCTACCTACCTACCTACCTACCCAACTCTGTGCTACCAACCTACTTGCTACCTACCGTCGTACCCACCCATTCATTTCTCACCTGTACTATGAGATGCCACAGATATTGATTTGAAATACATTGCAAATGGGCATGTGATAATTACTGCATTATCTTATGTTCACGCCATTCAGTTCTCACCTGGTACTGTGGGATGCCATCGATACTGTTTAAAATTATTGTGAAGAAAACAAGAATGTGACAGCTGCCTGGTGTTTCAAAAGCGGAGACAGGATTACTTTAGAACATGTAGTCCATACTGTAGTAACGTTGCAACAGCGAAAATTATGGTCGCTCTCAGCTGCTGTACATCATATTGTCAAGTTGCTGACTCATTGCAACTTATGTGTTTATTTCATGTTTCAGTAATCTTGGCAATTGTTACCTAATCATTTACCGACATATACATAATTGGGCTTCCATTTCCCACTTTATAGTCAGCAGTACTGACACTGTATACAGCACTGATCCAGACAATGTGGTATCACAGTGACCACACCCAAAGACAGTCACGAAAGGACAATTTTTCTAAACTTAAAATTTCGTAGCGTATTCGAAGACCGTTGTGACTTTCACATCACGAACGAATAAAGTATAACACAGTCCTTCAAACAGAATCTACTCTCTTCACCTCCCGAGTGCTGTGATCAGTACCAAAGTGTAAAAAGCAAGTTTTTGCTCTGTATATCCTTTCCCAGCCCGCGCCCTCCTCACCCCCTTTGCACACACGCACTCTCACGTTACCAGTGTATATACATCAACAACCTGGCGGAGTGTGCCATCAGTGGTCTATTATTTTGTATAATAATGACCTACATATATCCTTGATCTTTCCCAGTCATAAGCTGGGACCGTGACCACGGTAAGAAAACCTTGTCATCAAGATATTGGGGACAATGTACTGTACGACCAATCGGAGCTAATGCAATAGTAGTTTTGGTGTGTGTTTTTTGACCGGTAGAGGAGTGGTTGTGAGTGGACTCTGACCAGCTGTATCATTCATTAGAACTTCTAATATGAACTCTCTCGTCATTTCAAAGTCACAGTTTACTTGATCGATACAAAAAATTGCTAAAATAATTTCTTTTCTCTAAGTGTTTCTTGTTTTTTTTTTTTTTTTAATGAAAGAAGGAAACAAAGGACATAAGCCAGCAAAACTGTTCCTTTCAAGAAAAGAAAAATAAAAAAACAGAGCCAAATTCAAGATCCATTCGTTTCGAGATGCCTGGACACACTGCATTTAAAAGACTGGAGATCATAGGCAGTAGGAAATACAAACATAGTAAGAGAGTTCCAGCGTTGCCCTGTTGTGTGCATGAAGGACTGAGAGTAACGGTTCACTTTTGCATTAGACGGTTGGATAGAAAAGGGATGAGAGTTTGCTGCTAGACGGGTGCTATGCAACCGCAGCACTGGTAGAGAGATACGGGCACACAGTTGAGAGGAGCAATGATCATTGAAGTAGCAATAGAAAAGAGATATAGGTGCAGCAGTGTGGCAAAGAGAAACGGGTTGAACGGAACCAGGAAGAGGAGGAGAATTAATTAGACGAAAGCCTTTGTCTCCACCTTGTTGAGAAGAGCTGTACACAGGGGAGAATAAAACCCCTGTATAAAGTCAACAACTGTGTAGGGGTAAAGAGAGCACGGAGTAGGCTTAGCACACCTAATCTCTTGGAAGCAGATTTTACAAGAGTTAATTTGGACTTTCCGAGATAAATCCCTAAAGAATGAAACCCCAGGTATGTTCTGTGGTGATGCAAGATTCAGTTAGATATTGTTTACATTTAGAGGATACCCCTACAGAATATTTTGATGGATCAGAAGCTGTAAAAACTGGATTTTTGCTGCATTAAAAGCAACAAGATTGCATTTACCTTAATCAGAGATACGAGCCAAGTCATATTAGGACTGCCATAGCCTCATCCCTTGTTTGTTGAAGTAACTCCTAAGATGAACACTGCGAGAAGCGAATGGAAAGGTGAAGGATGAAATCAACAACGTATGGGTGGATAGAACGTCAGGGTAATTGCACCCACTCCCCCCGAATGCGGTGAGGAGTATTGTTTTACGCAAAAATTGTGTATGTCATTCTGTCTGTTAGTGTCTTAGCAAAATAAATCAAATGGTTTCTTCTGATTTAAACCAAGTTGGTGGAAGGGTTGAGGGTCTTCCAAGGGGTTTAAGACAGGAGTCCATAAAACAAGGTCACACAGCAAGGTTGACTTAACAGTTTTGATCGGATTTTGACCAAACTTAGTGGGAGGGTTGAAGGTATTTCAAGAACGGAGTGATTCCATTCTGAAAGCACTCAGTCACAGGGCAATGCCATACGTCAATGTCAAACGTTCGATCCTTTAACTAAAACAGGTTTTATTCGATCTGAACCAAGCTTATTGAAAGTGTTAAGGGTCAGCCATGAATGATCAGATTAGATTTCAGAGCAATAGGTCAAAGGTCAAACTCATATGGTAAAGTCAACTCGAACAGTTTTATATCAGATTTGGATTAAACTTGGTGGGAGAGCTGAGGATCAGACAGTGATAATACATATAATTCAGTTTTTAGAACAACCGGCCCAACGTGAACGTCTCAGGGAAAAGTCGAATGCTCGATCCTTGGGGCAATGGTTGGGTGTGATGTGTTATAATGAGCAGCACTTCTTACGTTCTTTGTTAGAAAATTAATTGCTTCGTAACTGTGAAGTGATGGGTTACCTTTGTACTCATGTGTCAATCATTCTTTGCCTTTGTACTTTAGCTGTGGCCCTCTCACAGTGCACTAAACTCCCACGTCCTCGTTGCGCCCTTGGCAGCTGTTCTGTGTACACATTATGCGTTTGTTCTTCTGGATCAGTCTACAGTCACATAATCTTGCCATCCAAATCATGGCTCCTGGGAATGATGGCATCCCAGTTGAAGTACTGAAATGCCTGAAGGAAAAAAAAAAATGTCATCACTTCCCCACTTGCACAGACTCCGTATAAAATGAAGGAGGGAAGTAACTGTGCTACAGAACATGCTCGATGCAAAAATCATAACTCTGTACTTAGGTAAATGTGATCGACAAGAGTGTTATATACACATGGGAATATAAGCCTCAAGAGTTTCTGGGAAAGTGTTTGCATGAGTGTTGATGGAGAGGATCCATAAATTCGAAGACAAGGTTGATCTGTATCTCAATGTGAATTTCGTGGCAACAGATCAAAATTGGACATGCTTTTTCTTCGAAGGCAAGCTCAAAAGAAATGGACATTGCACTCACTGAGCAGACATAAGCTTTGAACACAGTCAACCGGAGACTTCTGCAAATTTCTTTTAAAAATAGCATGCTTACAAAGGATCCTACTTACTCGTACCTAGCTCGAAAATATCAAACTCAGCGGATCAGCATTCAAATCATTTGATAATTCAGATAGAGTGAAACGAGTATGCATGATGTCAGCAATCCAACAGTGTCCATGAGCTATGATGTGAATGGCACCATGTGAGCATTTTACCCCAACCAGCCCTCGAATGCAAAATCTTACGTAACCCAGCTAGTTTTAGGGCCTTAATACACTAGACCGCAAGGCGTCCAATTGACTGTATGGATATCACACAATGTAGTAAGCCTATCTGTTTATATATCTACCTATCTACGACTGGACGTGTTTGTCCTGGAAGAGGGAACCACAAATTAATCACATCCAAATAATTCTGTTCTCTGCCATCAGACTACTCTCTCTGCAGCACACATCCCCCTCACTCACAAAGCTCCTCAACTCAGCCTTCATTCTCTTCCTCTGCCTTCCCTTTCCCTCACTCACAGCACCTCACTCACATTCACTCCCCTAGTCAAGCTCTCATCTTATATTATCTCCATATTCTCTCAGAATAAATGTGGCACCGTTCCCTGCTATCCAAACTCCTTGCTACAGCCTATAATCTTTTCCACTGATTTCCTCATATCTCAGCAACAGAAAAAAGTTAATAATGTATATTCCAATTTCCACTCGATTAATGCCGGCGTGCCACAAGGATCAGTCCTGGCTCCGACTCTATTCCTAATTATTAATAATGATCTCTTGTCTATCACCCATAACCCCATTCACTCACATGCAGATGACCCAAAGCTTCACAGTTCCTTTACACTTCAACACCCATTCACAAATATTTCTAACTCCCAACTCAGTACAGCAGTCTCCATAAATCAAGACTATCTAAGATACCTGAACGGGCGGGGACAAAATAACATTGTCTTATTCAGTGCTAGGAAAACCAGATTATATACACTTTGTTAATAGACAGATATTGCCTAAGCCCTATATTACCTTCAATGCAACCAATACTCCTATCTCTAATAGTGCTGAAATTCTCGGTGTTTCAAATAATAATACCTCTCATATAAGATTACTTGCTAAAACTGCTTCAAAAAATAACTTGGATTATTGTGTAAAATCCGTAACTTCTTCACTGAAGAGCAGTTGATCATAATCTGCAAGAATCATGTGTGCTCTCAGCTGGAATATTGCTCACCCTTGTGGAATGGATGTGGAGAGGTTGCACTAAAACAACTAGACAAAATTCACAACAAACCTGTAAGAGTTTTTAGCAATCCAGCAATTACAAATGAACTACCTCCCCTACAAGTAAGACGGAGTATTGCCTCTCTTGCATAACTTTACCGATAGTTTTATGGCAAATGCTCAGACGAAGTTGCATCCATTGTGCCATGTTGCCACTCCTTCCCCTGTGTAACACGGACATCTGGTAGCGTTCATGACTGGAGTGTCACACTGCTATATTGCAGAACTTCTGCCTGTCAGAATTCTTTCTTTCCCGGAACTGCTTCTCAGTGGAACTCGTTTCCTCATATTAGTTTCCCCCCAAACGTCAGCCTACAGCAGTTTAAGTCAAGCTTTTACAGAATTTTTAATGAATGGAGGACACCTATGATCTGGTGTATGGATTTTTTATTAATTTGTTTTCCCCTCCTCTTTACGTCTTTTGTAAAAAAGAAGTAGTCTGTACATCTGAAGGTAATTCTTCAGATTCTTTTCGTTGCATCCATATCAAGAACAAACCTCCTCCACTTCCTTATTTGTCAGCTGTCTTTCCATTTAACTCCGCAATGGACCTCTAAGAGAAAATAATAAAAAATGACGTAGTTGATGCTAGAATTACAAATACCGGTTTGTCTAGTCGATCATTAGAGGCATCTGAAAGTTGCAGTACATCAAGTGAGTGGATGGTAGACATCGCCAAAAGTTTGCATGGCGAGTTTTATTACTATGCGTAATAACTCATATGGTGTTGCTTCGTCTGTTCAAAGGTGGGTAAGTACTGAATCTTTAAAACGAGTTTGAAGGGAACCTTATCACTTCATATACGAGAGAGAGAGAGAGAGGGAGAGAGAGAGAGAGAGAGAGAGAGAGAGAGAGAGAGAGAGAGAGAGAGGGAGAGAGAGAGAGAGAGAGAGAGAGAGAGAGAGAGAGAGAGAGAGAGAGAGAGAGAGAGTATTTATTTGCATCAGTCAGCGTTCACCTGTAGAATAAAAATACACCAGTGCTCTCAGCCCGATTCCATTGGCTGGTCAGTGATTTGCTCTCTCTCTCTCTCTCTCTCTCTCTCTCTCTCTGGATGAGTTTGACCCAATTTGCAGTTAGAATCTAGTTTCATTCATTTCACTTTGTCAACCTGTTTATCTTTCCCAACTGTACACTGAAAGTAAGTTTCCTCTTGCGTGAGTTTGCCTTTGCTGCTCGTGTGTGTGTGTGTGTGTGTGTGTGTGTGTGTGTGTGTGTGTGTGTGTTTCATTCTCTCGAAATATTTGTCTGTCTCCTAAACTTTGATGTAACACACACACACACACACACACACACACAGCAGACTTTCCTGATCTACTAGATGACCCGCCGACATGTCGTAAAAGTACCCCCACTAATACCAATACACCAGTCCTGTATGAGACAGCCCTAGCATGTATTCAATATGGACGGTGGGTGTTAGCGCCGAAGTGGTGACATGTGGAGGTGTAGGAGGACTACTGGGCCTTGGGATAGGCAACTGCCCCCAAGAAATAGGCCCTGAGCCTTAGCCCAGAATCGGACACATATAAAAAAAAAACACACAGCATTCCCTTGCTCGTGTCTGACTGAAACAGATTTGCACTGGAAGTGATTTTTATGCTGGTAGTACCCTCAGCTCTTTCGGTCTGTCCTTTCTTTGTATCTATCTATCTATCTATTTATCTATCTATCTATCTATCTATCTATCTATCTATATATATATATATATATATATATATATATATATATATATATATACAGTATATGTGTGTGTGTGTGTGTGTGTGTGTGTGTGTGTGTGTGTGTGTGTGTGACAAATATGGAGAAAGACTGGCTATTGCTAAAAGTGATGCAGAACCCTATCCCCAACGTGCACACTAATCTCCACCCAAATGCATTACAAAAATTAGATCTTTGTGCTGGAAGTTTCTGTGCTTATCAAGTGAAGTAGACCTTTTTTGAGGGGGAGGAGAAGGAAAATAAGGCAGCTAAGGTTAAAGGCAATGGGCAAAAAGAGGGCAATACAATCAAGACGAAGTATTCATCATGCAGGTAAAATGACTAGGAAAAGAAACAGAACGATTGCTTGTAGACTGAATAACAGGAAGTTGTAGGCAGGATACCAACTGTAGGCATGACACAGGAAATTGCAGGCAGGATACCAGCTGAAGGCATGATGCTAGACAGTAAATAGGGACAGTGGGAATCTCGTTAATCCATTCATGCGCGTCAATAATTAGAAAACGGTGAGCTGCGATGTAATTCTGTTTCAATAACCAATAAGTCAGATGTGGCAAAATTGGTACAGGCCATTCGGTTACAGTGGAAAAATACAATATATATACTGGTTGTGCCACTTTTGACTTATGGTGTATTAAATAATACTGTGCGCAGAGCCACACATATAAATACCAGTATAATTTTCTTGTTACCACTGGACTGTCGGAGTTCGAAAAACCTTTCCAAATATGTATAGACTCGTCTGGTGGTAATTACAATAAAATATAAACTACGTCTTAGGACTAAAGGGCCTAATTCCGTTTATAGACATTTTTTTTTTCTTTTTTTAGCAAGCACTGAAAATAGTTGACATGATGAGCTACAGAAAGAAATGTTTCAGTCATTTAATTGTGTAGTTAACTAATAACACTTGTCATACGAGTATATTTCAGAATACACTATACATTGAACAGGTACTCAAAAGCCTTTATTTCACAGCGAATTTGTATGTAAGTTTGATATTTTTTATTGTGTTAGTGGTATATGACTGATTTAAAAGGCAAGTACTGTACACGAATTTACACACAGAAAATACATCCAGCAACTGCTCACAAGAGAGCCTAGATTCAATATACTCCCTATTGCAGTGGAGAGAGAGAGAGAGAGAGAGAGAGAGAGAGAGAGAGAGAGAGAGAGATTGAATGTCCCCAACTGCTATCCTTTGTTTTGCGTGGAGGTAATATCTGGGCCCTGTTCTGCCCTGCCCTGCCCTGCCATACCTTGCCCTGCCCTTCTCTGCTGCGCCACACTATGACCTGTCCTGCCCTGTCATGACATCTCCTACTTGCTCTTCCCTGCCACACCCTGCCCTGTGCATCTCTCACCCTGTCCACTCTACCCTGCCCTGCCCCAACCTTTTCTATCCTGCTTTTCTCTGCCCTGCCCTACACTGTCATACACAGTCTCATCTTGTCCCACCCTACCTTGCCCCGCCTTACGCTGCCTCACCCTGCCCTGCCCCACCCTTCTCTGTCCTACTCCACCCTACCTTGACGTGCCCTACGCTGCCCCACCCTGCCCTACCTCACCCTTCTCTGTCCTACTCATCCTTACCTTGACGTACCCTACTTCAGCATTACCCTGCCCTGACCCACATTATCCTCCCCCACCCATTTCTGTCCTCCTCCTCCTCACCCTACTCTTCCTTGCCCTGCCCCATCCTGCCGTACTCCAACCTGCCCTGCCCCACGCACCCCCACCTTGCAGTGCCGGTCCCTCTTCTGTCCGACATTGTCCCACTCTACTCCACCTTACCCTGTCCCATTCTGACCTTCCCTGTCTTGCCTCAACCTGTTCTACCGTCACTTACCTTGCCTTACAATGTCATAGATTGCCTTACCCTGCCCTGCCCTGCGCTGCAATGCCCTGCCCTGCCCTGCCCTGACCCACACAGGAGTAGTGAAAAGCGTCAAACAACCCCTTCGGTCTTTGAGTACACGTTCTGTTTTTCTGTAGATCATTTACCGGTATGCATTTGGGAAGACTGGGGGTGGTGAGGCTGGCGAGGCGGGTTGGCTGTGGTGAGGTAGGATGGGGTGGTGAGGCAGGCTGGGGATTGTGAGGCAGGCTGGGGGTGGTGTTGCAGGCTGGGGTGGTGAGGCTGGCTGGGGTGGTGAGGCAGGATGTGGTGGTGAGGCAGGCTGGGGGTGGTGAGGCAGGCTGGGGTGGTGAGGCAGGCTGGGGGTAGTGAGGCAGACAGGGGGTGGTGAGGTAGGCTGGAGGTGGTGAGGCAGGTGAGAGTGGTGATGCAGGCTGGGGGTGGTGAGGCAGGCTGGGGGTGGTGAGGCAGGCTGGGGGTGGTGAGGTAAGATGGGGTGGTGTGGCAGACTGTGGGTGGTATGAGGGAGGCTGGGGTTGGTGAGGCAGGATGGGGTAGTGAGGCAGGCTGGGGTTGGTGAGACAGGCGAGGCAGGCTGGGGTTGGTAAGACAGGTGAGGCAGGCTGGGGTTGGTAAGACAGGTGAGGCAGGCTGGGGTTGGTAAGACAGGTGAGGCAGGCTGGGGTTGGTAAGACAGGTGAGGCAGGCTGGGGTTGGTAAGACAGGTGAGGCAGGTTGGGGTTGGTGAGACAGGTGAGGCAGGTTGGGGTTGGTAAGACAGGTGAGGCAGGTTGGGGTTGGTGAGACAGGTGAGGCAGGTTGGGGGTGGTGAAGCAGGCGGGGGGTGGTAAGGCAGGTTGGGGGTGGCGATGCAGGCTGTGGGTGGTAAGGCAGGCTGGGAGTGGAGAGGTAGGCTTGGGAGGTGGTAGGCAGACTTCTAAAAGTTTCAGTTCGGTTTATTAACCTTTACTCTCATCCTAGCCGGCTGGCCGACATAAGAATTTTAATGTGACATATGAGACGATAATTGATAGACTGAAATGAAGTCATAGAGTTTAATAGGATACTTACAATTAATCTGATTGTAAGTTAACAGTCTTACTACACATGAGAATATATAATATTTCTACAGCATCCCTCACAAAAGTAATGACTTACCATTTTTTACAGCATACAAAATAAGGACCACTAAAGTGACTGGTACTGCTGCTGTAGCAAAGCGCATGTTCACGGATCGGAATTTCAGATGTCCGCCCACCAGAACTAAGCGTTATGCCCGAACAATTTGTAAACTTTTTGAAATATGAATTACTCTGTCTGTAAAAATACCCGTAACTACACTTCCCCCGCCATACCACTGTGTAGCTTTGTGCTGCTCGTGAACTAGAGGATGTGTTGGACTGGTTACACCAGCGTACGCTGGAAGTGTATCATTTATTTAGAGTATCAGGGAAAGCTTCAGTATTCAGCGGGAAACATTATATTTTTTATATTAAGCATTATCGCACGGTATGACAGTAAAATGGTTGCAAATCATCAAAGCACGCCCAGGGACCGACACCCTAACTACCAAACTCATCAGCGATATGACAAGCCACCCTAACACTGTTTCTAAGGCAAATCCGGGGTGAACAGATCTGAAACAGGATCTTTGGTTATCTGAGACACATGAATCTGAAGAGGAAGAAGTCGTCTTTGGGGAAACGAGAAAACATTATATCCATCCATCATCCAATCCTACATTGCCCCATGAGGAGCGTAGGAACCCGGGGTTATGCAGTTGGTCCCGACATTTAAGATGAGAGTGAAAAATAATATGACCAAAATTTCGGTACCAAGTTTATGTCTGGAAGATGCAAAGGCCAGGTGTGACAGATGCCAACGTTAGGTCTGAAGGATGTGGCTTTCATTTAAATTAAGTTGGTTGGGTCTTGTTTACGTGGTTTCTCCGTTCTCTTTTAATTTTAATAGGAAGACCATGCCCGGTTTAATAGGATGCCAGTGTGCCCAAAGGAGAACAAGAAAAATTTTCAATGACGCTAAGGTCTGGTGTGATAGATGGCATTTTCTGATTAAAGTCGTGATATTATATGAAATGGAAATATAATTCTTTTAAAAATGAAGGCTGTTCAGTGTTACGGAACAGAGAGGGATAATGAACACTTCAAGTGAGAATACTAAAATCACTACTGTCCCGCAAAATTCCAGGTTCAAAACAAAAGAGTTAGGTAAAATTACAAGTTAAAGGTTAATGCTCAAACTAACAACTAAACATTCAGGACTCATAAGGATAATGTAATGGCAAAACAGGTTACATATATGGTTAACTGCAATAGCCTCTATTAACACGAATTTAGCAAGTACAAATTTATCTAAGTCAGCCCTGATAAATGAGAGAACCGAATAATGCTCAGTTAAAGTAAGATATAATATTATTAAAGATATAAAATATTACTAATACTGGCTGACATCAAAAACTTTACATGAATCACAAGAACCTTACCAGGCCCACGAATCAACGCCCTAGGCCATACAGTACAAGAAAAATGGTAACAACACATACACTTAAATTATATAGCAGCTAGATGGCTGGAGACTTTCTGAGCACTCACAAAAATGATATAACAACTGTACAGGGGAGGACAGAGATGTGAACAAAATGAGGAGTAGATCTAAGTGGCAATTAATGCAGAGACTGAGCTCATTATATAGGGGGCCGGCAGAGCTTGATACAACTTGTAACAAGGACGCGGAAATCAAGGCACAGGGGAGGAAGAGTTGACAGTCCTGCTCTGAACAACAGAAAGAACGACTTACTCTACTATAAGGGGGAGAAGGGAGGAGTGAGGTAAAACACGCAAGCCTGGTCACTATGGAAGCCACGAGGTGAATCGTGATCAAACATGCAGAATACTGTACGTTAGAATTATACAAAGGATGATGAAATCATAGGCTATGTAATTTCTTATTACTCTAAAACAATCTGTCTAAAGTCTAGATAAGCAATCTGCAATAACATTTTCTTTCCCCTTGACATGTTGTGTATCTAATGAATACTCCTGAAGAAGTAGACTCCATCTTGTCAATCTCTGATTTTTATCTTTAAACTTACTAAGGAATTTCAGTGGGTTATGATCGGTATAAATGACTATGGGGTCAAAACCAGAACACAAATAAAATGAAAAAATGTTGCAAACCCAAAATCAAGGACAAAAGCTCTTTCTCAATAGTTGAGTAGTTCTTTTGAGGTGGAGTGAACTTCTTACTGTAATAAGATACAGGGTGTTCAATACCCTGATCATCCTCTTGCAGCAAAACAGCCCCAGCTCCTGTATCACTTGCGTCAACAGCCATCTTAAAAGGCTTAGCAAAATTTGGAGTAGTGAGCACTGGCTGACTTAATAGGATAGCTTTAAGTTTACTGAAAGATGATTCACAGTTATCGGTCCAGACAAATTTAACTCCCTTTTTCAGTAGGTCTGTAAGTGGTGATACAAGAATTGAAAAGTTAAGAACAAATCTCCTGTAATAACCTACCATTCCCAAAAATCTTTGTAGCTCTTTCCTACTTTTATTTCTGGGAAGATCACTTATAACCTAAACCTTAGCTCCTGGTGGTGCAACGTGTCCATCACCAATTACGTACCCAAGGTACTGAACTTTAGCTTGACCAAACTCACACTTTGATAAATTACCTACAAGATTAGCCTGAACCAAACGCTCAAGAAATTTACTGACATGGCATAGGTGATCTTTCCATTTGTCACTGAAGATTAATACATCATCAATATAAACAACACACCCTGCCAAACCCTCTGTTACAACATTCATGAGCTTCTGAAAAGTGGCTGGTGCATTCTTCATACCATATGGCATTACAGAACATGCAAAAGTCTTTCCTAGTGTTACAAAACATGAGATCTCCCTAGCACGTTCAGTCATAGGTACTTGCCAGTATCCCTTTAACAAATCAAACTTACTTATGTACCTAGCCTTTCCGATCTTGTCTATGCAATCTTCCACGCGAGGGAGAGGGTAAGTGTCTGTCTTGGTTATCTGATTAACACGTCTGTAGTCGATGCAAAGCCGCTGTGACCCACCTGGCTTAGGGACTAGAGTGACAGGAGAACTCTACACGTTCTGACAGGGCTCAATCATCTTGTGGTCCAACAGGTAGCCAAGCTCCTTCTGGATGAGAGGAACTTTCCCTGGGTTCACACGGTAAGGAGGCAGTTTAATTGGCTTTGCGTCTCCAACATCGACATCATGCATCAACAAAGTGGTTCTTCCTGGAGTGGCACGGAACACTTGTGGGTACTCCTGCAGTAATGCCGAAACCTCCTGCCTTTTCTCGGGAGCTAGATGAGAAAGCTTAGTCTGGAGATCATTCATGATATCAGGATTCTTCCCCAAACTATCACTCAGGCTCATACTGCATGGGAGAACTTCACTTGCAGACTCGGGTGGAACAGCTACAGTGCAGACTGGGTTATTTTCGTCCCGCCTGTGATATAACTTTAGCATGTTGATGTGACAAAGTTGCTTGTTCTTTCTACGATCTGGTGTGGCGATGACATAGTTGACATCACTGAGTTTCTTCTTCACGAAATAAGGACCACTAAACTTGGCTTGAAGAGGTAGCCCATGAACCGGTAGCAGAATCAAAACCTGATCTCCTAGCTGAAAGTGGCGTAACCTGGACTTCTTATCATACCAAGTCTTCATCTTCTCCTGAGCAGCTCCTAAATTCTCTCTCGCCAGCTGTAAAGCAGTGGACAGCCGTTCTTTGAACTTCATCACATACTCCAGCAGGTTGACGTCATCTTCCTCCGACAGCCAGCATTCCTTGAGTAGCTTAAGGGGTCCTCTTACTTCATGGCCAAACAGTAGTTCAAAGGGTGAGAAGCCCAGTGATTCATCTGGAGATTCTCTTGCGGCAAATACAACGAATGGAAGACCTTTATCCCAGTCTTTCTGATGTTCCAAACAATATTTCCTGAGCATCGATTTGAGTGTTTGATGATATCTCTCCAACGCTCCTTGGGTCTGGGGATGGTAA
The DNA here is from genome assembly GCF_032717465.1 of Coenobita brevimanus. NCBI lineage: Eukaryota > Metazoa > Arthropoda > Malacostraca > Decapoda > Coenobitidae > Coenobita > Coenobita brevimanus. The sequence goes on along the minus strand of NC_136959.1, from coordinate 30,482,624 downwards.
GCTGAAGACGTGATCTGGGTGATGCCCAACTCTTTCAGAGACTGCTTGAAAACATATGACATGAAATTACTTCCCCGGTCTGACTGTACCTCCTTGGGCAGACCAAACTTGATGAAGAACCCTAGCATTTCCTTAACCACGTTCTTTGCTGAGATATTTCTAAGTGGAATGGCTTCAGGATAACGAGTAGCCATATCAATCAGGGTCAACACATTAGAAAATCCTGAAGTCTTAGGAAGAGGGCCCACAATATCCACCAACACACGGGTGAATGGCGCCTCAAAAGGAGGAATGGGAACTAGAGCTGCAACCTTTTCAGTCTGATTACACTTCCCCACAACTTGACAGGTGTGACAAGACTTACAATACCAGGAAACATTTCTGAAGATACCTGGCCAGTAGAAGTGTTTCAAAATGCGTGCCACAGTCTTCCTCACTCCAAAGTGTCCTGCCAAACTGGAATCATGAGCCACTCTAATGATATCCTGCCTACAGACACGAGGGATGACAACTTGATGTACAACCTCCCATTCACAGTCGGCTGATGCTGTTGGGGGTCTCTACTTTCTCATAAGTACTCCTGACTTTATATAATAACAAGTAGAAGCACCAGCTGACTCTTCCTCACTGCAAGCAGAGTTAGCTAGACCTTTCAATTCAGGGTCAGCAACCTGCAACTCAACCAGCTCTTGATGAGACAAATTATCAACACTACGGGGTACTGCCTCATCTGGTGAGTGGTCCAAATTAGCAAGAAAAGTGTCAGCTAGGATAACATCATCATCATCATTAACCTCTAAGTCACCAGTAACTTTAGACTTAGCCCTAGTGACCGCACATGCAGAGAACACATCAGGGACATCACAATCCTGGGTCGCAGTCACTGGTTCACTAGACAACTGAGGAGCAGGACACACTTGACTTCCACCAATATCATTTCCAAGTAAGAAAGTTACACTCGACATTGGGAGTTTCTCAACCAACCCAACCATAACGGAACCATTAACAAAACCAGACTATAAATTCACTCTGCACAGAGGGACAGAGAAGTAATTATTCCCTACACCTTGTAAGATTACAGTTTCATCAGAGGAATTAACATTAGAGCCTAGAACATTGGTCAACATAAGGAATTGGCAAGCACCTGTATCACGATATATTTTAACTGACTTCCTGTCATTACTGTCCAGAGGACTGACAAAACCATCAGAGAGGAAATTAGCACATGAACTCTTGAGAGTGTCACCCACGTTACTGCTCAAAAGAGGAGCTTCATCATGAGAATTTAATTTACCCCTCAAAGCAGATTCAGTTAACTCAGTTAAAGAATTCTTGGAACTCTGAAGGGTGGACACGAGACCAATTGACTGAATATTTAAAGACTCCTTTTTGTTCACATCACGCTGTCTCCTGAAACATTTCTCCGTAGTATGACCAAGCTTACTACAATAAGTACATTTACTTTTCTGAAATCTAGAGGTGGAGCTGGTATTTACTTCCTGAGAAACATCATCTTTATTGTCTTTCCTGTTACCTGTACTCTGAGTAGAGGCAACGTACTTACTCTCAGCTTTCCCTCTTTCTTTAAAATATCTCTTGTGAGTGAGAACATATCCATCAGCTAAAACTGCAGCATCAGACAAATTACCTATTCTTTTCTCATCAAGATATAGGCTTACATCTTTATTAATACACCTTTTGAAGTCCTCCAGCAAAATCATCTGCTTAAATTTATCAAAATCAAAATTTACATGCTTAGAATTTAACCACTGCTCTAACAGATCTTCTTTGATTTTTGCATACTCAGCATGGGATTGCTTATCTTGCTTATAAGCTGTCCTAAATTTTACTCTCTAGGCTTCAGGAACAAGCTCATAGGTCTTAAGAATCAAGCTCTTAACTACATCATAATTATCAGATTGATCCTGAGGCAAAGATGCGTAAGTTACTTGAGCTTTACCGGTGAGAACACTCTGAAGGAGTACTGGCCAATACTTTTTGGGCCAATTAAAACCTGTAGCTACCCTCTCAAACAACTGAAAATACTTTGTTAAACCAGATTCTTTAAAAGGAGGGACAAGTTTAACATTTTTAGCCACATCAAAATCATCATAGCTAGATGATCCAGTTCCACCTTGATTCATGCGATACTCAGGGTCTACCTGAATCCTAGCTAGTTCAATTTGTGCCTGAGCCTGTGCCTGTGCCTCCTGAATACGAGCCTGAGACTCAGCCTCCTTAGCCTCAGCTTCCTTAGCACGAGCCTGAAACTCAGCCTCCTTAGCACAAGCCTGAAACTCAGCCTCCTTAGCACGAGCCTCCTGCAGGGCTAGCTGTAACTTAGCTATTTCAATCTGCGTTTGCTCATCTGGAGGAGTTACATTAAACAAGCTTTTATTAAACATGCCAACAATTTGATCTTTAGAATGATGAAAGCGAACAGCAATTCCCAATTGTTGAGCAACAAGCTTAAGTTCATTCTTTGTTCTGTTTTCTACATCACACACTGTTTGCACATTTGACAAAAAATCTTTGGCTTCATCAAGAGTAGTAATAGTAGACATCATGAATAAATCACAGTCACAAAATATCAAGCAATATCCTTATGATAATATCCTGAATATCCTGATAAAAGGTCGCCAAATTTATGTTACGGAACAGAGAGAGATAATGAACACTTCAAGTGAGAATACTAAAATCACTACTGTCCCGCAAAATTCCAGGTTCAAAACAAAAGAGTTAGGTAAAATTACAAGTTAAAGTTTAATGCTCAAAGTAACAACTAAACATTCAGGACTCATAAGGATAATGTATTGGCATAACAGGTTACATATATGGTTAACTGCAATAGCCTCTATTAACACGAATTTAGCAAGAACAAATTTATCTAAGTCAGCCCTGATAAATGAGAGAACCGAATAATGCTCAGTTAAAGTAAGATATAATTTTATTACAGATACAAAATATTATTAATACTGGCTGACATCAAAAACTTTACATGAATCACAAGAACCTTACCAGGCCCACGAATCAACGCCCTAGGCCATGCAGTACAAGAAAAATGGTAACAACACTTATACTCAAATTATACAGCAGCTAGATGGCTGGAGACTTCCTGAACACTCACAAAAATGATAATACACTATACAGGGGAGGACAGAGATGTGAACAAAATGAGGAGTAGATCTAAGTGGCAATTAATGCAGAGACTGAGCTCATTATATAGGGGGCCGGCAGAGCTTGATACAACTTGCAAGAAGGACGCGGAAATGAAGGCTCAGGGGAGGAAGAGTTAACAGTCCTGCTCTGAACAACAGAAAAAGAACGACTTACTCTACTATAAGGGGAAGAAGGGAGGAGTGAGGTAAAACACGCAAGCCTGGTCACTATGGAAGCCACGAGGTGAATCGTGATCAAACATGCAGCATACTGTACGTTAGAATTATACAAAGGATGATTAAATCACAGGCTATGTAAAAAGGGAAAATCAAGGTCGAGAACTGCAGAAATCTCATATTAATACCCTGAAAATAAATATGGTGATTGTAAGAAGCGAAGTGAAGAGCTGTGCTGTAACTAAATGGGAGAGAACAGTGAGATGGAAGGGAGAAATAGCAGAGGAAGACAACACATGAAATGAGAGGAAGAAGTTGAATGTATTTATACACATGTAGATAAATAGATATATAAATACTTAGAGATAGATAAGTAGATAGCGACAGATAGATAGATATGAATAAATAGCTAAAATAATCAAACAGTAATGAGCTTTAAGAGTGTAACACCAATTTGTCTAAGAACTGAACATGTGTGTTTGCTCATTAAACTTGACCTTCGACCAGTTACTCTTAAACTCGAGTAACATCATTCTTGCCTCACCCTTATCCCTCCCACCAAGTTTGGTCCAAATCTAATCCAAAGGTTGTTTAACTAGAAAGGGCCGTGTGACTCTGACATTAGACGTTTCCTTGTGACGCTGGTATTTGGCTGCTAATTCTCCAGATCAGATACTTTTTAGCTTTGTCATACCTTGAGCCTTTTCTTTAATACTTAGTTTAAATTGGATGAAAACTGCATACCTTGACGTTTGATCTATTGTTAAAAAAAACTATGGGTCAACCCCTGGGCTGATCCTCAACACTTCTACTAAGTTTGTTTCAGGTCAGATCAAAACTGTTTTAGATATTTTGTTCACCCACAGAAACACAGGTGGAATTTTGACCTTAACTTGTAACCTTCACCTCTGAACGTTCTTAAAATCGACTCCATTCTTTTCCTTGTCCTTGAGTTTTCCTCCAAATTTAGTCTAAATTGGGTTAAAACTATTACAAATGACCTTGCTGCATCAAATTAAACTTAGCTCTGTAACTTTAACCTTCGACCTATTTATTGCAAAAACAACAGATCACTCCCTTGGATGCGTGTACTGTATATTTGGGTCCTCACTATATTTCAAGTTTGGTTAAAATCGGATAAATATTGTGTGTTACTTTATTCACACACACACACACACACACACACACACACACACACACACACACACACAGAAATAACAGGAGTTTGAGGTGCAGTGATGTCAGTCGAGCAGAGGATATTGTGGAACGGCAGGTGAGGGAACTGAAGGAAGGAGATGGGTGTGGGGCCCGGGGATTTGGAGCCATCACGGTTAAGAAATAAGACAGTATCACTGAGGGAAGAGCCGGCTGGGGACCCAAACAGTCGCCTTGATCCCACTGAGACTCGAAAAGTGTGACTGAAGGCTTAAAGATGATTGTGGAGGAGAGGAGAAGAGATACAGGGCCACTGGAAAAGCGGGATGGGGCTAGGAGGATCTCACTGCCAGCACACACACACACATACACACACACACACACACACACACACACACACACACACACACACACACACACACACACACACACACACACACACTGTAGCAGCAACCATTTAGTGCAAGATGTACGCGACGCCAGAAGTGCATTATTTACCAGGCGAAAGGGAAAAACATCCTTCTAGCATCACCATTAATTTCCATACAGACAGTTACTGTGATGACGTACTGAAATCTTTGTGAACTGAGAAGATTTAAAGGCTTCACTCTCTTTGTCGGATTTTGTATTATGGTGTTGACCAGGAACTCGGATGGCCCATTGAAGGCGAGAATGGACATGTGCGCATAATAATAGATAATCTGATAGTAATGTAGTTCCTTAGACGCCGCCTATTTTCCCTCTTGTTTCTGAACTTAGCCAACCTTATGTGTAGAGCGTGGGAAGGTGATGATGATGATGATGATGATGATGATGATAATGATACTGCTGTGTATATGCGCTGGTATAAGCATAAAATCCATCTATCTGTTTATCTACAGCCAGACGCTATAATTCCATAAGGGATGGACGTTTGTCTGTGAGTTAGTTTTCATTTCAGCAAATCCTAGGTGTTGACGATTTGAGTTGCCATTTTGACCAAATAATTAATTGGCAATGTAATGGCACACAGCTCACGCTTACCGTTACATATCCTTTTGACTGAGATCTGTCAGATTTTACAGCTGAACACACTGCCAAGTAATAGTCACCTTTCATTTCTTATCTCTATCTTTCCATTAACATTTCTCACTTAGTTCGTGCCTGTGATTTCGTACGTAAATACTTTTTCTTTTTTCTTATGTACCAGCTATCACTTCACCGCAATTACATTTTTAAAGCAATTTTGTATTCTTATTTACTGCGGCATCAAATTTCTTCTTCTATGCAAATCTCTTTTGTCTTTCTTATTACTCCTCAGTCGTTCCAAAACTATTATACAGTGAATTTAACTTACCTCCTCATACCTCAAGTTTCGTCTGTTATTTCTCACTCTGAATTCACAGCCCCGCAGAATGAAAAAAAAAAAAAAAAAAAAGTCTGATTTATTGAAGATAGTTGAATCCGGTCATTTGGAGGCCGCTTTTTTTTTTTTTTTTTCGAGAAAAACAATCAGATTTTGTACAGAACGTCAATTTATTTCACCAAATACAATGGTAAGTTTGTTAAAGTTATAGGAACGCTATGATATACTACGGTGTGAACATTCTTTATCTTTGTGAGTACCCAGGATTGCCACAATAACGTTTCCAGCACCATCAGCAATCAGCCATCATTTGCAAGTCTCATCGGCCTTGATATCGTTTTTCCATCGTTTTTATACCCTGATGGAATCTCTCTCCTCGTACATCGCCTATGGCTTCAAGATTTTCAGGGAAGTAGTCTACGAATATATGACTACGCAGAAGGTGTAGTTTCACACTCATATTGCACCCAAATATCCGAAAACTAGGCATCAAGTCCTCAACAATTTGCGTTTAGTTTTCAGCCTTGGTTGAGGAAGCCCAATACAACTTCTACAAACGCTTTCCAGGCATTCCTTTCGTCCCTTTTCATTGCGTTCGTGAACTGATGGTCTTTGATCAACAATCATATTAGTGGGCCATCAAAAATACCAGCTTTCAGTTTCTTATATACCATGGCAGGGAATCTGGAACAGAGGTATTGAAAACAGCTTCCTTCTTCATCTAAAGTTTTTACACCTTGTTTCATTAGATCAAGCTTGATGTGCAATGGCGGAAGCTGTATTTTTTCTGGATCAACCAAAGATTCATTAACAGCGTGCGTCTCACCAATTTTAAATTCATTCCTTTCTGGCAACTCTTTTTTCATCCTGTGTTGAATCCTTGCACGACTGTCTCATAAACATAAAAAAAAAAAAAAAAATGGGAATTTTGTGTAGCCATCTTGCTGTCCCAGGAGCATCGACAATACCTTGAGATTCCCGCAGACGACCAAGTTATGTTCGTTGAATTTGATTTTATCCAATATCTTCCTCATAATCTCATAGGATTCTTTCAAATGAACTGAATGTCCAGTTGGGACTGAAGCCAACTCGTGTCCTTTATGCAGAAAGACACATTTTATATTTTTCTCTGAGCTCTCAATGAAAAGTCTCCGTTGATCAGGATGGGAATGGGTACATCCCATTCTTTCATAAGACCTCTGATGTCCTCACAAAATACGAATGCTTCTTCCACCTTGAAAATTTTCAGTAGGTCATTTTCTCTGCTTCTGAATAGAGTTAATGTTGTTCCTGGAGCTAGCAAGTTTTTCACATTCAACCTTGTACCCAGCAGTTCAGCAGACTCTTTTGGCAAGTCAAGATCTCGCACCAAATCATGCAACTCAGTCTGGCTAAACAATCTCGGAGCCTTGTAATCAAACAGTGAATCATGGTCGTCACTGTCCTCATCATCAGTCACTTCAGCTAGGTCGTCTTCATCTTCAGAACAAATGAAGGCAGCGAAGACTGGAATAGGCACTTGCTCAGTATGAGGGATAGGCCTCCTTACTGATGGAAGGTCAGGCTATTTAATGAGATACTTTGTCTTGGTACTGAATCCAGAAACGCTGACAAGGCGGAAGTAGCAATCGTTGAAATGGTTTTGTGATTCCCTCCAAACCATGGGCATCCCAAAGCTCAGGTTCTTCCTTTTTCCTTTGGTCCATTGTCTAAGGTTCTGCACACAAGATGTACATGCAGAATGAGAGGCCCAGGTTTTATCCTGATCACCCCATTTCATCCCAAAATATGCGTAATATGCCTTTTGAACAAGGTTTGATATCTTTGTCAGCTGTTCTGGGGTAGCAAAACAACTGCCTGTATAAAAGAATGAGTCAGGGTCAGGTTTGCATTTTCTCCATTTATCTGCCTTGATTAACCTGGAAAGAAACCAAAAATAAAATAAATTCTCAATATTCTGTGTAAGTAGATGAGAAATGCATATATTAATTAAAAGTACAAGGTTGCGAAACAAACACAGTACAGTAGGTGGAAATTAGAATTGAATAGCATAACCTCGTTTTCCAATAAATTATTATTACGTATCATGCATTTTGTGACTACCCCCTGGGGGTAGGGGGGTTTCAAGAATACTCCCCCAGTATCCATGCTTGTCGTAAAAGGCGACTAAAAGGGTTGGCGGAGGGTTAGTGCCCCTCCCCGGAAAACAACTAACTAAAGAAACAAACAAGAAGCCTCGGACAAGGACTGACCAAACGTTGACGACCCAGGACCGGACAAAGGACTTGGTAATGTGTACATGGAATGTAAGAGGAGCGAATGATGAGGTGAAAGAGAGAGAGATTGTCCAGGTGCTTGAGGATGCGAAAGTGGATGTATGTGGAATAACTGAAACAAAATGGAGAGGAGAAAGTGTGAGAGAATGGGAGTATGGATGGGGTATATGTGCAGGAGTAGATGAGAATGAGAGGGCAAAGGAAGGAGTGTGTATAGTTGTGAGTAAAAGATGGAAGAAGAGCATAAGACAGTATGGATCAGTTGGGTCAAGGATTGTGTGGGTAAAGTTGAAAGTTGGAATACAAATGTGGGGGATTGTGTGTGTGTATGCGCCAACGCAAGATCGTGCTAGAAGAGTGAGAGAAGAGTTCTGGACAAATGTGGAAGTGTGCATGGAAAAGTTTGGAAGGAATGAGAGAGTGTTTTTGATTGGTGATATGAATGGTAAAGTTGGTAATGTGAAAGTGGATGGAATAGTTGGTGAGTGGGGTGTGCCTGCTGAGATAGATGAGAATGGGAGTGCGTTAGTGGACATTTGTGCTGGGAGGGGGTTGGTGATAGCCAATACCCTCTTCAGGCATAAAATGATCCACAGGTATACATGGCGAGTGATGAGAAGGGTGGGTGGTGAACTGAGTGAAAGGAAGGCAATGATTGATTATGTGTGTGTGGATGAAAGGATGCGAAGATGTGTAAAGGATGCAAGAGTGTATAGAGGTTGGGGGAGTGGACTTTCTGACCACTACTTGGTGGTGGCCAGAATCAATGTCCAATTAGAATGGAGGAATAGAAGAAGGGAAAGACGAGAGGAAGGAGTAGTTGCAAGGAGAGTGGAAAGGTTACAAGAGGATGAGAAAAAGGCAGAGTATAAGAGAGAAGTGGAGGAACGATTGGGCAAATATGAACTGGAGCAGATGGGAGACGTGGAAGGTGTGTGTAAGATATTTACAGAAGAAATATGTGCAGCATGTGATGTGGTGTGTGGAAGGAAGAGAAGACGGAGGGGTGCAAGGAACAGCGTGGTGGACAGAAGAGGTGAAACAGGCTGTGGCACAAAAGAAGAAAGCATACAATGAATGGTTGAGAAATAGGGGCGTGGAAGAAGTTGAGAGGCGGAAGAGAGAGTTATATGTGGAAAGGAAGAGAGGTGAAGATATTAGTAAGAGAGAGAGTAAGAAGAGGAGTGGATGAGGAATTTGGAAGGAATTTGAGTGTAAAGTGGAGGGACTGTAAGAAAATGTTCTGGAGAGAAGTGAAAAGAGTAAGACAGGGTGGAAATGAAGTTAGCAGGGGGAGTGAAAGATAAAAATGGTAGATTACTAGTGGAGAAGGGAGAAAAAGTGAGCAGATGGAGAGAACACTTTAAGGAATTGTTGAACGTAGAGGATGGAAGTAATGCAGTATAAGTGGCTGGGGAATGGCTGGGAGAAGGAGGGAGGTGAGAAGACAGGAAGAAATTAGTAGGATAGAAGTTGTGGAAGCAATGAAGAAAGTTAAATCGGGGAAAGCCCCAGGAATTGATGGAGTGTGTGGTGAAATGCTGAAGCATGGGGAGAGATAGTAGTAGAATGGATGTGGAAGATGTGCAGATTGGCCTGGGAGGAAGGTAGAGTCCCGGAGGATTGGAAGTCAGGTATAATTATTCCCTTGTACAAAGGAAAAGGGGAAAAAGAAGTGTGTGGTAACCATAGGGGCATTTGTCTTCTTAGTATAATAGGAAAAGTGTATGGTAGGATACTTATAGACAGAGTAAGAGAAAGAACAGAGAAATTAGTTGGAGAAGAACAGGAGGCTTTAGGAAGGGAAGAGGTTGTGTAGATCAGATATTCATTCTTAGATCTTTAGTGGAAAAGTTTTAGAGAAGGGAAAGAAGTTGTATGCGGCTTTCATGGATTTGGAGAAAGCATATGACAGGGTGGATAGACAAGGATTGTGGAAAGTGTTAAGAATATATGGAGTAGATGGGAAGTTGTTGAATGCTGTGAAGAGTATGTACGATGGTGCGAAGGCTGCAGTGCGTGTGGATGGTGAACTAAGTGAATTTTTCTCTTTGAAAGTTGGTTTGAAACAGGGATGTGTCATGTCTCCATGGTTGTTCAATCTGTACATGGATGGGGTAATAAAAGAGGTACAAGGTAGGGTAGTGGATGTTGGAGTGGCCCTGGTGAGAGAGGACAGTGTTTGGAAACTCCCTGTACTGTTGTTTGCAGATGATACTGTGTTGTTGAGTGAAGACGAAGGGGAGCTGCAAGGCTTGGTGGATGAGTTTGAGAGAGTGTGTAAGAAACGGAACCTAAAGGTGAATGTAGGGAAGAGTAAAGTGATGGTCTTTGAGAGAGGTGAAGTCAGTGAATGTACAGCGAGGTTGGATGGTGAGGAATTGGAAAATGTGAGTACGTTTAAGTATTTGGGTAGTGTGATGAGTAAGGATGGAGGTTTGGAGGGTGAAGTGCTTGAAAGGGTACAGCAGGGAAGAAAGGTTGCTGGTTCCTTGAAAGCAGTGATAGGAAACAGGGAAGTGAGCATGGAAGTAAAAAAGTTACTACATGACAGTATTGTGATACCAACTCTAACGTACGGAAGTGAAGCTTGGACATTGTTGGAAGGACACAAGTCAAGAGTGAGAGCAGTGGAAATGAGTTATTTAAGAGGAGCCTGTGGAGTCACGTGGAGAGACAGGCTGACGAATGAGGATATAAAGGAACGTTGTGGTGTGGATGTGGATGTGATAGGAAGCGTTGTGAGGAACACACTGAGGTGGTTTGGCCATGTGGAGAGGATGGAGGGTGAAAGACTGACAAAGAGAGTGTATGTGAGTGAGGTGGAGGGTGGAAGAGGGAGGGGGAGACCGAGGATGAGATGGAGGGATGGGGTGGAGAGGTATATGAGAGAGGGGGGTGTGAGTTGGGAGCAGGGCAGTGAAATGGCGGGGGACAGGGCGACTTGGAGGCGATTTGTTTGTGGCCACCCCAAACGGGATTGAGGCGTCAGGCAATAGATAGATAGATAGAAACTTATCTTCGGAATCAGCGTCCTCTGCCCAACATCAACCCTACTTGGTTAGTCAGCAAAATTGATGTAGAGTTGTGTTATCCATCTTACATTCTTGTGTGTACTCATCGCTTACCTTCCAATTTTTTTAAATGTAAATTTTAACCTTTTACCGTCAGTATTAACCACGAACTTGTAATCATGCACGAAAAGCATACTGAAAGCAAAACCCCCTCAAAAGCATATTTTATGAAAGAGGATTCCCATGCAATACTCCCGCGCTGGCATGTCGTGGCGGATTACATGTTTTGCTTGAAGTGTGTGTGTGTGTGTGTGTGTGTGTGTGTGTGTGTGTGTGTGTGTGTGTGTGTGAACAAAGTAACTGATTCATTTTCATCCGATTTTATCCAAACAAAAGTCTGTTGAGATATCTGGATTATGCAAGAGTAAAGGAATATCAGTTTAGTAATAATCAGTCAATATGTTCAATGTCAAGGCCACGTGACAACTAAAAAACATTTAATCTGATATGGACCAAAGTTGCTGGAAGTGTTAATGATTAGGCAAGAATGAGGCAACTGATTATTTTTTTAGAACAATCTAAGGTCAAAGTCACAAGGCAAAGTAAAATATATAGTCCTTAGGCAGATTGAGCACTAGTTCTTGTTGTTCTTGTACTCCCCAGCTTCGTTGTACAGAGGCGTACTGTACTTGTATTTGTGAGTGGTGTGGTATATGACAGGGGAGGTTAACATCACACAGTGCACTGGTTCAATGTATAACTCTGGCCTGATGGAAAATTCTGTGGCTGTGAATGAAGGCAGTTTCATTCCTAAAAACTTCTCGAGGATGCTATAGTGACACTGATTCGGATTTCCCGCCTCTCAGTGAAGAGAGAGAGAGAGAGAGAGAGAGAGAGAGAGAGAGAGAGAGAGAGAGAAACTTCCTGAACTTATAAAAGGCGGAGCTGAGTCAACATAGGCAGGATTATAGATGGATAATTGGACGTGAGTACAGGTGACATGGTGAATAGTCCGACGACACACACACACACACACACACACACACACACACACACACACACACACACACACACACACACACACACACACACACACACACACACACACACACACACACACTGACAATTATTTAAAGCAATCAGAGTTCACCTGTGGAATAAAAATACACCAGTGCTCTCCGACACACGGCCCGATTCCATTGGCTGTTCGGTGATTTGCCGCTTGTAATAACTTACTCTTCCAATTTAGGTTTACATTGCAACAATACATAAATCACATTCTCTCTCTCTCTCTCTCTCTCTCTCTCTCTCTCTCTCTAAACACACACATATATATATATATACATACATAGCTAGCTAGCTATTTGTCTATCTATATCTCACAGACTGTAAAGTCAAATACTTTCATTATTTTCAATGTGACAAGGAGTCAAAAACATATCAAGTATTTCTAACAGATGTATGCGAGCTCCAAAATATAATTCAGCGGGTGCCATGGTGTCTGCAAGCTCCAGACTGGGCACAATTGTTGTAAATTGTAGCGCAACTCACGCCCTGTAGTTCAGTAATAGCCTTCCTCTTTACATTGCACCTGCTGGGATATCCGGTGTTGTCCAGTGACACTTTGCTTGTTGTTACTGCATTTCTTGAACTGAGTAATAGAATTCCCGACAGAGTGCTTCATACACGAGTTACATTGTTATGGTGATTTGTAATGTAGTTGTGTGAGTGAACCACATTCGCTTATACATTCTAGTGACTTGTATGTTGTGCAGAACGTTTTCAAGCGGACCATACTAAAACCGAGTACAGTAATGTTCCAAGTTCCATCATCAAAGTCACAAGAACAAAGTGCCAGCTGGTGCAGATGGTCACCAAAAGTAAAGCCTCTAACATTTATACCTCCATGACCATTATTGATGCCGTACGCTATACATCAGTATCCATTATGTTTACTTTGGAAATGGGAGAATGTGTACAGAGCAAGGTGTTCAGTAAAGGCAGGCAGATTATGTGACTACAAAAGCATCTCTCTCTCTCTCTCTCTCTCTCTCTCTCTCTCTCTCTCTCACACATACAGCGACACATATGCACAACATACACTAGATCACTGTGCAGGGAGTTCGTGCTTCTAAGATACCATAAGCTATAATTATACTTTTTCGAACAGATTGGAAATTTCTGTCATTAGGCAACAGATTAATGTGGACAATTTTCTCACCACGATTAAGCTGTGAAACTTAAAAGCCAGTAAAGCCATTCGGGGTACAGGTAACAACAGAAGAGTAAAAGTTAGAGCAAGACAGCTCTTAGACTGACAAGGCAAAGCAAAGTATATAGTCCTTAGGGAAATTGGTCGACGGGGGTGTTGCACTTTGAGCACTAGTTCTTGTTGCTATTGTCCTTCCAAGCTTCGTTGTACAGAGGTGTACTGTACTTGTATTTGTGTGTGGTGTGGTCCATGACAAGGGAGGTTAACATCACACAGTGCAGTGGCTCAGTGTATAACTCTGGCCTGATGGAAAATTCTGTGGTTGTGAATGGAGGCAGTATCATTCCTAAAAACTTCTCTGGGATGCCGTGGGTGACTTGCTGATTTGGATCTCCCAGCTCTCAGTTAAAGAGAGAGAGAGAGAGAGAGAGAGAGAGAGAGAGAGAGAGAGAGAGAGAGAGAGAGAGAGAGAGAGAGAAATTTCCTGAACTTTATAAAAGGCGGAGCTGAGTCAGCATATGCAGGATTACAAGTGGATAATTGGACGTGAGTAAAGGTGACATGCTGAATACTCCCACGACACACACACACACACACACACACACACACACACACACACACACACACACACACACACACACACACACACACTGACAATTATTTACAGCAATCAGAGTTCGCCTATGAAATAAAAATACAGCAGTGCTCTCCGACACACGGCCCGCTTCCATTTACTGTTCCGTGATTGGCCGCATGTAATAACTTACTCCTTCAATTCAGGTTTACACTGTTACAATACATGAATCACATCCTCAGCCGTTGAGGTCCACTGCAGGACCAGCCTATCCCTACCGAAGCAGAGACGATAGAGCCAATGTATCTCTACTTAGTTGTTTAGGGTGAGAAGTGCTTGTGAGTGTGATTGTAGTGTTGTAGTGGCTTTGGATGTGTGTGTAGTCTGTGAACCAAGTGTAATCGGCCCACTTTAAGCCGATTGGGTGCAAGCATACTAGTATGCGACACTGGTTCAGCCACAGCACCCATTGTACCCGCCAAAGTAGCAAGTGGCTTGGTGAACGTTTCCCAAAGTTTTTACAACTCTGGCGGGAGGCAATCCCGCGCTCACCAGCACGCGAAACGCACGCTCTTCCACTGTACCTCAGAGACTCCTACATATACATATAATATATATATATATATATATATATATATATATATATATATATATATATATATATATATATATATATATATATATATCTATATCTATATCTATATCTATATATATAAATATATATATATATATATATATATGTATATATATATATATATATATCTATATATCTATATATATATATATATATATATATATATATATATATATATATATATATATATATATATATATATATATATATATATATATATATATATATATATATATTATAAATATATACATTCATAGACACACACACAAAGATGTTTATGTAGCTGCTTACCCATTTATCTATCTAGCTAGCCAGCTATCTGTCTGTCTATCTATATCAGACAAACTGTAAAGTCAAATACTTTCATTATTTTCAATGTGACAAGGAGTCAAAAAACATGTCAAATATTTCTGACAGATGTATGCGAGCTCCAAAATATAATTCAGCGGGTGCCATGGTGTCTGCAAGCTACAGGCTGGGGACAAATGGTGTAAGGTGTAGCGCAACACTCGTCCTGTAGTGCAGTAATAGCCTTCCTCTTTACACTGCACCTGCTGGGGTATCCGGTCTTGCCTAGTGACGCTTTGCTCTGCTTGTTGTTGCTGCATTTCTCGAACCGAGTGATAGAATTCCCGGCAATGTGCTTTATACACGAGTTGCATTAATATGGTAATTCGTAAAGTAGTTGTGTGAGTGAACCTCATTCGCTTATATTTTTTTAATAACTTGTATATTGTGCAGAACGCCTTACAGCGAACCATACTTAACTCGAGTGCAGTAATGTTCCAATTTCCTCCAGCAAAGTCACAAGAACAGAGTGCCAGCTGGTGCAGATGACACCAAAAGCAAAGCCCTTAACTTTTATAGCTCCATGGCCATTATTGATGCCGTACGCTGTATATCAGTATCTATTATGTTTACTTTGGAAATGGGAGAGTGTGTACAGAAAAAGTTACTAAGTAAAGGCAAGCAGATTATGTAACTACAAAAGCATTTTCTCTCTCTCTCTCTCTCTCTCTCTCTCTCTCTCTCTCTCTCTCTCTCTCACACACACACACACACACACACACTACATTCTCAGGCTCGAATCAACCTAATACAGATTTGCGTTGAAAGTGGTGATCTGCTTGGAATAATTCGCATTTCTCGCTTTGTGTGTGTGTGTGTGTGTGTGTGTGTGTGTGTGTGTGTGTGTGTGTGTGTGTGTGTGTGTGTGTGTGTGTGTGTGTGTGTGTGTGTTTTAGAGTCCGTCCTGTAACTGGTAGACAGATATGCTGCTTCGGAAAATGATGCACCAACACCCACCCACCCACCCACCCACACACACACACACAGCGACACAAATGCACAACATACACTAGATCACTGTGCAGGGAGGTCGTGCTTCTCAGATATCATAAAATATAATTATATTTTTTGGAACAGATTGGAACTTTCTATCATTAGGCAACAGATTAATGGGAACATTTTTCTCACCACGATTAAGCTGTGAAACTTAAGAGCCAGGTAAAGCCATTCGGGGTACAGGTAACAACAGAAGAGTAAAAGAGAACGACAGCTCTTAGACTGACAGGAAGAGGTAGTCGTGATTCCAGACGAAGGCATGATATCTGCCAAAATGGTGGGCTACAATAGAGTGCAATTTCACTAACCAATAGGCTATACTGGAGTAAACTGGGAGAGACTAGTGGATTGCACTGGACTAATACAGATTGCAAATTGCGTTGTCGTGTGCTAGTTTCAGTGACGGCGTGTTCAGACAATGCATTAATACCGATAATAGGCTTTTTTTTTTTTTCCGGTAATATACTAAATGCTAAGGATGATGACAGGCCGAACGAATTATTTCATAGGTCGTTTATTTATGCACGTGAGAAGTGATCTACTCCCAATACAGGTTTCTGTATACTACTGAGTAAAAAAATGTATTAATAAAAACCCATTATAAGCAACGCAAGTACACCCACTGATACTTCAGAGATAAATTCGAAGAGCATATGAAAGAAGCGTCGATTGCGGACATTCCCCAGTGAGGTGTAGGAAGTTAAAATCGAGCCGCGTCACTTTCGTTCTGCGGTGAAAGTAGTCACGACATGCAACTGCAGTGATGAGAGAGAGAGAGAGAGAGAGATGTTTGTATGCGCGTAAGCGGTGGGCTGTCATGACCAATGTTGAGATGATAAACTAAGGCAGACAACTGTACTATGTGCGTAGTAGTAAAAATAATACCTTGTCATTTGAAACAATAGGAGGGGTATTGTCACCACAATGGATAGATGGTCGGGTTTACAAATGTCAGGCAATAGATAAGATATGCAAGGTAATATGACAAGGTTATTCATCGCCCCCCAGTGGAAAAAAAAATGACTGCGACCATGAACTATGCGTATTTCAGATTTCATGCAAAGATGTGCTATGTACAGTAGATACCCTGATCAGAATATTTTCCCCTCAACACACTCCTCTATTTTCTGTTACTCTCGACCCCTATCAGGAGACCTTCAGCCCCCCGGACTTTGGTAGTTGCGTTTAGTGCTACCTTAAGGAGCCAAGAAGTGAGGTAAACGAAAACTGTTAGTGCGGTTGAAAATATAAATTGCGTGATGCTTGTCCTGCAGCTGCTACTAGGACAAGATTGGCGTGGAAAGTGAGACGATGGGTAATGTACGAATAATAGTTTTAAGACTAATTTGCGTCTAGAACTGTGACTGTAAGTAAAAAAAAAAAAAAAAAAAACACTACAGCCACTACTAAGAACAGCTTGCGTCAAAAACTGTGACTAAAGACCCAATATACAGATTCACTCACGATGAGAGTGTGTCGCCCCCCAGCGTGCATAGCAAGCTAGGGCGAAGCAAATAAAACAAGGATGGGTAGGCAGGGAGTATGATTTTCAGCAATAATTGATTCAGAAAGTTGAATTCTGTCCTAGGAATATATACTAGGGCACCGGAAATTATCAGTGTTCACAGTATGAGTATTTGTTAACTTCGGCTCAGTGTAAAAATTTATTCTTCAAATTTTAAGAGGATACAGTCTCTCTCTCTCTCTCTCTCTCTCTCTCTCTCTCTCTCTCTCAGTCCATTTGTGATTACACTATGGGGGCTCTCAAAAAAAAAAAAAAAGTAACTAAAACCGGGGAGGCGGTGACTCAATCGGTAGAGAGGTGGCCTGCAGTCCTAACGGACCCGGGTTCAAATCCCGCTGGGGCAGGGACCAGTTTAAGGATTTGAATTTCATAAATATCAGACTTTACTGATCTACCAGAAGACCCGCCGACATGTCGTAAAAATACCCCCGCTAATACCAATACACCAGTCCTGTATGAGACAGCCCTAGCATGTATTCAATATGGACGGTGGGTGTTAGCGCCGAAGTGGTGACATGTAGAGGTGTATGGTACGTAGGAGGACTACTGGACCTTGAAAGCAGGCTGTGAAGCCTATGCCCAGAGTCGGTCACATAAAAAAAAAAAAAAACTTAGTCACGTCTTATCCTAACCTGGCATATCATTTAGCAAAAAACACTAGGGATCTATATCACTTGCAAATTATATCATACCATTTCCAATGTTTTTTTTTTTTTTCTTGATAAAATCATTATATTGGCTGTATTGATATGGTAAAAACCAAAATGAGATTCCAGTTGACAGACTCGTATTAATCCTTTTTCTGCATTCGTTCTCATAATGTTTTCGAAAGTACTAGTATTATATATTCTATCTATCTATCTATAGCCAGTCGCCTCAGTCCAGTAAGAAGTTACCACAAACACCTCGCCTCCATGTCGCCCTGACCCCTGCCATTTCGCTGCCCTCCCTTCAGGTCACTCCCCCCTCTCACATATACCTCTCCACTCCATCCTTCCATCTCATCCTCGGCCTCCCCCTCCCTCTTGCCCTCACTCGCATACAGTACAACGGTCCGTAATCTCTACAGTTAAGGAAGCTCTGTAGCACCTCTTCATTATCGATTTATTTTTGATTACATCTAGTTAGCATAGATTTATATGCTATTTACGCTGAAAGTGCTGGTCTATCTATCTATCTATTGCCAGACGTTACAATTCCTTAAGGGGTGGCCATTTGACTCTGAGTTATTTGTTTTACGGGGAGGGGCACTAACCCTCCACCAACCCACTTGTTGACACGTAGGGA
Organism: Coenobita brevimanus; assembly: GCF_032717465.1. Lineage (NCBI taxonomy): Eukaryota > Metazoa > Arthropoda > Malacostraca > Decapoda > Coenobitidae > Coenobita > Coenobita brevimanus. The sequence goes on along the minus strand of NC_136959.1, from coordinate 30,463,923 downwards.
GCACATATGGTTTGGTTTTAAGGTTACCATCCAGCGTTGTAAATAGTTTCTTGGCTTACAGGAAACTATTATGATTATTTATATGGCACAAAAGGGAGAATAGCGAGTAATAAGCAAAATAATTCGCTTAGGAAGAGGCATTAGGGAGCTTCTTCAATCAACGAGAAGACTGGTCAGCGTTTCTCTCAAGACCCTCTAATGTAACAGATGCTTCACGTTACTTAACCTTAATCTCTCTCTCTCTCTCTCTCTCTCTCTCTCTCTCTCTCTCTCTCTCTCTCTCTCTCTCTCCAGCCCGGAAGCAGCATTTTTACTTTTATATAATCCGTCTTAGAAATGACTTCCTTGGGTTGTACGTGTTGGGTTGTATGTGTTGGGTTGTACTTACGTTTTGGGCTATACGTGTTTGGATTGTACGTGTTGGGTTGTGCGTGTTGGATTGTACGTGTTGGGTTATGCGTGTTGAGTTATACGTGTTGGGTCGTGCGTGTTGGGTTGTATATGTAGGGCTGTACGTGTTGGGTTGTACATGCTAGGTTGTACGTGGTGGGTTATATGTGTTGCGATGTACGTGTCTCATTAAGCCGATAACTGATGCTGTGTTGGCAGGATCACGGCCCTGCAATAAGTCCTTTTCCATGAACCCTGAAGACAAAATATAGAGAGTGTGTAGGTACGTGTCTGTGGATAAATTTCAGAGACGTATTCTAACAGGTAGACTGATGTTGACAGAAGGATGCTTAGATATGACATGGCTGCGTCACCCATTATTCTTGCCTCATTTATAACACTGTAGGTCAGCATAGTCTCAATGTCTGTCTATCTATTTATCTATTGCCAGACGCCTTAATCCCGTAAGGGGTGGCCACAAACAAATCGCCTCCAAGTCGCCCTGTCCCCCGCCATTTTACTGCCCTGCTTCCTCTCCCATATACCTCTCCACTCCAGTTGCTCAGTGTCTGCAAACTAAAAAAAAAAAAAAAATGAGATGAAAAAACATTATTCTGAATGATCGTTTACAAGAGAAAAGGTTCAGTTCAAATCTGCTGCACCTACAAAGTCTTACTTAGTGGGAAATTTTTTTTCTACATCCTTTATTTTGATGAATTACATTGCCTGCAGAGAGTGTCAGGTGTATGCAGTTCTGTGACTCGACAGCCACCAGAGAGGTCTGAATTATTACCAGTGTGGTGTATAATATTGGCGTCATCATCATCCACAAGCCAGGCGCTTCACATTTCCAGCAACACACAAGGGATAATGTCATGGCACTAATTTCTCAACACTAACATCACCACCTGATCCTCTCGCCTGTCATGGAGAAGATAAGCTAGCGATGACTTGGCCATCCAGCAAGTTAATCATCCCAGTGACAGCGTGTTAATTGCATCATCTGTCAGAGCAATCCTGGCAGACAAGAATTAATTTAGCATCCAGGAAAGCAGTCGCTCCAGCATGTGAGTAATGCGAGGCAATCCCGATAGGCAGTAAAGGAAGAGAACGACGAGGAGGTTAATGTGACAGTGATGTCCCCTGTTTATACCCGGGTGACTCCATACTGAGGAGCCTACCAAAACAGCAAATAAGGTACTGGACTTATATTCTCCACACTGAAACACCACGACCTAATAGAACAGGGGTCTGGGACCCAGTTCGGGTATTACCCAAAAATTTACTTGAGTAAAATGAAATTACTCACACCTGAAAAACAAACAAACAAACGAAATAAAAGCCATGTTTGTATACACATTTGTCAATAGTACGGCGGCTGAGCAACAAATATCGTAATACATTATACATGGTTTTACGTCTTGTTAGTTAAAACTTAAATCATTTATGTGAAAAATCAGTAACATACCGCACGCATTACCTCTCGTACCGCACGCATTACCTTGGACATTTTTAGATTTACCCCATTTGTGGTAATTTACCCCTGTCCCCCGACTTCTGCAATAGAGATAACGATGATTTATGTCATTGCAGTATTCACTAATGATGCCGGAATAAAACAGGGACGTGACTGTGTTAAATCTGAAAGATAAGATCAGGAAATACATTTGTTTTTCCATGAAATCAGATGCCATGGCTCTTATAAAAACAAAGAACAGTGAAACAACCGTATGTTAAGATTAAAATTCCAACAGTAATTACAACGCCTCCGTGTCACCAATATTCTGCTTTTTAATGTGTCCTGTTTGCCGCGAACGAGTGATAAATAACGATAAAGGTGAGAATATGATTGACATTTCTCACCAACGAAGTATATTTACTCTTACGCGTGAATTAGCAATACTATTCCTGTAGTTTACACTGCACCGAGTTACTTCAGTATTTACTTCAATGCAGTTAGGTTAAAAGATTATCATTTATCACCACCATATCTGTAATTATTAGTATCAATGCCTACTATGATGTGCATTCATATATCAGACCATATTGCTGTTATGTGAAAATTTTCTTACTATGTATTTAAAAGCAAGACTGATAAAGATTAGGTTAGCTCGATAATGAAGCTAATGAGAGAATTGTGAGTCGCAGACGAGTATGAGAAGTAACCACAGGAAAGTCAGCTGGGGTGCATGAAAAGATTGCGGTTGATTGTAGATAATACTTCGTGAAGGCAACTTTGTTTCTTTTATGGGAGGTTGAATATGACGATAGGTAAAAAAAGAAAAAAAAAAGATAAAAAGAGAAGGGTAACTCGCACATAGAACATGACACACAACACAACCTACGTGATGAAATATTTATGTGAACATGGACCCTCACACCCACATCGGGCCTGAACAATGACAAAAACACAACACCTGTTGAATGGAGGCTTTTCTGTCACGTAAAATGATGTCCGGGATGCAGGGTGGTTTACAGTCACTTAAATTATCTGGAGTACAATAACCTACCCTCGAACCCTCCACATGGCGGGCTTTCCGAGGTCCACAAATAAATAATATGGGATGGGCTGCTAAAGTGTTTTACTATATATAAAGGCGCCGATGAGGAGCCTACACGTGATGCCGCTGTGCAGTCTGGGTGAAGAGACACTGCTACGGTGTCTACCTGGAAGCTAAACCTCCTCATATTCCCCTACACCTCGCCGTAGGGAAGAGTTCTGGTCCGACCTTGGAGAGGCGCTGTCTACCATGAGGGAGAGAGGAGGGGGATGGCTCCCTACACGGTGTATGTATTGTGCTGTACCTATAGGACAGCCCCACAGAAGCAGTTGTTTACCTGTGAAGGATGAGTCTGCTTGGCCATACAGACCGGTGTAAAGCAACAACAACAGCTACATGCAAAAACTCCTTCTTTATGTGCGTAGAAATGTATGCCATGAGAGCTAGAAATCAATATGCCAGAGGGAAGAAAGAACGAGTGGAGCTTCAGGTCGAGGGTGAAAGAGCGGCTAGGAGCAGGGAAGTCCGCCTGTGCCTGTGAGGGTTGTGATGACATTATAGCCAGAGAATATATTTTTGTTCTGCGGAAGAAGTGTGCCTGATACACCCCGTCCAGGTTTACGAGTACAGTATTATAGCTTGGGTCATAATTGAATTGGTGAAGGATCGTGATGGCTGAAACTCACACCTGGCGAATTTAGGACGTCATCATCTATCAGTCCAGCGGTGAAAAAATATAATTGGTGAGGAAGGCCCATGTTGTGAGAGGAGACGAATCATAACGGGTGAGTGGAGGTGATGTGACACACACAAGGGTTCGCCAGCGGGACGTTCTCTCACAAATTACAGGACAATTACATCATCAGCATGCAGGTGGGAGGGTCTTTTGACTTTATTAGGCCAAGTATTATTCTAGATAGACATTGCATTATACTTCTGGGTTACTTAAAATATTGCAAAAGATTTCTTAATTTTCTGTTTTCTTCCTCATCAAACAAAAATCTTCTATGTAGTATGTTAGGGAGATTAATTCAGAGACAGGCAAACAGTGATCAGTTGAATCCTCAATTTGCCGGTGTTACCTCCGAGAAAAAATCCGTAAATCTACTGAGGTAGGATGGCAAAGACTAATGACCAAAGGTTAGAGAAAAGGAAGATGAAAGTCATGCGGAGTCATGATAACAATGGTGATGATGGCTGTGATGGTGGGAGTTAGTGTATTATTCAGCTAGACTGTGGAGTAACACTAATGGGTAGAGAATATATTATATTGTATAATTCACAACAATTTTAACTGAAGTATTTAAATATACTGTAAATGAATGTTAACGTAAATGTAGACGTTCAAATAATTAACGCTGGATAAAGGAAATTCAAACAGAATTTGCGATGATTCATCAGAAAAGGGGAACATGTGCATCCCCAACTAACTATACTCTGATGTTTTTTGTTTCACGGCAGAATTTATACACTGGTAGTCAGAGACATCCATGACCCTCTACCGCTTCCTTCATAGCAACAGCCGCTAAAATTAAGGAAGTTAGTGACACTATATAAGTGTAACTCTCTTGCGTTTGTGCTGATTCTCATTGAAATTTCTCTACATGTAAGATATTTCTGTACATATAAGACTGCACTGCGCAGTTGACCCTTGTGCGGTGTGGTGCGGTGACGACCTATCTCTTCTCCCCTTGGGGCTAAGGTACGAATTAATGTGTGTTTTGAGTAATTTGGGAATGTGTCGTCCTTTCTCTGCTTATCCCCTATATTTGGGGGAAGCAGCCTAGGTATATAGATAGATATATAAGATATTTAGAAATTATAAAACTTGGGACTGTTTTATCTTTCTTATCCACGATCTTCACCATTTAAGGGGAAAGTAGTTTATAGAGTGAGGATAAAAGAGTGTGAGGCCAGATCAATACAGTATTCGCAGGGGAAGCATACCACTGTAATGTCACTATATATATACGACCAGAGATGAGAGCAACCATAAAGGGGAAAAAAAAGCGTAGAATTACAAAGAAATCAAAGAGCAATCTAATCTACATCAGCGTTGTAAGACCCAGTTTTAGTAATAAATACAATGATAGTCCGTCTTTGTGGCGTAATTAACGATGATATGCCTCACTGTCAATGGCAAAAACATCAATATTCCAGTAACTATAAGGAGACATTATTGGTAATACAATCCTTTCTAAACACAATCATATATTAAAGGGTTCCAATAGGACCCAAGGTGCTGTGTGTGTGTGTGTGTGTGTGTGTGTGTGTGTGTGTGTGTGTGTGTGTGTGTGTGTACGCTTTAACGATTTGAAATGAAAGTATACTTGTGTATACTCTATATATTTGTGATCATACACGGTGGAGAGAGAGAGAGAGAGAGAGAGAAAGATACCGATACAATCTCCTCCAGTAAACATTATTTGCATCTACATATTCATTTAATTTTCTTTCCTTTTTTGCAATATTATGTATATAATATTTCCCAGCCATGGTCCCACAAACTTCATCCAAAATATTTTATGTCTGATGATCTTTAGACGACACACTAACCTAGGAAGGGATGTTCGGAAAGGAATTGTTTTCATTGACTGTATCCTTCGCCATCAGTCTGCCTTCTCTCCAACTCACACCCATGTCACATATACCCCTCCATCCCACCCATCCATCTTATCCTGTCTCTCTCTTTCATTTCACTCCCATGCTCTCTCCAAAACAATCTCTCCTCAGTTCTCTCATCCTTGTTATGGTTATCTCCCTTCTTGCAGCTACCTGAAGTTGATATATAACTTCAATTTTCATCATTCCTATACAAACCCTTATACATTCATTTATTTGTCATATATATATATATATATATATATATATATATATATATATATATATATATATATATATATATACAGTACAATCCCAGCTATCCGGTATCCAGACAAACGGAATACTCAGAAAAACGGGGAAATTCAAGGGCTGGTAAAAATGTCAGTAAGGTATAACTGTGCGCCAATTTGAATGGACCGCCAAACCGCCGTTTGATCGTGTCACGCGAGGCTGGGTGAAGTCAGACAAAGCGAGGTGAAGGCATTTCCGGCAAATGTAAATCCCTAGCAAATCCTCTTAACCACCCCTCCTCTCCCCCTTTTTCCCCTATTTGAATTCAGTCATCCTCCACACCCTCCAAAAATCACCACTCACCAGTCTGCTTTTTGCCACCAGACAGTAAACAAGCTCTCTTGCTATTGTGTTCCTCTGATAGACGGTAATTTGTACACTCCAAAATGCCTGAAGTGCAAACTAAACGTAAGCGTATCGTGCTTACCTTGAAACAGAAGCGGACATACTCAACAGACTTGAAAAAGGCGAACATTATAAAACACTAATGCTTGAATATAAATGTTACTAGGAATGAAAGTTTACTTTGTTGGAAGCAAAATAAATAAATAATATGCCTGCATTTCATACGTACATCATTTATTTTATTTTCTGCAAAACAGCTGAGTGGCGGGTGAGGGGTGGAGTGATGGAGGTCAGGTAGGGAAGAAGAAGACCAGTCGGGATCAGAAACGTACACAAACTCACGTGGGGGCACAGGTGTCGTGATAATTCTCCAGTGCAGTCTTAACACATCATCAGTTCACTAATAAATGTTCAAGCTTTTATTTCTTTATTTTATTTTTCAATTTTTATGAGTACAGTACATATAATGAATACAGTAATTCGGTAAACAATGGACTGGTGCAATTTGTAGTACTGCAAATTGCTAGACATTGCACACCTGCGTTATGACCATGGTGTGTGTTTACAAGGCAGTTTTTCAGGCGGAATCTCTTAGTGTAACCCCTAATGTGACTGGTGAGTACCTGAACTGTATTTACTGCTGTGATAGCCTTTGTATAGGTTTGACTTGAAAATCAGAAATACGGGAAAAATCTGTAACCGGGAAGGTAAATTCCCCAAGCCACCCGGTTAGCTGGGATTGTACTTTATATATATATATATATATATATATTGTTACGGAACAGAGAAAACTGTCCCGAAACTGTCCCGCAAAGTTCTAGGTTCAAAACAAAAGAGTTAGGTAAAATTACAAGTTAAAGTTTCATGCTCAAACTAACAACTAAACATTCAGGACTCATAAGGATAATGTAATGGCAAAAAACAGGTTAAATATATGGTTAACTGCAATAGCCTCTATTAACACGAAATTAGCAAGTGTAAATTTATCTAAGTCAGCCCTGATAAAATGAGAAAACCGGATAATGCTCAGTGAATGCAAGATATATTATTACAGATACAAAATATTATCAATAATGGCTGACACCTAAAACACATGAATCACAAACACCTCACTAGGCCTACGAATTAACACCCCATGCTATACAGTACAAGAAAAAATGCAATAACACTTATACTCAAATTACACAGCTGCTAGATGGTTGGAGACTTCCTGGGCACTCACAAAAATAATAACAACTGTACAGGGGAGGACAGAGATGTGAGCAAAATGAGGAGTAGATCTAAGTGGCCATTAATGTAGAGACTGAGCTCATTATATAGGGGCCGGCAGAGCTTGATACAACTTGTAAGAAGGACGTGCAAATGAAGCCATAGGGGACAAAGAGTTGACAATCCTGCTCTGAACAACAGAAAGAACGACTTACTCTACTATAAGGGTAGAAGGGGGGAGTGAGGTAGAACACGCTCGTGATCAAACATGCAGCATACTGTACGTTAGAATTACACAAAGGATGATGAAATCATAGGCTATGTAACACCTCCCCACAAAGAAAAAGAAATTTACAAAGGAAATTTCTTATTACTCTAAAACAATTTGTCTAAAGTCTAGATAAGCAATCTGCAATAACATTTTCTTTCCCCTTGACATGTTGTATGCCCAATGAATACTCCTGAAGAAGTAGACTCCATCTTGTCAATCTCTGATTTTTATCTTTAAACTTACTAAGGAATTTCAGTGGGTTATGACCGGTATAAATGACTATGGGGTCAAAACCAGAACACAAATAAAATGAAAAATGCTGTAAACCCAAAATCAAGGCCAAAAGCTCTTTCTCAATAGTTGAGTAGTTCTTTTGAGATGGAGTGAACTTCTTACTGTAATAAGATACAGGGTGTTCAATACCCTGATCATCCTCTTGCAGCAAAACAGCCCCAGCTCCTGTATCACTTGCGTCAACAGCCATCTTAAAAGGCTTAGCAAAATTTGGAGTAGCGAGCACTAGCTGACTTAATAGGATAGCTTTAAGTTTACTGAAAGAGGATTCACAGTTATCGGTCCAGACAAATTTAACTCTCTTTTTCAGTAGGTCTGTAAGTGGTGATACAAGAATTGAAAAGTTAAGAACAAATCTGTAATAACCTACCATTCCCAAAAATCTTTGTAGCTCTTTCCTACTTTTTGGTCTGGGAAGAAAACTTATAACCTGAACCTTAGCTCCTGGTGGTGCAACATGTCCATCACCAATTACGTACCCAAGGTACTGAACTTTAGCTTGACCAAACTCACACTTTGATAAATTAGCTACAAGATTAGCCTGAACCAAACGCTCAAGAAATTTACTGACATGGCATAGGTGATCTTTCCAGTTGTCACTGAAGATTAATACATCATCAATATAAACAACACACCCTGCCAAACCCTCTGTTACAACATTCATGAGCTTCTGAAATGTGGCTTGTGCATTCTTCATACCATAAGGCATTACAGAACATGCAAAAGTCTTTCCTAGTGTTACAAAACATGAGATCTCCCTAGCACGTTCAGTCATAGGTACTTGCCAGTATCCCTTTAACAAATCAAACTTACTTATGTACCTAGCCTTTCCGTTCTTGTCTATGCAATCTTCCACGCGAGGGAGAGGGTAAGTGTCTGTTTTGGTTATCTGATTAACACGTCTGTAGTCAATGCAAAGCCGCTGTGACCCACCTGGCTTAGGGACTAGAGTGACAGGAGAACTCCACTCGCTCTGACAGGGCTCAATCATGTTGTGGTCCAACAGGTAGCCAAGCTCCTTCTCGATGAGAGGAACTTTCACTGGGTTCACACGGTAAGGAGGCAATTTAATTGGCTTTGCGTCTCCAACATCGACATCATGCATCAACACAGTGGTTCTTCCTGGAGTGGCATGGAACACTTGCTGGTACTCCTGCAGTAATGCCGAAAACTCCTGCCTTTCCTCGGGAGGTAGATGAGAAAGCTTAGTCTGGAGATCATTCATGATATCAGGATTCTTCCCCAAACTATCACTCAGGCTCATACTGCATGGGAGAACTTCACTTGCAGACTCGGGTGGAACAGCTACAGTGCAGACTGGGTTATTTTCGTCCCACCTGTGATATAACTTTAGCATGTTGATGTGACAAAGTTGCTTGTTCTTTCTACGATCTGGTGTGGCGATGACATAGTTGACATCACTGAGTTTCTTCTCCACGAAATAAGGACCACTAAACTTGGCTTGAAGAGGTTGCCCGTGAACTGGTAGCAGAATCAAAACCTGATCTCCTGGCTGAAAATGGCGTAACCTGGACTTCTTATCATACCAAGTCTTCATTTTCTCCTGAGCAGCTCCTAAATTCTCTCTTGCCAGCTGTAAAGCAGTGGACAGCCGTTCTTTGAACTTCATCACATACTCCAGCAGGTTGACGTCATCTTCCTCCGACAGCCAGCATTCCTTGAGTAACTTAAGGGGTCCTCTTACTTCATGGCCAAACAGTAGTTCAAAAGGTGAGAAGCCCAGTGATTCATTTGGAGATTCTCTTGCGGCAAACACAACGAATGGAAGACTATCCCAGTCTTTCTGATGTTCCAAACAGTATTTCTTGAGCATCGATTTAAGTGTTTGATGATATCTCTCCAACGCTCCTTGGGTCTGGGGATGGTAAGCTGAAGACGTGATCTGGGTGATGCCCAACTCTTTCAGAGACTGCTTGAAAACATTTGACATGAAATTACTTCCCCGGTCTGACTGTACCTCCTTGGGCAGACCAAACTTTGTGAAGAACCCTAGCATTTCCTTAATCACGTTCTTTGCTGAGATATTTCTAAGTGGAATGGCTTCAGGATAACGAGTAGCCATATCAATCAGGGTCAACATATAAGAAAATCCTGAAGAAGTCTTAGGAAGAGGGCCCACAATATCCACCAACACACGGGTGAATGGCGCCTCAAAAGGAGGAATGGGAACTAGAGGTGCAACCTTTTCGGTCTGATTACACTTCCCCACAACTTGACAGGTGTGACAAGACTTACAATACCAGGAAACATCCCTGAAGATACCTGGCCAGTAGAAGTGTTTCAAAATGCGTGCCACAGTCTTCCTCACTCCAAGGTGTCCTGCCAAACTGGAATCATGAGCCACTCTAATGGTATCCTGCCTATTAACACGAGGGATGACAACTTGATTTACAACCTCCCATTCACAGTCGGCTGATGCTGTTGGGGGTCTCCACTTCCTCATAAGTACTCCTGACTTTACATAATAACAAGTAGAAGCACCAGCTGACTCTTCTTCACTGTAAGCAGAGTTAGCTAGACCTTTCAACTCAGGGTCAGCAACCTGCAACTCAACCAACTCTTGACGAGACAAATTACCAACACTACAGGGTACTGCCTCATCTGGTGAGTGGTCCAAATTAGCAAGAAAAGTGTCAGCTAGGATAACATCATCATCATCATTATCCTCTAAATCACCAGTAACTTTAGACTTAGCCCTAGTGACAGCACATGCAGAGAACACATCAGGGACACCACAATCCTGGGACGCAGCCACTGGCTCACTAGACAACTGAGGAGCTGGACACACTTGACTTCCACCAATATCATTTCCAAGTAAGAAAGTTACACCTGACATTGGGAGTGTCTCAACCAACCCAACCATAACGGAACCATTAACAAAACCAGACTCTAAATTCACTCTGCACAGAGGGACAGAGAAGTAATTATTCCCTACACCTTGTAAGATTACAGTTTCATCAGAGGAATTAACATTAGAGCCTAGAACACTGGTCAGCATAAGGGATTGGCAAGCACCTGTATCACGATATATTTTAACTGATTTCCTGTCATTACTGTCCAGAGGACTGACAAAACCATCAGAGAGGAAATTAGCACATGAACTCTTGAGAGTGTCACCCACGTTACTGCTCAAAAGAGGAGCTCCATCATGAGAATTTAAGTTACCCCTCAAAGCAGGTTCAGTTAACTCAGTTAAAGAATTCTGGGAACTCTCAAGAGTGGACACTAGACCAATTGACTGAATATTTAAAGACTCCTTTTTGTTCACATCACGCTGTCTCCTGAAACATCTCTCCGTAGTATGACCAAGCTTACTACAATAAGTACATTTACTTTTCTGAAATCTAGAGGTGAAGCTGGTATTTACTTCCTGAGAAACATCATCTTTATTCTCTTTCCTGTTACATGTACTCTGAGTAGAGGCAACGTACTTACTCTCAGCTTTCCCTTTTTCTTTAGAATATCTCTTGTGAGTGAGAACATATTCATCAGCTAGAACTGCAGCATCAGACAAATTATCTACTCTTTTCTCATCAAGATATAGGCTTACATCTTTACTAATACACCTTTTGAAGTCCTCCAGCAAAATCATCTGCTTAAATTTACCAAAATCAGAATCCACATTCTTAGAATTTAACCACTGCTCTGACAGATCTTCTTTGATTTTTGCATACTCAACATGGGATTGCTTATCTTGCTTGTAAGTTGTCCTAAATTTTACTCTATAGGCTTCAGGAACAAGCTCATAGGCCTTAAGAATCAAGCTCTTAACTACATCATAATTATCAGATTGATCCTGAGGCAAAGATGCATAAGTTACTTGAGCTTTAATGGTGAGAACAGTTTGAAGGAGTACTGGTCAATACTCCTTGGGCCAATTAAAACCTGTAGCTACCCTCTCAAACAACTGAAAATACTTTGTTAAATCAGATTCATTAAAAGGAGGGACAAGTTTAACATTTTTAGCCACATCAAAATCATCAGAGCTAGATGATCCAGTTTCACATTGTTTCATGCGATACTCATGGTCTGCCTGATTTCTAGCAAGTTCAACTTGTGCCTCAACCTCCTTAGAACGGGCCTGAAATTCAGCCTCCTTAACACAAGCCTCCTTAGCCTGAGACACAGCCTCCTTAGCACGTGCTTGAAATTCAGCTTCCTTCACACGAGCCTCCTGCAGGGCTAGCTGTAACTTAGCTAATTCAATCTGCGTTTGCTCATTTGGAGGAGTTACATTAAACAAGCTTTCATTAATCATGTCAACAATTTGATCTTTAGAATGATGAGAGCGAACAGCAATTCCCAATTGTTGAGCAACAAGCTTAAGTTCATTCTTTGTTCTGTTTTCTACATCACACACTGTTTGCACATTTGACAAAAAATCTTTGGCTTCATCAAGTGTAGTAATAGTAGACATCATGAATAAGTAACAGTCACAAAATATCAAGCAATATCCTTATGATAATATCCTGAATATCCTGATAAGAGGTCGCGAAATTTATGTTACGGAACAGAGAAAGATAATGTACACTTTAAGTGAGACTACTAAAAATCACTACTGTCCCGTAAAGTTCCAGGTTCAAAACAAAAGTGTTAGGTAAAATTACAAGTTAAAGTTTAATGCTCAAACTAACAACAAAACATTCAGGACTCATAAGGATAATGTAATGGCAAAAACAGGTTAAATATATGGTTAACTGCAATAGCCTCTATTAACACGAAATTAGCATGAGTAAATTTATCTAAGTCAGCCCTGATAAAATGAAAATACACTGGGTAATGCTCAGTTAATGCAAGATAAATTATTACAGATACAAAATATTATCAAAAATAACTGACAAAAAGAACCTTTACATAAATCACAAAAAGCCTCACTAGGCCCACAAATCAACACCTTATACTATGCAGTACAAGGAAAAAATGCAATAGCAGTTATACTCAAATTACACAGCTGCTAGATGGTTGGAGACTTCCTGAGCACTCAATAATAATAATAACTGTACAGGGGAGGACAGAGATGTGAACAAAATGAGGAGCAGATCTAAGTGGCAATGATGCAGAGACTGAGCTCATTATATAGGGCCGGCAGTGCTTGATACAACTTGTAAGAAGGACGCGCAAATGAAGCCATGGGGACAAAGAGCTGAAAATCCCGCTCTGAACAACAGAAAGGACGACTTACTCTACTATAACGGTAGAAGGGGGGAACTGAGGCAGAACACGCTCGTGATCAAACATGCAGCATACTGTGCGTTAAAATTACACAAAGGATGATGAAATCATAGGCTATGTAACAATATATATATATATATTTATTTAATTATATATATGCTTAATGGTGTGCATTATTTTTTTTAAACAGTATACAGTAATATATGTTATAGATATAATGATACTACTACGGGAAAATATATAAATATGATGAAATAATTCAGAGTTAACGATGTTTACTTACTTGATGATACTTCCCAATATATCATTATTTTATATACCTGGTTTCCGTCATCCTATCCATCGCCTTCTCACCTTGCCTTTCCTTTTGTAAAACTGTATACAGTAATATATGTTACAAATATAATGACTATTACTACGGACAAATACTTACCCATAGATCATTTATATGCTTGGTTTCCGTCTCCCTATCCATCGCCTTCTCACCTTGCCTTTCCTTTTGTAAAACTGCATACAGTAATATATATTACAAATAGAATGACTATTACTACCGACAAATACTTACTCATATATCATTTATATACTTGGTTTCAGTCTTCCTATCCTTCGCCTTCTCACCTTGCCTTTCCACGTCTATCCTTGTCCTTCGACATGTTATTGTCGTCGCTCAGTCTCTTCTTTTGTCTGTAGAGTATTTCATACTCATCAGTGTTCACTTTTTATTTGCCTTTCATCATTTCCTATGTGAGCCTTTTCATCCTCCACCCTTGTTAGACGGCGCCGTATTATTATGCTTTTTTACAGTCACACTTCTGATGCCGTTTCTTAATTTTTCATACATGCGTTCTGACTGACACATCCGTTCACATAATGTCTTCATTACTGGATCCCTCCTCATCAGTGGTCTTATTCTAGTGGATACTGGTATTACAGAGAAACGCAAGATGGAAGAAAGGTAAAAGATTACACCGATTTTACTGTCGTAACGAGGGATTTTATGGCTGAGCCCAAGATTGTGATAGGGCTGCCATATCACCTATATTATCGACACAATCTAATTATCTGGTTGTCAGTGATCTGTCGGGTAATCTTCTTTAATTTTTATTAAAATATTACTCCATCTAGTATGTTCACCCTTGGATGTTGCCAGTTTCTAATGTGCTTATCACTTTGACAGACTTTTGTGTATTCTTAATATCTATTTTAAATTTGTTGCTCTCACTCTTTCGATATTAATGAATTCATAAATGAATGAATATATGAGAGAAAAAAAAAAAACATTTCCTTAACTTGTTCGTAGCACTGATCGGCCTAAGCAGATTATAAGAGTGTAGTCATTAATAACACTGGAAGAATGTCGGAAGTAACGCCAGATGCTTTAGTATTTGGTAGTACTACTGTGATTTGGTACAAATGGCAGTAGTACTACCAAATACATTCTTATAACTCCTGCAAAAATGAATACAGTCATGAAACACGCAAATTTTCATTAGCCACAGGCATAATATATCCTGCCCATCATATCGAGTAACATGCAGTAAACTCGGACGTTCAGGTGCTTCACAACGCGGTTCATAAACCTCAGAAGCTATCTGGGGAGACGGATGGAGGGAGGGGGTGTAGAGGGGGAGAATGCAACGTTGCCACATTCATCAAATCGCCCACAATGAGAGGAACGAAACTTCTGTGGCCAATAGTACACACGAGCAAACAGATACACTGTTGCCAGCACCCGTTACCCTCTCGCGGCTGGGTGGCCCAGGTGGAGAGTTTGGCAACTGCACGTGTGGCAAGCTCAGTTTATTCCCCTATTCTGCTAGCTTTTCCGGTGTGACACTATGCATTGTGGTAAGTGGAATGAGAGAGAAAAAGAAATTCCAAAGTTTATTTACACATTACTTGCTGCGACAGATCACCTTAACTTTTCTGTGAGTACATTTTCTGTGGAGTGGAGAGGTATATGAGAGAGGGTTGTGTGAGCTGGGAGCAGGGTAGTGAAATGACTGGGAACAGGGCGACATGGAGGCGATATGTTTGTGGCCACCCTTTACGGGATTGGAGCGTCTGGCAATAGATAGACAGATAGACTTTAGTTATCCCTGAAGTCTTCTTTTCTTACACCCATAGTTTCCTTAATTTGTAAAGCACTTATTTAGCTAATATCTTACTTCAAGACATCCTTATCACAAATGCTGTATATTAGTTGTTGGTCATTGTAACACTTATTTGTGCTTGTATGACAAAGTCACTTACACTGTCACCTGAGCTCTTCTCCTTATACCTGTACATTTCCTTATATTCTAAATTCAAAGGCAGAAAAGTCACTTACTCGGCTAAGTCCTTATTGCCCAACAGAAACTGCACAAAATTATTACAAGTTTATCATAACAGAAGCAGTTTCCACATATATTGTACCGTATTACTATAACACATTTGCTCTTGTATTGCAAGGTCATTTTTCCTATCACATGACCTCGTTTCCTTATACCCACACCTTCCCTTATATACTAACTTCTTATGTAGAAAAGTCACTCTACTGTATATTTACGCTATTTACACCTTCCCACACACCAGTGCCTTGTATCTCACCTCGATGTGGTATTTAAAGGCGCATTCAGTACACAGTGTCACTTTCCACTCACAACACTGGTAGGGCGTTTTCCTCCATATTACTGTCGTCGCTGACTGTTCATGAAGGCGCTTTCACGGCGTGTGCAGTTTTTTCCCTATTGGTGTGTACAATACCCGAGGTCCACCATGCAGTGGTGCGAGAGGTGCAGTAGTTTACCTGGGAACCCTACCTGACACCACGGCAGCACTGTGTCTCCTTGCTGCACCTGGCTTCACACATCCATACTGTGCATGCAGCTCACGCACTACTTCCTTATCTCACTCGCGCAGGGAAAGACCTGTGCTTGACTGATTCACAGCCATTGTCCAACGTGGGGAAACACATCATCCACTCATTTGATGTAGTGCTACTCTCTCTCTCTCTCTCTCTCTAGGTAACATTACACTGAGTGAAAAACAAACTGGCTTCCTTCATCCCAGGAAATCATATATTACGCTGGGTGGTAACCATATAACCAAATGAAGCCAAGTGGTTAAGTAAGCGAGGGCTCAACAACCAACTGGAGCCTTTATGGGTTCCATCTGAGGGGTGGTTGGCGTTGATTCCTCACATAATGTCACTCAGGGACCCGAGGCCGGTCACCGATGCCTTAAATATCGGGAAAGGATAATCCAGCCTCGGTCCTCCATGCTTTTGTTTACATGCGGCAAGGTGGGATTAATGATGACGATTAATCCTATCATTCCCCACGGTAATATTCTGTCATAAAAGTACGCTAACTTTTCCAGATTGTCAAAATATAATGATGCACATAGTACACCAAATTCTTTATTTTACGAGTAACACAAAGCGTAAACCGTGGTGCGGCGGGAAAGCTGCAGTCATGGGTATGTTTACGAGTGCAGTAATTCAAATCCGAACAAAGTTGTACCGGTTATTCAGACATAATGGTGGGTGGATAGCTCAACTTACGCAGCTGTGATCACGAGTTTTGCTGCAACCTTCTCACCGATCACTTTAGTGATCCCTCTTATGTAGTAAAAAATAGAGAGCCATTACATTTGTCAGGGTGATGTAAAATTCTGATTATTCACACTCAGCTGTAGTAAGAATGTTAATTGTAAGCAAAATAATCGTAAGTATGGTATCAGATTCTTGGTAGAGTTCGGTTGACACACATACACACACTCTATATAATTATCTTTCTATCTATCTATCTGTCTATCCATCAACGGAATCTATCTATATATCGTCTAGTATTTGTCACAATATACAGTACTGTAATCCTTAAGTGGACCGGTATGAGAGACAGGGTTACTGAACTTAACTGCAATATTAGAAGCCAGCCCCCCAATACTCATCCTGCCTCGCTAACCGGAGCCTGCCTCACCTTCCCCATTCTGTTCCATCACTCCCCGCCTGCCTCACCACCCCTACCCTACTTTGCCACCTCCCAGCCTGCCTCCC
>NC_136959.1:30334286-30441786 GCF_032717465.1 Coenobita brevimanus | reverse complement strand
TTTCCGCCATACTGATCTCTTCCTCCCTCCTCTCATCTCTCCTTCTCCCAGCCATTCCCTGACCACTTATACTCGCAATGCTCTCACTCTCTACATTCAACAAATCCTCAAAGTGCTCCTTCCATCTCCTCAATTTCTCTCTCTTTTCCACATTATGGTTTTGCTTGACATACTTTACTGTAGCTGTAGGGCGGCCCCATAGTAGCATACACTTAGCCTGCCTGTTTTCGATGGGTCTGCACCATCAAACAGACCAGGGCTAGGTAACAGCAGCAACATATTTCCATAATAATAATACTCGTAAGGGACGCACACTGCTAGGAATTCTACCGATCTGTTCGCGAAATGTAGCAACAACGAGCAGAACAAAGAGTCACTAAGCCACACCGCGTACCCCAGCTGGTGCATTATAATAGACAAGGGTTGTACTACACAACACTGGATATTCCAGCTGATGCATTGTAAAGGGGAAGCCTATTACTGCACTACAGGACGGGGGCGGTGTGTTACAATCTATTATAGTTGTTCCCAACCTTTAACTCAGTGTTTTCTTTTTCAGTGTAATTCACCACTGAGACTTCATAAAAAAATTCATGCGCCCACAGGTAAATTCCTTTATTGTTCTTGGTCATAACAAGAGTATAATTGTTGTTTTATAAGTTTATTAAAGCATTTGATCGTCCTAAAAATACAGAGGGGAAATTAGAAATGACTTAACAAATCTATCTATCTATCTATTGCCAGACGCCTCAATCCCGTTTGGGGTGGCCACAAACAAATCGCCTCCAAGTCGCCCTGTCCCCCGCCATTTCACTGCCCTGCTCCCAACTCACACTCCCCTCTCTCATATACCTCTCCACCTCATTCCTCCATCTCATCCTCGGCCTCCCCCTCCCACTTCCCCCTCCACCTCACTCACATACACTCTCTTCGTCAGTCTTTCACCCTCCATCCTCTCCACATGGCCAAACCACCTCAGTGTGTTCCTCATAACGCTTCCTATCACATCCACATCCACACCACAACGCTCCTTTATATCCTCATTCGTCAGCCTGTCTCTCCATGTGACTCCACAGGCTCCTCTTAAATAACTCATTTCCACTGCTCTCACTCTTGACTTGTGTCCTTCCAACAATGTCCAAGCTTCACTTCCGTACGTTAGAGTTGGTATCACAATACTGTCATGTAGTAACTTTTTCACTTCCATGCTCACTTCCCTGTTTCTTATCACTGCTTTCAAGGAACCAGCAACCTTTCTTCCCTGCTGTACCCTTTCAAGCACTTCACCCTCCAAACCTCCATCCTTACTCATCACACTACCCAAATACTTAAACGTACTCACATTTTCCAATTCCTCACCATCCAACCTCGCTGTACATTCACTACCCCTGGGGGTAGGGGGGTTTTCAAGAATACTACCCCAGTATCCCTGCTTGTCGTAAAAGGCGACTAAAAGGGTTGGCGGAGGGTTAGTGCCCCTCCCCGGAAAACAACTAACTAAAAAAAACAAACAAGAAGCCTCGGACAAAACAAATATAATACAATATATATATATATATATATATATATATATATATATATATATATATATATATATATATATATATATATATATATATATATATATATATATATATATATATATATATATATATATATTTTCTACCTTGCATAAACTAGATTCTTAAGACTTAGGTTTTTAGAAACAGTGTTTTGTTAGTGTGTATGTTTCTCACAGGACAAAAACGACAAACAGAATACTTTTACACTAACATGTATGTAATTGATCATCAGTGACTTGGAAGTTCCTGTGCTCCTGTGACAGGCTTCTCAAACTGAGGTTCAGTTTCCTTCTAAAAGCAGCCCGCATTACCGATTCAATATACTGAGGCTTCTAGCTCCACTGTCAGTACTAAACAGCAGGAACTTACTAACCACTTTTGTCCTTTTTATATATATATATATATATATATATATTTTAAGGACGGGGAAAAAATATCTGACTAAATTAAGTATTCACCCTTCACGTTTATTGACCCTTCATTCACCTCTCTAGTTTCAGTTACCACTAAATTAATTTCATTTACCAGTTTAAGAAGCTTCGTTCAGGGAAACCCTGTGCCCGCGGAACCTGATTATTGAACTCACAAGCGTTGGGTAGAACATCTGAGTGGGTCTGGATTCTCTGTCACACTGAAAATAAGGAAAATATATGACTGCAAGGTTAAAACATTACATGGCTGTGGTTTTTTATATATATATATATATATATATATATATATATATATATATATATATATATATATATATATATATATATATATATATATATAGATATAGATATATTTTTTATGCGAGGTAGAAGGAACCAAAGGCCATGAGCCCATAGTAACAGTTCCCTCCAAGAGAAAAACAAAATACAATAGAGAGCCAAATTCAAGATCCGATCATTTTGAGATGCCTGGACACACTGCGTTTGAAAGACTGGAGATCATAGGCAGCAGGAAATACAGATAGAGGGAGACAGTTCCAGAGCTGACCTGTTGCATAAATGAAAGACTGGGAGTAACGGTTAACTCTTGCATTAGAGAGTTGGACAGAAAAGGGATGAGAGTTTGCTGCCAGACGGGTGCTACGCGCCCGTCGTAGACGTGGAGGAATGCAAGCAGACAGTTCAGAGGAGCAGTGACCATTAAAGTAGCGATAGAAAAAAGATAAAGATGCAACAGTGCGGCGAAGAGACAGAGGTTGAAGGGAGTCAGTAAGAGGAGGAGAGTTAATGAGACGAAAAGCCTTTGACTCCACCCTATTGAGAAGAGCTGTATGTGGGGAGCCTCCCCACACATGAGGGTTGTACTCCACACAGGGGCGGATAAAACCCCTGTATAGAGTCAACAATTGTGCAGGGGTAAAGAAAGAGCGGAGTCGGCTTAGCACACCCAATCTCTTGGAAGCAGATTTTACAAGAGATGTAATATGATCTTTCCAAGATAAGTCCCGAGTAAATGAAACCCCAAGCATGTTCAAGGATGATGCAGGATTAAGCTGAATATTATTAAACATTAATGGGTATACCTGTGGAAGATTTTGTCGGGTTGATAGGTGTAAGAACTGAGTCTTAGATGCATTAAAGACAACCATATTATTTTTACCCCAGTCAGAGATACGAGCCAAGTCAGACATTAGGTGTGCCATAGCCTCATGCCTTGTTTGTTGAAGTAACTGTTGAGATGGGCGTTGCGGGAACCGAATGGAAAGGTGAAGGGTGGAGTCATCAGCGTATGAGTGGATAGGGTTAGATGTACAGCTTAGAAGATCATTGATGAATAAAAGAAAGAGAGTTGGTGATAGGACAGAGCCCTGAGGAACACCACTGTTGATAGATCTAGGAGAAGAACGATGGCCGTCTACAACAGCGGCTATAGAACGACCAGAAAGGAAGCTAGCGACGAAGGCGCAGATATAAGGATAGAAACCGTAGGAGGGCAGTTTGGAAATTAAAGATTTATGCCAGACTCGATCGAAAGCCTTTGAGATGTCAAGTGCAATGACAAAGCTTTCGCCAAAGTCCCGAAAGGAGGATGACCAGGAGTCTGAAAGGTAGGTGAGAAGATCGCCAGTGGAGCGTCCCTGACGTAACCCATACTGACGATCGGAAAGAAGGTTGTGATAGGAAAGATGCCTTAAAATTTTTCTATTAAGAATTGACTCGAAAACTTTTGAAATACAGGACGTTAAAGCAATTGGACGATAGTTGGAGGGTTGGGAGTGGTCACCCTTCTTTGGGACTGGCTGAATGAGAGCAAACTTCCAGCAAGAAGGAAAGGTACAAGTTGACAGACAAAGGCGAAATAGTTTGCCTAGGCAGGGTGTAAGCACAGAAGCACAGTTCTTGAGAACAACAGGAGGGACCCCATCAGGCCCATATGCCTTGTTAGTACTGAGGCCAGTGATGGCAGAAAATACATCAACTGAAGAAATTTTAATGTCAGCCATGAGGAAGTCAGAGGGGGGAAGTGATGGAGGAACAGCACCGGAATCGTCTAAGGTGGAATTGGAGGAGAAAGTCTCTCTCTCTCTCTCTCTCTCTCTCTCTCTCTCTCTCTCTCTCTCTCTCTCTCTCTCTCTCTCTCTCTCTCTCTCTCTATATATATATATATATATATATATATATATATATATAGAGAGAGAGAGAGAGAGAGAGAGAGAGAGAGAGAGAGAGAGAGAGAGAGAGAGTGTGTGTGTGTGTGTGTGTGTGTGTGATGGGGGGAGGGGAGGCATAGGAGAAAGATAATATATTTTAGCAATGCAAATGTGAAATTGAGAGAATCATTTTTTTACATGAGGCAGTCACTGACCAGTCAATAGAGTTGGGCCACGTGCACTAATGTATTATTATCCAAGTGAACGCTGTCTGATACAAATCTCTCTCTCTCTCTCTCTTGGGGGAGCGGTAGCACAGTGGTAGCGCGCTGAGCTTGTGATCGGGAGGTCGCAATTTCGAGCCTCGCCCGGGCTACCGTTGCCGGGAGGGGTAGCGTCCTCCTGTAACCCCAGCGGGGCTATATGGCCTTAGTTGCCTAGCTCGGGGAATTCATTTCTCTCTCTCTCTCTCTCTCTCTCTCTCTCTCTGATCATGCTTCACTGCTAGTATTGTAAATTATATCCGTCTTGAAATGTGTTAAGTTTGTAAAACTTATGTTTAAGACGGAGTTATTGATAAACGAAACTAGAAATATCATTTCAGCCTACAGTTTGTTTATATTAGCCTAGGAAAAGGAAAGAAAGGGAGCCAATGTGTGTACAGTAGATAGGCTGTGTCGGGTGCACTGACCGCAAATCGACATAATACTCAAGTTACATGAGTATAAAGTTTAGATGATTTTTTGGTTAAATTCTAGCTTTTTGACAATAAATACGGTTAATTTTTCCCCTCAGCACTGACTTAATATTATTTATTTATTTTTCAGATCGTCTTTTCAATATCTTACTTTCGAATTGAACATTTTCAGAGCTAACACTCTCACCACCGCTATTAAAAAATTTACATGTCACATAATTTAATCCATAACCCTGTGCCACACTTAGTTTCCTTCCTTTCATGTCTTCATCCATCACGATCCTCGACATCGTTATGGGGTTCTCAGTATCTCCTTTTTTTGTTTTTGTTTTCTTTTTTTTAACAGCCTTTTTCCTCCACTTATGTATCTTCTGCCACATCTTCGTTCATTGTTTTCTATTGTGTGCTTTGCCTCATACTTCTTCCCATCCTTCCTTCCTCACGTTTTTCGTATTCTCCACTTAGTTTTCCCACTCTTCTCTTTCATCTCCTCCCTCGGTACTCTGTTTCTTTCCTCCCGGCCATCTGTGATTCGGTATATTTTCCTGTGCGAAATCGTCTTACTGGTTTTCTCCTTTTCCTTCTACTTTTCGTTTTCCAGAGAGAGTATACTACCCACACACGAACAGACGAAGCTACACACAATGAGTTTTATGCACTGTAATAGTTCTCACCAACCGCATTGTTGGCGCCGCCTACCATCCACTCACTTCATGTAATGCAACCGTTAATTGACTGCAGTGAGTAACAAGCCAAATGGCTTCCTTTAATTCCGGAAACCATTTGCTACGTTAGGTGAATTATCTGAGAGGGGCATGTGGGGTTACGTGGAGAGACATGAGCAGATGAGGAAGTGAAGATGCGTTTGATGATGATGTGGATGATGTTGAGATGTCGATCATGTGGAGAGAATGAGAGAAAGACTAGGAAAATGCGTATGAGTCAGGTGGAGAGGAGGAAGGGAAGGGGAAGACCTAGATGGAGGGGTGAGGTGGAGAGCAGCGTGAGTGGGAGTGGTGTGAAGTGGAGAGAGAGCAGCTTGATGGTGGGGGAGAGAATGACTTGGAGGTGATTGGTTTGTTGCCACCCCTCAAGGATTTATAAACACATACCGGTAGACAGTTAGATTGACAGTGATAGATAGGTGAATTGATAATAGATTGGTTCATTGACTGGTTGATTTAGTAACTGAGAGAGAGGTCAATTGATAGATAGCAGATGGATAGATTGACTGAGAGATAGATAGATTCAGAGATAAACAGATAGATAAAACATATAAGCAGAAATATGCCCGTCGGTCTAGTGGGATAAGGCGCTTCAACCGGATGATGTTCGTAAGTATTTCCATGCAAGGGGTGGCTTGGGAATACTGCACACATCATGGCACAAAAGGAGGCAGGATAAGAGTGAGGTGGTGAGAACTGAGGTGCACCAAGTATCAAAAAGAGTATCTGCTTTAGGCATAACCAGACCTACGTTACCATGGTCATCCTGTGGCTTAGTGTTGGGAGTAAGTGTTTGTATGTTGGGAGTGCGGAACAGGCGAGTAGTTAACTGGAACAAGAGGAAGAGAAATATTAAATTGGTAGGTGAGTGAGGGAGTGTGAAAGTGAGGACTACTTGTATGCTACCTTGTGTGTAAATTGGATGTTACATATAAAGTTTATCACACCAGGATCATAATGCCTGTCACACAATCTGAGATACGAACATGAAACCATATGCTGATAAACCAGTCGGTCAAAGGTCACAATGTTTGACTGCCTTGTAACATTAAACTACGACCGACTGCTCTCAATATCGAATTACTTCATTCTTGCCTGATCCTTAACTCGTCCACCAAGTTTGACCTAAATAGAATCAGCGCTGTTACGACTCTGACATTTGACTTTTTCCCTGTAATCATGGCCTTTGATTGTTCTCTAGGTCGATTCCCTAAGTTTGTGGTGAAAGTGATTAAGAATTCCTAGGTTAACCTTTCCATGTGACCTTGAACTTTGACCTCTTGTTCTCACGAATAATTAATAAACCTCTTGGCTAATCCTCAGTAATTCCTGGGATCTTGAATCACATCAGGTGAAAATTGTTTAAGTCATTTTGTTCATACACTGACGACCTTAACCTTTGACTGACTGTTCTTATCATTGATTCACTTTATTCTTGCCTTACCCTCAACTCTTCCACCAAGTTTTGTCGCAGTCGGATAAGAGCGGTTAAATCTGACGGAGATAGATCAAACTTTGACCCAACCCTGTAATTTAAAACGCTGACAGTGTTAAAAAAATAGTTAGTTCCTTCTATAACCCTCAGTCATTTAACTAGGTTTCATCAGAACTGGATCACACACACACACACACACACACACACACACACCTAATATCTGCTCTGTCTTCGCGAGCGCGGACATAAAATAGAAGCAGGAGACCATTATCCCCACTCAACTGAGGTCATTATGCTCTCCCGATCGCACTCTCTTCACACACCCATTATCACAGTATCGTTCACTTCCTCTCTTCATGTCCATTTCCCAGTAAACGACCCTGTCATAACTTATATCAACAGAAATCTTGCAATCAGATTTGACAGTGCCACTCTCTCTCTCTCTCTCTCTCTCACACACACACACACACACACACACACACACACACACACACACACACACACACACACACACACACACACACACACACTGACACACACACACACACACACACACACACACACTAAAATCGTACACTTCCCTTCTCCACTAACACATCCTTGCCTTCTCATGCAGAGTTTAATAACACACTAATTATAAAGACATCTCTCTTACTACCTCCCCATGTCTCCTCCATAGCCTTCAGAACCACACACTCCCCATCATCACATACCCTGGTTACCGATACACATATACACCGTCACATATACACACAATCACACATACACACAATCACCAGTTTACTGATCCACATACACACCGCACACCACAACGTCCCCAGTCTTCACGTCCCCCTATCCCCCGACCTGCCTTCGCCAGCACTCGGCCTCAGACATTAAGCTGCTCAGCATGCGAGAATTATGGCTCATCCCTGGAGTATTATCACTCACAAATTCCCACGCCGTGTACGGGAGCGCTATTTCGTGTTAGTAATATTTCCATGTATAACTATCCTCATTATCCACCGATATTACATGGAAAACACACCTCGGGAATATTTTTCAGTGGAATACTATCATCCTGTATTACCCTCGGAATTTGTGATAGGTGTAAAATGTTGTGATGTACGAGCGTTTTTATCCAGTCATGACAGTTGACCCGAGGTAATAATATATTTAGCCCAGCGAGGGGAGCCTTTCATGTTCCCTCACCATTTTGCATACCGGTACTGTGAACGTTCATTTGGTGACATACATTGATCTTTCTTTTCAAAATATTCAACAGACACCGACGGAGAAAAAAAAAAAAAAAAAAACGCGCACCCATCACGCTATACTCCAAATGTTTCCACACCGGTACCCATGAGTGAAGTGTTGGGTGCGTTGGGTCAATTTTCCAGTATGAGAAAGTGGTGTTCCACGTCTCTACGAATCAGTCGCCTTTCAGGACCCTTGAAATGTAATTCGACTGTGTGTAATAGAGCTGCTTGTCCATGTCGGGAGAGTTTAGGACAGCCATTCCAAAGCATACGTACTGTACACACAACATTTCAAGAATTTCACGAGGTGTGCCGTCTAACCTACGCAAACCACATATAACATTTAATGATCCCATATTTATTGCTGTTACTCTTGATTATACAGGGGCCATGCAAGGTTCCGTACCTGTACATTACTGTGGAAACTAATACGGAGAGTTCCAGGCTGTATACTTAGTCACCTATTCATTACCAAGGGCTTCTTTACATCAGCTGCTAAAGTACTTGGACTATGAACACTCCAGTTCCTTTTACATGTTTACCTCTCTTTTCTATACGGACCAAGGTGATTAACTTTATAACCGGAGGACGCTTTGTTAATATTATCATGACTAATATCACATGATTTCATTTAACTTACCTTAGACCCCCCCCCACCCCCAGGCCTGTGAGTCAGGATTACCATCATGACTCACAGACATTAAAAAAAAAAATGAACGAAACTAAAAGCATCACAGTTACCATCAGTAGGCAAGCAAGAATTGTTTGTATACATAAAATTTTAAATATTACTCCCTTCCCATCAGCTTCACTCCCACCTCTATAACCTGCTCTCACCATTATAGTATCCTTATCCTTATATATACAAGAACAGCCAAAAGGATATTACAAACCTTTGCCTCACTCCAGCACCAGCTCACAATTTTATCTACTCTTAAACGTGCAGCAAAAAAATCTGTATAGCATCCAGAAATATATCTCCAACACCATACATACTTAACCCCGTCCATAATTCCCTCCCTTCTCGATGCCACATGTGTTTTGTAATTCATTTAAATCCATAAATGTTATAAATACCTTGTAGTCAAGCAAGCACGCTTTTCTTTGGCCTTCTATGAATAGTTGAGTCATGCGCCCCCTACATCTAGTAAAACCACCATACTCATCTTTCACAAGACATTCTGATGTATTCCTTATCTTCTCTATGCTTCTTCTTTATTATACCATTCCTGTGACACTCACCGCATACACTACAATAATATTTACTCAATTTGATCACCTTTACTTTTCTACACAGGCGCAGTCATTCCCTTCCACAAGTCCATGGGTACAGCTCTAGGCATCCTTGTTTTCGGGCACATATCCAAGAATATTTCATTCCTCTTTTCCCACAACATCTCTCCACATGTCTCTCCAGCATCCGATGCCTTCCATAATTTCAGCTTCTTCACAGCAGTAATCACTTCTATCACGTTCTCCAACACTACATCGGTTATTGCACACCACGACAACCATAAATGTTAGCCACATATCTACAAGTATTCTCGGTACTCCCATGCATTAACTGCAAAGATATTTCTTCCATTTAGCAGTCGTCAACTATCATCCATATATATATATATATATATATATATATATATAGATAGATAGATAGATAGATATAGATAGATATATATATATATATGTATATATATATATAGATATATATATATATATAGATATATATATATATACATAGGTAGATAGATAGATAGATATAGTGTACAGTATACGGATTTTTTTTAACGCTCCAGCCAGGAATCTAACCCGAGACCTCTAGATAGAAGTCAACCACCGTTACGACTATACCATTCCGTGATAAAAGCAAAGCCTGACTTTTGTCTGGAGGTCTCGGGTTCGATTCCCGTCTGGAGCGTGAAAAAACTTTCCACATAGTGCATGTACTCACGTGTAAAGTGTGTTTCTATCTATCTATCTATCTATAGCCCGACGCCCTAGTCCCGCAAAGGGTGGCCGCAGACAAAACGCCTCCAAGTCACTTTGTCACCCACCATTTGACTCCCCTCCCCCCAACTCACCCCCCCCTCCCTCATATACCTCTCAACTCCATCCCTCCACCTCATCCTCGGTCTACCCCTCCCTCTCCCTCCCTCCACCTCACCTACATACACCCTCTTAGTCAGTCTTTCATTCTCCATTCTCTCCACATGTCCAAACCACCTCAGTGTATTTCTCCTAATCTTTTCAACCACATCCACACCTACCCCACAACGTTCCTTCACTTCTTCATTCGTCAACCTGTCCCTCCATGTCACTCCACATGCTCCTCTCAAGTAACTCATTTCCACTGCTCTCACTCTTGACTTGTTCCCCTCTTGCAAGGTCCACGCCTCGCTTCCATACGTCAGGGTAGGGATCACAATACCATCATGCAGTGACTTCTTAAGTTCCATACTCACCTCCCTATTTCTCATCACTGCTTTCAGTGTGCCAACAACCTTCCTTCCCTGCTGTACCCTTTCACGTACTTCATCCCCCAAAGTTCCATCCTTACTTATCACACCAAGTACTTGAATGCACTCACATTCTCCATATCCTCACCATCCAACCTCACTGCACACTCTGTGACTTCATTCCTCTCAAACACCATAACTTTACTTTTGTTTACATTAACTTTCAGCTTCCTCCTCCTACACACTGTCCCAAATTCATTCACCAAACCTTGCAACTCCCATTCATCTTCACTCAACAATACTGTATCATCAGCAAACAGCAACACCGGAAGCTTCCAAATCTCACCCTCATTCATTAGGGCCACCCCCACATCCACTGCCCTACCTTGTACCTCCTTTATAACCCCATCCATATATATATTAAACAGCCATGAAGACATTACACACCCCTGTTTCAGTCCCACATTGAGATCAAAGAACTCACTCAGCTCACCATCCACTCGCACCGTAGCCCTAGCTCCCTCGTACATACTCTTCACAGCACTCAGCAATTTCCCCTCCACTCCATATATTCTTAATACCTTCCACATACCTTTCCTATCTATTCTGTCATAAGCTTTCTCCAAGTCCATGAAGGCAGCGTACACTTTCCTTCCCCCCAGTATATATATATATATATATATATATATATATATATATATATATATATATATATATATATATATATATATATTATTTAGATAGATAGATAGGTAGATAGATATACATAGAGAGAGAGAGAGAGAGAGAGAGAGAAGTATGTGTGTGTGTGTGTGTGTGTGTGTGTGTGTGTGTGTGTGTGTGTGTAGGCTATATCTTCCATGGGAATCGAGGGGATATATATATATACTATATATATATATATATATATATATATATATATATATATATATATATATATATATATATATATATATATATATATAGCTTTAGGGGTATAAGTCTGTTGAGTGTTGTAGGTAAGGTGCATGGTTGAGTGTTAATTATGAGAGTTTGAGAGGGTACAGGGGGAGTGATTGGTGATGAGCAGTGTGGCTTTTGGAGAGGGAGGGGATGCGTGGATCAGGTGTTTGCGGTGAGACTAGTGTGTGAAAAGTATTTAGCGAAAGGCATGGATGTGTTTTGGGCACATATGGATTTAGAGAAAGCGTATGATAGAACTGATAGGGAGGCTTTGTGGACTGTTTTAAGATTGTATGGACTTGATGGTAGGTTACTAAAAGGGGTGAAAATTTTTATGTAAATAGCAGAGCGTGTGTAAGAGTGGGAAATGCTGTGAGTGATTGGTTTCCTGTGAGAGTGGGGCTGCGACAGGGATGTGTGATGTCGCTTTGGTTGTTGAATATTTACATGGATGGTGTTGTAAGGGAGGTAAATGCAAGAGTTTTAGGTGAAGGTCTGAGTCTGGTGAATGTTGATGGTGGAGAGTGGAATCTGAAGCAGCTGCTGTTTGCAGATGATACTGTACTGGTGGCTGATTCAGAGGAGAGATTGAGACAGTTGCTAGAGGAGTTTGGAAGGGTGTGTGAAAGGAGGAAATTGAAAGTAAAATGAGAATAAGAGTAAAGTGATGAAGTGTACGAGGTTGGTAGATGGTAGGGGGATGAATATAGTTTTGAATGGCGAGTTGCTTGAGGAGGTAGAGTGTTTTAAATATCTAGGGTCACATGTTGCTGTGGATGAAAGAATAGATGCAGAAGTGAAGTTTAGAATAAATGAAGTAGGAAAGGTGCTGGGAGGAATGAAAAAAGTGTTTAGATGTCGTTCGCTTAGAATGGATGTAAAGAGAAGGCTGTATGAGGGTGTTGTGGTACCGACTGCATTATATGGGGCTGAAACATGGAATATGGGTGTAGCAGAGAGGAAAAGTTTGAATGTAATGGAGATCAGGTGTCTGAGGAGTATGTGTGGAGTGACGCGTATGGATTGGGTGCGGAATGATGAAGTGCGAAGGAGAACTGGAGTTGTTCGGGAGATGGCTGGTAGAGTTGAGCAGAGGGTGTTGCGATGGTTTGGGCATATGGAGAAAATAGATAATGAGCAATTGGTGAAAAAGATAACTAGATCTGATGTGAGAGGTGTAAGGTTGAGAGGAAGACCACGAATAGGATGGATGAACAGTGTGAAGAGAGCGCTGGATGCGAGAGGGATGTCTGTTGAGCAAAGAAGAGTGGCTGTGCATGACAGAAATAAATGGAGAGAAATTGTGAATGAATAAGTGATGACGCAGCCCTGAGGGGATATTCTCCCACATTTGGTCTGATCAGCTATTTCAGGTCAGGTGCGGGTAAGGGGATGAGTCTGTTATGATGTGGCAGGGGTAAACCAGCTCTGCTGTCGGGCCCTGCTGCGGATGTCACTGATTGTATTGCACAGTTGACCCTTGTGCGGTGTGTTGCGGTGAGGATCTGTCCGTTCTCCCCTTTGGGGCTAAGATGCGAATGAATGTGTTTGAATGGATGAGTAAATGGGGAGTGTGTCGTCCTGTCTCGGCTACCTCCCTTTCCTTGGGGGAAGCAGCCTAGGTATATATATATATATATATATATATGTATATATATATATATATATATAAATATAATATATATATATATATTTTATATATATATATATCTGTCTATCTGTCTTTCTATTTATCTATATCTATCTATCTATAATATTTTTGTATATGGGAAAATTTGTCTGTGTGTCTGTCTGTCTTCTATGTAAATCCAGGGGGTGCATATAGAACTCCCCACACAACTGTAACAGGTGTAAGTGTTTACATCGAATTTATATTTGTACATTACAGTTGGTAAAGTGGCGCCCCTGCTGGCCAGTATTATAACTAATTAGAAATAATCAAGTCATCATGGTGGAAACACAGCAGCCAATTACCGTATTTTTGTTTCAACAATCTCATTATTGGCTACAACAGGACGCATGGGTGGACAGATATGTGGGGTGGGCAGGGCTGGTGGGGTAGGTGGGTATGGTTGGTGCGTGGATCGGTAGCTGGAAAGCAGGTCCATGGTAGGAATAGCTCCATGGGGAATATATCCCTGGGGAAGTGGACTTAAGGAGAAACGTGGTTCACTGGGTAGAATGGAACCCCGGGGGCCTTCCGCCACAGGGGAGTGGCCATTTAGGGTCCCAACTAACGCCGTTATGCACGATCATAGGATTGTACCCAGGCAACACCGGGTACCCCAGTTATTCCTTGATAATTCAGTGCCGTCTTTTCAACATAATTTCTACATTGTAAACCTTTTTTCCGATTACTTTCCTTTATTTAGAATAATGTAATTTACTATTACTATGTGAATGACACTCTGGTTATAAAAACAAATGTGTAGCTCTGGTGATTCACGGCTAAATCATTTTACACAGAATCTGACCTCGCTTGGTGCCGATGCTGGTGGATAACTGAATGTCAAATAGAATTCAGAGGGAAAATTAGTTTTATGAACAACAGGTAATTACTAGGGACGTGTCAGGTGCAGCAGCCATTCAGAGTGCTAGTATTTGCAGCTGAGTTCAGTGGAATTAATTACTGCAGGTGAAAGGCACGTTGAAGGGAAGACCGAAAGAGGGAATGAAAATTTGATTATCACCCAATATACTTGTTAGGCTAAAAACTGCACTGCGCAGTTGACCCTCGTGCGGTGTGGTGCGGTGAGGAACAGTCCATTCCTTAGAGGCTAAGATACGAGTAAATGTGTGTGTGTGTGTGTGTGTGTGTGTGTGTGTGTGTGTGTGTGTGTGTGTGTGTGTGTGTGTGTGTGTGGATGAGTGTTTTGGTGAATGCGTGGTACTTTCTTGGCTACCCCCCATTAGAGGGGAAACAGCTTAGGTATAGAGATAGATAGACGGATAGATAGATAGATAGATAGGTAGATAGATAGACAAAAAAAAACTGCATCCTGGTAAATGAGACGAGTACGTGTGCAGGACTACAAGACTCTGTAGGGGAGAGGTGACTGGGAGAAAAGGAAGACAGTAAGCCGACTACAAGATGAAGGGATAAAGGGGTTGAGCATTTGAGGCAGGTCGTGGAAGACGTCGTTACTGAGTAAAGGCGAATTTATTGAAGGTTAATTGTAAACCGTAATCGTCGCGGGATAATGTCGATGAACAGTGATGGATTAAATTAACTGAGGAGTATGAATGACTAACAGGATAAAATACATTGCCAAAATGGAGACATCAAAAAAAATCAATGTTGAATGAAACTGAGGCAAAACGGAAAATATAATTCCTCGGTGAGGTGTGAAGCTTGGAGGGTATGCGTTGTAATATGACAGATAGATAGATAGATAGAAAGAGGCGGGGGGGAGGGGGTAATTGGTAATAGGCACAGCAGTGTTTGGTGAAAAGAGAAAAGTTGTTGCCTTGCTAATATTATTGTAATATTGTTCATGAAACCAGGATGAACATTAATAACACCTTTGAACAACACGAGAACAAGAAACGGATATAACAAGAACATTATTTTTGACAGTGAAGTTACTGACATGATTAAAAAAAAAAAAAAAAAAAAAATATGACATTCACTCCCTAAACGCTTGCCAAATTTGTCAGGGAAGTGAAACTATAAGCTGTGATGTATGAATCTACACTCCGCACCAGAGGATGAAGAGGTGTTGTATCCCTTCCATTTCTTTCATCTTTCTTCCAAGCGCCTTTTCAGCATGACGCTATGCCTTTATTTCATCACCACTCGCTTCAAATTTGGCACAGTTGTTCTTTGCGAGAATAGTCCTGGATACGTTCTTTTTATTATTTTTAAGGCCTTTTCAGGTGATATGGACTCAAGGGTTAGACCATGTAATGAAACAGAATTTGAGGTCCTTTGTTTTTGTATGGTCATTACCCATCATCGCAGATTGCGCCCCAGGAAGTGATGACAGGGTTTCAGAATGCTTCGGTCACTCTGTACTGTATCTGCATTATCGCTGATCGAAAACTTGAATATTCTGCCATCACTTCCTGTGGCGACTGTACTATTGCTATGTGGAGACCATCTTGCATTCCCTTGGAAATGTTGGCAGGCTTAGTGCTATGTCCTTTTATTTTTTCCACTCAATTATTATTCTAGTTGTAATTTTTAGTTGGTCTTGCCGATGTTACACTGCTGTTATTCTAATAGTAGTAGTAGTAGTAGTAGTAGTAGCGGTATCATCATCTTCATAATAATTTTTACCTCGCCCGGACGGAGTCCGACGAGGTATTGATCTGGTTGAATTTGTTTATTTCTTTGTTTGTTAGCAACATTACCAAAAAACTGCCGAATGAAATTACATGAAACGTTCAGGATATGTGGGCACTGGTCCGCAAAGAAAGTGAGTAAATGTTGGAGGTAATCGAATGACCTAAAAAGGTCAAAATCAAGGACACGGTTTTCCAGAGGGCTATACCTTGAAAACGGTCGAAGATAGATACTTATTATTAAGAATATACAGGAACTCGTAATATGGGCTTTCATTTGGTACTATAACCTTAGACCTTGAATGACCTTGAAAGGTCGAATGCAAGGTCACGGATATTCAGGGGGCTATATATAACTCGAAAACTGGTTGAAGATAGAGATATTTACTATTATCAGCATATAGAAAATCCCATATGGATTTTTAATTGGTACCGTGACCTTTGACGAAGTGACCTTGAAAGGTTAAACTTAAGGTCATGGATATTCTGGGGGCTATAACTCGAAACGCGTTGATGACAGAGGTATTTACTTTTACCAAGATAAAGGAGGTCTCATATGGGCTTTCATTTGGCTGCATGACCTTTGATCTTGAGTGACCTTGAAAGGTCAAACGCAAGATCACGGATTTTCAGAGAATGTAACTTGAAAACATTTGCGCCATTACCTTAGACTTTAAGTTTGCACTGCCACTAAATGGCAGAAACAAGCCAGCATTTAACAGCAATAAAATAACTGGTGTCGGGTGAGGTTGGTTGTGCCTGGCACTACTTGCTATGTATATTATTATTAATTAGTTGGGGGGGGGGAGTTGGAGAAACGGCTGCTTGACGACGAAAGACAGAATAACAAGGCGATTAGTTAGTGACAACCCCGTCCGGGATTAGTGTGTCTGGCTATAGGCAGATAAACAAATTAGAACCACGGTAACTGCCTTGGTGATAATGACACGTGAAAGTGCAGTTAGTTGAGGTGCTTGATCCAGCTCACTGCTCTCTCTATCTGTGTGTGTGTGTGTTTGTGTGTGTGTGTGTAACCAAATGTCATTACTCGCACTGAAAATTTGTGATTTAAAGTATGTTCGTCTTAAAGGGTTTCACTTTTTTTTTTTTTTTTAACTTTAGAATTAACAATAAGCAAACCTAGGAATGTCTTTTTTAATACAAAGGAATTAAAAGTGTTTCTTGTGGAAATTAATCAGTTTTAGCTTTTGGTAAATAATATTATACGAGACTAGGAAAGAGGCAGAAAGGGAGCCAAGGGCTGAACAGTTGACATGCTCTGTGCACTAACCAGAAATTAAATAATACTCAAGGTACACGAATATTGAGAAGTGGTCCAAGGTGGGGATGATGCTTCACTATGTAAATCTGAACTCTTTGGTAATAAATCCAGTTCATCTTTTTTCGTACCGCCTCTTAGCACAGTTGAATTTAGCATGAAATTTTCTACTTGCTTACTTTTCAATGCCTTCATCTCTTATCTAGGTTTTTATGTTCGAGATGCATATTTTTTTTAGAGCTGCCTCTACCTCTTTCACTACCAGTATTAAGAAATATGCATTTCGCATTATTTTAATCCATAGGTCCATACCACATTTTATATCGATTCCTCAGTTTACCAGGATGTATGTGTTCACTCTGTTATTCTTACACCTTTTTATCGAGCAGTCCCGTTTCTTTTCTGCACATTAATCATTCTACTGTGTATCTCCTTGATACCTCTTCCCTCTGCACGTGGAACAGATTATGCATTACAGTTTGACGACCTACATGTGAAGAGGAGCACTTTCAATTAATGTTCGTTAGTGTCGAGGCAACGTTATTATTTCCATGTCCATGCAACAAACAGTCCTCCATGCAAACAATTTATTTTTTTTACGTTTTTTACGTTCAAGAATGAGCAAAATACAGGGTGACTCACATATAACGTTTCTCTTCCACTTAACCTGGCGATTTCCTGTGCATTGCTGGGACGCCTCAGTCAGCCTTATCAGTGTCAACCCTACATCATTAATTCATTTCTACTTCCACTTCCATGTCCCTGCCCACATCAGCAGACTAAGCCATCCTTGCGACACATTGCATACCGCCAGCTACGGTACTTGCGGAGAGCTATTTACGGATCACCTTGTTTATGTTTTTTTTTTTTTTTTTCAGCTTACTCAGCCCACACATTCAATGGAATGAAATTTGCGAGTTAGTGAGTAATTCCAGATGCTGATTTCATTAGCTGGGAAAATGATATATTCCACGGTGAGTAAACAAGGCCACAAAGAAGTAACAGATCAACAGACATTCATGATTACGCAATCCAGTATTGTTCCAGATGAAATCTCCCATGCAAATTAGGGAGTAACTATTAACAACACCTGCAAGTAATAACACAACCTTGGTTATTCTTTCCTCAATTTCATCTTCCTCCTTTGCTCTTTAGCCAGCCTCTTGTTCCTTAATGGACCCCTGTCTTATTCATCCTGTGTTTATTCTGCCTTTCCTCCCTTCACCGTCTTCATCCGTCACTACCCTCATGATCCTTACGTGGTTCTCAGTAGGTCCATTTCCTCAGCAGCCCATTTCCACCACTTGCTATGTTTTTTCTGCCACATCGTCTTTCATTATTATCTCTTGTGTACTTTGCCTCATCGTTTCTTCCTCCCATATTACTTACTCCTCACTTCGTGTTCCCACTTCTCTCTTTCATCTCCACCTTCGATATTCTTGTTCCTACCCCCTTCCGTCTGTATGCAAAATCGTCTTTATTTGTTTCCCCTTCTCCGTTTCCTTCTTCTCCTTTCTAACTGATCCTGTTATGTCCCTTGACATTTTTCTCTCCTTTTCCATATCTTCTCAACTTCTACTTTGTTTTTTCCCTCTCCCTTCTACTTTCTGTCTTACTTTCCAGCTCTGTTTGCTCTCCTACTTTTCTTCTCCTCCCTCATCCATTTTTCCTTCTTCTTTCTCCTCTGCCTTCCCTCTCCCTGTCCACAAACCCTGCCTTGCCCTCCTCAGGTGTATCCATCCATCCTGAGAGATTAGTGCTGTTTGTCTGGAGCGGGCGCATGAGGTGGGGAGGTGAAAGGGGGTGAAGAGGAGGGGTGAGAAGCGATGACGAAAGAAACTGAAGTAGAGGGATGAACAAATGGGTAGGAGATGAAGGACAGAGGACTAAAGAAAAACACTGAGCACAGAGAAACTGGAAAGAGGAATATGAAAGAAAGTGGGGAAAGACCAGAAAAAAGCGAAATCAGAAAATTAATAACGGATAAGAGAGAATCACAAAACGACGAAAAAAAAAGAATGTAATATCAAAGCAAGAAAACAGTGGATGGTATGAAAAATATTTAGGAAAATCAAATACAAGAGAAAGGAAGAGAAACACTGAAAGGCTGCAAAGTGGAGAGAGGGAATGATGGTGGTTAAAAGTATATATTATCGTGTAGGAGCAGGAGGTTGAATGATGATAAGTAAAAAGAGGAATGTAATATCTCTGATG
Source organism: Coenobita brevimanus (assembly GCF_032717465.1). Lineage (NCBI taxonomy): Eukaryota > Metazoa > Arthropoda > Malacostraca > Decapoda > Coenobitidae > Coenobita > Coenobita brevimanus. Next base: position 30,422,376 of record NC_136959.1, on the reverse strand, counting down.
GATGAGAAATATCGAAAAATGTGTGGAAAAGAACACACACACACACACACACACACACACACACCATTCTTTTCACTCCTTTTCCCACTCCTAATTTCGTCGGAACCACAAAATTATGCTTGGTGGCGGAGAGGGGATGCGGAACTAATTAATGAGTGTTAGCGTGACTGCCACCTCCCCGACGCTGTTATGCTGCTGGTATTGAGTTGGCGAGGCGCTGATGAAAATTCTGCTGAAAGAAAGGAGGGAATTCGCAAACATAACACACAAAAAGGAACATCAGTATTATCGTTTTTATTCCAGCTATGATAAAAATGATGAGTTATTTCTCTCACAAGCAGATTTTCCTTGGGACAGTATAATTACTTCATAAAGATAATAACGATAATTTTCCTGTGTACTTAACTACCTGTGTCAATGACCAGAAAAATCGAGAGAAAGGTCACTGACAAAAAAAAAAAAAAAAAAAAAACTGAGATACATAATTGACAGTACAAGTAAATCACAGTCTAAATCAATCTGTGTAGTTTCTCAATCACCATATTAAATGTGCCATATTTAAAATCATTATGTTCTTGCTTTATCTTTATTTCTCTCTCCCCTTTCATTATTGTAATATAGTTATCTCGTTTCTTGCTCCATCCCTCCTTTGTTCCCCTGACTAATGCGTATCTTATCACTTTGCAACAGCCTTCCTGTTAAAAATACACCACCACACCAAGTACTCTCTCTACCACACTGTCACCACACCACCTACTCTTCCTACCGCACTGCTATCACACCACTTACTCTCCCTACCACACTACCACACCGCTCTGTACCATATTTCCGCCACACCACCAACTTTCTACCACATTACAACCACACCACATACCCTCTACACCACATTACCACCACACCAGCTATTCTCTCTCATACTAGCAATGTAAATAGCTGCGTTCAGAACTCCTCAACATTCCCGTCACCAGCCACGCCTGAATACACAGCCATCACTTGTAATCCACTAAACATTTTCTCTTCAGTAGGTACTTTCTTAAACCATCCACATAATATTTCACAGTTCCCTGAAAGATGTATTAGGGAACATAGTGTAGTTACCGGTAAAAAAATATATACCAATAAATCGCCACGTCAGTCCGGTAACCATCGCTACTTTTTTTTTTTTTTCCCCCACCAAACAATGCACATGTTATTTATAAAAGGAAAATTAAAGAGAAATTGCAATATGGCTTAACACATGTGACCCTCAGTTCTTGGTCATTCAACCCTTCCGGTACACAAAGTGAGGGAGAGATGGTAAGGCACACCACCCAAACATACAAGTCCTTGCGCTGGCTAATCTTTGCATAAAAAATTCTCTACCTCAGCTGTGCCATATTTCTCAAAAAATTCGAAGTGACCATGGTAATCAAGATAATTTTCAAAGAATTCTTACTTTCTTCTTGAATTGGTTCGATAGTTGCTGTAAAAATCAGTGTTAAGTAAAAAATAGTATAAACATTTTTCAACCATTCTTGTACTTATTCTTGCCCTAATTTTATTACTGTAGCCTCTCTTTACCTTTCGGAAATTAACTTCCATAGACAAGCATTCACGAGTGTAGTGGTGTAAGGGAAAATTATGTAGCACAAATAACTGCAGATCTACAGGTATTAAAACGTTCTTATATCGCGCGAGATCTTACGAGGTCCGTGGTAAGATGGTATGTGATACAGCCGTGCCAGCTGTACGATAACTGTTAGGCGCGGGGGGAAGGGGGCGTGGCTTACAGATATATCCAGACTGAATAGCCAAGAAGTGTATGATACATACAGTCCGGACCTGAAACACTTGGCAGTATACGGTTTTTTTTTTTTCATTCACACTTTGCTGAAATTACCCACTGGCACCTTGCTGAGAACCTCTCTAACAGCTTTACTTCATCATCATTTCCTCATCATTTCCTCCCCTATGGCTCTGTAGCTGTTTTTCCTACCTGAAAGACAGAACTCTTTGCTCAGGCTTTCTCCTCCAATTCCACGTTAGGTAATTGCGGCGTTTTTCCTCCATCACTTCCTCCCTCTGACTTCCTCATGGCTAACATAAATTTTTTTTCAGTTGATGTACTTTTCGCCCATGTCAGGTTAGCACACACACACACACACACACACACACACACACACACACACACACACACACACAGATGGTTTTTCATTCATCACGTGTGTGTGGCAGGGAGTCCTCAGGGAAACTCTTAACGCTGGCTGCCCGTCTAGAGGTGGCCAGAGAGAGAGAGAGAGAGAGAGAGTGAGAGAGAGAGAGACTGCAAAAATCTCCCTTTTTACATTGTACACGCACCCGGCTGTAATTTAATTCTTCTGATTAAGCGTAGAATTTTCAGGCTGGATTCAATTAGCAGTGGCAGGTTTTTGATGCGTTTTGGGAGAGCTAGAATGATTTAGTTTCTTCCTGAGATTTCATTTTGGAAATAAAACTATAGCATCTCATCGTCTGTAGTTTTTTTTTTTTTTTTTTTTTTTTTTTTAGTGTTGCTGTTAGTTGGGCAATTAGTGTTTTTTGAGGAGCTATGTTTATGTCCTTGCTTTTTCTTGGTTGTTTTTATTATTACTGCAGACTACCGTTTGAGAGAATTGGAAGATTGTCTTTTTTTGTCTTTTCTTTCTGGGTTCTTCAATTAATTCTCCTGTCCCAGTTATTATGTGTCACGTGGAAGAGATTTATAAATTGATGTTTTGCCTCATATTTTGTAAACTAAAGTGGGTGTAATTTATTTCTGAACTTGCAGTCTCACATCAGTTTTCTGACCTGGAACCCAGTGAAGATGCATGCTGTGAGACTAACATCAACTTTTTTCTGATCCCAACTCATTCTCAGATACTGGAAGTAATTAGCATCACAATTCAGCACACTTCAAACGTTTGATGTCGAATCTGATGTGATGCGGTACAAGGAAGACTATCTGAAGGTCTGCCTTTGGTTGCTATTGCACATTGCATTAGTCAGCTGTGACTTCTTGTTTTTAATGCCAGTCCTTTACAACATAATTATTTCTGTCATCACGGAAGCTCCACTGGCACCAGAAATACATGTGTTTTGCATACCCCAGCTGCAGTTCTAAGAGGAAAGAAATCACCTATTGGTAGATGGAAAGCGGACGACTGGGAGAGCTGGAGCTCCCGTTTCATTAGCCTTCGGGACTAGCTTCTGACCATCCCTGATTAAGTGAGGAGAATCTCAAGGAGTCATTTGATTACGATATAAACATAAAAAAAAAAAAAAATTGGGAACAAGATTGTGCCATTGTTTCATGCAAATAGGATTTTGTGAAACTCTTTTAACGAGACAGCAGACATTCTTATTCCAGTTTCTTTTATGGTAAATGTTCACTAGAGAAGTGGCAGGTGACATCCCTGAGTCAGACATTGTTCATGATAATGTGATTTTTGAGAAAGTTTGGTGTACCAAAGCAGAGGTATGTGAAAAAGCCGGTAAGTTCCCCAGTACTGATGAGTTTCTTCCAAGGGTCATGGAGGAAATAAATGGTTAGGGCCTCTCACCAGGGTACTGTTTAATCTCTGGCCACTGGATTAGTTCCATCAAACTGGAAGGAAGCAAATGTGACCCCATTTTTTAAGAAAGGGAGCTTACCTTTGTCCAGCAAATTACCGTCCAATTACCTTTCCATCTGTGGTAGGGAGGGCATTGGAAGGTACAACTGTAGATAGAACTGTAGATCATTCGGACGTCCAGGAAGCATTTGATAAAGTACCTCACAGAAGGTTAATGGCAAACACTCATGCGCTGGGAATTTCGGGAGAACTAAGAAGTAACTGCATGGATTGAAATCTGGCTTTATGACCGGGGCAAGAGAGTGGTAGCTAATCCGACAACCTTTTACTAGATATCAGTAACAAGTGGAGTTTCCCAGGGTTAAGTTCTGGAACCAAGATTATTTTCAGTTACGCTAATAATTTAGATGTATGCATCGTCAGCTGGAATGCAAAATTTGCAGCCGACACAAAGCTAGGAGGTAATGCCTTATCATGAGGGAGGATAGAAGAGCTACATAAGGACTTAGTAAAATAGCGAAGTGGTCTGAACAGTGACAAATGCCGTTCTAGCAGGACAAGTGCAAGGTGATCCACATCAGTCACGCAAATCCAAGAACCAATTATTCCTTGTTAGGAAGTAAGATCGGCAGCACTGACTTGGACACAGACCTAGGTGTGCTAATCAGAAGTGACCTTAAGTTCTCCAAACTTTACAATGAAGTAAAGGAAAAAGGAGAGAGGATTCTAGGTTATATAAAGAGGCAGCTTATGTACAGAAACAAGGAAATTGTACACTTGCTGTACAACACATTTGTATGGTCGCATCTGGAATAAGCATAGCAGTTCTCGACACCGACCCTGAAGAATGGTATTGCAAGCCTTGAGGGAAGCCAGGCTCAGGCTACTAAACTGGTCCCATCCATCAGGTGCACTTGCTCCAAAAAGTATGGGTGCACTCTTAGTGCTAGGCAATCTTACACCACAGACGATGGCTCTTGCAAAATGTCCAATGATTCCACGCCACGTTGGTAAATTTGCTTTCCTGACTTTGCATTATACCGCACTCTTGTGACTTTTCGTAGCCAGTATTGTTGTCATATAAGTATTCAAATGACAATTGATTAATATTCTTGGAACATCGCGTGCTTTAGTGTTCATTAAGGATATCACCGTCTCCCTCCTGCGCGATACTTTTTGGAGGTAGTGTACATGGCCTGTTAAGGCGTTGGCACGGACAGTAAGTGAGGTTTTCAAAATCCTTTGTATATATATATATATAAATAATAATAATAATAATAACAGTACGTTGACTACCAGTACATCTTTAGTTCTAGCACCAGCTTGATGAAAAACCATGGCTGAAAGCTTGGCCTGAAGCACTGCCACCAAGATACATTAGACAATTTCAAAACACATGATATCTGTACTATATCTTCGGAATCGGCTACCAGCACAAGTTGTGGACACTTCCTTACTAAAGCAGTTCATGGCTAGGTGAGACAAGGTTTTGTTCGACCCTACTTTATTTTTTTAAACTTTAAATCCTTTATATCTTCCTTTACTTTTGGAGATAGGTTTACAGGCTGTGAAGAAGTGGAATAAAGTTGCTCTGGGACTTGTTTGTTATGCATTCATCTCAGGTTTTGAATCACTCTTACAACGTTATGCTTTCACTGTGAGGTATTAAGGCGCAAGTAAATACTATACTTCATCATACAAAAAATAAACTTCACTCCTTGTTGTTTTTCTCAGCCTACCTACCTTCCAGTCTACACTCCTTGTTGCTTTTCCCTGCCCACCTACCTTTCAGTTTGCACTCCTTGTTGCGTTTCCCTGCCTACCTACCTTCTAGCCTACACTCCTACCTTCCAGTCTACACTCCTTGTTGCTATTCCCTTCTTACCTACCTTCCAGTCTACACTCCTTGTTGCTATTCCCTTCTTACCTACCTTCCAGTCTACACTCCTTGTTGCTTTTCCCTTCCTACCTACCTTTCAGACTACACTTCTTGGTGCCTTTCCCTGCCCACCTATCTTCCAATCTACCTATGCCCCTGCGTACTCACATTCCAACCTACATAAGTATCTCCACGCCAACTTCCTGTCTGTCTACCTCATTTCCTTCCTGCCTACCCCCCGTCCACCCCGCCTACCTACTTACATACCTTCCTGCCTACTTGCCTACCAACCTTCCTACTTTCCTACCTGCTCACCTACCTAATTATTTTCCACCTTGCTTACCTACTCCCATACCTATGTCCCTGGCATCGTACCTACCTACCTGTTTACTTATCTACCTACATTCCCATCGCACTTCCTACCTATGTACCCACCTACTTCCCTGCCTACCTTCTGACTACCTATCTCCTTACTACATACTTCATACCGCCTTCCTTGCCTACTACCCTACCTACCTACTTGCTTACCTCCCTGCTACTTACCTACCTACCTACCTACCCAATTCTGTGCTACATACCTACTTGCTACATGCCTTCGTACCCACCCATTCATTTCTCACCTGTACTATGAGATGCCACCGATATTGATTTGAAATTCATTGAAGACGGGCATGTGACAATTACCGCATTACCTTATGTTCACGCCATTCAGCTCTCACCTGGTGCTGTGGGATGCCATCGATACTGTTTAAAATTACAGTGAAGAAAACAAGAATGTGACAACTTCCTGGTGTTTCAAAAGTGGAGACAGGATTACTTTGTAACATGAAGTCCATACTGTATCAACGTTGCAATAGCGACAAATATGGGCGCTCTCAGCTGCTATACATCATATTGCCAAGTTGCTGACTCATTGCAACTTATGTGTTTATTTCATGTTTCAATAATCTTGGCAATTGTTACATAATCATTTACCGACAAATATATTTGCATAATTCGGTTTCCATTTCCCACTTTATACTCAGCAATCCTGACATTGAATACAACATTGATCCAGACAGCGTGTTATCACTGTGACCACACCCAAAGACAGTCACGAAAGGACAGTTTTTCTAAACCTCAAATTTCTTAGTGTTTTCAAAGACCGTTGTGACTTTCACTTCACGAATGAATAAAGTATAACACAGTCCTACGAACAGAATCTACTGTACTCTCTTCACCTCCCGAGTGCTGTGATCGGTACCAAACTGTATAAGGCAAGTTTTTGCTGTGTATATCCTCTCCCAGCCCGCACCCTCCTTACCCTCTTTGCACACATACACTCTCACGTTACCAGCGTATATACATCAACAGTCTGGCGAAGTGTGCCATCAGTGGTCTATCATTTTGTATAATAATGACCTACATATATCCTTGATCTTTCCCAGTCATAAGCTGGGACTGTGACCACGGTAAGGAAACCTTGTCATCAAGATGTTGGGAACAATGTACGACCAATCAGAGCTAATGCAATAGTAGTTTTGGTGTATGTATTTTGACCGGCAGAGGAGTGGTTGTGAGTGGACTTTGGCCAGCTGTATCATCCATTAGAACTTCTAATATGAACTCTCTCTTCATTCAAAGTCACAATTTAGGTGATCGATAAAAAAAAATTGCTAAGAATATTTCTTTTCCCCACATGTTTCTTGTGGTCTTCTTTTTTTTTTTTTAATGAAAAGAAGAAGGAAACAAAGGCCTTAAGCCAGCAAAATTGTCCTTTCTAAGAAAAGAATAATAACAGAGAGAGAAATTCAAGATCCATTCATTTCGAGATGCCTGGACACACTGCGTTAAAAGATTGGAGATCATAGGCAGCAGGAAATACAGATAGAGTAAGTTAGTTCCAGAGATGCCTGGTTCACTTTTGCATTAGACAGTTGGACAGAAAAGGGATCAGAGTTTGCTGCTAGACGGGTACTATGCAACCGCCGCACTGGTAGAGGGATACAAGCACACAGTTCAGAGGAGCAGTGGCCACTGAAGTAGTTAGGTAGAAAAGAGAGAAAGATGCAACAGTGCGGCAAAGAGACACGGGTTGAAGGGAGCCAGGAAGAGGAGGAGAGTTAGACGAAAATCCTTTGACTCCACCTTGTTAAGAAGAGCTGTGCACAGGGGCAAATAAAACCCCTGCATAAAGTCAACAACTGTGTAGGAGTAAAGAAGGCATGGAGTCTGCTTAGCACACCCTAATCTCTTGGAAGCAGATTTTACAAGAGAATTAATGTGGACTTTCCGAAATATATCCCTAAAGAATGAAACCCCAAGTATGTTCAGTGGTGATACAGGATTGAGTTGGATATTGTTAACAATTAGAGGATACTCCTACAGAAGATTTTGATGGGTCGAAAGCTGTAAAAACTGGGTTTTTGTTGCATTAAAAGCAACAAGATTACTTTTACCTCAATCAGAGATGCGAGCCAAGTCAGATATTAGGCTTGCCATAGCCTCATCCCTTGTTTGTTGAAGTAACTCCTGAGATGAACACTGCGAGAAGCGAATGGAAAGGTGAAGGTGGAATCAACAGTGTATGAGTGGATGGAACATCAGGGTAATTACATCCACTCTCCCTGAAAGCGGTGAGGAGTATTGTTTTACCCGACATTGTGTGTGTCATTCTGTCTGTTAGTGTCTTAGCAAAATAACTCAAACGGTTTTATCTGATTCAAACCAAACTTGGTGGAAGGGTTAAGGGATCTTCAAAGGGGTTTAAGACAGTAGGTTCAAAAAACAAGATCACACAACAAAGGTCGACTGAAACAGTCTTGATCGGATTTTGATCACATGGTGGGAGGGCTGAAGGTATTTCAAGAACGAAGTGATTCCATTTTGAAAGCAAACAATCTAAGGGCAGTGCCACAGGTCGGTGTCAAACGTTCGATAGTGTAATAAAACAGGTTTTATTCGATGTGAACCGAACTTGTTGGAAGTGTTAAGGGTCAGACAAGAATTATCAGATTAGATTTCAGAACAATAGGTCAAAGGTCAAACTCACATGGTAAAGTCAACTCGAACAGTTTTCATCAGATTTGGATCAGACTTCGTGGGAGAGCTGAGGGTCAGGCAGTGATAAAATAATTCAGTTTTAACAACAACCGGCGTCAACGTCACAGGGAAAAGTCGAATGTTCGATCCTTTGAGCAATGGTTGGGTGTGAGTGTTGCAGTGAGCAGCATTTCTTAACGTTCTTTGTCAGAAAATAAATTAATTGCATCATAACTGTGAAGTGATGGGTTACCTTTGTACTCACGTGTCAATTTTTCTTTGCCATTGTACTTTCAGCTGTGGCCCTCTCACAATGCACTAAACTCCCACGTCCTCAGTGCTGCCCTTGCCACCTGTTCTGTGTACACATTATGCGTTTGTTCCTCTGAATCAGTCTACAGTCACATAATCTTGCCATCCAAACCATGGCTCCTGGGAATGATGGCATCCCAGTTGAAATACTGAAATGCCTGAAGGAAAAAAAAAATGTGATCACTTCCTCACCTGCACAGACTCCTTATAAGGTGTAGGAGGGAAGTAACTGTGCTACAGAACATGCACGATGCAATCATCACAACTCTGTACTCAGGTAAATGTGATCGGCAAGTGTGTTACATACACATGGGAATATAAGTCTCAAGAGTTTCTGGGAAACTGTTTGCGTGAGTGTTGATGGAGAGGATCTATAAATTCGAAGACAAGGTTGATCCTGCACCTCAATGTGAATTTCTTGGCAACAGATCAAAACTTGATGTGCTTTTCCTTTTAGGGCAAACTCAAAAGAAATGGACCTTGTGCTCACTGACCAGACTAAAACTTTAGACACAGTCAACCGGACAGACTTCTGCAAATTTCTTTTGGAAATATCATGTGTACAAAGGATCCTACTTACTCGTACCTAGCTAGAAAACATCAAACTCAGCGGATCAGCATTCAGATAATTTGGTAATTCAGATAGAGTGAAGCAAGTACTCATGATGTCAGCAATTCAAGAGTATCCACTAGCTATGATATGGGTGGCACCAGGTGAGCATTTTACCCCAACCAGCCCTCGAACGGAAAAGCTTAAGTAACCGAGCTAGTTTTAGAGCCTTAATACACTAGGCCGCAAGGCGTCCAACTGACAATATGGATATCACACAATGTAGTCAGCCTCTCTGTTTATATATCTACCTATCTGTAACTTGCAATACTTTGGTGATAGAAACTCCGTGTACAAACAGCTAGATAAGGAGTTTATTACAAGCTCACAGTAAAACAGTCTGCCCAGCTAGGATGTCTGCTATCAACTGATGCAATAACGCCGTCTTCAGGCGTGGGAAAGCATGCTGACCTAGCAAATTTAGTGGGGGCATGTATGCATTGGGGGGGGACATATATACATCGGGGGTAGACATATTGTGGAGGGGGTACACTACTCCCCCGGGTAGCTGAGATGGTGTCTCCTGACACCAGGAGTTAAATGGTGGGTGATTATAGTAGTAAGGCAGGACCAGGGAGGTTTGTACAAGGGATAAGTATGATACAGGGGCAGTAGGGGAGACATGGCCATGTTGAGGGGAGGGAATGAGAAGGATATATACATATAAGATATACAAGGAATAATAGGTACAAATCCAGTAAGGGTCGAAGGTATATATAAACATAATGGGAATTACACAATAATAGTTTGATATATGATAAACAAGGAGTAGATATGAGAGTTCTAGTGGTGTTCTTCCTTCATTTTTTTTTTTTTTTTTTGTGGATTTTCTGTAGGAGACACTGTCACTGAGTAATGCATGAAAGAAATACGATCATTTTCTAGTAGGCAGAGTGCTGTTCACAGTTTGGTTAAATGTTAGATGGCAATGGTAGTCACGGAATGCGAGGGCACTAAGTACGGGGAGTTTCTACGTCGTGTGTAGGGCGTACTATGCCCGTAGCGACTCTGATTTCCTGGAGTCGACGTTCCATTTTTCTGACACAACAATGCACTGCACAGATGATGAGTAGAAAACCTATGAAAGCGATAACCACAGGGGGAAACACAACTGTCGGATGAACCCATGAACGGCTGAAGGCCAGAGAAAATTGATCCATAATGAAATCACTGTCATTGAGGAAGGTGAGCATGCGCAAGTGAGGGGAGGTGATGGTAATGTTGGCAGATGGTAGGGTTGAAGGCATGTCGATTGGTTGAAAGATGTCATAGGAGTGTTTACGAACAGCTTGGTGATAGCGAGTGGCGTAAGTGATGACGGACTCTGATTTGACGGTACAATAGTCAGGTGCTTTGTAAAGACCACTAGCGGGGACGGAGCGAACGGAAGAACCAGGACACATGATTGTGACAGAGATGGGAACAGCAAAGAAGATATACTGGACATGGTTGAGGTGAGCATGGTGGACCGGGAGGTCAGGAGCTGGGACAAAAGAACAGGCCGAGTAGATGGAATGGTTGCGAACTAAAGCAGACTCACAGGGTGTAGCACTGCTAGGGAAGATAGCGAAAAGGTGGGCAGCACAGAGACGAGAGGTCGGAGTAAGGGAGGAATATTGCTGGAGGTCTGTGGAAGAAAGGAAGGCAACGGAAAGATGATCATGGGAGAGGAGGAAATATTCTGAAGGAACAGATACTTGTAACAAGGAGTTGTTGAGGCGGAAAGGGAAGGGAATGATGTGGAAAAGGTTAAAGGTTATGGCAGAACGGAGAGGAATATGGACGATGACGTATGTAGTGAGAAGAGTGGCTTCGAGAACAGGATAATAATATTCAAGGGAGGAGTAAGGGAGGACTGGGGAGAGACCGAAGGGGGAGTGAGCCCATTCCAGGACAGAACGGAGAGCTGAGACAGGTACTAAGTCGGCAGTGACACGTCCATTGATAGCATCGACCAGGATACGAACCAAGGTAGAGACTTGAGACAGGAGAGAGTCAATGGCTAGTTGGAGAATATCCATGTTGAGTTTGAGGTAGAAGAAGAAAATGTGTCAATGAGCTCAGTGAATCTGGTACTTATGTATTGCATTTGCCAGGAGAGTAGGAGGAAAAGGTTATAGAGATACTCATTTGGGTTGTGTGTCCCCATGAGGGCCGTGAGATGGTTCCTGATTCCGTGGAGCTGGTGCGCGTAGGCAGGTAGGGCAATGGCTACGTCGGCCAGGGGCGCAAGATCGTAGCACAAGGAGACCTTGCCTCCTGAGCCGACCAAGGCCCCGGGACGTACTCCACCATCGTCCTGACCTGACCCAGACCCCAGGAGGGTCAGCACTGCCAGCAGGGAGATCGCTAACATCGTACCTAGAAAATCAGGGTAGAGTTAATGGGGAAGGTCGTGAAGAGGTTGATGGGCAGAGCGCAGTTTGGACCGATATTGATTGATTGATGAATGAGCAGGTGGAGATGGAGAGGAAGGAGACTGAGGGATAGGTGGAGACAAAGTAGACTGAGGGATGGGAGGAGGGGAAGAGGGGGCAGAAGGTTGTGTAAGTGACTCTTCCAACATGAGGCCACGGGGTGCTCGCTTTAAGTCATCGACGTGGACCCATCTGGTGTCCCTAGTGGACAGGTCCTGGAGGTGAAATTTGTTGCCTTGTTGAGTGAGGACGTGGTAGGGCCCTGTAAATTTGTCATCCAACTTAGAGGAACGCGTATGGGAATGAGCAAAGACAAGATTGCCTACATTGATAGTGATAGGAGAGGCGGACTTATGTTGGCGCTGCAGCATGTCCTCCTGAGAGGAAGCCAAAGTGGATTGGACATACTGGTGGATTGTCTGGAAGTTGGCCAATTTTAGTTTAACATAATCATCCATGTTGTAGATGGGTTCTGGCTTTGAGGATAAGAGAGGGTATGGGAGGTCCTTGTCAAAACCAAAAAGGACGAAGAAGGGAGATTCAGCAATGGATGCATTGATGGAACTATTGATGGAGGATGCCACTTGGGGAATCCAGTCATCCCAGGACGAACTATGGGAGCCTAGATGTCTGAGGCACTCTAAGATTTTTCGGTTGTGGCGTTCTACAAGGCCATTGGAAGCCGGATGGTTAGGCACGACATGGCACTTACTGATATGAAAGTGGCGACAGATCTCATCAAGAAGGCTATTGTTGAACTCTGTACCTTTATCAGTAAGAATGGTATGAGGGGTACTGAACGGGCAAATTACGTGATCGACAAGGGCACGTGCAACGCTCTTCGCGGTCTTGTCGGAGAGGGGTACGAGGACACAGTAGCGGGAGAAGTGGTCGACCGCTACGAACAAGTACTCAGCGCCAGATTCTGTGAGAGGTAGTTTTAAGAGATCGATTGAGACAGTTTCCCATGGTCGTGACGGGATAGGGTATTGTAAGAGAGGTGCTGGTAAGCCGGTTGATCCTTTGTGGTGGTGGCAGGAGAGGCAAGAGTCACAGTGGGCATTGATATCGCGGCGCATGGTTGGCCAATAGTATTTGAGACGTGCTTGGCGCAAGCATCGGTCTTTACCTGGATGGGAAGCTTGAGGAGTATTATGAACAATATGAAGAACCTTTGGTATCAGGGCAGTGAGAACAACAAGTTGGCGTACTTCGCGAATGGGCATATCTTTGCCTGTTAGCAGTGTTTTCCTGTACAAGAGATCATCATCTAGCATGAACTCATCTAGTGATACTGGCAGAGTAGGTAAGGTCGAGGCATCGCCAGATTCTAGGAAATAAATGACTTTGGACCACATGGGGTCTTGGCGTTGAAAGTTTCGAACAACGTCTGACGTTAGTGTAGTATTTTCAGTTACTTCAGGCTGCAGTGATGTTATAGCTGCTGCTACGTGACGTGAGAGTGCATCTGCGACTACATTCAACTTGCCTGGTACATATTGAAAAGTGGGATTAAAGTCCTGGATGATGATAGACCATCTAGCTAATCTACCTGTTAGGTTGCGATTCTTGAACAAATCACATAGTGGAAGGTGGTCTGTTTGGATATGCACTGGATAACCATAGACTATATCTCTGAAATGTTTCAAGGACCAGATTACCGCTAGCGCTTCGAGATCTGTGACACTGTAGTTACGTTCTGCGGTTGTAAGGGTGCGACTAGCATACGCTATTACGCGCTTCCTTGATGCTTCATCGAGTTGCATCAAAACGGCACCAAGTCCAGTGCCTGAGGCGTCTGTGCAGAGAAGGAAAGGTGTGGTATAATCAGGGAATGCTAGAATAGGGGCATTTACAAGAGCTGTCTTTAGCTTTTGGAAAGCCTGGGACTGGTCGTTAGTCCAAACAAAGGGCATATTCTGCTTGAGTAAGTGGGTCAGAGGAGCGGCGATCTGCGCGTAATTCCTGATATAGCGACGATAATAGCCACTGAGGCCCAGGAAACTTCGTACAGCGTCGGTAGTGGTAGGGTCTGGGAAGTTAATGATCGCCTTAGTTTTATCCTCATTAGTATGAATGCCTTGTGCATCTACGACATGGCCTAGGAATTTGATTTTCTTTCGCAGGAAGTCACATTTACTGAGATTGATTTTCAGGCCTGCGAGCTGGAGGCGTTCAAAGACTTGCTGGAGTTTGGTAAAATGATCAGGGATGGATTTACTCACAACAATGATATCATCTAGGTAAGCAAAAAGAGAGTGTCCCATCATACCGCTGAAGACTGAATGGATAAGTCGCATGAACACGGAAGGAGCATTTCTCAGACCAAAAGGGAGTCTCTTAAACTGAAAATGTCCAGAAGGGGTGCTAAAGGCTGTAACTGGGCGAGAGGACTCTTCCATTTCGACCTGCCAGTACCCGCTGAGGAGGTCTAAAGATGAAAAGACTACGTTATTTTCACCAAGGGATTCTAGCAAATCAGTGAGGACAGGTAGCGGGAAACGGTCTGGAACGGTGACAGAATTGACCTTACGATAGTAGACTACTGGTCTAAAGTTGCCGTCCTTCTTTGGTACTAAGAAAAGTGGGCTATTCCATGGACTGACGGAGGGTTCAATAATGTCCTGGTCTAACATGTTCTGTACCATTTGATCTGTTTGCTTTCTCTGGCTGTGAGGCAATCGATACGCTGGTATGTAAATCGGCTGAGTTCCTGGTAGTGGTTCAATCGTATGTTTGACAAGGTCTGTTCTACCCATCGGTTCACCGGGTAAGGCAACCACGTTTCTGTACGAGGTCAGAAGGTCGAGGAGCTGAGGCGTATTTTCTGGGAAATCTGTGCAAGTGAGATGTGAGAGCATATCGGGTGAATGCGTCGGCGCAGATCCCGTAGAGTTAATAGTACATACACCGATTGGCGTATCATCAGTCTGAATAGTAGGAATTGAGGAATCCTGGCACACCTTTACGGCCGCTGGGTATACTAGGAAGTCTCCAATCTTTACACCACTTTTAAGTTTTAGTGGGGGCATGTATGCATTGGGGGGGGACATATATACATCGTGGGTAGACATATTGTGGAGGGGGTACACCAGTAAAACAGTCTGCCCAGCTAGGATGTCTGCTATCAACTGATGCAATAACGCCGTCTTCAGGCGTGGGAAAGCATGCTGACCTAGCAAATTTAGAGGGGGCATGTATGCATTGGGGGGGGACATATATACATCGGGGGGTAGATATATTGTGGAGGGGGTACATATCCACGACCGGACATGTTAGTCCTGGAAGAGGTAACCACAAACGAATCGCATCCAAATCATTCTGTACTCCGCCGTCAGACTACCCTCACTGCAGCACACGTCCCCATTAATCACAAAGCTCCCCATATCAGCCTTCATTCTCTTCTTCAGTCTTCCCTTTCCCTCCCTCACACCACCTCACTCACATGCACTCTCCTAGTCAAGCACTCAACTTACATTCTCTCCACATTCTCTCAGAAAAAAGTGTGGCACCGTTCCCTGCTGTCCAAACTCCCTTGTCACAGCCTGTCATCTGTTCCACTGATTTCCTCATATGCCAGCAACAGAAAGATAAATATTGATGTTGTGTATTCCAATTTCCACTCAGTTAATGCCGGCGTGCCACTAAGATCAGTCCTGGCTCCGACCCTATTCCTAATTATTATTAATGATCTGTTGTCTATCACCCATAACCCCATTCACTTATATGCAGATGACTCAACACTTCACAGTTCCTTTACACTTAAACACCCATTCACAAATATGTCTGACTCAGAGTGCTGTACAGCAATCTCCATTAATCAAGACTATCTAAAAGAACTGAATGAGGATAAAATAACATTGTCTCATTCAGTGCCAGGAAAACCAGATTATATACACTTTGCTAATAGACAGATATTGCCTAATCCCTATATTACCTTCAATGCAACCAGTACTCCTGTATCTAATAGTAAAGAAATTCTCGGTGTTTCACTTAACAATACCCTATGTAGAACCTCTCGTATAGGATCACTTGCTAAAACTGCTTCAAAGAAACATGGTTTATTGTATAAAATCAGTAACTTCTTAACTGACGAGCAGTTGGCCATAATATGCAAGAATCATGTGCGCTCTCAGCTGGAATATTGGTCACCCCTGTGTGGAGAGGTTGCATTAAAGCAACTGGACAAAATTCAGAACAAAGCTGTAAAAATTTTAATAATCCAGCAATTGCAAATGAACTACCTTCCCTACAAGTAAGGCGCAGTATTGCCTCCCTTGCATAATTATACTAATAGTTTTATGGCAAATGCACAGACGAAGTTGTATCCACTGTGACACCTTTCCATGCCGTCCCCCGTGCTACACGGGCATCTAGTAGCGTTCATGACTGGACTGTCACACTGCCATATTGTAAAACATCTGCCTAGCAGAATTCTCTCTTTTCCGGAACTGCTTCTCTTTGGAACTCGCATCCTCAGAATAGCTTTTCCCCAAACTTCAGCCAACAGCAGTTCAAGTCAAACTTATACAGATTTTTTTAATGAATGGAGGACACCAATAATCTGGTGTATGGATTTTTTAAAAATTTGTTTTCCCCTCCTCTTTACGTCTTTTGTAAAAAGGAAATATTTAATACATCTGAAGGTAATTCTTCAAATTCTTTCCATTGCATCCATATCAACAACAAACGCTCTTCCACTTCCTTATTTGTCGACTGTCCATTTAACTCCACATGGACCTCTAAAAAAATAACGTAGTTGGTGCTGGACTAACAAGTACCAGTTTGTCTAGTCGATTATTACAGTCATCTGAAAGTTGCAGTACATCAAGTGAGTGGATGGTAGGCCGCCAACAGTTTGCATGACGAGTTTTATTAATATAATGCGTAGTAACTTAGATGGTGTTGCTTCGTCTGTTCAGAGGTGGCTAAAACGCTTTTGAAGAGAACCTCAGCACTTCATATACGAGAGAGAGAGAGAGAGAGAGAGAGAGAGAGAGAGAGAGAGAGTATTTATTTGCATCATTCAGCGTTTACCTGTGGAATAAAAATACACCAGTGCTCTCAGCCCGATTCTATACAGTGGCTGGTCAGTGATTTGCTCTCTCTCTCTCTCTCTCTCTCTCTCTCTCTCTCTGGATGAGTTTGACCCAATTTGCAGTTAGAATCTACTTTCATTCATTTCACTTTGTCAACCTGTTTACCTTCCCCAACACGACACTGAAAGCAAGTAGTTTCCTCTTGCGTGAGAGTGACTTAGCTGCTCTTGTGTGTGTGTGTGTGTGTGTGTGTGTGTGTGTGTGTGTGTGTGTGTGTGTGTGTGTGTGTGTGTGTGTGTGTGTGTGTGTGTGTGTGTGTGTGTGTGTGTGTGTGTTGCTCTATTTCATTCTCTCGAAACGTTTGTCTGCCTCCTAAACTTTGATGTAATGTACACACACACACACACACACACACACACACAAACACACACACACACACACACACACACACACACACACACACACACACACACACACACACACACACACACACACACACACACACACACAAACAACATTCCCCTGCTCGTGTCAGACTGAAACAGAATTGCACAGGAGAGTGATGATCAAGCTGGTAATACCCTCAGCTCTCTCGCTCTGTCCTTTCTTTGTGTGTGTGTGTGTGTGTGTGTGTGTGTGTGTGTGTGTGTGTGTGTGTGTGTGTGTGTGTGTGAAATAGGGAGAAAGACTGGCTATTGCTAAAAGTGATGCAGAACCCCCTCCCCAACGTGCACACTAATCTCCACCCAAATGCATTACAAAAATGATATCTTTGTGCTGGAAGTTTTTGTGCTTATCAAGTAAAGTAGACCTTTTTTGATGGGAAGGGGAGAGGGTCAAAGAAGGTAGCTAAGGTTAAAGGCAATGGGCGAAAGAGGGAAATACAATCAAGACGCGGTAAAGCCTTTCATGATACCTGTTAAATGGCTAGTAAAAGAACCAGAACGATTGCTTGTAGATTGAATGACAGGACATTGTAGGCAGGATACCAGCTGCAGGCATGACACAGGAAATCGCAGGCAGGATACCAGCTGTAGGCATGACACAGGAAATTGTAGGCAGGATACCAGCTGTAGGCATGACACAGGAAATTGTAGGCAGGATACCAGCTGTAGGCATGACACCTAAGAAAACGGTGAGCTGCGATGTATAACTATTTCAGTAGGCAATAGGTCAGAGGGGGCAAGACTGGTACAGGCCATTCGGTTACAGTGGAAAAATACAATATACTTGTTGTGCCACTGTTGACTTATGGTGTATTAAGTAATAGTGTGTCCAAAGCCACATATAGACTGTAAATACCAGTATATTTTTCTTGCAACCACTGGACTGTTGGAGTTCGAAAAGTCTTTCTAAATATGTATGGAATCGTATGGTGGTAATTAGAATAAAATGTAAACTACGTCTTTGGACTAAAGGGCCTAATTCCGTTTATAGACAGTTTATTTTTTTTTTATTTTTTTTTTTTTAATAGCAAGCATTGAAAATAGTTGACATGATGAGCTACAGAAAGAAATGTTTCAGTCATTTAACTGTGTTGTTAAGAACTAATAACACTCGTCATACGAGTATATTCAGAATACACTACACATTCAACAGGCACTCAACAGCCTTTATTTTACAAAGAATTTCGATGTAATTTTGATATTTTTTGTTGTGTTAGTGGTATATGACTGATTTCTAATGCAAGTACACGAATTTACACGCAGAAAATACATCCAGCAACCAGACACAAGAGAGCCTAGATTCAATATACTCCCTAGCGTAGTGGAGAGAGAGAGAGAGAGAGAGAGAGAGAGAGAGAGATTGAATGTCCCCAACTGCTATCTTTTATTTTGCCGTGGAGGCTATATCAGGGCCCTGTTCTGCCCTGCCCTGCCCTGCCATACCGTGCCCTGCCCTGCCCTGCCATACCGTGCCCTGCCCTTCCCTGCTGCGCCACACTGACCTGTCCTGCCCTGCCATGGCATCTCCTACTTGCTCTTCCCTGCCACACCCTGCCCTGTCGATCTCTCACCCTGTCCACTCTACCCTGCCCTGCCCCAACCTTTTCTACTCTGCTTTGATCTGCCTTACCCTACACTGTCATACAGTCCCATCTTGTTCCATCCTACCTTACCCCGCCCTTTGCTGCCCCACCTTGCCCATCCCCACCCTTCTCTGTCCTACTCCAGCCTATCTTGCCCCGTCCTACGCTGCCTCACTCTGCCCTGCCCCACACTGTCCTGCCCCACCCTTTTCTGTTCCCCTCCACCCTACTCTTCCTCGCCCTGCCCGATCCTGCCGTACTCCATCCTGCCCTGCCCCACGCACCTCCACCTTGCAATGCCGTCCCCTCTTCTGTCTTACCTCGTCCCACTCTGCTCCACCTTACCCTGTCCCATTCTGCCCTTCCCTGCCTTGCCTCAACCTGCTCTACCGTCACTTACCTTGCCTTACAATGTCATGCCCTGCCTTGCCCTGCCCTGCCCTGACCCACACAGGAGTAAGTGAAAAGCGTCAAACAACTCCTTCGATCTTTGGGTACACGTTCTATTTTTCTGTAGATCGTTTACCGGTATGCATTTGGGAAGACTGGGGGTGGTGAGGCAGGCGAGGCAGGTTGGCGGTGCTGAGGCAGGATGGGGTGGCGAGGCAGGAGGGGGTAGTGAGGAAGGCTGGGGATGGTGAGACAGGATGGGGTGGTGAGGCAGGTGGGGGTGGTGAGGCAGGATGGGGTAATGAGGCAGGATGGGGTGGTGAGGCAGGATGGGGGTGGTGAGGCAGGCTAGGGTGGTAAGGCAGGCTGGGGTGGTGAGGCAGGCTGGGGGTGGTGAGGCAGGTTGGACTTGGTGAGGCAGACTGGGGTGGTGAGGCGGGCTGGGGTGGTGAGGCAGGTTGGACTTGGTGAGGCAGGCTGGGGGTGGTGAGGCAGGAAGGGGGTGGTGAGACAGGATTAGTGGTGAGGCAGGTAGGGGGTGGTGAGGCAGGTAGGGGGTGGTGAGGCAGGCTGGGGTGGTGAAGCAGGCTGGGGTAGTGAGGCAAGCTGGGGGTGGTAAGGTAGGCTGGGGGTGGTGAGGCAGGTGGGAGTGGTGAGGCAGGATAGGGGTGGTGAGGCAAGATAGGGGTGGTGAGGCAGGATGGGGGTGGTAAGGAAAAATGGGGTGGTGAGACAGGCTGGGGGTGGTGAGGTAAGATGGGGTGGTGAGGCAGACTGGGGGTGGTGAGGCAGGCTGGGGGTACTAAGGGAGGCTGGGGTGGTGAGGCAGGCTGAGGTTGGTGAGGCAGGCTGGGGTTGGTGAGGCAGGGTGGGGTAGTGAGGCAGGCTGGGGTTGGTTAGACAGGTGAGGCGGATGGGGGTGGTGAAGCAGGCTGGGGGTGGTAAGGCAGGTTGGGGGTGGCGATGCAGGCTGTGGGTGGTAAGGCAGGCTGGGAATGGATAGGTAGGCTTGGGAGGTGGTAGGCAGACTTCTAAAAGTTTCAGTTCGGTTTATTAACCTTTACTCTCATCCTAGCCAGCTGGCCGACATAAGAATTTTAATGTGACATATGAGACGATAATTGATAGACAAATGAAGTCATAGAGTTTAATAGGATACTTACACTTAATCTGCTTGTAAGTAAACAGTCTTACTACACATGGGAATATATAGTAAGAATTCTACAGCACCCCTCACAAAAGTAACGACTTACCATTTTTTACAGCATACAAAAAAAGGACCACTAAAGTGATCAGTACTGCCGCTGTAACAAAGCCCATGTTCACGGATCGGAATTTCAGATGTCTGCCCACCAGAACTAAGCGTTATGCCCGAACAATTTGTAAACTTTTTGAAATATGAATTACTGCGCCTGTAGAAATGCCCGTAACTGCACTTCCCCCGTCATACCAGGGTGTAGCTTTGTGCTGCTTGTGAACTAGAGGATGTGTTGGACTGGTTACACCAGCGTACACTGGAAGTGTATCATTTATTTAGAGTATTAGGGAAAGCTGCAGTATTCAGCTGAAAACATTATATTCTTTATAATAAGCAGCAGAGGATTATCGCACGGTATGGCAGTAAAATGATTGCAAATCATCAAAGCACTCCCAGGGACTGACACCCTGACTACCAAACTCATCAGCGAGATGACAAGCCATCCTAACACTGTTTCTTAGGCAAATCCGAGGTGAACAGATCTGAAACAGGATCTTTGGTTATCTGAGAAACATGAATCTGAAGAGGAAGAAGTCGTCTTTGGGGAAACGAGAAAATATTAAAATGTGACCAAAATTTCGGTACCAAGTTTAGGTCTGGAAGATGCAAAGGCCAGGTGTGACAGATGCCAACGTTAGGTCTGAAGGATGTGGCTTTCATTTAAATTAAGTTGGCTGGGTCTTGTTTACGTGGTTTCTCCGTTCTCTTTTAATTTTAACAGGAAGACCATGCCCGGTTTAATAGGATGCCAGTGTGCCCGAAGAAGAACAAGAAAAATTTTCAATGACGCTAAGGTCTGGTTCGAAAGATGGTATTTTCTGATTAAAGTCGTTATATTATATGGAGAGGAAATATAATTCTTTTGAAAATGAAGGCTGTTCAGGGAAACTCAAGGTCGAGAACTGCAGAAATATCATATTAATACCCTGAAAATAAATATGGTGATTGTAAGAAGCAAAGTGAAGAACGGTGCCGTAACTAAATGGGAGAAAACAGTGAGATGGAAGAGAAAAATAGCAGAGGAAGACAACACATGAAATGAGAGGATGAAGTTGAAAAGTATTTATACACATCTAGATAAATTGATAGATATATAAATACATAGAGATAAGTAGATACAGACTGATAGATAGACAGATATATATGAATAGATAAATAAAATAAACAATAATGAGCTTAAAGAGTGTAACACCAATTGGTCTAAGAACTGAACATTTGTTTTTGCTCATTTACCTTAACCTTCGACCAATTGCTCTAAAACTCGAGTAACTTCACTCTTTCTCCACCCTTATCCCTCTCACCAAGTTTGGTCTAAATCTGATCAAGGTTGTTTAACTAGTAAGGGCAGTGTGATTCTGACATTAGACGTTTCCCTGTGACGCTGGTATTTGGCTGCTTATTCTCCAGATCAGATACTTTTAGCCTTGCCATACCTTGAACCTTTTCTTTAATATTTGGTTTAAAGCGGATAAAAACTCCATACCTTGACGTCTGATCTGTTGTTCTAAAAATACTATGGGTCAACCCCTGAGCTGATCCTCAAAACTTCTATTAAGTTTGTTCCTGATCAGATCAAAACTATTATAGACATTTTGCTCACTCACAGAAACGCAGGTGTAATTTTGACCATACCTTGTGACCTTGACCTTTGATTGTTCTTAAAATCGACTGCATTCTTTTCCTTGTCTTGAGTTTTCCACCAAATTTAGTCTGAATTGGGTAAAAACTATTACAAATGACCTTGCTGCATCAGATTAAACTTAGCTCTGTAACTTTAACCTTTGACCTACTTATTTTCAAAAACAACAGGTGGGTATCCCTTGGGTATCTCTCAGTGTATATTTCAAGTTTGGTTAAATCGGATAAATAATGCATGTTATTTTGTTCACTCGCACACACACACACACACACACACACACACACACACACACACACACACACACACACATACCGAAATAACAGGAGTTGGAGGTGCAATGTCAGTAGTGGAACGGCAGGTGAGGGAACTGAAGGAAGGGGATGGGTGTAGGGGCTGGGGATTTACAACCACTACGGTTGAGATATAAGACGGCATCACTGAGGGAAGAGCCGGCTGGGGACCCAAACAGTCGCCTCGATCCTACTGAGACTCGTGAAGTGTGACTAAAGGCTTAAAGAAGATTGTGGAGGAGAGGCAAAGAGATACAGGGCCAGTGGAGAAGCGGGATGGGGGGAGGAGGATCTCACTGCCTGCACACACACACACACACACACACACACACACACACACACACACACACACACACACACACACACACACACACACACACACACACACACACTATAGAAGGAACCATTTAGTGCAAGACGTACGAGACGCCAGAAGTGCATTATTTACCAGGTGAACGGGGAAAACAACCTTCTAGCATCACCATTAATTTTCTTACAGACAGTTACTGTGATGACGTACTTAAATCTTTTTTTAACTAAGAAGATTTTAAGGCTTTGCTTTTTTTTCAGATTATGTTTTGTGGTGTTGCTACGTTGCTGTTAACCAGGAACTCGGTTGGCCCATTGAAGGAGAGAATGTATATGTGCTGCATAACTATGGGTAATCTGTTAATAATGTAGTTCCTAACACGCCGCTTATTTTCCCTCTTGTTTCTGGACTTAGCCAACATTATGTGTGCACCGTGGGAAGGTGATGATGATGATGATAATGCTAATGATACTGCATTGTATAATGATACTGCATTGTATATGCGCTGGTATAAGCATAAAATCCATCTGCCTGTCTGTCTATAGCCAGACGGTATAATCCCATAAGGGATGGCCGTTTGTCTGTGAGTTAGTTTTCGTTTCAGGAAATCCTAGATGCTGACGATTTTATTTGCCATTTTGATTAAATGATTAATTGGTAATGTAATAGTGCACAGCTCACACTTACCGTATACTTATCTCCTTGACTAAGATCTGTCAGATTTTTCAGCTGAACACACTGCAAGTAATAGTCACCTTTCATTTCTTTTATCTCTCCATTAACATTTTCACTTATATCGTGCCTGTGATTTCATACGTAAATACTTTTTTTTTAAATTTTTCCTTATGTACCAGCTATCACTTCACAACAATTACATTTAAATCAATTTGTTTTCTTATCTGCTGTGGCACCAAATATCTACTTCTATGCATATCTCTTTTGCCTTTCGTATTACTCTTCAGTCGTTCTCTTTAAAATTATTATGCATTAAATTTAACTTACCTCTTCATACATCCAATTGCGTGTACTATTTTCACACTGTAATTTCACAGCCACGCAGAATAAAAAAAAAAAAAAATGCTATTTTATTGAAGGTATTTGAATCCGGTCATTTGAAGGCTGCTTTTTTTTTTCTCTCTCGAAAAAAAATAAAAATTTTTACAGAACGTCACTTTATTTCACAAAATGCAATGATAAAGTTGTTAAAGTTAGAAGAACGCTCTGATGTACTACGGTGTGAACTTTCTTTTTTATTGTTGTGAGTACCTAGAGTTGCCACAATCACGTTTCCAGCACCATTAGCAATCAGCCATCATGTGCATGTCCCATCGGCCTTGATATTGTTTTTCCATCGTTTTTATGCCCGGACGGAATCCTTTTCCTCGTTCATCGCTTGTGGCTCCAAGATTTTCAGGGAAGTAGTCTACGAATATATGACTATGCAGAAAGTGCAGTTTCACACTCATATTGCACCCAAATTTCTGAAAACTAGACACCAAGTCCTCAGCAAAGTGCTTATAGTTAGCCGTGGTTGACGAAGTCCAATACAGCTGGTACAGACGCCTTCCAGGCATTCCTTTTCGTCCGTTTTCATTGCGTTTGGGAGCTGTTGGTCTTTGATCAGCAGTCATATTAGTGAACCATCAAAAGTACCAGCTTTCAGTTTCTGACATGCCATGGCAAGGAATTTGGAACACAGGTATTGAAAACAGCTTCCATCTTCATGTAAAGTTTTTACACCTTGTTTCATTAGACCAAGCTTGATGTGCTTTGGTGGAAGCAGTATTTTTCTTGGATCAACCAAAGATTCATAAACAATGTACTTCTCACCAATTTTAAATTGATTCCTCTCTGGCAAATCTTTTTTCATCCAGTCTTGATTCCTCGCACGACTGTCCTATAAAAATAAAAAAAAAACATGGGAATTTGGTGTAGCCATCTTGCTGTCCCAGGAGCATCGACAATACCTTGAGATCCCCGCAGAGCGACCCAGTTACGTTCGTTGTATTTGATTTTATTCAATATCTTCCTCATTTTCTCGTAGGATTCCTTCAAATGAACTGAATATCCAGTTAGGACTGAAGCCAACTCGTTTCCGTTGTGCAGTAGGACACACTTTATATTTCTCTCTGAGCTATCAGTGAAAAGCCTCCGTTGATCAGGATGGTAATGGGTACATCCCATTTTTTTTTCATAAGGCCACTGATGTCCTCACAAAATACGAATGCTTCATCCATCTTGAAAATATTTAAGTAGGTCATTTTCTCTGCTTTTGAATAGAGTTAATATTGTTCCTGGAGCTAGCAAGTTTTTTTCAATTAATCTTGAACCCAGCAGTTCAGCAGACTCTTTTGGCAAGTCAAGATCTCGCACCAGATCATTCAACTCAGCCTGACTGAACAGTCTCGGAGCCTTGTAATCAAATAGTGAATCATGGTCATCACTGTTCTCCTCATCAGTCACGTCAGCTAGGTCGGCTTCATCTTCAGAACAAATGAAAGCAGCGAGGACTGGAATAGGCACTTCTTCAGAGTGAGGGATAGAGACAGTATTTAATGAGATTCTTTGTCTTGGTACTGAATCCAGAAACGCTGACAAGGCAGAAGCAGCAATCGTTGAAATGGTTTTATGGTTCCCTCCAAACCATGGGCATCCCAAAGCTCAGGTTCTTCCTCTTTCCTTTGGTCCATTGTCTAAGGTTCTTCACACAAGATGTACATGCAGAATGAGGTGCCCAAGTTTTATCCTGATCACCCCATTTCATCCCAAAATATGCGTGATATGCCTTTTGAACAAGGTCTGATATCTTTGTAAGCTGTTTTGGCTTAGCAAAACAACCACGTATATAATAAAATAAGTCAGGGTCAACTTTGCATTTTCTCCGTTTATCTGCCTTGGGTAACCTGGAAAGAAATCAAAAAACGAAATCAATTCTCAATATTCAATGTAAGTAGGTGAGAAATGGATATATTAATTAATTTAAAAGTACAAGGTTGCGAATCATAAATACACTACAGTAAGTGAAAATTCGATTCGAATAACAAAACCGCATTTGTCCATTACATTATTATAATGTATTATGCACGTTGGGACTAATCGCGACGCGATGTATAAAAATGAAACTTATTTTCGAAATCAGCGTCATCTACCCCAAATCAATCCTATTTGATTAGTCAGCAAAATTGATGTAGAGTTGTGTTATCCATCTTACGTTCTTGCGTGTACTTATCGCTTACCTTCCATTATTTTTAAATGTAAATTTTAACAATTTATTGTCAGTATTAACCACGGACTTGTAATCATACACGAAAAGCATACTGAAAGCAAAACCCCCTCAAAAGCAAGCAGTACTCCCGCGCTGGCATGTCGTGGCGGATGATGTTTTGCGTGTGTGTGTGTGTGTGTGTGTGTGTGTGTGTGTGTGTGAACAAAGTAACTGATACATTTTCGTCCGATTTTATCCAAACAAAAGTCTGTTGAGATATCTGGATTATGCAGGAGTAAAGGAATTTCAGTTAAGTAATAATCAGTCAATATGTTCAATGTCAGGGCCACATGACAACTAAAAAACATTTGATCTGATATGGACCAAAGTTGCTGGAAGTGTTAATGACTAGGCAAGAATGAGGCAACTGATTATTTTTTAGAACAATCTAAGGTCAAAGTCACAAGGCAAAGTAAAATATATAGTCCTTAGGCAGATTGGTCCACCGCTGCAATTTGAGCACTAGTTCTTGTTGCTCTTGTACTCCCCAGCTTCGTTGTGCAGTGGCGTACTATACTGTACTTGTATTTGTGAGTGGTGTGGTATATGACAGGGCAGGTCAGCATCACACAGTGCAATGGCTCAGTGTATAACTCTGGCCTGATGGAAAATTCTGTGGCTGTGAATGGAGGCAGTTTCATTCCTAAAAACTTCTCTGGGCTGCCATGGTGACTTGCTGATATGAATTTCCCACCTCTCAGTTAAAGCGAGAGAGAGAGAGAGAGAGAGAGAGAGAGAGAGAGAGAGAGAGAGAGAGAAAGAGAAACTTCCAGAACTTAATAAAAGGCGGAGGTGAGTCAAGAGGCAGGAATATAGTTGGATAATTGGACATGAGTAAAGGTGACGTGGTAAATTGTCTCGATACACACACACACACACACACACACACACACACACACACACACACACACACACACACACACACACACACACACACACTGACATTTATTTGCAGCAATCAGAGTTCACCTGCGGAATAAAAACACTCCAGTGCTCTCCGACACACGGCCCAATTTCATTGGGTGTTCGATGATTTGTTGCATGTAATAACTTACTCTTCCAATTCAGGTTTACATTGCTACAATACATAAATCTCTCTCTCTCTCTCTCTCTCTCTCTCTCTCGTTATATATATATATATATATATATGGAGCCTCTGTGGTACAGTGGTAGAGTGTGCGTTTCGTATACAGGTGGGCCAGGGTTCGCGCCCCGCCAAGGTAATAAACTTTGGGAGTGTTCACCCGGCCACGTACTGCATTGGCGGACACAAGGGGTGCTGTGGTTGAACCAGTATGGTTGCACCCAGTCGGCTTGCGCAGGCCGATTACACTTGGTTCACAGACTACTCACACATCCAAAGCCACTCCAACACTACAATTACACTTACAAGCACTTCTCACCCTACATACAATCTCTACCAGACGCCTAAGCCACTTGGTAGAGATACATTGGCTGTATCGTCCCGACTTCGGTAGGGATAGGCCGGTCCTGCAGTGGATACTCAAACGGCTGATGATATATATATATATATATATATAGATATATATATATATATATATATATATATATATATATATACACAGAAATGTATATGTATCAGCATACCCATCTATCTATCTAGCTAGCTATCAATAAATGAAACTGTAAAGCCATGTACTTTCATTATTTTTAATGTGACAAGGAGTCAAAACTAACAGTTACATGTGAGCTCCAAAATATAATTCAACGGGTGGCATGGTGTCAGCAAGCTACAGCTGGGCAGCTCTCGTCCTGTAATGCAGTACATTAATAGCCTTCCTCTCTACATTGCACCTGCTGGGGTATCCGGTGTTGCCCAGTGACGTTTTGCTCTGCTTATTGTTGCTGCATTTCTCGAACAGAGTAATAGAATTCCCGGCAATGTGCTTTATACACGAGTTACATTAATATGGTAATTCATAAAGTAGTTGTGTGAGTGAACCTCATTCGTTTATGCTTTCTAATAACTTGTATGCTGTTCACAAGGTCTTAGAGCGAGCCATACTAAAACCGAGTGCAGTAATGTTCCAGTTTCCTCCAGCAAAGTCACAAGAACAGAGTGCCAGCTGGTGCAGATGATCACCAAAAGTAAAGCCCTTAACATTTATACCTCCATGACCATTATTGATGCCGTACGCTATACATCACTATCCATAAAGTTTACTTTGGAAATGGAAGAGTGTGTACAGAAAAAGGTGTTAAGTATAGGCAAGCAGATTATGTGATTACAAAAGCATTTCTCTCCCTCTCTCTCTCTCTCTCTCACACACACACACACACACACACACACACACACACACACACACACACACACACACACACACACACACACACACACACTACGTTGTTATGCTCGAACCAGCTTAGTATAGATTTGCATTGGAAGTGATGATCTGCTTAGAATAATCCTCATTTCTCGCGTGGTGTGTGTGTGTGTGTGTGTGTGTGTGTGTGTGTGTGTGTGTGTGTGTGTGTTAGAGTACGCTCTGTAACTTGTAGACAGATATGCTGCTTCGGGAAATGATGCACACACACACACACACACACACACACACACACACACACACACACACACACACACAAGCGACACAAACGCACATTGTACACTAGTTCACTGTGCAGGGAGTTCGTGTTTCTCAGATACCATAAGCTATAATTATATTTTTTGGAACAGATTGGAAGTTTCGATCATTAGGCAACAGATTAATGTGGATAATTTTCCCGCCACGATTAAGCTGTGAAACTTAAGAGCCAAGTAAAGCCATTCGGGGTGCAGGTAACAACAGAAGAGTAAAAGTTTGAGAACGACATCTCTTAGACTGACAAGGCAAAGCAACGTGTATATTTAAGTGTCCACTGCAAGACCGACCTATCCCGACCGAAATGGGGACTATACAGCCTATGTATCTCTACCAAGTGGCTTAGGCTGTCTGGCAGAGATTGTATGTAGGGTAAGAAGTGCTTGTAAGTGTAATTGTAGTGTTGGAGTGGCTTTGGATGTGTGTGTAGTCTGTGAACCAAGTGTAATCGGCCCGCGCAAGCCGACTGGGTGCAAGCATACTTTACAGTAAGCGACGCTGGTTCAACGACAGCACCCCTTGTGTCCGCCAATGCAGTACGTGGCCGGGTCAACACTCCCAAAGTTTATTACCCTCGCGGGCGCGAACCCTGGTCCACCCGTGTACGAAACGCACACTCTACCACTGTACCACAGAGGCTCCATATATATATATATATATATATATATATATATATATATATATATATATATATATATATATATATATATATATATATACCTACACACACACACACACAGATATTTATGTAGCTGCTTACCCATTTATCTATCTTACTAGCCAGCTATCTGTCTGTCTATCTACTGTACATCTCACAAACTGTAAATTCAAATACTTTCATTATTTTCAATGTGACAAGGAGTCAAAAAACATGTCAAATATTTCTGACAGATGTATGCCAGCTCCAAACTATAATTCAGCAGGTGCTATGGTGTCTGAAAGCTACAGGTTGGGCACATGTTGTGTAAACTGTAGCGCAACTCTCGTCCTGTAGTGCAGTAATAGCCTTCCTCTTTAAATTGCACCTGCTGAGGTATCCGGTGTTGCCTAGTGTCGCTTTGCTCTGCTTGTTGTTGGTGCATTTCTCGAACCGAGTGATAGAATTCCCGGCAATGTGCTTTATACACGAGTTGCATTAATATGGTAATTCGTAAAGTAGTTGTTTGAGTGAACTTTATTCGCTTATATTTTTTATTAAGTTGTATATTGTGCAGAACGCCTTAAAGCGAACCATACTTAACTCGAGTGTAGTAATGTTCCAATTTCCCCCAGCAGAGTCACAAGAACAGAGTGCCAGCTGGTGCAGATGATCACTAAAAGTAAAGCCCTTAACATTTATACCTCCATGGCCGTTATTGATGCCGTATGCTATATATCACTATCCATAATGTTTACTTTGAAAATGGGAGAGTGCGTACAGAAAAAGGTGTTAAATAAAGGTAAGCAGATTATGTGATTACAAAAGCATTTCTTTCTTTCTCTCTCTCTCTCTCTCTCTCTCTCTCTCTCTCTCTCTCTCTCTCTCTCTCTCACACACACACACACACACACACACACACACACACACACACACACACACACACTACGTTGTTATGCTCGAAACAGCTTAATATAGATTTGCATTGGAAGTGATGATCTGCTTAGAATAGTCCTCACTTCTCGCGTTGTGTGTGTGTGTGTGTGTGTGTGTGTGTGTGTGTGTGTGTGTGTGTGTGTGTGTGTGTGTGTGTGTGTGTGTGTGTGTGTGTGTGTGTGTGTGTGTGTGTGTGTTAGAGTCCGCTCTGTAACTGGTAGACAGATATGCTGCTTCGGAAAATGATGCAGAAACACACACACACACACACACACACACACACACACAACGACACAAATGCACAACATACCCTACTTCACTGTGCAGGGAGTTCGTGTTTCTCAGATACCATAAGCTATAATTATATTTTTTGGAACAGACTGGAAGTTTCTATCATTAGGCAACAGATTAATGTGGATAAGTTTCACACCACGATTAAGCTGTGAAAGTTAAGAGCCAGGTAAAGCCATTTGGGGTGCAGGTAACAACAGAAGAGTAAAAGTTATAGATAGACAGCTCTTAGACTGACAGGAAGAGGTAGTCGTGATTCCAGACGAAGGCATGATATCTGCAAAAATGGTGGGCTACGATAGAGTGCAATTTCACTAACCAATAGGCTATACTGGAGTAAACTGTGAGAGACTAGTGGATTGCACTGGACTAATACAGATTGCAAATTGTGTTGTCTTGTGTTGGTTTCAGTGACGGCGTGTTCAGACAATGCATTAACACCGATAATAGACAGGGTATTATTTCGGTAATGTACTAAATGCTGAGGATGCTGAGAGGCCGAACGAATTATTTCATAGGTCGTTTATTTATGAACGTAAGAAGTGATCTACTCCCCATACAAGATTATGTAGAATATAGTACTGAGTCAAAAATGTACTAATAAAAACCCGTTATAAGCAAGGCAAGTACATCCACTGATACTTCAGAGGTAAATTCGACGAGCATATGAAAGAAGCGTCGATTGCGGACATTCCCCAGTGAGGTGTAGGAAGTTAAAATCGAGCCACGTCACTTTCGTTCTGAGGTGAAAGTAATCATGACATGCAACTGCAAAGATGAGAGAGAGAGAGAGAGAGAGAGAGAGAGAGAGAGAGAGAGAGAGAGAGAGAGAGAGAGAGAGAGAGATGTTTGTATGCACGTAAGCGGTGGGCTGTCATGTTCAATGTTGAGAGGATAAACTAAGCCAGACAACTGTACTATGTGTGTAGAAGTAAAAATAATACTTTGTCAAGTGAAACAATAGGAGGGGTACTGTCACCACAATGGATATATGGTCGGGTTTATAATGTCAGGCAATAGATAAGATATGCAAGGTAATATGACAAGGTTATTCATCGTCCCAGTGTTTAGCATATGGAAAAAAAAAATTGATTGCGATCATGACCTACGCGTATTTCATTCTGATTTCATGCAAAAGTTTGCTATGTAGATACCCTGATCAGAATATTTTCCCCTCAACACACTCCTCTATTTTCTGTTACTCTCGACCCCTATCAGGAGACCTTCAGCCCCCCGGACTTTGGGAGTTGCGTTTAGTGCTACGCTAAGGGGCCAAGAAGTGAGGTAAACGAAAACTGTTGAAGTGTTAGTGCGGTTGAAAATATAAGTTGGGTGAAGCTTGTCCTGCAGCTGCTACTAGGACAAGATTGGCGTGGAAAGTGAGACGATGGTTAATGTACGAATAATAGTTTTAAGACTAATTTGCCTCTAAAACTGTGACTGTAAGTTAAAAAAAAAAAAAAAAAAAAAGCACTACAGCCACCACGAAGAACAGCTTGCGTCAAAAATTGTGACTAAAGACCCAATATACGGATTCACCAACGATGAAAGTGTGTCACCCCCCAGCGTGCATAGCAAGCTGGGGCGAAGCATATAAAACAAGGATGGGTAGGCAGCGAGTATGATTTTCAGCAGTAATTGATTTAGAAAGTTGAATTCTGTCCTAGGAATATACTAGAGCACCGGATATTATCAGTGTTCACAGTATGAGTATTTATTAAATTTCGGCTTGGTGTAAAAATTTATTCTTCAGAATTCTTAAGGGGGTACAATCTCTCTCTCTCTCTCTCTCTCTCTCTCTCTCTCTCTCTCTCTCTCTCTCTCTCTCAGTCCATTTGTAATTACACTATGGGGGCACTTAAAAGAAACATAACAAGTAACTTAAACATTTGATCATATACCTTAGCCACGTCCTGTACTAACCTGGCATATCATTTAGCAAAATACAATAGGGATCTCTATCACTTGCAAATTATACCATACCATTTCCAGTATATATATTTTTTTCGTGATGAACAAAATCATTATATTGGCTGCATTGTTCCGGGAATAACCAAAATGAGATTCCAGTTGACGGACTCGTATTAATCCTTTTTCTGCTTTCGTTCTCATAATGTTTTCAAAAGCACTGTATTATCTATTCTGTCTATCTATCTATAGTCAGACTCCTCAATTCCGTAAGGAGTTGCCACAAACACCTCGCCTCCATGTCGCCCTGTCCCCTGCCATTTCGCTGCCCTCCCCTCAGTTCACACCCCCACACTCACATACAGTATACCTCTCCACTCTATCCTTCCCTCTCATCCTCGGTCTCCCCCTCCCGCTCCCCCCCTCCACCTCATTGACATACAACAGTCCGTATTATTGTCAGTTAAGGAAAGTAAGTAGCACATCTTCCTTAGCGATTTATTTTTGGTTACGTCTGGTTAGCATAAATTTGTATGCTATTTACGCTGAAAGTGCTGGTATTATAATTATTTATATCACACAAAAGGGGAGAATAACAAGTAATCTATCTATCTATATACCTAGGCTGCTTCCCCCAAGGAAAGGGAGGTAGCCAAGACAGGAAGACACACTCCCAATTTACTCATTCACTCAAAACATTCATTCGCATCTTAGCTCCAAAGGGGATTAGAGACAGATCCTCACCGCACCACACCGCACGAAGGTCAACTGGCAGTGCAGTCAGTGACATCCGTGCAGGGCCCGACAGCAGGGCTGGTTTATCCCTGCCACATCATAACAGACCCATCCCCTTACCCGCACCTGACCTGATCAGGCAAAATGCGGGAGAATATCTCCTCAGGGCTGCGTCATTATTTATTCACAGTTTCCCTCCATTCATTTCTATCACGCACAGCCACTCTTCCTTGCTCAACAGACATCTCTTTCACATCCATCGCTCTCCTCACACTGTCCATCCATCCAATTCGTGGTCTTCCTCTCAGCCTTACACCTCGCACATTAGATCTAGTTATAATTTTCACCAATCGCTCATTATCCAATAATTAATCGCTCAGGCAGAGGCATTAGGGAACCTCTTCAGTCAACGAGAAGACGGGTCAGCGTTTCTCTCAAGACCCTGTGATGTAATTAATGCTTCACTTTACTTAACCTTAATCTCTCTCTCTCTCTCTCTCTCTCTCTCTCCAGTCCGGAAGCAGCATTTTTACTTTTATATAATCCAACTTAGAAATGACCTCCCTGGGTTGTACGTGTTGGGCTGTACGTGTTGGGCTGTACGTGTTGGGCTGTACGTGTTGGGTTGTACGTGTTGGGTTTTACGTGTTGGGCTGTACTTCTGGGGTTGTACGTGTTGGGTTGTACGCGTTGAGTGGTACGTATTGGGCTGTACGTGTTGGCCTGTATGTGTTGGCCTGTACGTGTTGGGTTGTACGTGTTGGGCTGTACGTGTTGGGTTGTACGTGTTGGGTTGTACGTGTCTCATTAAGCCGATAACTGATGCTGTGTTGCCAGGATCACTGCCCTGCAATACGTCCCTTTTCCACAAACCCTGAAGACAAAATATAATGATTGTGTAGGTACGTGCCTGTGGATAAATTTCAGAGACGTATTCTAACAGGTAGACTGATGTTGACAGAAGGATGGTTAGATATGACATGGCTGCCTAATCCATTATTCCTGCACCATTTATAGTACTAAGGGTCTGTATAGTCTCAGTGTCTGGAAAGCTATAAAAAATATGGAAATTAAGAGTTGAAAAACAATATTCAGAATGACCGTTTACAAGAGAAGAGTTCAGCTCAGGTTTGCTGCACTTCCAGAGACTTACTTAGTGGGAAATATTATCTCTACATCCTCTATTTTGAAGAATTACATTGCCAGCAGAAAGTGTCAGGTGTATGCAGTTCTGTGAGTCGACAACCACCAGAGAGGTCTGAATTATTACCAGTGTAGAGTACAATATTGGCGTCATCACCCACAAGCCAGGCGCTTCACAAATCCAGCAACACACAAGGGATAATATTCTCCACACTGAAACACCACGACCCAATAGAGCAAGGGTCGGGGAACCCATTTTGGGTATACCCCAAAATTTATTTGAGTATAATGAAAATACCCACATCTGAAAAACCAACCAACAAAAAAATAGCCACGTCTATATGCACATTTGTTAATAGTACGGCGGCTATGTAACGAATATCATGATACATTATACATGGTTTTACATCTTGTTAACTAAAACTTACATCTTGTATGTGAAAAGTCAGTAACATACCGCACACATTACCCCTAACATTTCTGAATTGACCTCATTTGTGGGAATTTACTCCTGTCCCCCCTGCAATAGAGATAACGATGATTTATGGCGCTGCAGTATTCACTCATTATGCCTGAATAAAAGTGAGAAGTGACGGTGTTAATCCTGAAAGATAAGATCAGGAAATACATTAATTTTTCCATGAAACCAGACGCACTGGCTCTTATAAAAACAAAAACAATGAAACAACCGTATGGCAATGATCAAATTCCAACAGTAATTACAACGCCTCCATGTCACCAATATTCCACTTTTTAATGTGTCCGGTTTACCGCGCACGAGTGATAAATATATAACTATAAATGTGAGAACATGATTGACAATTCTCACCAACGAAGTATTTTTACTCCAACTCGTGAACAAACAATACTTTTCTTGTAGTTAACACTGCACCGAGTTACTTCAATATTAAGACTTCAATGCAGATATGTTAAAAGATAATCATTTATCACCACTGTATCTGTATATATTAGTATCAATGCCTACTTTGATCTGCATTCATATATCAGACCATCATTGCTGTTATGTGAAAATTTCCTACTATGTATCTGAAAGCAAGACTGATAAACATTAGGTTAGCTCGATAAACAAGCTTATGAGGAAAGAATTGTGAGACGCAGACAATTATGAGAAGTAACCACAGGAAGGTCAGCTGGGGTGCATGAATAGATTGCAGTTGATTCTAGATAATACTTCGTGAAGGCAGCTTTGTTTCTTTTATGGGAGATGGAATATGACGATAGACATAAAAAAAAAAAAAAAAAAAGAGTAACTCGTACATACTCGTGTTTGAGCTATAAATACGACACACAACACGACCTAGGTGATAGTGTATTTATGTGAACATGGACCCTCACACCCACATCGGGTCTGAACAATGACAAAAATACAACACTGGTTGGCTGGAGTTTTTCGTGCCACATAAAATGATGTCCGGGATGTAGGGTGGTTTACAGTCACTTAAATTATCTGGAGCACGATAGCCGACCCTCAAACCCTCCACATAGCGGGCTTTCCGAGGTCCACAAATAAATAATATGGGATGGGCTGCTAAAGTGTTTTACTATATGCAAAAGCTCTGATGAGGAGCCTACGCGTGATGCCGTTGTGCAATCTGGGTGAGGAGACACTGCTGCGGTGTCATCCCTGAAGCTAAACCTCCTCATATTCCCTTGCACCTCGCGGTAGGGAAGAGTTCTGGTCCGACCTTGAAGAGGCGCTGTCTGCCATAAGGGAGAGAGGAGGGGGATGGCTCCCTACACTGTACTGTACGTATAGGACGGACCCACAGAAGCAGTTGTTTACCTGTGAAGGATAAGTCTGCTCGGCCATACAGACCGGTGTAAAGCAACAACAGCTATATGCAAAAACTACTTATTTATGTGCGTAAAAAAGTATGCCATGAGAGTTAGACATCAGTATGCCAGAGGGAAGCAAGAACGTGTGATGCTTCAGGTCAAGGGTGACAGAAAGCGGCTATAAGCAGGGAAGTCTGCCTCTGCCCGTGAGGGTTGTGATGGCATTAAAACCAGAGAATATATTTTGTTCTGCAGAAGAAGTGTGGCTGATACATCCCGTCCAGGTTTACGAGTACAGTATTATAGCTTGGGTCATAATTAGGTTGGTGAAGGATCGTGATGGCTGAAACACACCTGGCAAGTTTAGGACGTCAGCCTTTATCAGTTAACCGGTGAAAAAGTATAATTGGTGAGGAAGGCCCATGTTGTGAGAGGAGATGAATCATAACGGGTGAGTGGAGGTGATGTGACACAAGGGTTCGCCAGCGGGACGTTTTCTCACAAATTACAGGACTTATACATCAACATGCCGGTGGGAGGGACTTTAGACTTTATTAGACCTAGGTTTATTCTAGGTAGATATTTGCATTATTCTTCTGGGTTACTTTAAATATTGCAAAAGATTTTAAGGTTTTCTGTCTTCTTCCTCACCAAACAAAAATCTTTTATGTAGTATGTTAGGGAGATTAATTCAGAGACAGGCAAACAATGGTCAGTTGCATCCTCAACTTGCATGTATTACTTCTGAGAAAAAATCCTTAAATCTACTGAGGTAGGATGGCAAAGACTAATGACCAAAGTTTAGAGAAAAGGAAGGTGAGCGAAGTCATGCAGAGTCATGATAACAGTGGTGATGATGGCTGTGATGGTGGGAGTTAGTTTGCTATGTAGCTAGACTGTGGAGTAACACTAATGGGTAGAGAATATATTAAATTGTGTAGTTCACAATAATCATAACTGAAGTATCGAAACATACTGTAAATGAATGTTAATGTAAATGTAGACCTTCAAATAATTTACACTGAATAATGGAAATTCAAACAGAATTTGAGATAATTCACCAGAAAAGGGGACCGTATGCATCCCCAACCAACGATACTCTATTTACTCAGACTTGGCCTAAAACTGCCATCCATTAAATGATGAGATCCAAAAATAAATTAACACTAGACTATGATTCTGGTCATGAAAAAATGCTTTGGAAAGGACGTAGAACAGCACCATTTTCTTATTCTGCCACTGAGCTAAGTGAAATAACCTGCAAATGGACGAAAATCTGGTCCAGGTTAAAGTGAAAAGAGTTTAGTATCCCATGTGATGCAGGAATAGCAGGAATTAATATGTTTGTCGCCTAATATTGGGTCACGCGGAAATAATTTTTTCTCGATCAGTTATGAGGAAACTTACCATATTATGATGTATTTGGTTTCACGACAGAATTTATACATTGGTAGTCAGATACGTTCATGACCCTCTACCGCTTTGTTCATAGCAACAGGCACTAAAATTAAGGAAGTTGGCGCCACTATATATTGAACTGTAAATGTAACTCTTCTGTGTTTGCGCTGATTTTCATTAAAATTGCTATACATATAAGATATTACTATACATATAAGATTGCACTGCGCAGTTGACCATCGTGCGGTATGGTGCGGTGAGGATCTGTCCCTTCTCCCCTTGGGGCTAAGATGCGAATAAATGTGTGTGTTGATGAATAATTTGGGAGTGTGTCGTCCTGTCTCGGCTACCCCCATATATCTGGGGGAAGCAGCCTAGGTATATAGATAGATAGATATGATATTTAGAAATTATACAACATGGGACTGCTTTATCTTTCTTATCCACGATTCTCATCATTTAAGGAGAAAGTAGTTTATAGAGTGAGGGTAAGAGAGTCATGAGGCCAGGTCAATACGGTTTTGCAGGGAATGCATGCCAATGTAATGTCACTATATATATATATATATATATATATATATTGTTACATAGCCTATGATTTCATCATCCTTTGCATAATTCTAAGGTACAGTATGCTGCAGGTTTGATCACGAGCGTGTTCTACCTCACTCCCCCCTTCTCCCCTTATA
Source organism: Coenobita brevimanus (assembly GCF_032717465.1). NCBI lineage: Eukaryota > Metazoa > Arthropoda > Malacostraca > Decapoda > Coenobitidae > Coenobita > Coenobita brevimanus. The sequence goes on along the minus strand of NC_136959.1, from coordinate 30,384,214 downwards.
GTAGAGTAAGTCGTTCTTTCTGTTGTTCAGAGCAGGAGTGTCAACTCTTTGTCCCCTATGGCTTCATTTGCGCGTCCTTCTTACAAGTTGTATCAAGCTCTGCCGGCCCCTATATAATGAGCTCAGTCTCTGCATTAATTGCCACTTAGATCTACTCCTCATTTTGTTCACATCTCTGTCCTCCCCTGTACAGTTGTTATTATTTTTGAGTGCTCAGGAAGTCTCCAACCATCTAGCTGCTGTGTAATTTGAGTATAAGTGTTATTACATTTTTTCTTGTACTGTATAGCATAGGGTGTTAATTCGTAGGCCTAGTGAGGTTTTTGTGATTCATGTGTTTTAGGTGTCAGCCATTATTAGTAATCTTTTGTATCTGTAATAATATATCTTGCATTAACTGAGCATTATCCGGTTTTCTCATTTTATCAGGGCTGACTTAGATAAATTTACTCTTGCTAATTTCATGTTAATAGAGGCTATTGCAGTTAACCATATATTTAACCTGTTTTTTGCCATTACATTATCCTTATGAGTCCTGAATGTTTAGTTGTTAGTTTGTACATTAAACTTTAACTTGTAATTTTACCTAACTCTTTTGTTTTGAACCTGGAACTTTGCGGGACAGTTTTCTCTGTTCCGGAACACCTCGCCAGGATATTCAGGATATTATCATAAGGATATTGCTTGATATTTTGTGACTGTGATTTATTCATGATGTCTACTATTACTACTCTTGATGAAGCCAAAGATTTTTTGTCAAATGTGCAAACAGTGTGTGATGTAGAAAACAGAACAAAGAATGAACTTAAGCTTGTTTCTCAGCAATTGGGAATTGCTGTTCGCTCTCATCATTCTAAAGATCAAATTGTTGACATGATTAATGAAAGCTTGTTTAATGTAACTCCTCCAAATGAGCAAACGCAGATTGAAATAGCTAAGTTACAACTAGCCCTGCAGGAGGCTCGTGCTAAGGAGGGTGAGTTTCAGGCAAATGCTAAGGAGGCTGAGTTTCAGGCAAAAGCTAAGGAGGCTGAGTTTCAGGCTCGTCCTAAGGAGGCTGAGGCACAAGTTGAAATTGCTAGGATTCAGGCAGATCATGAGTATCGCATGAAACAAGGTGGAACTGGATCATCTAGCTCTGATGATTTTGATGTGGCTAAAAATGTTAAACTTGTCCCTCCTTTTAATGAATCTGATTTAACAAAGTATTTTCAGTTGTTTGAGAGGGTAGCTACAGGTTTTAATTGGCCCAAAGAGTATTGGCCAGTACTCCTTCAGACTGTTCTCACCGGTAAAGCTCAAGTAACTTACGCATCTTTGCCTCAGGATCAATCTGATAATTATGATGTAGTTAAGAGCTTGATTCTTAAGGCCTATGAGCTTGTTCCTGAAGCCTATAGAGTGAAATTTAGGACAACTTATAAGCAAGATAAGCAATCCCATGTTGAGTATGCAAAAATCAAAGAAGATCTGTTAGAGCCGTGGTTAAATTCTAAGAATGTGGATTCTGATTTTGACAAATTTAAGCAGATGATTTTGCTGGAGGACTTCAAGAGGTGTATTAATAAAGATGTAAACCTATATCTTGATGAGAAAAGAATAGATAATTTGTCTGATGCTGCAGTTTTAGCTGATGAATATGTTCTCACTCACAAGAGATATTCTAAAGAAAAAAGGAAAGCTGAGAGTAAGTACGTTGCCTCTGCTCAGAGTACAGGTAACAGGAAGTAAATACCAGCTTCACCTCTAGATTTCAGAAAAGTAAATGTACTTATTGTAGTAAGCTTGGTCATACTACGGAGAAATGTTTCAGGAGACAGCGTAATGTGAACAAAATGGAGTCTTTAAATATTCAGTCAATTGGTCTAGTGTCCACCCTTGAGAGTTCCCAGAATTCTTTAACCGAGTTAACTGAACCTGCTTTGAGGGGTAAATTAAATTCTCATGATGAAGCTCCTCTTTTGAGCAGTAACGTGGGTGACACTCTCAAGAGTTCATGTGCTAATTTCCTGTCTGATGGTTTTGTCAGTCCTCTGGACAGTAATGACAGGAAATCAGTTAAAATATATCGTGATACAGGTGCTTGCCAATCCCTTATGCCGACCAGTGTTCTAGGCTCTAATGTTAATTCCTCTGATGAAACTGTAATCTTACAGGGTGTAGGGAATAATTACTTCTCTGTCCCTCTGTGCAGAGTGAATTTAGAGTTTGGTTTTGTTAATGGTTCCGTTATGGTTGGGTTGGTTGAGACACTCCCAATGTCATGTGTAACTTTCTTACTTGGAAATGATATTGGTGGAAGTCAAGTGTGTCTAGCTTCTCAGTTGTCTGGTGAACCAGTGGCTGCGACCCAGGATTGTGATGTCCCTGATGTGTTCTCTGCATGTGCTGTCACTAGGGCTAAGTCTAAAGTTACTGGTGACTTAGAGGATAATGATGATGATGATGTTATCCTAGCTGACACTTTTCTTGCAAATTTGGACCACTCACCAGATGAGGCAGTACCCCGTGGTGTTGATAATTTGTCTCGTCAAGAGTTGGTTGAGTTGCAGGTTGCTGACCCTGAGTTGAAAGGTCTAGCTAACTCTGCTTGCAGTGAGGAAGAGTCAGCCGGTGCTTCTACTTATTATTATATAAAGTCAGGAGTACTTATGAGGAAGTGGAGACCCCCAACAGCATCAGCCGACTGTGAATGGAAGGTTGTACATCAAGTTGTCATCCCTCGTGTTTGTAGGCAGGATATCATTAGAGTGGCTCATGATTTTAGTTTGGCAGGACACCTTGGAGTGAGGAAGACTGTGGCACGCATTTTGAAACACTTTTACTGGCCAGGTATCTTCAGAGATGTTTCCTGGTATTGTAAGTCTTGTCACACCTGTCAAGTTGTGAGGAAGTGTAATCAGACCGAAAAGGTTGCACCTCTAGTTCCCATTCCTCCTTTTGAGGCGCCATTCACCCGTGTGTTGGTGGATATTGTGGGCCCTCTTCCTAAGACTTCTTCAGGATTTTCTTATGTGTTGACCCTGATTGATATGGCTACTCATTATCCTGAAGCCATTCCACTTAGAAATATCTCAGCAAAGAACGTGGTTAAGGAAATGCTAGGGTTCTTCACAAAGTTTGGTCTGCCCAAGGAGGTACAGTCAGACCGGGGAAGTAATTTCATGTCATATGTTTTCAAGCAGTCTCTGAAAGAGTTGGGCATCACCCAGATCATGTCTTCAGCTTACCATCCCCAGACCCAAGGAGCATTGGAGAGATATCATCAAACACTCAAATCGATGCTCAAGAAATACTGTTTGGAACATCAGAAAGACTGGGATAAAGGTCTTCCATTCGTTGTATTTGCTGCAAGAGAATCTCCAAATGAATCACTGGGCTTCTCACCCTTTGAACTACTGTTTGGCCATGAAGTAAGAGGACCCCTTAAGTTACTCAAGGAATGCTGGCTGTCGGAGGAAGATGACCTCAACCTGCTGGAGTATGTGATGAAGTTCAAAGAACGGCTGTCCACTGCTTTACACCTGGCGAGAGAGAATTTAGGAGCTGCTCAGGAGAAGATGAAGACTTGGTATGATAAGAAGTCCAGGTTACGCCACTTTCAGCCAGGAGATCAGGTTTTGATTCTGCTACCGGTACATGGGCAACCTCTTCAAGCCAAGTTTACTGGTCCTTATTTCGTGGAGAAGAAACTCAGTGATGTCAACTATGTCATCGCCACACCAGATAGTAGAAAGAACAAGCAACTTTGTCACATCAACATGCTAAAGTTATATCACAGGCGGGACGAAAATAACCCAGTCTGCACTGTAGCTGTTCCACCCGAATCTGCAAGTGAAGTTCTCCCATGCAGCATGAGCCTGAGTGATAGTTTGGGGAAGAATCCTGATATCATGAATGATCTCCAGACTAAGCTATCTCATCTAGCTCCCGAGGAAAGGCAGGAGTTTTCGGCATTACTGCAGGAGTACCCTCGAGTGTTCCGTGCCACTCCAGGAAGAACCACTGTGTTGATGCATGATGTCGATGTTGGAGATGCAAAGCCAATTAAACTACCTCCTTACCGTGTGAACCCAGTGAAAGTTCCTCTCATCCAGAAGGAGCTTGGCTACCTGTTGGACCACAAGATGATTGAGCCCTGTCAGAGCGAGTGGAGTTCTGTCACTCTAGTCCCTAAGCCAGGTGGGTCACAGTGGCTTTGCATCGACTACAGACATGTTAATCAGATAACCAAAACAAACACTTACCCTCTCCCTCGCGTGGAAGATTGCATAGACAAGATCGGAAAGGCTAGGTACATAAGTAAGTTTGATTTGTTAAAGGGATACTGGCAAGTACCTATGACTGAACGTGCTAGGGAGATCTCATGTTTTGTAACACTAGGAAAGACTTTTGCATGTTCTGTAATGCCATATGGTATGAAGAATGCACCAGCCACTTTTCAGAAGCTCATGAATGTTGTAACAGAGGGTTTGGCGGGGTGTCTTGTTTATATTGATGATGTATTAATCTTCAGTGACAACTGGAAAGATCACCATTACCATGTCAGTAAATTTCTTGAGCGTTTGGTTCAGGCTAATCTTGTAGCTAATTTATAAAAGTGTGAGTTTGGTCAAGCTAAAGTTCAGTACCTTGGGTACGTAATTGGTGATGGACATGTTGCACCACCAGGAGCTAAGGTTCAGGTTATAAGTGATCTTCCCAGACCTAAAAGTAGGAAAGAGCTACAAAGATTTTGGGAATGGTAGGTTATTACCGGAGATTTGTTCTTAACTTTTCAATTCTTGTATCGCCACTTACAGACCTACTGAAAAAGGGAGTTAAATTTGTCTGGACCGTAACTGTGAATCCTCTTTCAGCAAACTTAAAGCTATCCTATTAAGCCAGCCAGTGCTCGCTACTCCAAATTTTGCTAAGCCTTTTAAGATGGCTGTTGACGCAAGTGATACAGGAGCTGGGGCTGTTTTGCTGCAAGAGGATGATCAGGGTATTGAATACCCTGTATCTTTTTACAGTAAGAAGTTCACTCTACCTCAAAAGAACTACTCAACTATTGAGAAAGACCTTTTGGCCTTGATTTTGGGTTTACAGCATTTTTCATTTTATTTGTGTTCTGGTTTTGACCCCATAGTCATTGATACCGATCATAACCCACTGAAATTCCTTAGTAAGTTTAAAAATAAAAATCAGAGATTGACAAGATGGAGTCTACTTCTTCAGGAGTATTCATTAGACATACAACATATCAAGGGGAAAGAAAATGTTATTGCAGATTGCTTATCTAGACTTTAGACAGATTGTTCTAGAGTAATAAGAAATTTCCTTTGTAAATTTCTTTTTTTTGTGGGGAGGTGTTACATACCCTATGATTTCATCATCCTTTGTATAATTCTAACGTACAGTATGCTGCATGTTTGATCACGAGCGTGTTCTACCTCACTCCCCCCTTCTCCCCTTATAGTAGAGAAAGTCGTTCTTTCTGTTGTTCAGAGCAGGATTGTCAACTCTTTGTCCCCTATGGTTTCATTTGCGCGTCCTTCTTACAAGTTGTATCAAGCTCTGCCTGCCCCTATATAATGAGCTCAGTCTCTGCATTAATTGCCACTTAGATCTACTCCTCATTTTGTTCACATCTCTGTCCTCCCCTGTACAGTTATTATTTTTGTGAGTGCTCAGGAAGTCTCCAACCATCTAGCTGCTGTGTAATTTGAGTATAAGTGTTATTACATTTTTTCTTGTACTGTATAGCATAGGGTGTTAATTCGTAGGCCTAGTGAGGTTTTTGTGATTCATGTGTTTTAGGTGTCAGCCATTATTAATATTATTTTGTATCTGTAATAATATATCTTGCATTAACTGAGCATTATCCGGTTTTCTCATTTTATCAGGGCTGACTTAGATAAATTTACTCTTGCTAATTTCGTGTTAATAGAGGTTATTGCAGTTAACCTTATATTTAACCTGTTTTTTGCCATTGCATTATCCTTATGAGTCCTGAATGTTTAGTTGTTAATTTGTGCATTAAACTTTAAATCGTAATTTTATCTTAATCTTTTGTTTTGAGCCTGGAACTTTGCGGGACAGTTTTCTCTGTTCCGTAACAATATATATATATATATATATATATATATATATATATATATATATATATATATATATATATATATATATATATATATATATATATATATATAAAGACCGGAGATGAGAGCAACCATAAAGGAAGAAAAAAAGCATAGAATTACAAAGATATGAAAGAGCAGTGTATTGTACATCACCGTTGTAAGACCCAGTTTTACTAAAAAATAAAATGAGAGTCCGTCTTTGTCGCGTAATTAACGATGACATGCCTTAAGGTCTATCAATCTTGTAATAGCTTATATATTAGTCGCAGCCGAGCTACAGGTAATAGTGAGTAGATATGTGAGGAGATAACCTCAGTTCACTTGTAGTCGGTGACAGGAGAAAATAAAGATCGATACTGGGTTTTGATTGTAGTTTATCTGTTCAGAGGGAATATCTCAAAATTTTCAGTAAGTTAACTTCGTGAGCCTGACCCCTTTTAACACCACTGTGCTTCTCTCTCGAATCTAGACCCCCTTCTTGCTCTCTCCTCTACAGTCTCCTAAATCCATCTCTCTACTTTCTCCTCCAGCCTCCTAACTCCTTCTGACTTCTTCTTGCATTTCTCTCGTATATGAGAGCTTCTGTCACTTGCATTATACGGTTGTCAAATGTTCTAGAAGCCTGTGTGTGTGTATGGTGTATTCCTATCAGGCGCTGCAAGGTGCAGACTACACATTCTTTGGGGGGAATGTACAGTCGATATTTTCTGCCGGCCCTAGCCATGACTGACTTAACCTTCCAGATTACATTTATACAACTAGCTATTATTTATGATATTTTAGTGTCTTGACATCGCTCGGTCACGCCCTGCTGGCGACCTACGACAGCATGTAATAGAGGTATAATATTCATGACAATATTGTACAGACATAATAATATTTTAGAAACATAATATATTGTAGTAATACATAGTATGGAGTAAATACATAACATATTGTAGTAATACATTGTATTGTTACATAATTGCATTGTATTGATAATTGTTTTGTATTATAATTGTTACCTAACTTCAGTAATATTGTAATTAATTGTAGTAACTGCAGTATTATCATTTGTATTGTAACTGCAGTAATAATGTAATTAATTGTGTAACTACAGTACTACTGTAGTACTGTAACTGCAGCAATATTGTAGTTAATTGTAGTAACTGTAGTAATATTGTACAACTACATTGTACAGTATGTTATACTGTAAGTGTAATTATGTTCACATGCATACAATTACACAGTAGTAACACAACAGCAGCAATCAATTGTATTATGAATCAGTCATCTATAATTCTTGCTGTAGTAATATTACACAGTATTTATGTTCCCATAATCTTTTCCTACCGAAAAAAAAAAAAAAAAAAAACAGCTATTAATTAGGTAACCCAGTCATGGAGCGGTCAGTGACAGTGATGGTGAGCATACAACTGGCTCTTGATGAAGAATAACTTTGATCGTTGTTTCACTTATAGAAAGTGTTTAAGCAATATTGTGACATTTGTAGCAACAGTTGCACTTATTTTCTGTTTGTTTGTTATGCGATCTTAATGTATTTTTTGTATGTATTGATTTTTTTTTCTAGTTTGTTTTCATCGTTTGTGTTTAGCTTTTTCAGTGGTGTCCAAGATTGCATAATTGCTGGCTAATCCTTGGGACCCTTCTTTAAGGCTTAGTTATGTTGGACAGTTATTATTGAGATATTATGTAACCCCTATTTTGTTATTTTATATAAAAATATTCATACTATGTACAGCATAAACTATATACACTCACTTGTTCGTTTGTACCTCTGGTGGACAATATATTGTCAGCACTGTGTGGAAATCTTTGTCATCACAATTGTGTGAAAGAGGATGTGCGATCTTGCTAACTTCACTAGTGTTGGCCATTTTTTTTTCCTGGTTTTCCTTGTAGTTTAATTTGTCTGGTTCCAATAGGTAGTTTTAATTCCTAACTGTTTATTACAGTTCTTTTAATCGCTCACTGGATTAATGTGATAGTGTATTTTGTTTATCACTTTGCAGATGGAGTGTTGCTTAGTTCTGCATACAGTATGAAACACGTATATGATGGTTGTTGCTGGTGCAAGTATTTAGCGATTGAATTTATGTAGATAATTGAAGTAGGTGTATATAAGTTGTAACTATAAAGCACGTTTTATATGGTTGTGCAGAGTTTGTCTATCACTGTGTATTGTATAAATGAAGTAACTGTAACTCACTGCTTTTACCGTGGTGGAAACGGTGTGAGTGGTGGTGAGTGGTGTTGTCAGACACGGGTTGATTGACGTGATCTGGTTTGTCAGCAAACGCTTAGCACACCAACGGCAACTTCCCACACTGGTAGCTGTGGCGAGTAAATGAGTAACGATGAATAATGTTGTGTTACGATGAGTGAGGTGAGAGGTGAGTGAGGGATATGGTATTTGCTGCCGTCGTCACCCCAGCCTCAGCGTTGTGGTGGTGGTGGAGGTCGAGGGTAGGTTGGAGAGAAGTGTGGGGTCAGGTGGTGGTTGTTGTAGTTGTGGGTTGTGAGTCTTCACACTCTTCGTTTGCTTGTCTTTTTTTCCTCACTCGTAACCCGTTCTTCTTACTGTTGGCTCGATTGTGGTTACTTGATCGTAGAATTGTAGACCTCTTGAGGTGCTTGTAGTTTCTTTTACAGCATATTGTAGTTTCTTGCTCTATGGTGCGAACTTGTAGCTGATCTTGGTTACGTTGTACCTCTCTGAAGGTTGCTTGGAGAATCGTAATATCTTGCTTTGACTGTAGCGTTGCATGTTATATCAGTTTTGATATTGTAGACTCGTAGAATCGTTGGTTCGTTGACTTGCTGATTTGTGAGCTTATAGGCTTGTAGACTTGTAGGCGTGGTTCGTACGTTCGCGGACACCAAAATAATATATCAGTCATGTAATAGCTTATATAGTAGTCGTAGCCGAGCTGTAGGGAATATTGAGTAGATATGTGAGGAGATAACCTCAGTTCACTTGTAGTCGGTGACAGGAGAAGATAAAGATGGATACTGGGGTTTGACTGTAGTTTATATCTTCAGAGGAAATATCTCAAAATTTTCACTAAGTTAACTTCGTGAGCCTGACCCCTTTTAACACCACTGTGCTTCTCTCTCGAATCTAGACCCCCTTCTTGCTCTCTCCTCTCCAGTCTCCTAAATCCATCTCTCTACTTTCTCCTCCAGCATCCTAACTCCTTCTGACTTCTCGCTTTTCTCTCGTATATGAGAGCTTCTATCACGTGGATTATACGGTTGTCAAATGTTCTAGAAGCCTGTGTGTGTGTATGGTGTATTCCTATCAGGCGTCGCGAGGTGCAGACTACACATTCTTTGGGGGGAATGTGCAGTCGATATTTTCTGCCGGCCCTAGCCGTGACTGACTTAACCTTCTAGATTACATCTATGCTACTAGCTCTTATGATATTTTGGAGTCCTGACAGGTCAATGACAAAAACATCAGTATTCCAGTAACTATAAGGAAGCAATGTTGGTGAAATCATCCTTTCTAAACACAATCATAAATTATATGATTCCAGTAGGACCCGAGGTGATTGTGTGTGTGTGTGTGTGTGTGTACGCTTTTATGATTTGAAATGAAAGAGTACTTGTATGTACTCTATACATTTGTGATTATATTTGGTGGAGAGAGAGAGAGAGAGAGAGAGAGAGAGAGAGAGAGAGAGAGAGAGAGAGTTACAGAAGATACTGATAAACTCTCCAGTAAGCATAAATTCCAACTTTTTTTTTTTTTTTTTTTTCATTTTGCAATATTGTCTACATAATATTTTCCGATCACTATGTCCCACAAACTTCAACCAAAATATTTTATCTGTGGATTGATCTTTAGACAGACACACTAATTGAGGAAGGGGTGGCCGGAAAGGAAATTGTTTTCACTGGACTGTATCCTTCGCCATCAGTCTGCCCTCTTTCCAACTCACACCCCTGTCACATATACCCCTCCATTCCACCCATCCATCATATCCTATCTCTCTCTTTCATTTTACTCACATTCTCTCTCCAAATCAATCTCTCCTCAGTTCTCTCATGGCTTTTATGGTTATCTCCCTTCTTGCAGTTACCCGGTACCTGAATTTGATATATAACTTCAGTTTTCATTATTCTTATACAAAACCTTTATACATTTACTTATTTATTTATTTATCATATATATTAATTTTTGTTTGGGGTACAGCATCTATTTCTGTCTGTTTTAGGGCAGTTGTTGGTATTCCCTCATGTACTCAAACTATCATTTTTTTTTTTTAATGCTTTCTCAGTTTCTGTTATAGCTATTAGGTTTCTAGTCATATATCCAAATCTGTATATTTTTTTTTTCTTTTTGCTACTACGATGTAAAGCTTTATTTGCTCACCCGCCCCCGCCCCCTTTCCAAATATCCATTGTTTCCGTAATTTCATTTCTTATGAAACAGTATTTTCTATGTGGAGTAGACTGTAGCACTAGTCGAACAGGGCAGTACTCCAGAGGTGGATGGCAAGCTGGTGATAGGGAGAGCTGGAGCTCCGGTTTCACCAGCCCTCAGGACTTGATCCTGACCATCTCCCTTTGCTGAACAATTTCTGCGCATTCATTGACACAGAGAGTACGCCAGCATACTCTCTTCATACCTCTACCATCAACTGTCTACACCACACTACATGCACATTAGATATCACACCTTCTATTCCCACTCTCTTTAGCAATGGCCGCTGCAATATTACATTCAAAAGAGGTGGTACCTCGGATTGCCACAACCGGCAGGGTAGGGCTGGTGGCACAGGGTAATCTCGGTCGCCATCAAGCGACTGTGCCTGCAGCGACTAGTGCAGTTTCTGGTCATGATCGTCAGCGGAGAAGTGAAAGTGCTGCCTTATTCTTCACCAACATCCGTGGTCTTAATACCAATTTAAATTCAGTTCATTTTTTCCTACGGCCCATAATCTCCTCTGGCCCTATTCCCCACAGAACCATAAATCTCACCCGCTATTGAAATATTCCCATTTTGTTTTCCCCGTTACCATTTCCTCACAAACTTTCGTAACAAGAGCGGCACCTGTTGTTATATCAAATCTCAATATGCAGTTGACACCACTTAAAACATCACTTCATCCAGTTTTGATTACTCATTGTATGAACTACACTGTCAGAATATTACAAAATATATCTGTGTAGTCTATCGCTCCCCCAATGTCTCTTCGGAACCCAGTGTATTTGATTCCATAACCACACAGTTGAGTAACCTTAACCTCGCCCTTAGCACCAAAATTACCATTTTGGGTGATTATAACATACGTAATGTTGAATGGTTATTGCATTCTACCAGGACTGACAACGCTGGTCCTTTTTTTTTTTAAGTGAGGAAGAAGGAACCAAAGGCAATGAGCCCGCAAAACTGTTCCTTCCAAGAGAAAAACAAAATACAAGAGAGAGCCAAATTCAAGATCCGATCATTTCGAGATGCCTGGACACACTGAGTTTGAAAGACTGCAGATCATAGGAAGCAGGAAATACAGACAGAGGGAGACAGTTCCAGAGTTGACCTGTTGCATCAATAAAGGACTGGGAATAACGGTTAACTCTTGCATTAGAGAGTTAGACAGAAAAGGGATGAGAGTTTGCTGCTAGATGGGTGTTACGCACATGTTGTAGAGGTGGAGGAATGCGTGCAGACAGTTCAGAGGGGCAGTGACCATTGAAGTAGCGATAGAAAAGAGATAAAGATGCAACAGTGCGGCGAAGAGACAGTGGTTGAATGGAGTCAGTAAGAGGAGGAGAGTTTTATGAGGCAAAAAGCCTTTGACTCCACCCTATCGAGAAGAGCTGTATGTGGGGAGCCTCCCCGCACATGAGAGTAGTACTCCACACAGGGGCGGATAAAACCCCTGTATAGAGTCAACAATTGTGCAGGGGTAAAGAAGGAATGGAGTCGGCTTAGCACACCCAATCTGTTGGAAGCAGATTTTACAAGAGATGTAATATGATCTTTCCAAGATAAGTCCTGAGTAAATGAAACCCCAAGCATGTTCAAGGATGATCCAGGATTAAGCTGAATATTATTAAACATTAGTGGGTATACCTGTGGAAGATTTTGACGGGTTGATAGATGCAAAAACTTGGTCTTTGATGCATTAAAAACAACCAGATTATTTTTAGCCCAGTCAGAGATACGAGCCAAGTCAGACGTTAGGTGTGCCATAGCCTCATCACTTGTATGTTGAAGTGACTGCTAAGATGGACGTTTCGGGAATTGAATGGAAAGGTGAAGGATGGAATCATCAACGTATGAGTGGATAGGGTTAGATGTACAGCTTAGAAGGTCATTGATGAATAAGGAAGAGGGTTAGTAATAGGACAGAGCCCTGAGGAACACCACTGTTAATAGATCTAGGAGAAGAACGATGGCCGTCTACAATAGCGGCTGTAGAACGACCAGAAAGGAAGCTAGCGATGATGGCACAGATAGAAGGATAGAAACCGTAAGAGGGCAGTTTGGAATTTAAAAATTTATGCCAGACTCGATCGAAAGCCTTTGAGATGTCAAGTGCAATGGCAAAGCTTTCGCCAAAGTCCCGAAAGGAGGATGACCAAGAGTCTGAAAGGTAGGTGAGAAGATCGCCTGTGCAGCGTCCCTGACGGAACCCGTACTGACGATCAGAAAGAAGGTTGTGACAGGAAAGATGCTTTAAAATTTTTCTATTAAAAATAGACTCGAAAACTTTTGAGATACAGGATGTTAAAGCAATTGGACGATAGTTAGAGGGTTGGGAATGGTCACCCTTCTCTGGGACTGGCTGAATGAGAGCAAACTTCCAGCATGAAGGAAAGGTACAAGTTGAAAGACACAGGCAAAAGAGTTTGCCTAGGCAGGGTGTAAGCACAGAAACACAGTTCTTGAGAACAACAGGAGTGACTCCATCAGGCCCATATGCCCTATTAGTATTGAGGCCTGTGACGGCAGAAAATACATCAGCTGAAGAAATTTTAATGTCAGCCATGAGGAAGTCAGAGGGGGGAAGTGATGGAGGAACAGCACTGAATCATCTAAGGTGGAATTGGAGGAGAAAGTCTGAGCGAAGAGATCTGCTTTATCAGTAGAAGAAATAGCTACAGAGCCATCAGAGTAGAAAAGAGGAGGGAAGGATGATGAGGTAAATTTGTCAGAAAGATTTTTGGCAAGATGCCAGAAGGAGCGGGAAGAGCTCGAGTTGGAGAGTTGAGAGCATTTAGTACGGATGAAATTATTTTTAGTAGAGCGAAAAACAGACTTAGCATGATTCCGGGCAGAAACGTATAAAAGATATGATTCAGGGGTGGGTTAGCTCCGGTACTTTTTATAGGCCCTCTCCTTGTTGTGGAAAGCATTAGAACAAGCGTGATTAAACCAAGGCTTTCGTGCATTAGTCAAAGGATATGAGAAAGGAATGTATGCTTCCATGCCCGAGAGAATAACCTCCGTAATGCACAAGGCACACCCAGATGGCTCCCGGCCATGGAAGCAATAATCATTCCAGGGAATATCAAAGAAGTATTGCCTGAGGGCCTCCCAATCTGCAGCTCCAAAGTGCCACAAACGACGTTTCTTTGGAGGGTGCGAGCTGTTTGCAGAATCGTTTAATCTCATGCAGCTGGTAAAGCAACCAACCAGAATACCAGATAATCCTGACAATAATGCCCATCCCTTAGATCTATTCCTGACAAATAATCCAGAACAATAGAGGATAGAGGTATTGTTTCTACTCGGATCATCTGACCACAATCTCATCAAAGCCTCATTAGTTAGCTTCCCCAAACCTCCTCATTCTGAACCTGCCAGGGTGACCCGATTGCACTTTGATAGGGCAACCTGGGATGGATTTAGAAATTATCTTGCTGACATTCCATGGGAATCTTTCTTCTCTAGTGATCCCAATTCTACCCAGTCCCACATTTTCTACTTAATACTAGCTGGTATAGATTTATTCATACCAAGTCAGCAGTTCACTAAAAGATCGAACTCTCCAAAATGGTTTAATAGCAACTGTGCCAGAGCAACAGCCCAAAACTCATTAGCATATAACTCTTACTTAAAATAAAAAACATCTGAATCACTCTCTCAATTTAAAATTGTTAGAAACCATGCAGAAACTGTAATAAATCTCACTAAATCAAACTTTCTTCAATATCAAGCATCAAAACTATTTAACAACCCCAATGACAATAGAATATTTTGGTCAACTCTTAATTCTTTCAATAATAACTTTAACAAGTCATCTTCCATTCCCCCACTAAAATCTTCAGATGGCAACATTACAAATGACCCGCTTGGGAAAGCAGATATCTTTGCTAGTACATTTGCCAGAAATTCTACCATAGAGAAAGCCAGCCAGAACGTCCCAGTACTAGAACTTGACTCTCCCAGAATTGTTCCACTTAAAATACAGATAAAATACGTAAAATCCATCCTAGACAATGTACCTACTAACAATGCTCCAGGCCCAGATGGAATTCTGCCTATTGTTTTGAAAAAGTGCTCCCCAGAACTTGCCTCTGTTTTTGCTAAAATATTCAGACTATGCATACGTACTTCTTCATTCCCTAATTCATGGAAAGAAGCCAATATCCACCCAATTCGAAAGAAAGGAAGTTCCTCTGACCCCTCTGACTGCAGACCAATAGCTGTCACATCTCTTGGTAAGGTATTTGAAACTTTAATTAATAAGCACATAGTTAAACATCTTGAGCCCAACAACTTAGTGATAGACAATACAGTTTTTGCCACGAAAGATCCACCATTGACATACTCAATCTCCTGACTCATACCATCCATCAATCAATCGAACTACATGGAGAAACTCATGCAGTAGAAGCACATAATTAAACATCTTGAGTCCAACAACTTACTTAGTGATAGACAATAATTTTTTTGCCAAGAAAGATCCACCATTGACATACTCAATCTCCTGACTCATACCATCCATCAGTCAATCGACCTACGTGGAGAAACTCATGCAGTAGCCCTTGTTATTTCTAAAGCTTTCGACAGAGTATGTCACCATTCCCTGTTGTCCAAATTACCTTGGTATCGACTAAAGTCTTTTGTTCATTTGATTTCCTCATATCTCAGCAACAGAAAAATAAAAGTAGATGATGTATATTCCAATCTTAACTCAGTTAACGCCGGCGTGCAGCAGGGATCAATTCTGGCGCCAACCCTGTTCCTGGTTCATATTTATGATCTCTTATCTGTCACCCACAGTCCCATCCATTCATATGCTGATGACCCAACACTTCATAGTTCATTCACACTCACACACCCATTTATAAAGTCTGATATCTCTAACTCTCAACTCAGTACAGCCATCTCCATAAATCAAGACTTACCTACGATCAGTGAATGGGGACAAAACAACGTTATGTCATTTAATGCTAGTAAAACTAAATATATACAATTTACTAACAGACAGGTATTGCCAGATTTGTATATTACCTTCAATGCTACAAATTTTCTGATCTCCAAAGTATTGAAATTCTTGGCGTCTCACTTAACAATTAATCAGTTGGGTCTCTCATGGCAGATCACTTGCTGAAACTGCCTCAAAGAAACTTGGATTATTGTACAGAGTCTGTAAGTTCTTCACTGACGAGCAGTTAGCTATAATTTAGAAGTCATGTGTGCTCTCAGCTTGAATACTGCTCACCCTTGTGGCATGGATGTGGAGAGGTTGCATTATAACAACTAGACAAAATTCAGAACAAAGCTGTTATAATTATTAATAACCCTGCTATTACTAATAAACTTCCTCCCCTACAAGTAAGAAGGAATGTTGCCTCTCTTACATTATTTTACAGATATTTTTATGGCAAATGCTCAGACAGAGTTGCATTGTGCCACCTCTCCCTGCCTTCCCTTGTGCTACACGGGCATCTGGTTGCGCTCATGACTGGAATGTCACTCAGGCTTATTGCAGAACTTCTGCCTATCAGAATTCTTTTATTCCTCAAACTGCATCTCTCTGGAATTTGCTTCCCCAGAGTTGTTTCCCTCCAAACTTCAACCTACAGCTGTTCAAGCCTAAGTGTTACAGATATTTTATGAACAAAGGACACCAGTAATCTGGTGTATGGAATAGTTTTATTTTTATGCATTTGTTTTTCCTTCCTCTGTTCTATTATTAAAAGAAAAAAAAATCTATATATTGTCAGATCTGTTCTAAGTAGACCAATCCCAGCTGAAGAGGACATTTTGCCAGCCGAGGGAGATTTGCAGATAGAAACAGGGGATATAACCTTGGAAGAGGTAGCAAAATCTATAAAGGAGTTAAAGAATTTTAAGACCCCAGGAGAGGATGGAATATTTCCTGAAATGCTTTAGGTGGAAAATGATGAGTTGATGAATGCGCTTTTCAAACTTTTTAATGTGGCTTGGAACAGTGGTGGAATTCCCGAAGAGTGGAAAATGGAGTGATTATAAAAATACCAAAAAAGGGAGATTTAAGTGTGTGTGGCAACTGGAGGGGGATAGCTTTGACACCTGTAGTTGCAAAAGTCTTTTCCAAAATCTTGTTGAACAGAACAAAGCCAGTAATTGATAAAATTATAAGAGAGGAACAAGCGGGATTTAGAAAGGGTCGAGGGTGTAATGATCTGATTTTTATTGTAAGGCATATAATGCAACAACCTTATGAGATGAAAATGCAACATAGTATGTGTTTTTGTGGATTTTGAAAAGGCATTTGATAGTGTTTCACGTGGAGCTATGTTGAAAATTATAAGATTCTGTGGTATACCAGAAAGGTTTGTCAATATTATTAGAAGCCTGCATGAAGGTACTTTTTGTAAGGTAATGGTGAGTGGTTCTTTGTGTGATCCATTTGAAGTTATGTCAGAAGTGATTCAAGGAGGAGTTTTTTTGCTATTGCTGTTTGTTTTGGTTATGGATTATGTTATGAGAGAGGTTGTAAGTAGAACAGGTGCTTGAATTAACTGGAAAGAAAATATGAAGCTGATGGATTTGGACTATGCTGATGATATTGTACTGACTTGCGGAAGTATTTACAAGATGCAGACGATGCTTGATTGTCTTGTGGAGGAAGGAGAAAAAGTGGGATTGGTAATAAATTGTGGAAAGACTGAAATTATTAATATGAACGTGGAGAACCAAATCGATTGGGTAATTGAGAATAATGTAGTGAAGAATGTAGAAAACTTTAAATATCTGGGAACTATTGCATCATCTAATGGATCATTAAACAATGAAATTGAGGAGAGGATTAGACAGGCTTGGCGAGCTTGTCACGGTTTTTTTTTTAAATATCACGGTCGTTTTTAAAATAAAAGCTAATAATTATTTAATTGATAATAATATTCAATAATATTAAAGAGCAGGGACAATCATTGTCTTGCTAAATCAAGCAACGATTCTCTAAGAACGAGAATTTATAAACTTTCTCGACAGTACACAGCAGAGACTAATCACTCAATTGCTGTTTATTAGTACTGTAGCCTCTGGAGAAAGTTACTTCACCCCTGACAATAAATAACTAATACTAACAATAGTACCAGGTTCTTGCTGATGCTTAACTCCTAGGAGGCACAACGGATTTTAAGTTTAATACACAAGACTGGCCTAAGTACCAGTTATGAAAGGCAAGCGTTTATGCAAGCTAGGAGCTATAGGAGAAATAAGCTTAATTATGGAGAAATGAAACAAGAGTTTACTTTACATTAAGCTCAAGGAAAAGAACTGTTAAATTTATTGATTACAAAAATAGATTTAACGTTACATTTCAAATCAAATAAATGAGATCGCACTCACTCACTCACTCACGAGCTAAATTCTTACGCCTAGGAAAAACACCTTAATTAAACTCTTAAAACTAGGGAAATACAAAAAGGAAATACTGGTCGATGAATGCCATGTATCACCAACTAAGGTGGGAGTCTGGAGACTGTACTAGTGGAGTCTGGGTGCTGCTGACCTCTCTCTCTCTCACTTCTGGAGCACAGAGCCCCTCTCCGTCACCGCAAACGCTCGACTGAGTAAGTCGTGGGAAAAAAAGGAGGGAAGGACTAGGCCGCATTTTTCTAACGGTTGAGGCAAGCAGGGGCGAACAATGAAGAAACAATAGTATCGCTCAGTAGAGCACTTAGTGACATGCATTAAATCGGTCACTTTTGAAACAGTGACGAATGTTTTGAAAAGTATACCCCAAAATGGAGAGAGAAACGGTTAACTGAGCGATACACAGTGAGTTTTCCACTAATAGTTCGTGGCTTCTCACAAAAGGGAAATCCTTGTGCAAACTTGATTCGTGACATTACGCCCCTACAAAATTAAATTTTTTCCTTATGGGAAAAAATTTGTGGATATATATATATATATATATATATATATATATATATATATATATATATATATATATATGTATATATATATATATATATATATATATATATATATATATATATATATATATATATATATGTACACATCCTAACTCAGTCACACAAGATTCACACTGTGGTGTGTGTGCTATGCTGCTACAGGAGAAAGTCGCAGTCGCCAGTGAGCGAAAAAAAACTCGTATTTACGTTAATAGAAGCAAGCTTGAGGGAAAAACTCCGTGACGACGGTGAAAATCCTGTACTGAGGTCAAACTGAGCAAAAATTCGCTACATTTACACTGACAACTAATTGTTGTGTAGCGTGGTGTATGTAATACACGGTGTAGGTGTGACAGTTGTAGTGTAACTGTACCTACGTGTAAAATGACACAGTAAATAATAATATGGCGATGACGAAGGCAGAGGAGAAGAGGCGGCAGCGTGCGGCAGATGATCAGCTGGCCCGCACAGCAAAACTGCTACACCCATTGCTGTACCTGCAAAACCAATTAAGGTGGAGCATCAAAAGTGTCAATGAGACAAAATTCTTATTACGTTACAATTACTCTCTCTGTCTAGCAATCAGTACATGCTACGAAAAGTACGCTCTGGCTGAAAAATACAAGTGACAGCCTAAGCTTCGTACATTCGAGGTCGCCATTAATTATAACACACGATTAGTGTCGACAAGTTGAGAATACTTGTGCAAACTCGGGTCTTCCATAGCCTCGAACTGCACACGGGTCATCAACCTGTGCCTTGACCTACAGTACTTATATTAATATTGGGGAGCTGAGAATCCTTGTGCAAACTCGGGTCTTCCATAGCCTCGAGTCGCCTCTGCGGAGTTCTCTCTCGAACTTCCCCCTTAACCTACAGTACTTATATTAGTATCGGGGAGCTGAGAATCCTTGTGCAAACTTGGGTCTTCCACAGCCTCAAGTCGCCTCTGCGGAGTTCTCTCTCGAACTTCCCCCTTAACCTACAGTACTTATATTAGTATCGGGAAGCTGAGAATCCTTGTGCAAACTCGGGTCTTCCATAGCCTCAAGTCGCCTCTGCGGAGTTCTCACTTCCCCCTTAACCTACAGTACTTATATTAGTATCAGGGAGCTGAGAATCCTTGTGCAAACTCGGGTCTTCCATAGCCTCGAGTCGCCTCTCAACTTCCCCCTTAACTTACGGTACATAATATGAATGTACAGGCCCTGGACATAATGTGTCTTGTGGGGCCAACAAGTGAGACGTCAGGTCTACACTCACTTCACCACTATCCTGTCTCTCAACTGACTCAGAGATTACAGGTGTGGTTACAAACGGCACAGGAAGGGCATGTCCATGATTAGTGGTGTTACTTTGACACACACTGCAGGAACAGACAAAACTATCTATGTCTCGTCCCATCCCTGGCCAGAAAAAGTCAGCTCGGATACCGCCCTGGGTCTTCCTTTTGCCCATGACCTCCTGAGGCTGAACAATGACCCCATTGTAACACTGCTAGGCGGTATTTGGCGGGAACGACAAACTGCAGTCGAACCTCGCCCTCGGGTGTTCGTGACTCACGGTAGAGCCGTCCTTGTTTGCGAAGGAACTTGGCTCGACCTCCCCGTGAATACTTAATCACTCGACCCTTTTGTTTGTTCCGCACGGCAGCAAGTGTCGGGTCAGAATGTTGTTCTTGTACAACAAGTTGACTACACATCAGATCTTGCGGCGATTCAATGATCACTGGGGTGACACTGTCTGGAGCCTCAGTCATGGCTCGTGTTACCGCAGCAGCCGAAGTCTGAGCAGCGTCATCATTGGAGCAACTATCCTTGGCTCCATAAATATTTCCAATGATGAGGTCAAATAAAGGTTCTGGCATGACAACTGCAAGTGTCGTACCAGTATAAAATGGAGATGCCACCTGGATACATGCCTCAGGGAACAATCTCACTGATCCATCAATAAGGTTTGCATGGATCTGTCGACCTGTGTACTGCTCAGGCCGAACTAGACTCTGCTTGACAGAGCAACCTGAGGAACCATTATCTCTCAGGACCTTCACAGGAATGTCTCCCACAAACCCTTGCTGAACAAGGAAGGTACTGTCACCTGTGGGAGGGCCTGTGGAGGAAGCAGCTAGCCACTCATGAGGCTGCTGAATTGATGCGGCAAACATTGTGCCTTGACAATTATATTGGGAAGATGGAACATTGGCCATCTGTGGAGGGGGATTCACTGTCACTGTGGGACTAGTGAACTGTGGGGAAGTACCCATACTGGTAGGGACGTGACCACCGTGCTGCTGCTGAGGAATGAAGGCTGCATTCGCTTCCTGCCTCTTTTGAGCTGGTGGTGAAAAAGTTTGTCCCGACGGTCGGTTGCGTGGCTGATACTGTTGCTGGTTAGGGTACTCGTTGTACCTCTTCCACTCAGGTTTCTGAGTGTTTTGCCCCTGGTCCTTCCACTGCGGTTTTGGACCTTGGCCATTATTCTGAGAATGGCCTTGTTGCTGGGGTTCAGTCTGAGACAGCTTCCCAGATTTGGCACTATCTTTTCTGCTCCAGGTGTTTTGCTTACGAGTTTGATACCCGTATGCAGTGAAATACGCGTCAGCCTTTTCTGCCATTTGGCTGGCATCTTTCACCTGGCAGATCTTAAGCTGTGCTATGAGCTCAGCAGGCCACGACCTCTCTAGCTGTGTACGCAGCATAAGGTCAATTATCCCCTCATGCGTGGAAGGAGTTTCATCTTTCTCCATCCACTCATTTAAGTAAGCTGTGAGACGATCAAGGAACTGAACAGCTGTCTCATTGTCTTGGAGACGAGCTCGCATGAACTGAACTTTGGCGTCGTCTACTGTGAGACCATACGCCTTAATGAGTGCAGCTTTCATCATCTCATATGTGAGATTGTCTCCACGAATTCTGTGGAGAATATCGAGGGCAGGGCCCTCAAATAGGCTAAGAAACTGAAGCCGCTTAGCTGCCTCATCCAGTTGATACATGTCTGCCATGTCCTCAAAACGAGCTATGTACGGCTCGATTCGCTCGCCTTCCTTGTATGAAGGAAGTTTAATGCGTGGGGTCACCAGGACATGTACAGGGAGAACGCTCGTGGAGCTTGGACCAACTGCACCAGACGCGCCTGAAGCCAAGGAATCTTGCTTGAGCTTCAGCACTTCAAGTTCATGTTTTTCTCGTGCCTCTCGTTCGGCACGTTCATATTCGCGTTGTTCCCGCTCGTATTCCCGTTGTTCTCGCTCGTATTCGCGCTCCTTTTCGCGTTCCTCACGCTTTTCTCTCTCGTATTCGCGCTGGATCTTATGCTCTTCACGGGCATCATTCTCACGCTGCTGCTCCTGATTATGCCGTGAGAGTATATACTCTTTAATTTCGGTTGGGTCCGAAAGACCCATTTCTTTGGCTTCCTGTAAAGATACAGTAGTAGCCATGGCGCTAATTTATTAAGCAAACGAAACTGAGTACTGACTGCTTCGCAAACAAATGCTAATAATACAAATAAAGAATACAGACACAAGCTAGTGGTGACCAGTCTTATCTAGTTAACTGGCAAAGAATAAATAAAAAATGTAAATGACTGGGAAGACTCAATAATAACCACAATGGGTACGGCGACTTCCCAGGAGCGAATAAAATCGTCTGGCGTTACCAAAAATAAAGTACTAAATAGAGTTAAATACTCTATGGATTAATAAAGCAAAAATTCACTTGCTAAATTAACGGTAAACACCAGTAAACTTGTGCCTATAAACTTTAATGATAAATTCCTAAATATGAACGAGTGAGTACTATCTCATGAATAGCTTTAGAGCTAGGAGTTAATATCCTGGCGAGGTCGCCAATTGTCACGGGGTTTTTTAAAATATCACGGTCGTTTTTAAAATAAAAGCTAATAATTATTTAATTGATAATAATATTCTATCTATTCTATCTATAGCCCGACGCCCTAATCCCGCAAAGGGTGGCCACAGACAAAACGCCTCCAAGTCACTCTGTCACCCACCATTTGACTCCCCTCCCCCCAACTCACCCCCCCTCCCTCATATACCTCTCAACTCCATCCCTCCACCTCATCCTCGGTCTACCCCTCCCTCTCCCTCCCTCCACCTCACCTACATACACCCTCTTAGTCAGTCTTTCATTCTCCATCCTCTCCACACGTCCAAACCACCTCAGTGTATTTCTCCTAATCTTTTCAACCACATCCACATCTACCCCACAACGTTCCTTCACTTCTTCATTCGTCAACCTGTCCCTCCATGTCACTCCACATGCTCCTCTCAAGTAACTCATTTCCACTGCTCTCACTCTTGACTTGTTCCCCTCTTGCAAGGTCCACACCTCGCTTCCATACATCAGGGTAGGGATCACAATACCATCATGCAGTGACTTCTTAACTTCCATACTCACCTCCCTATTTCTCATCACTGCTTTCAGTGTGCCAACAACCTTCTTTCCCTGCTGTACCCTTTCATGTACTTCATCCCCCAAAGTTCCATCCTTACTCATCACACTACCCAAGTACTTGAATGCACTCACATTCTCCATATCCTCACCATCCAACCTCACTGCACACTCTGTGACTTCATTCCTCTCAAACACCATAACTTTACTTTTGTTTACATTAACTTTCAGCTTCCTCCTCCTACACACTGTCCTAAATTCATTCACCAAACCTTGCAACTCCCATTCATCTTCACTCAACAATACTGTATCATCAACAAACAGCAACACCGGAAGCTTCCAGATCTCACCCTCATTCATTAGGGCCACCCCCACATCCACTGCCCTACCTTGTACCTCCTTTACGACCCCATCCATAATAATATTCAATAATATTAAAGAGCAGGGACAATGATTGTCTTGCTAAATCAAACAACGATTCTCTAAGAACGAGAATTTATAAACTTTCTCTACAGTACACAGCAGAGACTAATCACTCAATTGCTGTTTATTAGTACTGTAGCCTCTGGAGAAAGTTACTTCACCCCTGACAATAAATAACTAATACTAACAATAGTACCAGGTTCTTGCTGATGCTTAACTCCTAGGAGGCACAACGGATTTTAAGTTTAATACACAAGACTGGCCTAAGTACCAGTTATGAAAGGCAAACGTTTATGCAAGCTAGGAGCTATAAGAGAAATAAGCTTAATTATGGAGAAATGAAACAAGAGTTTACTTTACATTAAGCTCAAGGAAAAAAACTGTTAAATTTATTGATTACAAAAATAGATTTAACGTTACATTTCAAATCAAATAAATGAGATCGCACTCACTCACTCACTCACAAGCTAAATTCTTACGCCTAGGAAAAACACCTTAATTAAACCCTTAAGACTAGGGAAATACAAAAAGGAAATACTGGTCGATGAATGCGATGTATCACCAACTAAGGTGGGAGTCTGGAGACTGTACTAGTGGAGTCTGGGTGCTGCTGAACCTCTCTCTCTCACTTCTGGAGCACAGAACCCCTCTCCGTCACCACAAACGCTCGACTGAGTAAGTCGTGGGAAAAAAAGGAGGGAAGCACTAGGCCGCATTTTTCTAACAGTTGAGGCAAGCAGGGGTGAACAATAAAGAAACAATAGTATCGCTCAGTAGAGCACTTAATGACGTGCATTAAATCGGTCACTTTTGAAACTGTGACGAATGTTTTGAAAAGTATACCCCAAAATGGAGAGAGAAACGGTTAACTGAGCGATACACAGAGAGTTTTCCACTAATAGTTCGTGGCTTCTCACAAAAGGGAAATGTCGCGAATTTGATTCGTGACAGAGCTGTTGGAATATTGAAATCTGTTTGGAATAATAATATGCTTTCGGTACATGCTAAAGTGAAAATTTACAAGTCCATGGTTAGACCAATTTTAATATATGGGCATGAGTCATGGTACAGTATGTCATGGGGTTTTTGGGATTATGCAATAGTAAAGAATAATATTCAATAATATTTGATAATTTAAAATGTTACTTGAGAACAGGACAATGAACTGACTTGTGAAAATCAAGTAATGATTACTTTATGCCGCCTTATTTCGCCGATTCTCTAAGGACGAGAATTTATAAACTTTCTCAACAGTACAGTTTGGGGGAGGCGGTGGCTGAATCGGTAGAGAGGCGGCCTGCAGTCCTGATGGACCCAGGTTCGAATCCCGGCTGGGGCAGGGAACAGTTTAAGGATTTGAATTTCATTAAAAAAAGCAGACTTTCCTGATCTACCAGATGACCTGCCGACATGTCGTAAAAATACCCCCGCTAATACCAATACACCAGTCCTATATGAGACAGCCCTAGCATGTATTCAATATGGACGGTGGGTGTTAGCGCCGAAGTGGTGACATGTGGAGGTGTAGGAGGACTACTGGGCCTTGGGATAGGCTACTGCCCCCGAGATATAGGCCCTGAAGCCTTTGCCCAGAGTCGGACACATACAAAAAAAAAAAAAAAAAAAAAACATAGCAGAGACTAATTACTCACACATGCTGTTTATTGGTACTGTTAGCGTCTGGAGAAAGTGACTACACCCCTGACAATCAATAACTAATGCTATGAATGATAAGCAGGTTCTTGCTGGTGCATTAACTCCAAGCTGCACAACGGATATAAGTTAATAAAAAGGACTGGCCTTAGTACCAGTTATGAATAATGCAGTGTTTATGCAAACTAGGAGCGATAACTAGAAAAAGCTTAATGTGGAGAAATAAAACACGAGTTTACATTACATTAAGCTCAAGGAAAAAGAACTGTGAATTTATTAATTACAATGAAACAAATTTATGTTACATGTTTCAAAATGAATTCAAAAATAAGGAAAACACACTCACTCGCTCACTCAAAAGCTAAACTCTTAAGCCTAGGAAAATACGGAAAGAAAATACTGGTCAGAGAGTGGGCTAAGCGGAATGGACTGGGCGTCGTTGCTGAGGAAGGACACTGCCACACATGCTGAACCTCTAGCCGATTCACACTAGGTGGGGATTCAGGAACTCGTTGTACACACGCTGCAAGCTGGGCCAACAAACCTAGTCCCATGGCGCTTTAAGTCTGACTAAATTCAAATTGTGAGAGAGAGGCGAGGGCAGGCTGCACTTGCTAACGGCTAACACAAAGAAAGTGAGTGAAACACGCCCAAAATAAATCACTCAGCAAAAGCGCTAATGTCGCGCGCAAGGACGATCACTTATGAAACAGTGAAAAATGTTCTGAAAACACTCCTGATCGGGTGAATACGTGGCGGTTGACTTAGTGATACTTATGGGAATTCACTAGAATTCGCAGTTTCCCACCAAAGTTCAATGTCACGAGTTTATTTAGATTGAGAATCGCACCAACTCGTGACACAGTACAATTGCAACAGATCAGAAAGTATTAGGATTTTAGAATAAAATACTGAAAAGGATTCTTGGGGTAAAGTGGCAAGACAGTTACAAATGAAAGAGTACGGGATATTACGAGAGTGGAACCAGGTAATGAATATGTGAGACTGTCTTCCTGGAAGTGGCTGGGGCACATATTCCAGAAAAGAAGGCAGTTTAATACAGGATGTGCCAGAGTGGACTGCTAAAGGAAGAAGAGGTAGAGGTAGGCCGAGGGAAACCTGGTTGAGGACAATGAAAAGAGAAGCAGGAGAGGAGTGTTGGTGGGACCTGAAGGAGATGGCAAGAGACAAATATTGGTGGAGAGAGTTCACCAAGGCCCTATCATCCCATGGGGTGCCACAGCAAATGATTGATTAATTGATTGCCAGATACCTTAACCCGTGGCGTCCCGTCGACGTGAATTAACGTCCACTACGTTTTGTCACTGTCAACCCGTTGACATACATAAACGCGAATCAATTGCAAGGTCCCTAATTTGCACAATTTTCAATTTTCGCGAGTGATTTTTGGTACGTATACATGGGACACCTTCCTCTATAAGATGCCTGGCATGGACAATGCCTTACCCAGCATGACCTTCCCCCTCCATGCCATTGTCTCAACAATTCACCTGTTACCAGTGACCTGGCCAGTAAAGCCATGTTATGCCACGGTACGAAATTCAGGGCCAGTGTGATTCCCAATCAATGACAATGTGGAGGACTAACTTTGCATAACATCAGAGGAAATAACAGTCAGAAATGATGATCAGGTAATGTTGCCAAAAAAGGTCAGGTATGTTGATGTGTTTAATGAGTGAAACAATGTTTATATTGCCTATATTACTGTGTGAAAACTAATATACTCTTGTACAACATAAAAATTCGTATCAAGTAAATAAATAAATACCGTTTATGAGTGGTGCGGAATGGTTACCTTCCCATAGAACTCGTTTTCTTTGGAGCCAGCCTAATAGAAAACACAGTAAGGTGAGGAGGTACTGCCTCCTGTATCAAGTATTTTAAACCTCAGGTGAGCGATTTCTCTATGATTTTTCAATGTTTCTCACCAAAAGCGGAGGTTTGAGCTAAAATTTTCCAAATATTGTAGGGATTGGGGGGAGTCAGTGGTGGAAAACTGGTCAGGATGGGGCGGGTTAATCCCGTAAGTGGTGGCCACAAACAAATCTCCTCCATTTCGCCATGTCCAATGCCACTTCCCTACCCCACTCCCAGCTCACACTCCCCTCCCTCATATACCTCTCCATTCCGTCCATCTATCTCATCCTCGGCCACCCCCTCACTCACCTCCCCCCTCCGCCTCACCCTCATACACTCTCCTCTTTAGTCTCTCGCTCTCCGTGGCCAAACTGTATTTTAACAGTTGTTTATTTGTCTGTCTGAAAAGAAAGCTATCTTGTACCGACATGTGATATACAGTCGCACTCCTCCTAGGGTGACCCAGAGGAGCATAACCGTAACATTCCCTCGGTTACAGGTGCTATCTCCCTCTCTCCCCTCAGCTGCTCACTCCTCGTCCTGATGCGGTCCTCATGCCTTGGAACGTACCGGCGCAATAACCAGTAACTTCAGCAGACTTCACCATTTTGGCTTTCAACACACTGGGTGAAAGTTATGAGGAAGTCTGGATGGGAAAAATGTTCGTGGGCTGACTGTCAAACCAGGCTGACTTCCATGAAACGCGAGGCTCAGCTCGTCTTTTGTGATACCCTGATATGTGGCCCAGGTGTTGATGGCTGGAATCTGGTGCGTGTTATGTTTTTTTTTTCCATTTACCTTTTTCTTCTTTTAATGAATATTCACTTCTTTGTAGCTGTACCCCAATAGAATATATAATTTTTATTAAATTCGCTTGGTTAGTTGTCAGTCACGTATTTTTTATCTGTCTAGCTGGTAACTCTGTTGGTGAATGGTTGTGTTGTTTTCTCCCTCTGTCTGTCTGTCTGTCTGTCTGTCTGTCTCTCTCTCTCTCTCTCTCTCTCTCTCTCTCTCTCTCTCCTGTTCCTTGTCACTTCCAATTTTAATCTACTCAGTCGCGCCACTTCCTTTTCCTGTTGGTTCTGGTTCTGACTATTTTCTGTCTCCAAATGATCTTTTTTCCTCTGGCTTTCTTCCTTTCGGTCGTCTTCCACTGAACTGCTCGTTTTAGTACAGTTCCGTGTTTTACTTACGAAGTTCCGTTTGGCGGTTTCCTATTCAGTGTTTTGGTGCTTTATTTATTTTATTTTTTTCTCTCCAGTGTTGTTCATTTGGGCTTCCTTTTATGTTCCCTTCGTCTGGTCATGTTTTGTGTGCTTATATCCCTATCAGTCATAATATTATTCTGTCTGGCTGTGTCCCTTCCAGTTCTATTCTGTGTGGTCATATATCTTCCAGTCCTATTCTGTTCAGTTGTGTCCCATTCAGCCTTATTTTGTGTGGCCATGTCCCTCCAATCATTATGTTTGTGCTTGCGCCCCTTTCAGTCATATTTTGTGTGGTTGTGTCTCTTTCAGTTCTATTCTGTGTGGCTGTGTTCCTTTCAGTCCTCTTCTGTGTGATTGTGCTGCTTTCAATCCTGTTTCTTGCGGCTGTTTCCCTTTCAGTTCCGTTCTCTGGGGTTGTCAAGTCCTTTTGTGAATGGTTGCCCCGGTTTTCAAATCACCGATATTGTATGTAGTTGTTTCCCTATCAGACCTGTTCCGCTTGGCTGTGTATCTTTCAGTGCGGTTCTCCTTTGGTATTAACCATACCACTGTGACCCTCCCTATCTGCCTCCTTTGGTCTGATAGGACTGTGGTTCCTCTTCGAATGTTGGTAGGGAGAGTATGTGCCGGTGTGGGGAGGATATTCTCGTGTACCCCATAGTCAAACTGGGCCATACTTTCGAGGCTTATGGAGAGGTGGTTGCAAGGAGAGTTGCGTCTAGTTGCAGCAGTTCTCAGTACCCAGCTCCTGACCATATTCTACTGATCTCTTTTAGTGTTTCATTTTACGAACTGCAGTGCTGAATATTGTCTTATACTCATTCCTCTAATTATTTAAATGTAAATACATGCATAGTATGAAATGAACAACCATTTTCAAAATCTTAATGTAATGGTAAGCCTATAACCAGGTTCAGAGTTCTCAAGTGCGATAGGAGGAACTATAAATACGGTACTTTGACTTCAACCTTCCTGATGATGATGACCAACTTTTGTGAATCTGATGTGCCAGGTGGGAAGAAAATAGGCATATGGAGGGTAAATAGGCGACATTAAAAACAGAGGTCCATGGGGAACATAGGCATTGGAGGGAAAAAAAAAAAAGTCCATATGAGGAAAAAAAGGCTCATCGTAGAAATTGGTCCAAGGGGAAACTTAAATCCAAATAGGGAATTAGGTCCATGTGGGAAAGTAGGACCATTAGGAAAAGAAGGTCGTGGTGGAAATAGGTTCTTAAGGAAAGCGATAGGTCAGTTGGATAAAACAGGTCCATGGGGAAAATAGGTCTAAGGGGAAAATAGGTCAAAGGGGAAAATTGGTCCATGGAGAAATTGGTCCAAGGGGAAATAGGTTCAAAGAGGAAAAGTGGTCTTTCTGAAGAAATGGGTCCGCAGGGCTCAAAGCGCAACATTGGGCAGTAAATACTTCATATTTTGTCAAAGCTGTTTCCACACGATTCTTATATAATATAACCATGTACGCCGATATTACGAAAATGATCAGTGTCTGTATTTTCAGCTTCGTAATGACTCAAAACTTTCAGGTGGCCAGTTAAATTTTCATAGTCTTTTTAATGATATGTGTAGATTCAGTGAAGCTTATTGGTTTCAGAGATAACACATTTATGGTGCACGGTTTCATTCTGTGCCTTCAAGTAAACTGGTGGCCAATTTGAAAAAGTAACTTAACTTACAAATTACTACTTTTTTATGAGTTTTACAATGATGTGCTTAGATTCGCTTTACCTGTACAGTCTCTGAGATAACACGATTCGGGTGCTGAGCTCATTCTGTATTTCCGATAGTCTACTCAGTCTCTCGCTCTGCTCGCTCGGTCGAACAAACTCTGCACGTATTATCGTAAAGAACATATAACACTGCATGTCTTTACCGCTTCTTGTGAGTGGGTTTTTGTCAGCCTCGTTGTAGAGACAGTTGGTATATCACACCAGGATACACAACGAAAGCGATACTTCAGTCATAATTGAGGAGAGAGAGAGAGAGAGAGAGAGAGAGAGATGGGGGGGGGTCTTCGTCCCACGAGAATGGAAGGTATACCGGAAGTACACAAGGAAGGTTTTCCAATGAGTCCGATAACATCTGACATTGGGAGCATCCACACAAGGTGCCTATGGGGCCAGCTAAGCCCCTCTCTAACTCCTGAGCACCTTACGTGGTGTGAACCTGAGAAATTTGATTCACGTAGTCGAACAGCTTTATGACGTGGACTTCAGCGATAATAAAATGGCAAGCTTGGACATTCAGGTCACTCTTCAATTTATCGAAAGAGGGGGCCATGCAAGCGGCAAGAAGAGTGGAGAATATCATCGATGATGAGGAGCTACTGCCAGTAATGTGCGTTTTGTGAGCGCGTGACGAGCTAGCGAGCGCCATGTTATCAGAATTTCCCTCTGGTATAAAATTATAAGCGGAATCTTTGATATTTAATTGCTTGAGTTGATGCCAAAAAAGAAAATGTGATATGATAGATTGTTTTTTTTTTAATCTAATTTTGTAATTGTGGCATTCACCGATTAAAGCCGAACACTCCCTTGGAAAACTCGATATTTCAAGGGATTCCTACGTCTTTTTGAGTGAATTTTCAGTTGATAACAAAATTTATTGAATGACTGTATCACACGCAGAAAGAATTTCAACTCTGCTTCGCATGGGAGTAAAATTATTATCTGCTTATCGCGACGGTTGGGTCTGGCCGGGCCGGGCCGGGTTTGGTCGAGCCGGGTCAGGCCGGATCGTTCATTGCCAGACTAAACTGAGAGTAAACATTGCTCACTGTCTTCAGTCGTTCGCTCGTAATTACCAAGCTCTGACTGCACTGAACTAATGCTACTGTGTGTTAGGTTCGAAACATTTGCTTGCAGTGGAAAGGAATATAGGCAACACAAGAGTTTAACAATGGGATCGCCATTTTCTGCCGTCATGGCTTGCCTGTATAGGGATGCATTAGACGCGGACTACTGTACGAGAATTATAAGTAGGAGTGCAGCTTGGTTCAGATATATGGACGATGTCTTATTAATTGTACCTAAGGTCACCAATATTTAAAATAAACCGAGAATGTTAAACAACGTGAATGATGACATAGTGTTTACACCAGAAGAAGAGAAAGATGAAAAAACTCCCATTCTCAGATACTACAATATGAGGAACAGAGAAGGAAGCTAAATACACTGTGTACCCTAAGCCAGTGAACAAAAATGATTATCCACTATATCTGCACCCAACGAAAGGACCTAGTCTGAAGTTATGATAGGGCTTTTCCATAGGAAATAGAAAATTTACAATAGTGAGGGCGTTGATGATAAGATTAGATAATAAGAGAAGTCTTCAAGAAGCTAGGCTATCCGGTAGGCATACTGCTAAAACCGTAATGGAAAGAAATTGATATCAATAAATACAAAAGAAAAAATTCCAGTGTCCAAAAAATGACAGTGCGAGGTAGGTATCCGTCCCCAGCTCAGCCATAGTTTCAGGTATATAAAGGGATTTCCAGAAAGCAAGTCTTACGATCGCATCATTTTCAGTACATAGAATAGGAGAGATGGTGAAAATAAAAGTAAATGGAAGTAAAAATGAAAACAATGTAGTATACAGCATACAGTGCAGTGGATGCTCGAAAACATACGTAGGGAAAACAGGGGGAGAAATGGATACAGTGATGGCAGAACATAAAACATATGTTCAGTGTCACAGACTATTCAGCTCCCTGGTCCTGCACATAGGTTAGCATAATATTTTGCTCATGTGGGAAGAAGCTACAGTCATTGACAAAGATCTGAATAAAAAAAAAAATGAGAGAAATGTTGCAAGCAGCTCACATTTATGTATTTGTGTAACCAACCAACGAGATGGGTTTTTCAGTAAGAATACAGTAAGAATAACACTAATGTCGAAATCAGGGGAGGGGTAGGACGCCAGGATTATCGTGGACCTAGAGGCAGCCAATCAGGTTGCTCCACGAGGAGGGGGAGAGAATTTCCAGAGGGATTAATGTCTTGGCACTGTCACTTGTTGTTCAGTCTCTTTGAAGTTGGGCTCTGTTTAGCTCGAAACAATAGAGAAAAAAAAGAATTCAGGCTTCAACTTGGGTCTCTCCCACTCAACATTTCCAGTTGTCACAAGGGATCATCTAGATCTGCAGGTATCGTGGAGAATCACTTTCCTTCCCCTCCTATAATCTTTTCTTCACAACTCTGCAGAGCCTCCTCTTTGGTTGCTACCCTGTCACGTCCATCCTTGTTTTAATACAGGTTGTGATCTCTTATTCTCTCTCATTTTTTCTCCCTCACCTTAGCACTATCCTCAGTCTCTCCCAGTTTCAATAGTTATCCCTCAGATTTATTGAATCACTCATCCTTGCTGTCACACCATCATACGTGCATTTCTGAATGCCCTCAGTCTGCCTTCTTCATCCTCAATATGATCATAGCATAACCATCAGTGTCGTATTCTCTCTCTCTCTCTCTCTCTCTCTCTCTCTCTCTCTCTCTCTCTCTCTCTCTCAGTGAACTAATAGTTGTAGGTTATATCGTTACTGTACACTGCTAACATCAGTACATCGGGAATAATGAAGACGGCAGGATATTAATACTGACGAAGGGATCACTTGCTGAAGAGTGAAAGCTGTGTGGTTCTGAATGCTGAAAATATAGCATAGTAATATTGCAGTTTACTTATAAATGTTTGAAATGTGATGTATTTATACTGTGGGTTAATTATTATCTCCAGTGTTCTTTGAAGGAAGCGTTGCCATTTCTTTTCGGTATTTGCTATTGCACTCAGTCTTTCCAGTGAGAGGACACGAGGTGATGATAGGGGCTGTGGTGGGTGAACGGAGAGAGACTTACCTTATATCATCCTCATGCTCTCCCCTACATCTCTCATTAGGTTGGGTAATAGGCTGTTGCTCCAGTGATTGTATTCGAAGACATGGGCCGCTCTGAGCTCACCCTCATTCTCCTTCCACTTCCTCTTTTTTTTTTTTTCATTTCTTGGCGTCCCTCTTATCTTTTTTCCCTGCCCAGCACCACTTCGTCTCACTCTGTCTCGCTTTGCCCGCGACCCAGATGCTCCTTTGCTTCCTCCTCGTCGCTTCCATTCTCGTTTTTACCGTGTCTCTTCCCATTCTCTCCGCAATATGCAGTGTTGTTTCTCTCCTCTTGAAGTTTGCTTTCCCAGTCGTAACCTGGCAACCTCAGTGTCTTGTGACTCAGCTGCCTTCACTATACAGCGAGCCCTTTTGTTTCCCTTCCCTGTTCTCACTTTCTCTCCCTCACTTGCAATGGCTCTCATCTTTCCTCTCCCAATTCTACAGAGGGCGGTATAAATTGCAGTTAGGAAGCTTACTCACACCTCTTCCTTACTGATATATTTCTGATTCTGTTCCGTTACTTGAGTCTAGTGTGTTACTCATGCAGTCTCTGTTGGCATTTAGAACTTATAAGAACCCAAAGATAGGATGTTAATGTGTAGTTTGGAAAATAAATCTCCAAGGTAGAGGTACTACGAAGTCTTCTTAATGGACGAGAAATGGGCCGAATTTCTCCTATCTGGAGTTCCATTTACAGGTTCCCTTCTCTTTTCCTTTCCGTCTCCTTCTTTTCCTGTTAATAACATTCAGTGTCATATCCTGACTCCTACAGCTTTGATTTCAGTATTATTTTGTGATTATTGTGGTGTGTGCGTGTGTGTGTGTGTGTTTTACCTTTATAAGTATGACGTCTATATCTCCTTGCCTGCGAATATTCACCTTCCAAATGACTCCGCGTAATCTAGACGAATTGGACATGGTAAGATGTGTCGATAGTCTAATACCACTTAACATTTTTGGAAACCAGCTGATGGTTTGGAGGTGCCTTGCTCACAAATACTATCTTATTCAATTTGCTAGACTATAATTCCCCTACATCCATTGTGACGATATGTAACGGTATGCTTCATCATTACATTCACCTGCAAATTAATTACAAGGATGATACTACTCAGATAATTATATCTATCTATCTAGCTATATACCTAGGCTGCTTCCCCCAAGGAATGGGAGGTAGCCGAGACAGGACGACACACTCTCCATTTACTCATCCATTCAAACACATTCATTCGCATCTTAGCCCCAAAGGGAGAACGGACAGATCCTCACCACACCACACCGCACAAGGGTCAACTGCGCAATGCAATCAGTGACATCCGCAGCAGGGCCCGACAGCAGAACTGGTTTACCCCTGCCACATCATAACAGACCCATCCCCTTACCCGCACCTGACCTGACTAGCTGATCAGACCAAATGAGGGAGAATATCCCCTCAGGGCTGCGTCATCACTTATTCACAATTTCTCTCCATTTATTTCTGTCACGCACAGCCACTCTTCCTTGCTCAACAGACATCCCTCTTGCATCCAGCGCTCTCTTCACACTGTCCATCCATCCTATTCGTGGTCTCCCTCTCAGCCTTACACCTCTCACATCAGATCTAGTTATCTTTTTCACCAATCGCTCATTATCCATTCTCTCCATATGCCCAAACCATCGCAACACCCTCTGCTCAACTCTACCAGCCATCTCCCGAACAACTCCAGTTCTCCTTCGCACTTCATCATTTCGCACCCGATCCATACGCGTCACTCCACACATACTCCTCAGACACCTCATCTCCATTACATTCAAACTTTTCCTCTCTGCTACACCCATATTCCATGTTTCAGCCCCATATAACGCAGTCGGTACCACAACACCCTCATACAGCCTTCTCTTTACATCCATTCTAAGCGAACGACATTTAAACACCTTTTTCATTCCTCCCAGCACCTTTCCTACTTCATTTATTCTAAACTTCACTTCTGCATCTATTCTTCCATCCACAGCAACATGTGACCCTAGATATTTAAAACACTCTACCTCCTCAAGCAACTCACCATTCAAAACTATATTCATCCCCCTACCATCTATCAACCTCGTACACTTCACTTTACTCTTATTCTCATTTACTTTCAATTTCCTCCTTTCACACACCCTTCCAAACTCCTCTACCAACTGTCTCAATCTCTCCTCTGAATCAGTCACCAGTGCAGTATCATCTGCAAACAGCAGCTGCTTCAGATTCCACTCTACACCATCAACATTTACCAGACTCAGACCACCTAAAACTCTTGCATTCACCTCCCTTACAACACCATCCATGTAAATATTAAACAACCAAGGCGACATCACACATCCCTGTCGCAGCCCCACTCTCACGGGAAGCCAATCACTCACAGCATTTCCCACTCTTACACACGCTCTACTATTTACATAAAAACTTTTCACCCCTTTTAGTAACCTACCATCAAGTCCATATAATCTTAAAACAGTCCACAAAGCCTCTCTATCAATTCTATCATACGCTTTCTCCAAATCCATAAATGCCCAAAACACATCCTTGCCTTTCGTTAAATACTTTTCACACACTTGTCTCACAGCAAACACCTGATCAACGCATCCCCTCCCTCTCCTAAAGCCACACTGCTCATCACCAATCACTCCCTCTGTACCCTCTCTAACTCTCATAATTAACACTCTGCCATAGACCTTACCTACAACACTCAACAGACTTATACCCCTAAAGCTAGTACATTCATACTTATCACCCTTGCCTTTATACAACGGGACCACACAAGCACTTGCCCAGTCAATTGGCACCATACCTTTCTCAAAGCACACATTCAACAATCTTACTAACCAGTCAACAATAGTCACTCCACCACCCTTCAGACATTCCACAGCACACCCATCCATACCTGCAGCTTTCCCTGTTTTCATCTCCTTTAC
This sequence comes from Coenobita brevimanus, assembly GCF_032717465.1. Classification (NCBI taxonomy): domain Eukaryota; kingdom Metazoa; phylum Arthropoda; class Malacostraca; order Decapoda; family Coenobitidae; genus Coenobita; species Coenobita brevimanus. The sequence continues at coordinate 30,348,322 of NC_136959.1, read as the reverse complement.
TGCCTTCTCCACTTCCTCCTTCGTGATCAAAGAATCATTCAACTCTCCCAACACATTTATTCCTTGCACCCTTCCATCCGCCACAATCTCAGCCACCCTTTCCTCCTCTACATTTAACAATCTTTCAAAATACTCTGCCCATCTCTTCCTTACTGCATCCATCTCAATCAACATCCTTCCATCCTCTGCTTTTACTCGTTCTTCCTTCCCAGACTCTCCCTTTTGCACCCTTTTCACCTCCTTCCAAAATATTTTCTTATTCTGTTGAAAATTCTCTGTCAGCCGCCTATCCCACCTCTCATCTGCTGCCACTTTAGCATCACCACAGCCCTTCTCGCTCTATTCCTCTTTTCTTATACCTTTCATATGACATCTCATCCTTCCTCTGCAGCCACACTTCATATGCACGTCTCTTCTCAGCCACAGCCATACTTACTTCCTCGCACCACCGTTCACTTCCTTTTCTTACACCACCACCCACACGTCTCGCACCACACACCCCTTCTGCATGCCCCACCACAGCACTCTTAAACAAGTGCCATTCCTCCTCCACACTGCCATTTTCCCGATCTTTCACTGCGTTCCACTCATCTTTCAATTTCTCCTTGATACTCTATCTTTTTCTCTCTTTTATCCAACTCACTCACTTTCAAAACCTCCCTGCCACACCTAACCCTCCTAGCTCTCACCCATCTCTTACCTACTCTTAACTTTCCCTCCACCAGGTAGTGGTCAGACATACCTCCACCCTCCCCTCTCAGAATTCTCACATCCAACAAAATTCCTATTACATTCCTAGACACAACCACATAGTCCATCAAAGCTCTATCAACAACCCCTTCCACCCTCCTGTCTCACCCATGTATACTTATAAATATCTTTCTTCTCAAACAGCGTATTCCCAATCACCATCTCTCGCTCAACACACATCGCTATCATTCGATCCCCATTTTCATTTCTTCCAGGCTCACCATGCATACCAACTACGCCTTCAACTGCTACATTTCCCACTCTAGCATTCAGATCTCCCATCATTACCACATTCACATTCGCTCCAAAACTCTGCAGACACTCATCAACATCATTCCAGAAAGACTCCTCTCTTGTTAATCCCTTTCACTACCAGGCCCATATGCACTCACAAACACCCACAACTCACGTTCAAATTTCGCTTTCACCCACATCAGTCTCGATGACACCTCCTTCCATTCAATCACACATTGCTGTACTTCCGGACTCACTAACAAGGCCACACCTTCTCTTGCCCTTCCTCTATCAACACCTGACAATCTTCCATTCACACTTCCAAACCTAGATTCCCCCTTCCCTTTCATCTTCGTTTCACTCAAAGCTAACACATCCAACTTTCTTCTCACAAACATTCTCCCAATCTCCTCCCTTTTAGCCTCAATCGTACTACATCCACGCATTCATAGACCCAATCTTCATTTTTTTTTTTTTTAATGCGAGGAAGAAGGAACCAAAGGCCATGAGCCCGCAGTAACAGTTCCCTCAAAGAGAAAAACAAATACAATAGAGAGCCAAATTCAAGATCTGATCATTTTGAGATGCCTGAGCCAAATTCAAGATCTGATCATTTTGAGATGCCTGGACACACTACGTTTGAAAGACTGGAGATCATAGGCAGCAGGAAATACAGACAGAGGGAGACAGTTCCAGAGCTGACCTGTTGCATAAATGAAAGACTGGGAGTAACGGTTAACTCTTGCATTAGAGAGTTGGACAGAAAAGGGATGAGAGTTTGCTGCCATACAGGTGCTACGCTCCCGTCGTAGAGGTGGAGGAATGCAAGCAGACAGTTCAGATGAGCAGTGACCATTAAAATAACGATAGAAAATTGATATAAAGATGCAACAGTGCGGCGACGAGACAAATGTTGAAGGAGTCCAGTAAGAGGAGGAGAGTTAAAGAGACGAAAAGCCACTGACTCCACCTTGTTGAAAAGAGTTGTATGTGGGAGGTCTCCCCACACATGAGAGTTGTACTCTACACAGGGGCAAATAAAACCCATGTATAAAGTCAACAGCTGTGCAGAGGTAAAGAAAGAGCGGAGTCGGCTTAGCACACCCAATCTCTTGGAAGCAGATTTTACAAGAGATGTAATATGATCTTTCAAGATAAGTCCCAAGTAAATGAAACCCCAAGAATGTTCAAGGATGATGCAGGATTAAGCTGAATATTATTAAACATTAGTGAGTATACCTATGGAAGATTTTGTCGGGTTGATAGGCGTAAGAACTGAGTCTTAGATGCATTAAAGACAACCATATTATTTTTACCCCAGTCAGAGATATGAGCCAAGTCAGACATTAGGTGTGCCATAGCCTCATCCCTTGTTTCTTGAAGTAACTGTTGAGATGGGCGTTGCGGGAACCGAATGGAAAGGTGAAGGGTGGAGTCATCAGCGTATGAGTGGATAGGGTTAGATGTACAGCTTAGAAGATCATTGATGAATAAAAGGAAGAGAGTTGGTGATAGGACAGAGCCCTGAGGAACACCACTGTTGATAGATCTAGGAGAAGAAAGATGGCCGTCTACAACAGCGGCTATAGAACGACCAGAAAGGAAGCTAGCGATGAAGGCACAGATAGAAGGATAGAAGCCTTAGGAGGGTAGTTTGGAAATTAAAGATTTATGCCAGACTCGATCGAAAGCCTTTGAGATGTCAAGTGCAATGGCTAAGCTTTCGCCAAAGTCCCGAAAGGAGGATGACCAGGATTCCGAAAGGTAGGTAAGAAGATCGCCAGTGGAGCGTCCCTGACGGAACCCATACTGACGATCGGAAAGAAGGTTGTGATAGGAAAGATGCCTTAAAATTTTTCTATTAAGAATTGACTCGAAAACTTTTGAAATACAGGACGTTAAAGCAATTGGACTATAGTTGAAGGGTTGGGAGTGGTCACCCTTCTTTGGGACTGGCTGAATGAGAGCAAACTTCCAACAAGAAGGAAAGGTACAAGTTGACAGACAAAGGCAAAATAGTTTGCTTAGGCAGGGTGTAAGCACAGAAACACAGTTCTTGAGAACAACAGGAGGGACCCCATCAGGCCCATATGCCTTGTTAGTACTGAGGCCAGTGATGGCAGAAAATACATCAACTGAAGAAATTTTAATGTCAGCCATGAGGAAGTCAGAGGGGGGAAGTGATGGAGTTACAGCACTGGAATCGTCTAAGGTGGAATTGGAGGAGAAAGTCTGTGTGAAGAGATCTGCTTTATCAGTAGAAGAAATAGCTACAGAACCATCAGAGTAGAAAGGAGGGAAGGACGATGAGGTAAAGTTGTTAGAAAGATTTTTGGCAAGGTGCCAGAAGGAGCGGGAAGAACTCGAGTTGGAGAGTTGAGAGCATTTAGTATGGATGAAATTATTTTTAGTAGAGCGAAGAACAGACTTTGCACGATTCCGGGCAGAAACGTAAAGATTATGTGATTCAGGGGTTGGTTGGCTCCAGTACCTTTTGTAGGCCTTCTCCTTGTTGCGGACAGCATTAGAACAAGCGTGATTAAACCAAGGCTTTCTTGCGTTAGTCAAAGGATATGAGAAAGGAATGTATGCTTCCATGCCCCAGAGAATAACCTCCGTAATGCGCAAGGCACACTCAGATGGCTCACGGCCATGGAAGCAATAATCATTCCAGGGAAAATCAAAGAAGTACTGCCTGAGGGCCTCCCAGTCTGCGGCTCCAAAATGCCACAGACGACGTTTCCCTGGAGGGTCCACAGGCCGTACTGGAGTGATAGGACAGGTTAAGGTAATAAGGTTGTGATCGGAGGAGCCCAACGGAGAGAAAAGATTAACAGAGTAAGCAGAAGGATTAGTTGTGAGGAAGAGGTCAAGTATGTTGGAGCTCTCTCCAAGGCGGTCAGGGATACGGGTAGGGTGCTGTACAAGCTGCTCTAGGTCATTAAGGATAGAAAAGATGTAGGCTTTTTCACCAGGTGGATCAGTGAAAGGAGAGGAGAGCCAAAGGTGGTGGTGAACATTGAAATCTCCAAGAATGGAGATTTCAGAGAAAGGAGAAATGGACAGAATGTGTTCCATCGTAGAAGTAAGATAGTCGAAGAATTTTTGATAGTCAGTAGAATTAGGGGATAAGTAAACAGCACAGATATATTTAGTCAGAGTATGACAGGAAAGCCGAAGCCAGAGTGTGGAGAATTCAGAAGAATCAAGTTCAGGAACACGAGAGCAAGATAAGTCGTTGCGTATGTATACACAACAGCCACCTTTGGCTTTGAAATGAGTAGAGAGAAAGTAGGAGGATACAGAAAAGGGTTTGCTGTCAGTTGCCTCAGACAGCTGAGTCTCCGTTAGAAAAAGAAGGTGAGGTTTAGAGGAGGAGAGGTGGTGCTCAACAGAGCGAAAGTTAGATGAAAGGCCGCGAATGTTGCAGAAATGAAGAAGAAGAGAGTCAGACAGTGGTTCCAGGCACCTCGAGTCGTCACCGGGAGAGGGCAGATGGCGGGGGCATTTATGGTCCCCTCCCCTGGGGACTCCGAGGCTGGGTGAATTGACGCCATTTTTGGTGAATTATGAATAGGAAGTGTAGTGTGTACTGTGCATGTAGTTTGGTGAAGATAGTTAGAGAAATTTGTACTGGAGAGCATGCTGGCCTACTCTCTGTGTAACTGAGACACTGAAAAAGTTCAGCAAAGGGGGATGGTCAGGAACTAGTCCTGAGAGCTGATGAAACGGGAGCTCCAGCACTCCCTGTCATCAGCTTTCCATCCACCTCGGGAGTAACTCCATCCCCCATCCCTTTCTCTGGCCTGTCTCTTTTTAGGAACTAAAAAAACAGAGAAGGGGGTCCCAAGTCCCCTCACCCCGCCCTTTTTAGTCGCCTTTTACGACACGCAGGGAATACGGTGGCAGTATTCTTCCTAACACAACCTGGCCGCAGATTAGTAGTACCACCCCATAGTGCGGCCAGGTTGTGTCCCCCCCGCCACTGGGGGGGACACAACATTCTAGATATAATAAGAAGGTGACTAGATACCAGTACTAGAAAAACCCTCCTTTCCCCCTTAAGCCTTAATTTTATAGTTTCATAATTTCATCATACGGCAGTGACAATTTCTCATAAAATTGCTAGACTATAACAGTATGTACAAGTATATAATGTGTAGGTATGAGTGGTGTGGGAGTAGTATAATCCAGTGCAATGGGTCCCCAGTAACCTCATTAATCTCCCTTAAGGTTATTCCCTCAGCCTTTGTACACCCTGCGACCCTGGAATGAGGTGTGTTGGGGTTATGGGACTGATTTGTGGTGGGGTGAGTTTGGGGGTGTGGTGGGATGAGGGCGAGGATGTGGTGCTGTGTTGTGAGGGAGCTATGATGATGAAGAGGGTGGATGGAATGCGGAAAGAGGGTAGTAATGAGAGAGACTAGTGTTGTGAGAGTGTAGTCGAGGTCCAGTATTTTTCAGGTGATGTTAACGCAATAGTTTACGTTCTACTGAGAGTAAGTTAGGTACACGTTTGTGTGTGGATGTGTTAGAGATACACATTCCACTTAATGTGAAAAAATTATAGCTTGTTCCTCACTTAATTCATCACATTCTCATCTTTTGTACTGTACATGTATCATCCATCCACCAAGACAGATCAGAAAGGAGATACTGTGCATACTTGCATTGCTATTGTTGTCATCAAGTTGGTAATCAGTTAGAATCTAATATCCAGTGTACCTGGTGCAAAGAAATGTTTATTGTGCTTTGCAGATCTACAGTACATGGTGACTCTACATATCTATAGTACATGGTGACTCTACACATCTACAGTACATGGTGACTCAGTACATCTATAGTACATGGTGACTCTACACATCTACTGTACAGTAAGTGGTGACTCTACAGACCTACAGTACATGGTGACTACACGTCTACAGTATATGGTGACTACACGTCTACAGTATATGGTGACTACACGTCTACAGTATATGGTGACTACACGTCTACAGTACATGGTGACTCTACATTTCTACAGTACGTGGTGACTCTACACATTCAGAGTACGTGGTGACTCTACACATCTACAGTAAGTGGTGACTCTACAAATCTACAGTACTTAGTGACTCTACAGATCTAGAGTACATGGTGACTCTACAGATCTAGAGTACATGGTGACTCTACAGATCTAGAGTACATAGTGACTACAGATCTACAGTACGTGGTGACTCTACACATTTACAGTACGTGGTGACTTTACAGATCTATAATATGTGGTGACTTTACAGATCTACAGTACGTGGTTACTCTACAGATTTACAGTACGTGGTGACTACAGATCTACAGTACATGGTGACTCTACAGATTTACAGTAAATGGTGACTACAGATTTACAGTACGTGGTGACTACAGATTTACAGTACGTGGTGACTCTACAGATTTACAGTACGTGGTGACTCTACAGATTTACAGTACGTGGTGACTACAGATTTACAGTACGTGGTGACTACAGATCTACAGTACGTGATGACTCTACAGATTTACAGTACGTGGTGACTACAGATCTACAGTACGTGGTGACTACAGATTTACAGTACGTGGTGACTACAGATATACAGTACATGGTGACTCTACAGATTTACAGTACGTAGTGACTACAGATCTACAGTACGTGGTGATTCTACAGATTTACAGTACGTGGTGACTCTACAGATCTACAGTACATGGTGACTCTACAGATTTACAGTACGTGGTGACTGTACACATTTACAGTACATGGTGACTGTACAAATTTACAGTACATGGTGATTCTACAGATCAACAGTGTGTGGTGAAATCGCTCTAGCCATTTGTCATCACTCTAGCCATTTGACATTCTTGCCGTTTGACATCACTTTAGTCATTAGACATCACTTCTGCCATTTGACATCATTCCTGCCATTTGACATCAGTCTTGCCATTTGACATCAGTCTAGCCATTTGACATCACTCTAGCCATTTGACATCACTCTAGCCATTTGACATCACTCCTTCCATTTGACATCACTCCTGCCATTTAACATCGCTCTAGCCATTAAAACTACTGGAAAATAATACACAATCTCTAACTGGACCACCTCCTCACTATCGTATCACACACGTTAAAAGCGAGCAGTACAAATATTGGAAAACCTTGACCAACTGCAAGACAAACTGAGCACGGCTCACTCAAGACACAGAACTAGCATTGGATAGCACCGACATAGATACTTTTCCAGACACTGACAGAGAGAATCGATACAATAGTCAGCAAATCTCACATCCCGAGTGATGGCAATAAAACTTCTACCCAGACTTCTCCTGAAACAAAACAGCTTCTCAAGGACAAAAACAAAGATTAAGACTCATTCCACCCTAACAGAACTGGAAATTGTGCACAATCAGCGCTACCAGCCATGAACTTATCAAAACACACAAGCAAGAGAACTGGGAAAATTTTGTGGTCACCCTAGGTCACTGAACAAGAAGCAGTAAATTAAAAAAAATAATAATAAAATAAAAAGAAACCTCATTTTACAAACTCATGAAGCCCAACTAAACAATCATGGAACCGTTCTCAGCAAGGAGAAAAAAAATCTGTTAAACTACTGTACGTCAATAAGTCTCAAAAACACAAATCCTCAAACAGAGCTATCACAAAAGACTCATAGAAATCAAAAGAATTATACAAACGAGACCTCCATTTACCTCGCCAAAAGTCATACAATCAATAACATCACAGCAAATCGTAAAGCAGTGGAACCAGAGAAGATCTAAAACATCCTCTTAAATGAACTTGGTTCCACAGCAATAAATACCCTTCATAATATCAAAGAACACCTTCCTCATAACTTCATAAGTGAATAAAACTCCCAGGATGGACTGCTAACCAAACACTCAGCCACCGCCCGCTCCTCAAGGTCAGTTCAATTCACCCCAAATAACTTCAGCAAGAAATGACGAACATTGCGAACCTCACGAACAAACAGTAACAAACATAAACAAATCTCTTGCAACAGTACCAATACTCATCCTAATAAAATAATTTTGGGCAGAAATATGCAAGAATATTTTAAGAAACGGCTGGGAACCTTCTCTCAGATTGACAAGGCCAGGTGCTCTATCAAAACTAAAGCTCTAAATGCAGAACACTATTCAATATATGTTCCACAGGGATCAGTTCCTTGGCCCTAATTGTTAAACATTTTTTTTTTTTTTTTGGCATGACCTACCAAACTCTCTCGCTTCAGTAACAGTACTGTCCAATACCGATGTCTTGGCAGTAGCTTCAAAACACCCCCAAAATCACTAGGAAACTGGCTTAGAGAGAACAGAATAACCGCCTCACCAACCAAATGAACTATCACCCTCTTCACTCCGGACAAACATGTTTCCCTCTTTAACCATCCACTCCTGATAGAAAAAAATTCCCCAAATCCCTGAGACTCATCTTGGACACACGCATGACCTTTTCTCAGCACACAAGTAACACTCACAGGCACTTCTTTTGAACAACAGAAAGAATCCCTGAAACCGCCTCTAAACAAAACAACTTTGAACTACTGTCTCAAGCCGAACTCCAACCTGAACCAGATAAGCATGGATAAGCTTAGAAAAGACAAAGCCTCATGAATAATAGCAGAATGCACCAACTCTGTTCATTATGATCATCCTCATAAAGAAACAAAACTATTCAAAGATCATTATTATGAACGTGAGAGATACTTAATTCATCACTTCAGCACAAAAATTGTACTACGCATCACCTCCCCCCCCAAAAAAAAAAAAAACACACACTGACACTACGATAGTATTTAAGTAACATCGCTCCTCCCCCATTACATTTCACAAACACATAGCTGCATAGCCGTCCAAAACCTTCAGGCATATAACACTTCGTGAACGACTACCAGACATCTACACCTCAGAAACTGTCCTGTCCAGAGAGACAAGTGCATGAGCAAATCTGCCTGCTAGTTATAATCCTTTGCTTCTACAATATCAGTACATAAATATAATAGAACTCACAAATAACCCACTTTGCCCACATCACAATGCAGCCTCCCACACCTCACCCACCACACTAACACAACACAGTCTTTCATCACTGGCTCAACAAATGATCCTTGGGAGCGACCGGTGAGCAATTATATCAATAACAGTAACAGGAACAACAACACCAATAACAATAACAACTTACCGAAACTACCGCAGCTTTCGTTACCCCCATAAGGCCACAGAGAGTCCAAAGTTGCCTGTGTACTTGCTCCGATCCTCCCCCTACCCTAATGCACCAGTTTGCAACTCGGGATAAACGCCTCACTTGCTCTAGAACGAGGCTGCTTGTTTTGTGAATGGTCGAGAGAAAAGGGAATATCTAGCTGGACCACTGCGGTATTTGTCGGTGAAAGTGTTGGGTGAGGAGAATTGGTTTGTTGGGTGCCGTTGTTTTGTGGCTTTGTCAGACTGTCACATATTCGCTTCATTCTCACACACAGGATATATCCCCTTTCACACACACACACACACACACACACACACACACACACACACACACACACACACACACACACACACACACACAATGTCGAGCAAAAATAACACCCTCATTCGCTTTCCAAGTGCGGGTATAATAATCACAGGATAAGTATTATTATTATTGTTGTTGTTATTATTATTATTATTATTATTATTATTATTACCACTACTACTACTGCTTCTACTACTACTACTACTACTACTACTACTACTACTATTACTATATAAAGAATAAGTGATTACGGAATGGGTAACGACAAATGCCGTTATCCGGCAGAAAGTGAAATAAGGAGTCTAATTAATTTGCACAAGACTGTAGGGAAGAGCTGGTAGGCACAGAAGATGAATTGAAAAATTATAGTCGTTAAAAGTGAGAGAGAGAGAGAGAGTAGTAGGAGTGGTAAGGGATGAGGCCGGTATAACTGTGCTGTGGATTACTTCTCAATGGATGTTCAGGCAACAGGCAAGCGATGGTGATATAAGATGAAATGGTTGTCAACAGGAATATAATGAGAACCAGAGTGAAAACGAGAGATTATAATGAGAAAGTTTTTGTCGTCAGTAATATTTTTTTTAAGTCTACTGGCAGCTTGTAAGAAATATTCATACTCAAATGCAACATTGCTGAACCCTGTCTCTCTTCGTCTCATCAATCGTTTCTATCCCTCTCTTCCTTCATATATTCTGGATTCTTTCTCATCTCACTGGTATCACCATACTCTTTTTACTCTAACCTGGCCTAATATTGACATCTATTTTGAGTACTGAGCACTATAAGCAGATTAATAGATGATTATGACGCTAGTCACGAAGAAGTGGTATGAAAAGGGTGCAGAGTCACAACACTGTCTTCTTGTACCATCAGGCTATGTGAATAAAGCTACGAAAGACGATCATTAAGGCCAAGGTGAAATTACTGTAGCAAACTGACAACGTAACGTGACGTAGCTGATTACAATAAACACTAACTTCAACCAGCCTATAACCTAACCAGCAAAATGACACCTATGTTATCCCAGCCTAGCCTCACTTACGGCATCATATATTTTTCCACATCACGCTAGGGTTATGGGGATGAGTGTGATAATCCCTTTGTTTATGACTGACCCCTGTGATCAGATGGATTGCTGTCCACGGTAATTGAGGGGTTGTAATAATGGGTGAGAGCAGTGGAAATGAGTTATTTGAGAGGAACCTGTGGAGCAGTGTTGCCACACTTTTAGATGGGAATTAGCGTACCGGCTCTTCAAAATTATCGTTTTCTCCGTTGGAATTATCGTACATTATCAAAATAATTTTTAGAGTGTTTAAAAATCTGAAGTATTTTAAAACTGTCGCTGATACCTTGGTGTATTTACTGAAAATTTACCCATTACAATTATCTTCATCAATACCGTAATTCTGTAAGATACTGATGTTTTCTTTGGTTTATATTTATCACTTTATTTTGTATAAGAATTAGGCCATACCATGAAAGTCTCAATTATAGTAATATATTCATATCCTTCACTACTAAAATAATGTTACAAAAATTACCCTTTGTGCCACTCTAGGAAATCAGTCTGACTAGCAGCATAATGCGGTCCATAGAACTTTAATAGATAACTCTTAGAAATGTACTTCCTCTTGCAGATGATAACTCAGCAATAGCATGAAAGAAGTATTTTCAGTGATCACCATTACATTAGTCCTTAAGATCACTCATCTGTCAAGCTGTGGAACAACTGTGCATGATCAGCAATGCATGCCACAAAATTTACTGCCATGCTAACTGTGAGGTATCGTACAAACCGTACGATAATTGAAAATGACCATCGCTACATCGTACCAGGGCAATATTATCGTACATATACGATAATTATCGTACGATGGCAACACTGCTGTGATCACATGGAGAGACAGACTGACAAATGAGGATGTGAAGGGAGGCGTTGTGTGGTGTGGATGTGGATGTGATAGGAAGCGTTAGGAGAAACACTCTGAGGTTGTTTGGCCGTGTGGAGAGGATAGAGAGTGAGAGACTGACGAGGAGAGTGTATGTGAGTGAGGGTGGAAGGGGGGAGAGGGATGGGGAGGCCAAGGATGAGATGGAGGGATGGAGTGGAGAGGTTTGACCGGTATATGAGAGAGAGGGGATGTGAGCTGCGAAAGCAGAGTAGTGAAATGTCGAGGGAAAGGGTGACATGGAGGCGATTTGTTTTGTGGCCACCCCACTTACGGGATTAAGGGTGTCTGGCAATAGATAAATAGAAAAAGTGGGTGACAAGAGGGTTTGGACTGTCCCGTGGTTCATAATCATCTGTGACGAATGACATACATATAATTCAAATATTATAGACTATTAATCATTATATCGATCTAGCTATTTCTTGCATATTTAACATTCTTTCTGTGTAAAAACCTGCTAATATCTCATGTATAATTCTCTATAATTGGCCCAGTGGTCTGTCTCTTATTACTGATAGTCCAATAATCCCATCTGTTTATATACTTACCCTACCTCCATCCCTCTTAGTTCTCTTTCATACTTAGCCCATTTTGTCTGTCTGTCCATTACGTATACATTGATTCTATCCTGGAAGCTGTTCATTAACCAGTCGATCTTTTATAGAGGTAGCTGTTTCTATGTCTATTATTGGGAATTTAGTTGCAGAGAACACTGTGCTGTCTATTAATATTCTCTCTCTCTCTCTCTCTCTCTCTCTCTCTCTCTCTCTCTCTCTCTCTCTCAGTTAAACGTTGTTTATCCATACAAGAGTCTATCAAATCACTTATTCTCATATTATCAATGCACGGCATATGTTTGCATCGATATTTTATGCCAAACTATAGGACCAATATTCAACAGTATAAACAAAATTCATGTTTTTCTTTTTTATTCATGGATGTAATAACGTACCGTATTCATGGCAACTGTAATAACGTACTGTCTATCAGCATATTCATCAGTCCCATTGGACTCTTGGATTTTTTTTCTTTTTATGCAAAGGAAAAAGAAAGAACCAGAGGCCAGAGCCCGCAAACTGCTCCTTCCATAAAAAAACAACAACAACAATACAAAAAGAGAACCAAATTGAAGATCCGTTTCGCATTTCAGAGATGCCCTGGACACACTGCGTTTGAAAGACTGGAGATCATAGGATGTAGGAAATAGGATTCATATTAGTATTCTCCATTTTTTATTGTCAGCCACCCGCTTGTTACGTTCTTTGTCTGGAAAATGGCAGTAGGAAAGAAAATCGTATGTGTTGTTGCATGAAATATACAGTAACAGGGGATAGGTAATAATATGAAGTCGAAATTTAGAGGAAGCTGACATTAGGAGACACATAACTGGATCTCCAGAATTACAATACGAGAAACTCAAGCAGACCGAGAAACAGAGCAGAATAAAGCAGTGCCCACCTTTGCAAGTCTGAGAGAGAGAGAGAGAGAGCAGAAGAGAGAGAGAGAGAGAGAGAGAGAGGTGGATTTGGAGCTTTTAAATCGGTGATGCTGCCTAATTGCCGAAATTAATTCAGGGGTTGAACTTCTCTTTGTGAACACTACCACGAGTGTCCGCAAGATAAAAGTTTTTAGGAGAGAGAGAGAGAGAGAGAGAGAGAGAGAGAGAGAGAGTTGATAGTACATATTGCATTCAGCTGTCATTTTGAACCCGCGGACCCGTTTATCGATATTCCTATTTTCACTCGTAGAGATAATTTTCATATGAACCATTTTTTCCCAACAGACCTCTTCTTCACATGGACCAATCCACCAACATGAACTCATTTTTACCCATGAGCCTTATTTTACACCCCCGGAGTTATTTTCCATTACTTCTTATGGTAGTGCTGCCTACTTGCGATCCATCCACACTTTATCACTATTTTCTGCGTCTACCCTCCTCTCTTCGCTTTTCCTTACCATCTTTTTCCTGTCATTTATTACTCTTCTTTCCTGTTCAAGGTGGCTTTACATTGAGCAACAAGCCAGGTGGTTTCCTGTAAGCCAGGAAATCATTTACAACGCTGGCTGGTATCCATATAACCAACCGATACGTGTTCCTACATAACCAGGAAGTGGGTTGAAAGTGGAGGGTTGATGCCCCTCCCCGTAAAACAACTAGCTCAAAGTCATACGGCCACCGCTTATGGGATTATGGCGTCTGGCAATAGATAGATAGTTATTTTTCTCATAGATCAATTTTTCCAATGGGCCCATTTGCCCTTTTGATGTATATTCTCCATGATCCTTTTCTAATCATAACAAAAAAACAAACTTCACAATCCCACATACCATCACAGAGGCTTAAGAACGTCTAAACCAAATATACTAAAATCGACGGAAAATAATATAGATTAAAAAAATTGTCACCTGAGCAAAAGAGAGTGGTAACAGATTTGAATATGCTCTTACCTGAATTCGCCCCCAATTATGATCAATGAAATTCCAGAGACCAACATTTCTGGCAAGGAAGCACCTTTCATAATGTAGCGATGACTGATGCTGCCTTGATGAGAATCGGGTCG
>NC_136959.1:30288779-30334186 GCF_032717465.1 Coenobita brevimanus | reverse complement strand
ATGTAAAAAATAATAATAAAATAAAAAGAAACCTCATTTTACAAACTCACTGAAGCCCAGCTAAAACAATGAAAGTGGAACCAAGTTCCTCTAGCAAGGGGGAAAAAAATCTGTTAAACTATTGTACGTCAAATAAGTCTCAAAAACACAAATCCTCAAACAGAGCTATCACAAAAAGACTCATAGAAATCAAAAGAAGAATTATTCAAACGAGACCTCCATTTACCTCGCCAAAAGTCATACAATCAATAACATCACAGCAAAATCGTAAAGCAGTGGAATCCAGAGAAGATCTAAAACATCATCTTAAACGAACTTGGTTCCACAGCAATAAATACCCTTCATAATATCAAAGAACACCTCTTCCTCATAACTTCATAAGTGTATAAAACTCCCAGGATGGACTGCTAACCAAACACTCAGCCACCGCCCGCTCCTCAAGGTCAGGTTCAATTCACCCCAAATAACTTCAGCAAGAAATGACGAACATTGCGAACCTCACGAACAAACAGTAACAAACATAAAGAAATCTCTCTTGCAACAGTACTAATACTCATCCTAATAAAATAATTTTGGGCAGAAATATGCAGAATATTTTAAGGAAACGGCTGGGAACCTTCTCTCAGATGACAAGGCCAGGTGCTCTATCAAAATCTAAAGCTCTAAATGCAGAACACTATTCAATATATGTTCCACAGAGGACTCCAAGTTCCTTGGCCCTAATTGTTAAACATTTTTTTTTTTTTAGCATGACCTACCAAACCCTCTCAAGCTTTAGTAACAGTACCTGTCCTATACCGGGATGTCTTGGCAGTAGCTTCCACAACACCCCCAAAATCACTAGGAAACTTGGCTTAGAGAGAACAGAATAACCGCCTCACCAACCAAATGAACTATCACCCTCTTTCACTCCTGGACAAACATATTTCCTTCTTTAACCATCCACTCCTGATAGAAAAATTTCCCCAAATCCCTGAGACTCATCTTGGACACACGCATGACCTATTTCTCAGCAACTTTAAGTATCACTCAGGGACTTCTTTTGAACAACAGAAAGAATCCCTGAAACCGCCTCTAAACAAAACAACTTTGAACTACTGCTCTCAAGCCGAACTCCAACCTGAACCAGATAAGCATGGATAAGCTAAGAAGAAAGACAACAAAGCCTCATGAATAATAACAGAATGCACCAACTCTGTTCATTATGATCATCCTCATAAAGAAACAAAACTATTCAAAGATCATTATTCATGAACGTGAGAGATACTCAATTCATCACTTCAGCACAAGAATTGTACTTATGCATCACCTCCCCCCCCCCCCCCAAAAAAAAAAAAAACTTTGGAGGCACTACCAGAGTATTCAACATCGCTCCTCCCCCATTCCATTTCACAAACAAATAGCCTCCATAGCCGTCCAATAACAAGGCATATAACACTTCGTGAACGACTACCAGACATCTACATCTCAGAAACTGTCCTGTCCAGAGCGACGAGTGCATGAGCAAATCTGCCATGTTAGTTATCATCCTTTGCTCCTACAATATCAGTACATAATAGAACTCACAAATAACCTGTACTTTGCCCACATCGCAATGCAGCCCCTCCCCAAACTACAACATATTACCTCACGCGCACCACGCTACATTAACACAACACAGTCTTTCATCGCTGGCTCAACAAAAGATCCTTGGGAGCGACCGGTGAGCAATTGTATCAACAACAGTAACAGGAACAACAACACCAATTACCAACAATAACAACTTACCGAAACTACCGCAGCTTTCGTTACCCCCATAAGGCGTCACAGAGAGTCCAA
The DNA here is from genome assembly GCF_032717465.1 of Coenobita brevimanus. NCBI lineage: Eukaryota > Metazoa > Arthropoda > Malacostraca > Decapoda > Coenobitidae > Coenobita > Coenobita brevimanus. The sequence goes on along the minus strand of NC_136959.1, from coordinate 30,332,368 downwards.
AGTTGCCTGTAGTACTTGCTCCGATCCTCCCCTCCCCTAATGCACCAGTTTGCAACTCTGGGATAAACGCCTCAACTTGCTCTAGAACGAGGCTGTTTATTTTGTGAATGGTCGAGAGAAAAGGGAATATCTAGCTCGACCACTGCGGTATTTGTCGGTGGAAGTGTTGGAGTGAGGAGAATTGGTTTGTTGGGTACCTGTTGTTTTGTGGCTTTGCCGTCAGACTGTCACATATCCGCTTCATTCTCACGCAGAGGATATGTCCCCTTTCACACACACACACACACACACACACACACACACACACACACACACACACACACACACACACACACAATGTCGAGCAAAAATAACACCCTCATTCTGCTTTCCAAGTGCAGGTATAATAATCACCAGGATAAGTGGATTATCATTATTATTATTATTATTATTATTATTATTATTATTATCACTACTGTATTGCTTCTACTACTACTACCATTCTACTACTACTATTACTACTACTACTACTATATAAAGAATAAGTATGGATTACGGAATGGGTAACGACAAATGCCGTTATCCGGCAGAAAGTGAAATAAGGAGTCTAATTAATTTGCACAAGACTGAATAGGGAAGAGCTGGTAGGCACAGAAGGTGAACCGAAAAATTATAGTGTTAAAGTAAAAAAGAGAGAGAGAGAGAGAGAGTAGGAGTGGTAAGGGAAGAGGCCGGCATAACCGTGCTGTGGATTACTTCTCAAGGGGTGTTCAGGCAACAGGCAAGCGATGGCGATATGGGATGAAATGGTTGTCAACAGGAATATAATGAAAACCAGAGTGAAAACAGGAGATTATAATGAAAAAATTTTTTTGTCGTCAGTAATTTTTTAAAAGTCTACTGGCAGCTTGTAAGAAAATATTCCATACTTAAATGCAACATTGCTGAACCCTGTCTCTCTTCGTCTCATCAATCGTTTCTATCCCTCTCTTCCTTCATATATTCTGTATTCATTCTCATCTCACTGGTATCACTATCTCCTTTTACTCTCAACCTGGCCTAAAATTGACATCTATTTTGAGTACTGAACACTAAAGAGGGAGATTGTTAACAGATGATTATGATGCTAGTCACAAAAGAGAGTGGTTATGAAAAGGGTGCAGAGTCACAACACTTCGTCTTCTTGTACCGTCAGGCTATGTGGGAATAAAGCTACGAAAGACGATCATTAAGGCCAAGGTGAAATTACTTATAGCAAACTGACAACGTAACGTGACGTAGCTGATTACAGCAATAAACACTAACTTCAACCAGCCTATAACCTAACCAGCAAAATGACTTGCTTATGTTATCCCAGCCTAGCCTCACTTACGGCATCATATAGTTTTTCCACATCACGCTAGGGTTATGGGGATGAGTGTGATAATCCCATTGTTTATGACTGGGACCCCTATGACCAGATGGATTGCTGTCCACGGTAATTGAGGGGTTGTAATAATGGGTGAGAGCAGTGGAAATGAGTTATTTGAGAGGAGCCTGTGGAGTCACATGGAGAGACAGACTGACAAATGAGGATGATGAAGGAGCGTTGCTGGGGGTGTGGATGTGGATGTGATAGGAAGCGTTAGGAGAAAACACATTGAGGTTGTTTCTGGCCATTAATGGAGAGGATAGAGGATGAGAGACTGACGAGGAGAGTGTATGTGAGTGAGGTGGGAGGGGGGGGAGAGGGATGAGGGGGAGGCCAAGGATGAGATGGAGGGATGGAGTGGAGAGAGTACCGAATGTATATGAGAGAGGGTGTGTGGAGCTGCGAGCAGAGTAGTGAAATGTGCGGGGGAAAGGGTGACAGATGGAGGGCGATTTGTTTGTGGCCACCCCTTACGGGGATTAAGGTACTCTGGGCAATAGATAAATAGAAAAGTGGGTGACAAGAGGTTGGACTGTCCCGTGGTTCATAATCATCTGTAGACGGAATTACATACATAATAATTCCAAATATTATAGACTATTAATCATTATATCGATCTAGCTATTTTCTTGCATATTTAACATTCTTTCTGTGTAAAAACCTGCTAATATCTCATGTATAATTTCTCTATAATTGGCCCCAGTGGTCTGTCTCTTATTACTGATAGTCCAATAATCCATCTGTTGTCTATACTGTACTTTACCCCTCCATCCTCTTAGTTCTCTTTTCCAATCTTAGCCCATTTTGTCTGTCTGTCCATTACGTATACATTGATTCTATCCCTGGAACCTTGTTCATTAACCAGTCGATCTTTATAGAGGTAGCTGTTTCTATGTCTATTGGGAAATTTAGTTGCAGAAGAACCTGTCTTCTATTAATATTCTCTCTCTCTCTCTCTCTCTCTCTCTCTCTCTCTCTCTCTCTCTCTCTCTCTCTCTCTCTCTCTCTCAGTTAAACGTTGTTTATCCATACAAGAGTCTATCAAATCACTTATTCTCATTATTATCAATGCACGGTATATGTTTTGCATCGATATTTTATGCTTTCAAACTATAGGACCAATATTCCAGTATAAACAAAATTCATGTTTTTCTTTTTTATTCATGGATGTAATAACGTACCGTATTCATGGCATGTAGTGCAAAACGTACTGTCTATCAGCATATTCATCAGTCATTGGACTCTTGGATTTTCTTTTTATGCAAGGAAAAAGGAACCAAAGGCCAGAGCCCGCAAACTGCTCCTTCCCGCATAAAAAAACAACAACAACAATACAAAAGAGAACCAAATTGGAAGATCCGTTCATTTCTGAGATGCTCTGGACCACACTGCGTTTGAAAGACTGGAGATCATAGGATGTAGGAAATAGGGATTCCATAGTTAGTATTCCTCCATTTTTTATTGTCAGCCACCCACTTGTTAAATGTTCTTTGTCCTGGAAAATGGCAGTAGGAAAAGTAAAATCGTAGTGTGTTGTTATTGCATGAAATATACGTAACAGGGATAGGTAATAATATAACAGTCGAAATTTAGAGGAAGCTGACATTAGGAGACACATAACTGGGATCCTCAAATTTACACATACGAGAAACTCAGCAGACCGAGAAACAGAGCAGAATAAAGCAGTGCCCACCTTTGCAAAGTCTACAGAGAGAGAGAGAGAGAGAGAGAGAGAGAGAGAGAGAGAGAGAGAGAGAGAGAGAGAGAGAGGTGGATTTGGAGCTTTTAAATCGGTGATGCTTTGCCTAATTGCCGAAAATTTAATTCAGGGGTTGAACTCTCTTTGTGAACACTACCACGAGTGTCCGCAAGATAAAAGTTTTGAGAGAGAGAGAGAGAGAGAGAGAGAGAGAGAGAATGTTTTGACAGCAGTACATAGCATTGCATCCAGCTGTCATTTTAACCCGCATAGGATTCCCGTTTATCTATATTCCCTGTTTTTCGCTCATAGAGATATTTTTCTGCTATGGACCATTTTTTCCCAACAGAACCTCTTCTTTCACATGGGACCAATCCACCAACATGAACTCATTTTTACCCACATGACCTTATTTTACACCCCGGAGTTATTTTTCCATTCACTTCATGTAGTGCTGCCCTACTTCTGTCCACTCACCTTTATCACTATTTTTCTGCGTCTACCCTCCTCTCTTCCTTTTTCTCCCATCTTTCCTGTCACATTTTATTACTCTTCTTTCCTGTTCAGGTGGGCTTTACATTGAGCAACAAGCCAGGTGGTTTCCTTGTTAAGCCAGGAGAATCCCCATGCTTACAACTGCTGAGCTGGGCCAATCCATATAAACCAACCGATACGTGTTCCTACATGTCAGGAAGTGGGTTGGTGGAGGGTTAGTGCCTCCCCGTAAAACAACTAGCTCAAAGTCATACGGGCCACCGCTTATGGGATTATGGCGTCTGGCGAATAGATAGATAGTTATTTTTCTCATAGATCATTTTTTCCAATGGGCCCCATTTGCCCTTTTGATGTATATTCTCCATGATCCTTTTCTAATCACGCTAACAAAAACAAACACAATCCATACCATCACAGAGGCTTGAAGAACGTCTAAACCAAATATACTAAAATCGACGGAAAATAATATAAGATTAAAAAAAATTGTCTTCACCTGAGCAAAAGAGAGAAGGGTAACAGATTTGAATATGCTCTTGCTAGATTCCTTGCAATTAGTGATCAATGAAATTCCAGAGACCAACATTTCTGGCAAGGAAAGCACCTTTCATAATGTAGCGATGACTGATGCTGCCTTGATGAGAATCGGGTCGAGCAAAATGTGCATGGATGATGGGGAAGATGGCCATGCACAACAGGAGTTGGATTTAAGCAGCTCTCATACAGCATGTACTGGAGAGCTTAACAGGACTACCGTGTTTCAAAGATTACACAAAAGTCAGCCACCACACAGAAGTCTGGTAGTCATAAAGAACCTGTCGACAAACTTCGATTGGCATGCAGAGGCGGATGGCAAAGCACCAAAAACAAGTGACTGAAATGGATCATTCATCGAAAATTCTGTATGGTCTAATTATCCCAGATTTTTTAATAGTCATTCAAACCGGTGAGTGAGCACAGCTTTTTCAAATGTTTACGTTGGACAAAAAAATCATGCCTAGAATCCTCGTCTCAGTATATCTATCTTTAGACATGTATACGTGTGCCATGAGAGGGAAATTAAGAGCGAGGACGACTGACAGTTATACTCTTTTTGCTGGGTTGCGTTTCATATCCCAGTCCCTACACCACTTGGATAACGTTTCGCAAATCTCTATGCAAAGATTGGAAAACAGACTGACGAGTTTGGACGAAAAATTTTAGAAACTATAAAACCTGTCCATAGTTTTAATGAGAAACTATAATTGGCCCCAATTACTGCCTCTCGGGTACGCCTAAGTGAACATTGATGGACCTGCTACAATTACATAAATGCAATGCGTTGAACCTCCGAGAAATTTGTTGATAGTAGAGAATATCCTACCTACACATATCAAAAGAGCTTGTCTGGTATCCTATCAATATTTAGAAGCGGTCAAAAGGTACGATTAGAATGTAGCACATTATCAAGGTGTAGAGAAATACGATTTAGTTTGAGGCTAAAATGGGCCATGCGCAATCCAGCCTTGTCTTTGGTATCATCCACGAGCTTAACACCTGAAAACAGCAAGGTAGGTAATGATGGAGACTCTCCAAAAATGGTAGATTTTAAGGTAAGCCAGCACTTTTATGGCTTAGAGGCACTAGACAGAGATTCACAAATTGGAGACAAGTACTCTTTCTTGGCGTCTCAGCGTGTTCACTCCTCAAGTGTATGGGTTAGAGTACATTCATCCTATGAGTCTGCTTTATGAAGGCGGAACCAACGGTGATACACTTGTTTCTTAACAGTATGAGCAGTATAAAATGGCCAGTGAACCATTCCTTATCCTTGGAGAGTATACTTATTTTTTTTAAATCTTTAAACCACAGAACTAATTGCATACTTGCAAAGCTAATGGGGTCAGAACTATAAAGGATAGAGCTAACACATATTTTAAACACATTGCCTCTGACGGAGTTCCAATTCACCCTCCTCTTGTGAAATACTTATGTCGTTATACAAACATTTGGAATGAACTGTCTTAGATTCATTGTAAAAAGAACAAGATGACCCCGAAGGGACCTTTAAAGGGGCATTTCGTTTTTTTTTTTTTTTTTTAATTGGGTAAAACTACACCTAGAGAATTACCAACTCATTACGTCAGACCATCGACAAGATTTGAACAACCTGAAACATTTGCTAACACACACACACACACACACACACACACACACACACAAGATAATGAGTAATAATAAGGGAGACCATCCTCCACCACGCAGTGATATCGGGCAGGATTGATTACAGGGCCTCACGGTTGCCAGCGCCTCACTCTACCACTGAGCTTCTGGTTTATGGGGTGAGGTGCAGACACTGATGGATCCCGTTCAGATAGCAGGCAGAGAAGATATGGTGGCGGTGGTAGCCCGTGTGGTAGCCAGCAGCACATAACGAGGCCCACAGTGGATGTCAATAATGAGAATGCCTCTAGGACGTCAACAATTGATATCACTGATTGAGAAATTTGCTGTAAAGTGTGCTATTATATTTTGACAGAAAAAAATGATGGTGTAAGTTTCATTATGGTTCAGCTATACTAAGTACGATAGTCTTCAAGCATAAATTGCAGTAATTCATTTTGTATTATTACTGAATTTAAATGAGGGCCTTGGTCTATAATTACCCACGGGTATTGTTTTCACTCGGTTTGTTTGTTTGCCTGTCTGTCTGTTTGTTAACAACTTTACGCGAAAACTGCTGGTGCGATTTTGACTAAAATTACAAGGATGATGGGCTATGATCTTCTGATCACTTTGATTAAATTTTGGCCCAAACTGGGCCAAGGCCCGGGTTGTAAGCCCAAAATATGTAATACAAAAAATATTTTTTTTGCCATAACTCCATTCAAATTTGTCATATCAACATGAAACCAAAACCTAAATGTGCATCTTTCAAATATGCATCATATAACATGCCTCCTTAAATTAGGGGAGTCACCCCCCTAGTTAGTGGTATGGGGGTCTGGCCTAAAATTTCAAATGGGCATAAAACCGTCAATTTTCACCCGATTTACTCCAAATTTGATATTGGCATCTTTGACTAGATATCATGTGTTTATATGGCAGCACTAAAATGACTGCCGGAGACGGGTTTGCTGTGCCTTGGCACCGCTTCTTATTTTTATAATTATTACGGACACACAGACTAATGGAAAAGAGAGGTGATGTGGGTATGACATACTAGAATACATTAGAGGAAACACTTTCGGATGGTCTGACTATGAAGAAAGGATGGAGACTGAGAGCATGACCAGAGCGGTGTAGGTGAGTACAGGGAAGGAGGGAAAAGGTAGAGGACCGAAGATGAGTAGGAAAGATGGAAAGGACAGGTGTATAAGTGAGGGGGTGTGAACTGGAGCGAAGGCAGCCTGCTGGTGCGAGACAGAGAGGCACGGCGTCGATTCGTATTATGCCACTCCATGTAGATACACAAACTCCACAACAACTTTTGCCTAGAGTGAATAACAGGTTATGTAATATGTGATAATAACAAAGGCAGTTAACATACATAAGAACAATATTAGAAAAAAACTAAATATATACACCAGTCCGGAATTATCTGCATGACTGATTTGATATTTAATTGTACCTGGACATCCGTAAAAACAGCAACTCATTCCCGGCTATATTTTAAACTCCATTTATGTAGTTCCTATACGGCAGCTGAGAAGTAGAGAAGTTAGAGAATATCATACTGTACCATAATTATGATCCACATCACAGTGGACGAATTCCACTTTTCAGCTTTTCCCGTTCCTTTTTCCGAATCTCTTCTATTTTGTGTAGTAGCTCGAAATCGGGGTAGGATAATGATTACCATGTAGCACTGTATTTATCTGTGCGTTTTATTGCGATTACCATTGTGTTGTCGTGTGCATTGTCTTATGTTTTTACGCCAGCCTCACGATATTTTGCTTTGCATGTGTGTGTGTGTGTGTGTGTGTGTGTGTGTGTGTGTGTGTGTGTGTGTGTGTGTGTGTGTGTGGTGCATACAAGTATCTCCGGAGGATTCAACCAGGCAAGTAATGCGTGCTGGTAATTACAGCAGCTCCGGGCCAGCAGCATCCCTTTCACGTTGACAGCCGTGTATTGTTCTACACTTTGATCTCACACATGCCCCTGAAGATCCCTGTTTACTACGAAGACCATCACAAGAATTATTGTTGAAGGAAAAAACTAAATAATTGGTTCCAAATCTCTTATAAAGATGCATAATAATTATCACCATCGTAGTCGGTACTGACATCGTATTGTGCCTAAGCTTCATTAAAATAGAGAAGTGGAGAACATGACCCTAATCTATACTTACCCTGGCTGCAAATGCGTAACGAACTAAATACGTAATATGATATTGTTTTAAATAATTGTATTGCTCCATTGCATATTATACATACCTACAAAAACAGATACTGTCCTGTACGTCAAGATGAGGATTGGAGGAAAAGAAAGAGATAAGTAGGCTGGCAGGACTATAATGACAGGAAGGGACCGCTTGAAATTAGGACTTGGTAATTACATATTGGTAAATTATCTCTGGCAGTTCCTCATCTTGCGCCACATTGACATAATTTTGTATGATAAAGACAGTGTTGTATTATCAATAAAAGAATATACAGACTGTACACGCTTGGATTTCTTGACATCACTAAATATACTCAGCATGTCTGCGTGGAGAAAGCATATGACAAGGTGGATAGACAAGGATTGTGGAAAGTGTTAAGAATATATGGAGTAGATGGGGAAGTTGTTGAATGCTGTGAAGAATATGTACGATGGTGCGAAGGCTGCAGTGCGTGTGGATGGTGAACTAAGTGAATTTTTCTCTTTGAAAGTTGGTTTGAAACAGGGATGTGTCATGTCTCAATGGTTGTTCAATCTGTACATGGATGTGGTAACTAAAGAGGTACAAGGTAGGGTAGTGGATGTTGGAGTGGCCCTGGTGAGAGAGGATGGTGTTTGGAAACTCCCTGTACTGTTGTTTGCAGATGATACTGTGTTATTGAGTGAAGACGAAGGGAGCTGCAAGGCTTGGTGGATGAGTTGCAGAGAGTGTGTAAGAAACGGGATCTAAAGGTGAATGTAGGGAAGAGTAAAGTGATGCTCTTTGAGAGAGGTGAAGTTAGTGAATGTACAGCGAGGTTGGATGGTGAGGAATTGGAAAATGTGAGTACGTTTAAGTACTTGGGTAGTGTGATGAGTAAGGATGGAGGTTTGGAGGGTGAAGTGCTTGAAAGGGTACAGCAGGGAAGAAAGGTTGCTGGTTCTTTGAAAACAGTGATAAGAAACAGGGAAGTGAGCATGGAAGTGAAAAAGTTACTACATGACAGTATTGTGATAACAACTCTAACGTACGGAAGTGAAGCTTGGACATTGTTGGAAGGACACAAGTCAAGAGTGGAAGCAGTGGAAATGAGTTATTTAAGAGGAGCCTGTGGAGTCACGTGGAGAGACAAGCTGACGAATGAGGATATAAAGGAGCGTTGTGGTGTGGATGTGGATGTGATAGGAAGCGTTATGAGGAACACACTGAGGTGGTTTGGCCATGTGGAGAGGATGGAGGGTGAAAGACTGACGAAGAGAATGTATGTGAGTGAGGTGGAGGGGGGAAGAGGGAGGGGGAGGCCGAGGATGAGATGGAGGGATGGGGTGGAGAGATATATGAGAGAGGGGGGTGTGAGTTGGGAGCAGGGCAGTGAAATGGCGGGGGACAGGGCGACTTGGAGGCGATTTGTTTGTGGCCACCCCAAACGGGATTGAGGCGTCTGGCAATAGATAGATAGAATAGATGTCTGCGTGGGTAAAATTACAATATTTAGATTTTCATACAGATACTTCTCATGATTGTAGTCACAGGTGGATAATAACTACATTATATAAGTGAAAATATTATTCGTCAGTTTGTATTCAAAGAAAAAGGTTGAGGCAGAGATGGGGTGGTGAGGTAGGCAGAGGTACAGTAGGAGGTTAAGTCAAAGTGGTTAGGCAGAAGGGAGAGAGGCAGAATATGAGATTAGGGAAAGAGGGAGTTAGACTAGGTAGCTAGGCATGAAGCGTGACAAGGAAATGAGATAAGGCATTGCAGCTGAGTGACATTTTAAAGAGCAGAGGAATGTCATTATGGTGTGTCAGTACCTTACACAGGCAAGTAGTGGTCACCCAAAGCCTGTAAATGATCCAGCACTGACATACAAACGCCTGGGACACTCTGTTTTACCTTTTTCAATTACTCACACTCCCTTATTTTTCCGGATCTGCGAGGTCTGACGCTCCTGCCCGGGGTAGCTAAGTGGCCGAGGTTGGACTCTTGTGTTTGATCGGTAGTTTAATGTGTGTGTGTGTGTGTGTGTGTGTGTGTGTGTGTGTGTGTGTGTGTGTGCAAGTTTTTCCGTTATAAAGGCCAGATCAAGAAGTGCAATGTGTGTCTTTGGTCTTTGCAAGCAGCTCAGGCTGCTCACAACTTGTCTGTGGTCCAAATTATCGAGATGGTCCTTGGCTAGATTAAATTTTATCCAACATTCCTAATATTTTAATGCAACTAGATGGTAAGAACGAGTTAATATGACACAATCACGTATGTTAACAAAGGATATGAAAACACACACACACACACACACACACACACACACACACACACACACACACACACACACACACACAGTCAACGGATGAGAGTGGATATTATATAAATGAAAGTAAAGCCACGAATCAAAGGCAAGAATATCATACTTTGATACTCTGAAGGATTACTTACTGTATTTAATTGTGCTAAAATAGTAATGGAATTATGTGAGTATATTCATCCATTTGTATAATTTCTCGGTATTTAAAAAATACTCGAGGTAATATGGAGCTCTTGAGATCTGGAAACCGTATGCTGATTTAACAAGGTAATCCTTAATTTTAACCATAATTTTTAATAGTTATATTTCGTTGTTCATTGGCCCCTCTTCCTGAACAGTCTACTTCAGTCCGTTCCAACTGCTTATTTATCTTTTTACATGATCCTCCCAATCCTCCCTTCATTGTGCCATAATTATCGTCACTGGTGATAGTCATATCTATAATGGCACATATTTCTTCTCTTGCCAAATCCCTCTCTCCCTCTCCGCCCACACAATTGCACTGTTTTGAACTTGTCTTATCATCCTCGTCTTCTTCCTTTGCCAATTATTTTCTTCATTATTTTGCTCTGCCTTACAGCTCACTCCACACTTAACCTCAGATTCCTTCCTTCACCACCCTGTACTACTTCTTCCATTTCCCTCATCCGCCTCTTACTCCAATCAGTCACAATTATTATCCTACCTCAGCTTACCTTAACAAGGAAGAGAGAACCTGTATTTTTTACACAGGAAAAATCATCAGAGAAATTACCAATATGCCGGGAATCGAGCCCGGGACTATCAGGAGAGAGCCAGGCAGCATACCACTACGCCACGACAAGGTAAAGTTAACTCACGTTGTCACAATATTGTAACCAACGTCCCTCCTCCCCCCACTGTGGGCCTGAAGAGTGTGAGTTTAACCCCTGGCAATAGGTCAAGTAGATGCTTTTAATCTATCGCAAGTACTTTTACCTGCTCGTGGCGTAGTGGTATGCTGCCTGGCTCTCACCTGAGAGTCCCGGGTTCGATTCCCGTCATACTGGTAATTTTCTCTGATGATTTTTCCTGTGTAAAAAATACAGGTTCTCTCTTCATTCTGACTTGCCGTAAGTGCTTGGGATAGATTAAAAGCATCTACTTGCCCGAGTGCCAGGGGGTTAACTCACCCTCTTCAGACCCACAGTGGGGGCGGAGGGACGTTGGTTACAAGATTGTGACAATGTGAGTTAACTTGTACCTGGTCGTGGTGTAGTGGTATGCTGCCTAGCTCTCATCTGAGAGTCCCGGGTTCGATTTCCGGCATATTGGTAATTTCTGTGATTACCTTAACAATATAATCATTTGACTTGTCCCTGTTATTTTCTTCCTCCGCACAGATAGAGATTTTTTTTCTCTCTCTCTCTCCCCAGCAGCCTTTTCATCCTGTTCTTTTCTCGGGACTAATTTAATTTTTCTATGCCGAGTTTGGTCATCAAAGGAGAAGCCACCAAAGACATTCATCGCCCTCTTCTTCTTATGCGTCTCCTCAGCGGTGTGGTCTTGCATGGGGAATGAACACTGGGCCGCGAGTATCTTCCATCTATATTTATTGATTCATTTATTTTCTCTGTTTGGCAGTTCATCTTATCACGTGATGAGCCAGGGTATTTGTACAGGTAGGTATTCCGGCAGGTGTGAGGGAGGCTGTGATGGGGTATGAGGGAAGGGGTGATGGAATATGGGGGAGGGGATGATGGGTATGAGGGGTAGGTGATGAAGTATGAGGGAAGGGGTAATGGGTTATGAGGGAAGAGGTAATGGAGTATGAGGTAGGGGATGATGGGTATGAGGGAGTAGGTGATGAAGTATGAGGGAGGGGTAATGGGGTATGATGGAGTGAGTGATAGGGTGTAAGGGAAGGGGTAGTAAGTTATGAGGGAAGGGTTGATGGGGAACGAGGGAGTCGTGATCAGGTATGACGGGAGAATGAAGGGATATGAAGGGAGGAGGTGTTGTGAGATACAGAGGAAGCAGATGGAGGAAGGGAGAGGGAGCTGCTTGTACCGTGTCCCATCCAGTCGACTACTCATATGCACTACACTTACACAGAGACTCTCATATCATCAGTCTTCCACAGCATACCCTCCAGTGTTCTGATATCGTGTGCAGTAATCATATGTGTATATCATTTATCTTCACCAGTGGTAATATGAGCAAGTGTTCAGGGTACAACAACATTGCCTTCGAGAGCTTAGTGGTGATAAGTAATCTTGCTAAGCCAAGCAACGCACTGATTGTCAGGCAGGTAAAGAAATGGGGGAAAGATAAATTCACAGCCCTGATTTTGTTTACTGGTCCAGTCACTCACGAGAAACAAAGTAATACGGGACTGTGATATTAATATAAACTTTTTCTTCCTTTGAAAATCGCCAGAGAGATCATTTTGGCCATTGTGGGAAAGGCACAATGATCGTATGGAAAATACGTTTAATAGATTATTCTCTGCCAGGCTTCATTCCTCGCGTGATCTCGTAATGTCATAACCCGTTCGTTCTTGTCACTGATTTCTGTGTAAATTAGTACTATTCTTACTGTAAGCTAATGCAGTTGGGTTAGCTTTTGTTCATTCATCATTCTTGTATAAGCTCTGTCCCTCAACTTTTGACCTTATCTGGGAAAGATTAATTAAGAAAATATTTATATATTTCATAGATTAACCAGAGAGACAATGACAGATGAGTGATTCCATTAATTTTGTTCTCTGCTTGATTTACACGACCCTTTTAAATTGACATTCAGCTCTTGGCTTAGCATTAATTATTAACACTGACAGAAATTAATGCAATGCTGCCATTTAATGCAACTAATACCCTCGCTAATATTCTGTCTGTATTTCTTGCTTACATGCATACATTATGATATGTGAACTTCACTAGGGATCTGTTATTATTTCCATGTTGTGGTTAGGATGGTCTCATATTGAGGTTGCTACTTAATCTTGTAACCGTGAATATTGATAGGAGAGACACAACGTAAACGATATGGGACAGATTGTACTAACGAGGCTACAAGAAATATGTTAGACATTTCACATAGTCAGCAAAAGAATGGGGAAAAGAATAAATGGGTAAGCAGGTAGGCAGAGTCGCAGGAGTGCAGAAGACAGGGAAGGAGACGTCTGAGACTAGATATATAGATTATTGATTACTGAGGCACAGTGTCCGCAGATAGCTTCACCGAGGAGTGGTCGCTGGAAATTACTTATTGATAAAATATATTGGCCAGCTCGTCACTCTTATACCGTACTAACTTTTACGATAAGAAGGCATTGCTGCGTTGTGACTTTAATATACAGCTTTTCACACAACTGGTTTTACTGATCGCATTGAATATATTATTACATCTGTGTGTGTGGAAAGTAATGTGATTCATTGTTGTTATGCACAAATCTTCTCATTATTGTAGTCATTGGTGGATGATAGCTACGTAACACAGTTTAAAGAATCAAACGTCATTTTGTATTCGAAGATAGAGGATGGAGCGGAGCGATGAAGGGTAAGGTAGGAGGTCGAGGATTAAGGTAAATTACTGAGGCAGAGGGGGGGAGGGGCAGGAAATACGATAGTCAAAAGAGGGAATTAGGCAAGGAAGTTAGTCACAGAACGTGACGAAGGAAATGTGTGATATCAGTGCAGCAGAGTGACATTACCAGGGTCAAGTAATGTCATTGTGGTGTGTCAGTGGTTCACACCAGTCTTTAGTGGCCACCTAAAGCTTGTAAAGGATATAGTGCTGGCATGCAAACGTCTGGGGCATATTTATATTTTTCTATTATGCAGACTGCATGTGTTAAATCTGTTTTTCTTATTTCAGACAGCTGCAATAATTTTTTTGCTAAGTTACTTACGAAATATTTTAATCCTGTGAGAAACGGGTATATAAAGTATATAAAAGATAACACACACACACACACACACACACACACACACACACACACACACACACACACAGCTTATACCTTCTTGCGCCCAACCAAAAGTCAAATTATAATATATAGCAAATGGAAAAATGGTTTCATTCCCTTGGAATCTCATCAAAAAAAATAAATGGCTCATAAAACGTTGTCTCCCTGCTTAACCTTTTAGACTGATAGACAGATAGGTAGATAGATTGAGATATTTATTTCCTTTCCCTGATGAGGTTAAAGTTAAGAGATTATTTTGAAGTAAGAGTGGATAATGAGCCTCAAGTAACAGTACCGACGGTTCTCTGTGACATACAAATAAGGGATAAGAATTGAAGTCTTTAGGGTTTCCGAGATTATGCAAAAAACGTGAACTGTGATAGTAATTTGTTAAGATTTTTAGCCATATAATCAGCGTCGCTGTCCTACAGTGGCCCGTCTTGCGACATTTCGGATGATGACAAAGTCTATGCTAGCATCATAATCCTGTACTACTTTTTCCTTGAAGAAGGTGCCTGAACTGCCAAGTAAAATCAGGTGGGTGAATGTATCCTTCCTCCGTTTATTGACCTGCCCGGCAATCATAGTGTTATGTGGGTTTAACACGACTACTATTACCGCTAAACTCTTGATGGCAGTGTTGGTGTACACTGACCACTTGCTTATTTAAAGATTGGTGAAGATAAAGGAGGTACGTGCGTGTACATGATCATTTTACACAGTTATAGAGAAATGAAGTGTATGCTGTGGCAGACTGGTAATACCAATGACATCCTGTGCGCGCGCGTGTGTGCGTGTGTGTGTGTGTGTGTGTGTGTGTGTGTGTGTGTGTGTGTGTGTTGTAGTACATGTGAGGGGTGAGCTGGATGATATACGGTAGAAACAGTCCCTTAGGCCCCTCTTCCTCCATCTGCTTCCACATTACCTCATATCCCTTACCTTTTCATAGCCCATCACTCCCTCCCTATACCCCATCAACGTCTCCCTCATACTGCATCATTCCCTCCCTCATACCCCATCACCCCTTCCCTCATACGTTATGCTTGTCTCCCCCCCACAATATCTACCTGTAACAGCATCGTGGCCCGGCAGGTGGCAAATTAATCCACCAGAGGGAGAAATAAATGAGTCAATAAGTATAGAAGGAGGACACTGACAGCCAGGTGTTCATCCCACATAAGGTCAGGTGGTTTTCCCCATTGGTGGCCAGGGTTTCTGTGTGTGAGATTTTGCTGGGAAGATTATATAGTACCGCATTCCGCCTATCGGCTCATAGTCGCGAAACTCACAGGTTTGAACTCTGCTGCTCCTCTGTTTATTAACTTTATAAATATATAATTCCGTCCTTTTTAACGGATCATTGGCACCAGTTCCTTAAAGACAATGATAGATTATTTTGTCAGTGTGGGTTCCTGTGAATGGGATTTTGATGGGAGGATACTTAGCGTACTACCTTCCGCGTAGCAGCTCATAGTCGCTAAGTTCACAGGTCAGAACCCGGGAGTTTCCCACCTTATAGAACTTTAAGAATGCCTAATTCCGTCCTTTGCAGAAGACCATTAGCACCGATGAGTTCAGGAACTTGATATGAAGAGGAGGCCAGTGGGTCTGGTTCGTGGCATCTTCTTTGAAGACCAAACTCGGGGCGGGAAACTTAAATTAGTCCCGGAAATAGACCAGGACACAAAGGCTGCGAGAGAGAGAGAGAGAGAGAGAGAGAGAGAGAGAGAGAGAGAGATCGCTATCTCAGTGCAGAGGAAACAAAACAAAACATAAAAACAGATAAGATGATTATGGTGTTGATGGTGGGTTGAGGCAGTGTAATGGTGAGGTGATGGAGTGAAAGGGAGACTGTTGATAATGGGAGAGAAAGCAAAGATATGGGATGATGAAGGACAGGGATTTAAGAAATGAAAAAGAAATAAATTACGGTGAAAAGAGTGCGAAGTACTGCTGAAAGTAATTGGTGAAGGAGGAAGGTGACGATGGCAAGAGAAGAAGACAAAAAGCAGTTGTATGGAAAGAGATAGAGTGAGGGATTTGCTAGAAGTGTGAATCATTATGGATAAGAGTGGCTAAGTGAGGATAATGGTAGTCAAGAAAGCGAGGATAATGAGGACGATGGATGTAGAGAAATAAGTAAGTGGAACGGGTAAGAGAATATTATAAAGGAAGGTGGATTGATAAAACAAAGATAAATGTTAAAAATAATAGAGGTCAGAAGAAAAGAAGTGACTGTTACTCGATTATATGGCCTACAATGCGCCAAAGAGTTCCATGACACCTTGAGCATTATTTCCCATTGCCATAGATTTATACAAATGGACGAATTATATCGGATATACAGTAAGACATCCTATAATGTTGGCGTGGTATTCCTAGGGTTTGTTGCTGCCTGTCCCTTTTTGTTTCTCTCTCTCTCTCTCTCTCTCTCTCTCTCTCTCTCTCTCTCTCTCTCTCTCTCTCTCTCTCTCTCTCTCTCTCTCTCTCTCTCTCTCTCTCTTTGTGTGTATGTGTGTGTCTTTTTAATTTCACGCAGCGTATTAACAGATTTCTTCAGAGTCCGTGGTTCTGTCTGTCGTACGTTCTTCCTTCTAATCTGACTCATTCCTCAGGTACCCTAGTGCTCCATGTGATTCTGCATCTAACCCTTCCTCTCAGTCCATACCCGATACGCCACGAACTTCTACACTCAGAAGACGCTTTCCTCTACTCTTCCTCTTACCAAAAGATTACTGGTAGTGAAGGGGTTGAAGAGCAATACCTTATTACCCTCTTTCTGTGCAATAAGTTTTTTTTTTTTTTCTATACTGTTGATATTACCGTCCAGCGTTGTAAATGGTTTCCTGGCTTATAGGAAACCATTAGGCCTGTCACTGAATGTAAATCCACCTGAAAACGAAGAGTAATAAAAAGTGATAGGAAAGATGGGACACTTAACAAGAGAAGAGGGCAGACACAAAAAAATATGATAAAGGTGAAGGAAGAGGTAGACATCCACTCACTTGATGTAGTGCAACCTAGTTCTTCCGTCACCTTTATCATCCTTTTTCTGTCTGCCCTCCTCTCTTCCTGAGTCTCCTATCTATCCTGTTACTTATTATTACTCATCTTTCCCTTTCAGGTGACAAGCCTTATGGTTTCCTGTAAGCCAGTAACCATTTACAGCGCTGGGTGGTAACCATATAACAAACCCATACATAGTTCCTACGTGTCAGCAAGTGTGTTGGCGAAGGGATAGTACCCCTGCCCGTAAAACAACTAACTCAGAGACAGTTGACACGGGATTATGGCGTCAGGCTATAGATACTGTAGACAGACTTTAATAAGCGGACGAGTTTCCTTATGTGGCTTTATACGATTCATTCCAGTTTTTTTTTTTTTTTTTTCATTTTTTCAGCTTAGAAATCCATTTTCTTTTCTCTAGATCGTTTCTTTTTGTGCACTTTTGTACTCAGACTTTCTCTTATCCAGTGTTCTGATGAAATACCGGTATTTCCAACTATTATCTACTACGAGCTTCTTTTTATTCGTAGTACAAAGGCATTCTCCGCAAAACTTTGCGGAACAAACTAATAGCTTTTCCATCACAAAATGTTTGTAGATACTAATATTTTTATTTCCATACCATTATTGAGCCCACAGTGACCAATTCTGACCAAAAAGTAGGAAAAAAAAAAATCATATTTTCGGGTGTCATGATTTCAGTCAATCTCGTTTTCTCGTGTCGCGCGTGATCGCCTTTTTTTTTTTTTTTTGACACTCCCTGGACTTAATGCAAAACGAAATCGGTAGATATCCGTTACCGTTCTCGTGAAAGAAACGAACAAACGCACAGACAGACACACACATACAAACCCTGACAATATTATTTTAGACTAGTGCTTGCCGGCAAAGATTTGTGGGAGTACCTAATAGCCTTTCCATAAAAAAGGTTTGCAAATACGGTTATGTTTGTTTATGTACTATTATTGAGCCCTCAGTGACCAATTTTGACCAAAAAGTAAAAGAAAAATATTTTTGCATATTTCCGCGTGTCACAGTTTCCATCATTTTCGCGCTATCTCGTGCCGCACGATCGCCATTATTTCCTGACACTCCATGGACGTACCCCAACCCCATTCAAAAAGAATTGGGTCGATATCGATTACCTTTCTCGTGAAAGAAACGAACAAACGTGCAGAGAGACAAACACATACATAGCTTGACTTTATTCCGAGCGAGAGAGCGAAGCAAGCAAACCACTTTTACTCTCAGTAAGTTTGGAAATGAGCAGCCTGCCCCGATCCAACAGTCACGCTAAGCGGAAGCCAATAACTTTACTCCTATGAGAAGTAGGGTTGAAATTATTTCTGCGTGTGAGACTTTCATTCAGTTAATATTGTTGTCATCTAAAAACTCATCCATAAAGGCCTAGGAACCCTTTCGAATCTCGAGTTTTCCAAGAGAGTGTTTGGCTTTGGTATATGCCTCAATTACGAAATCAAATATAACAAGATTTTCAATCCTAACACTGTGTTTTCTGGCAGCAATTATAGTATAGAAGAGGGGAATTGTGATGGCTTTCGCTTGCTCATCACGCGCCCACAAAGCCCAGTTTACCGGTTATTTAGATTCCAGTTTAGATGCCCAGCTTCAAATGTCCCAGTCGTCTATTTCCAAAGCTTTAACAGTCTGATGTATTCTTTGTTCTAATTCAGCCGCCTCTGTATTCTGATCAAACTTACTCCTCTGTTATTATCGACTGCCTTGTTTGTTAGACATCCTTGCTCTGAGAATATCCACAGGTAAGTGCCTTGTTTCAGTGTTTTGCATGTATGAATACAATAGTGTGATAGTCCTGCGTCTAGGTAAGTGATATGGCTAAGTGTTTTCCTGCTAAGTGTGGTTTGTGCCGAGTAAATATTTGAGCAACAACATCGATAAATATTGCTGACTTTTTAGTGTTACTCTCCCTTTCAGGTAGATAGTTTAGAATAAGTTTCTTTCCCTCTTTACCATGAAATTTCCATGACAGTTTGTGTGTGTGTGTGTGTGTGTGTGTGTGTGTGTGTGTGTGCTACATAATGGTACTTCTCACAATTTCCTGCCAGCGTCGGCTGGAGGGTTCGGTGGGTGGGGGGGAGCCTTCCTGCTTTTCTGTCCCTATCTTTATCTGATAGATTATTATTATTATTTTTTTTTATTTTTTATTTTTTTGCTATAACCTTCCCCATACCAAACAGTCACGAAGGGACCAAGAAGTCTGTTGCTGTTTGCTTTCCTTTGTACTCCTTTGTACTCCTCCCCACAGGTACCATCCCTATATTTTCTGCACGCCACTCCTCTTGCATTTCCTCTCCTGGGCCTGCCAGTACTAATCCCCTCCACTGTCCCTCCCAAGCCCTTCCTCCTGTCATGTCTACTTTCTCTCTTGCTTCCCCCCCCCCCCTCTCTCTCTCTCTCTCTCTCTCTCTCTCTCTCTCTCATTGTTTTTTTTTCATTTTTTCCTTTGCCTTCCCTCTCACGTTCCAATAAGACAATCTTGTTTCCATTCTGTTCCTCTTTGTTTTTCAAACCAACTTTCTACCTTTAGAGGAGCCTTCAGTTTCCTGTTCTCGTTTTCTCTTCTACGCCTTGCTTTTTTTTTTCATGTTCTACACACACACACACACACACACACACACACACACACACACACACACACACACACACACTTCTGAGGACTATTTTCTTCTGATTCCTTGCGCCTCCCATGGTAATTGCTCACGCCCCTTTAGGGGGTGGGAATGCCCCTCAGGTTGAGAACGACTGCTGTAGACAAATGCATTACCGGGGTAGGAAGCAGATGAAGAGGAGAGAAATGAGACAGTCTAGCCAGGAATATGACATTTATGCCTCGATCTGCTGAGATCATTTTAGTTTACTCTCGTTATTCCCGGATAGTTTTTATTGGAAAGGATGCAAGCAACGTTAATTAGATCCATTCCAAGAAGGTGGCGCTCGTAAGTTGAACAAGATCATGTGACAGTAAGAAGGAAAAAAAATATAAAAGGCATCCCTGTCGCGAAGGGGTTATTAGTGGTCACATTATGGCGTGGAAACTTCGGCTACTGTCCAGAATCCCTCGCTTCATGGGATTATTTGACCTTATAGGTAAAGCTAAACATTCTTATAGTGACACCCAGCTCTTGAGGCAGACAAGAAGAGGGCAAGACTTATGAATGTTTAAAAGGACTAGAGAATAAGCAGACACTGTGCAGTCAAAAACAGGCATCAGCGGGAGACAGTCACTGAACCAGAACGATAACATAGTGTATACATTCCACCCGAAAAAAAAATGACTGACACACATTTCAAACACACAATACAGTAATTTCTCGCCACGTAAAACGCATCAAAGTGGTCTGGAAATGGGAGAACGCGTTTCATGTGGGAACGATAAAATCACACACCCGGTATATCATTCCGAGTGTGTGGCAGATCCACTGTTATTGCACACACTCTGTCATGGCTTCAGATTGATAAATATGTCTGCTTTTGTTGGCGTGCCTTTATGAGGTTTTGACGTACTGTATGAGGTTGTTGACGAATTAAGGGAACGTTATCATTATTTTGGTAAAAAGTGACATGATATGGAATGATGGACCCTGATTAGGCCAGTACAAATACAGTAATAATAAATGAAAAATCACTCCATAAGATGGAATTATTCTTATTTCTGATAATCTCTGGAGGTAATTTGTCCCTCAGTATTTCATTCATCAGAAGTAATACAGACTGGTATGCAGGACAGATAACTGACTTTACCAAAAGCATGATTTACCAACACCAAACCACTGACGAAACTACCATTTTCTGAGTGTATTTCATTATCTTACGACAAGTAAAGGACAATAACCATATTCACTTAAAAAGTGGCTGCTTTGTATCATTCAGTTTTATTTTTCACGACCATCAATGTATTTTTGGCATGAAGCGTGGAACATGGAGTCCGCCAACATTTCTAATATATTTGGAGTCGGCACAGCGTCACTTTATGGAACAAGAGGCAACATCTCCATTGCTCTTCATTTGCAAGTTGAGGTTGCTAGTGCACTGGAGGTGCCGCCTCCCGTTACTCATCCCGTTAGTTTTGCACGCCTGTTGACTGACTCAGGAAAGAACTGATCGACGGATGTATTGCATAAGTATTAGTGTGAGGAATACTGAACTTGATGAGCACTATCACCTTGGGGGAGGAGTGGGGGCGACCGGTTAGAAAGATTGTCTGTTCTCTGAAGTGGCACGAGTTCGATCCTGGGCTGAGTCAAGGCTCAGATTGATTAACTGAATTTCGTAGAAACAGGTGTTATTGATCTTCCACAAGCCACCCGTCATCATAAAATTCCTCTGAACAGCCCTAGCAAATACGGAACATGGACGGTGAGTCTCAGGGCCCACAGGAGGACTGGGTATGCTCACAGGAGGACTGTTTTTCCTGATGAAAGACATACAATACAAAAAATAAATATAAATCAAAACAGTTAACATGGTGGTGTATGAGGCAGCACAACACTAGAAGCAGGATATTACACATTCATGTTATGTGTTGTTATTTCCTTGTGTTTGCATGGGAGATGTGTATTTTATATCGTGCACAGTATTGTCCAGAAAAATCTTGTCTCATTTTTGTGCTGGAAGCGGAATGAGAAAAATTGACGCACTATTACAATCAGGCATTCATTGACGAAGTATAGCTCTCATTCCAGGACGTTTTGGTAAATCACGAGGTCTAATTTTCCACCAGTGATTGGAGAAACAAAATGGTCATTTATTGTGTGGTGTGAAATGCTGTCAAGTAGGAAATGAGGAATATCAGGTGGGTTAAGGTAAGCTGTTCTTTAGTTACAAGCTGCAATTAGTCTGGCAAAATAATGATATAATGCAGTACCTGAGGAATTTGACCAGTATCAGTTGTTAGAGCAGCTATAGGCTAGGAGATTTTAAACTGATAAAAGGAAATGGTATAATCATCGTAAGGTGGAAGCGTAAACAGTGTGAAGTGATCTGGGACGAAAATCAGACTGCAACTATGAACGGTGTGAAAGAGGAGTAATGAAAATGCTTCTGAACCAGACTTTAGTGCATGTTTATATACTACAGAGTTAATTTGTGTGGAATAAAGTTTAGCAGATGAGCAGTAAAGGAAGCCGTATCGTGCATCACTACACCAGATATACATAATGTTTTCCTGTTTTAATTAGCAGAATTCAGAGAAGAAATGGCCCTGACAATATGAAGAAAAAAAATCTTTCGGTACCTTATATATAACTGGAGAGAGAGAGAGAGAGAGAGAGAGAGAGAGAGAGAGAGAGAGAGAGAGACGACCAGAAATGTAACCTGCAGTTCCAGTTATTCCATCGCTATGAAGACGTTGGTCACACTCTAAATCACGTCAGTAAACACCAGTACAGACGACTCAGAATTTTTCTTCGCATTATATTTCCTTCACCACCCCTTTTCAGCTTTCTCTTCCCTTCTTTCTCCTGCACCAGCTACACTACAGTCTTAATGCCACCCTTCCGCAAGAAAGATACCTTATAGTATTATCGGAGTGGGTTTCGTATCATTCATCGATGCGACATGATGGAGAGAAATTTGGCGTCATGATGGAGAGAAATTTGGCCCTGAACTGATTCGACGGGAATCAGGAGCAGGACGAGGTTATCCTGTCAACGTCACTGAGAGGGGCTCTATACTCTTTTTACTCTAACAGGGCCTAAAACTGGCATCTCTCCATCGTGAATGCTGGGTTGTAGTAATAGATTAACGCTAGAACACAGCGCTAGTCGCGAAGAAGTGTTATGAACCGACCATAAAGCCGTAGTTATCTTTCTTTGCCTTGACGCTACGTGACATAAGCTGTAATGGGACAACAATCTGCGACAAGTTAATGTGAGTGAACTATAGTCGTGTAAGTTCTTGCTGTGTCCTTTCTCAAAATTCCCTTATTTTTGAAGTTTTACATGGGGTGTGTTTATTTCCTTTTCACAGGGGCTAATGGTGCAAGGGATAACATGTCAGCTTGTTTCGAAGAATTTTAGTTCGATTCTGGAACCGACCAGACTCTTGGACGAAATCTGTATCCTCTTACCCCTGTTCACCTTGCGGCATAAATGGAGACATATGACTGAATGTTACAGGATGAATGGAATCTAGGGAAGCATATTAGTGTAACCTAATAACCCTCATGTGATTAATAAGTAGTAATTTAAGTTTTACTCTTTCTTAGGGACGAGATGACGACTTTATTTAGTAATGACTCTGTTTTAATGCCATGTACATTTCATGGACATATATCAATCAGTTTCCCTTGCCATCTATAACACACACACTTATCCATACATTATCTCGCTGTTCATTTGTTCCAACGTTTCTTCTCATTTCTCTTGACATCATCATCTCTCTCTCTCTCTCTCTCTCTCTCTCTCACACACACACACACACACACACACACACACACACACACACACACACACACACACACACACACACACACACACACACACACACACACACACACACACACGGAGTGCCAGGTAATCAGTAGCAGAATATCAGGCCAACGGCAAGTTGCACCTAATCACTCCAATTTATCCTCACAATCGCCCCAAATTTCCACATGGTGTGATATTAACAACTCATTTGCTTGTCGTTAGCTGGTTGTTCACAGTAATTGGAGTTAATTTTCCCGCTGTTAGTAACTCATCATCCGTGTATGATAATCACTTTTCTTTAATTACCGTTTCGATAACAACCCACCTGAAATCACATCACTGCATGAAATGTTTTTTCTATTCTCTCTTCAGCGTCTCCATGTATTGTATTGATTTATTAACTGGATTCAGCCGCTTTTTATGCAGTAAGCTGTAACCAAACGTAAAGTTAACCTAAATAATTCAAAAAGTTATCACCACGTGAAAAATTAATTCAGATTGTATACTTATATTCAAGGCTATATACCGTTACTTAGAATTTCAGTGGATGTAATACCTAGTGACGTCCAAGCCAGTCTTATGCACGTATAGCTTTATCAACAAACAATAATGGTTACTGGCCGAGTGTTTAGCACTGCCAGCTATTAAGTTACCGGCCCGCTAGCGCCAGGGTTCAGATCCTGTGCGGGCAGCTGGCGCCACTTTACTCAGGTGTCCATCCCGCCTCTGTGGAATGACAAGTAAAATGAGTACCTAGGGTGACACCTGCGGAAGGTAACTGTGGTAACCTGGATGACAGAGCGGCTTTGTATCCCAGGATAATAAGTGAATAGCCCACCAAAAGACAGTGGTCTGAGTACTGGAGGTGAGCACCACGGGTACGCGTCACATGCCTCTGCCTCTGCATTTACATTTCCCACTCAAGTATTTGACGTTTCACTGTTAAAATATCCATGCTGCCATTTTGTTTCCTACAGCACTCTATATATATCAGTCACGACACCGTCCATGGATCGCTTCCCTATATATTTATCTAATTACAGTACTTACCTTTCCAGCTTACTGTTTGGTTTATTAGATTCTCTTAAAGAAGGTTCTCTTTAATTATTATCTTGACACCATCTTTTTCTTTATGTGTGTCGTGGGGGGGGGGGGAAGAGGGTATGTGTGGAAAGGGGCGGGTGTGTGGAAATAGTTGGGTGTGTACACTGATCGCACTGCCACTTTCATTTCTCAGTGTTTTGATTGTGTTCTCCCTTCCGCCGATGTCAAGCAAAACTATTCATAATACTGACCAAATGCATGACAGCGAAAGAGAGAGGGTTGGCCAGGATAACATATATATATATATATATATATATATATATATATATATATATATATATATATATATATATATATATATATACATATATATTTTTGCGACACCACCGTCATTCGTTCATTTCCATACCCTATTCCTTAACCTCCTTTTGTCTTCCTCTTCTCCCTTATTCTAAGTTTTAATCATCCGTTTTCCTTCATTTATTACCACAGTCCCACCTACTCAGCCAGATACTTTGTTCTCGGTCTCCCTTTCTTCTCCCTTCACATTTATTATTGCCCTTTTTCATGATGCTTAAAACAGTTGTGTTCTCATTGTTCTTTGGCTGTAGTCCTGTTGGTTTCATTCCTATCAGTTGTAATTATTTCTTTCCTATTCACAATTTTTTTTTTTTTGCCGCATCGTTTCATTCGCAACTGCCGTTTGTAATTCCTAGCTATTTATTAATATATTTTAATCACAGGTTTCGATTTTATGACTCTTTGTGGAAAGTTTTCCTCATTGTTTATTCACTTTATATTTTATGTTTTAGTAGGAAGACAAAGCTGAACTCCTGTTGTTATGCTAGGTGTTTTTAGACCGACTTCTCGTCCTAGAAACATTAGCTGTTGAGCCGGGGTCCTCTTTCGAGACCGAAGCTAGAACACAACGAGAAGAGCAGGACATAAAACTCTGGACAACAACTTTACAAGTGTATTATCTCAAATTCAGCCCATAGTATACAGTATGAATGTATGTAACACACAGTACACTATTCAGTCTCAAATACAGGCAGACTAGAGTGCTCTGGCTGGACTGTAGTATATCACTAACACAGAAGGACACCAGACAGACACTGTACACAAGATGGATGAAAGTGTTGCACAGTATATAATATGAACACAGGTATCACACAATATACTAGGCAGTTACAAGGGCACTAGACAAACACAGTACACAATATGAACACCAGTAGCACGCCATGCATGTCAGTCACACACTAGGCGGACTGGAGGGCTCCGACTAGGCTGCAGGAGTCTGATGCCCTACAGGTGTTGGCCAGGTGTGAGAGATGTCCCGTCAGGTATTCTTTCTCGCAAAGGCCACGGGACAACCTTCAGGGGCGATGTCGTCTTCTGTGGGCTGCTGCTGGGCGTGGTGAGAGGCCCTCTGCTCGTGGGGCCTTGCTGAGTGGTCTGGTCCTCGGGGCTTAGGCCAAACAGAGAGAGTAGGCACGCTTGTCTGCGCCTGCCCTGGGGAGGAGGTCGCCGTCATTTAGGGCTGGGGAGGTCGTGCCCAGGGGTTGCAGTGGCACCTCGGGGAGTCCGACGTCTGCGGTCTCCCTCCCGTCCAGCCACCGTCAGGGTTGAACTGTGGCATTGCCTTCAGGAGGAGGCCCAGAGTCCATCAGCTGGTTGTCTCGCCCGGGTGCCGGCTGTACTGCACACGCTCCCGGGGTCGGCATGGGGACTCGCCAAACCTCCTCCAAACAGGAAAGCTCCTCCTGGGGGCTGCCTCTGTGGGGAGAAATGGAGGAGCGTCCTACTCAGATACAGGAGGGGTGAGCCAAGCAAGGGTCGTCCTCCACAGGGGAAGTCTCGGGGTAAGAGACGATTGGTGGAGTGTCTCTCCCTGGCGCAGGAGACGGCCGTCACTGAGGTTCCATGGGCAACAGGAGGAGGACGGCTGAAGGCCGTCCATTTCCCGTCGGTGCGGCTGGAGGCCATCATCGGGGCCCAACTTCCTGGCAGAACCGTGGGCGAGTGTGGCTGAAGGCCCTCACCTGTCCACAGGTGCGGCTGAAGGCCGTCACCGGTGTCCTGCACGGGAGTTGCAAGTAATCGAGGTGTGGCTGAAGGCCATACCTAGGTCTGACTCCCGGAGACAGCTGCAGCAGGAGAGGGGGCGTTACTGTCTCTCCCTCAGTGCGGCTGAAGCCCGTTACTGGTTTCTACATGGGGGGAGCGGGGGTTGCAGCAGTTGAGCGGCTTAAGGCCATCTCGGTATTTGTGGCTAATGGCCGTCACTTATTTTGTGCGTCTAAAGGCCGTCACAGGTTTTGTGTGGCTAAAGACCGTCACTTTGGTGCTGCTTGAGACTAAGTATTCAGCCCCATCCCAAACCTGGCGAGGGCTGGTCCGGCTGGAGGGTAATGCACTCAGACTGCAACGTTCCCAATTGGTCTGTTCCGGGGAATAAGGGCGCAAAGTAGTCGGGGACATAGGCCCATACTGCCTGTGCAACGAGCTCGCCCTCAGAGCCCCTCCGTGGTCTCCTCCTGGGGGGTGTCGCCATGTCCCGGTTGTGCTCGGTTGCCACGGTAGGTATTTCACCAGTATTATTATATCCAGTTAAATGAGGGAAAGACAGATTAATAGATGTTAACATGAACAGATAGAGACATACAAAGACAGGCAGATGCATACCTAAATAGCTGAACAGAGGCAGAGAAGCACATAGATAAGCTAACACAGAGATAAATAAAAGACAGATAGATATGCTTTGCTGACTTCGAATTGCCACAGTTTCCCTTGTTTTTTCTCTGCCCATAACATACCTTTTTCTAGTCGCCATTCCGGAGCAGTTCTTTGGCCTCATCTTTATCCTCCCTGTTCATTTGTACTTCCGTTTCTCATCGTACTTTGTGACTTGTTGATTGTTCCTCCACCCATTACTTTCTTCTTGTATGCCTCTTAATCATCCTTATCCTTCTTTCCTCCCTCTTTCTCTTTTTCCTCTTCGTTTATTTTCTCTTCATATTCTTGCTTTTTCCATTTCTTATTTTCCGCTTTCCCTTCTCACATTCGCCTTTTTTGCTTACTGCGTTATTTTCTACTCTTATTTTTCAGTGTCATTCCTCTCTTTCGTTCTTCTGTTCCTCGTAACCTTGCCTCCCTTCTTCCTTATCATAGTAGCCTGTCACAACTTAGCCTCGCCTTCGAAAAATCAAAAATGTCTGAAATACTCAATGTTTTTCTGTTATTGTAGTTATCATTTTTTTTTTTTATTATAATGAGAGTTTGGAACGAATCCTTTCATATACGTCCTTCTCAACATTTTGTATAACTGCTTTTTAAGTTACTTCGTTATTAGCAAAGTAAATATATCATAGCATAGCCTTTCGTCTGAAGGTCTAAATTGTATATTGTCAATGCTGCTCGCCTACTTGGATATATATTCATTTTAGTTTTGAAAAAGGTCGTCTTTTACGTCCTCCTCCTATGTTAGAGTTAGTACTCCTTTGGTCATTCTAGTATTTTCAGAAAATACAGCCCTTCAGATCATTTATAAATAGGCATTGGATATCCAAGATCGTATTTGGAAATGAAATGGAGCTGTCATGAACTCGGATGCATTGAGGTGCTTTTCATTCTAGAATCCCCAGTGCTTCCATTATACGTCCCGTCACCCTTGCATCCTTTAACTGCTGCTTTTGTTTCATTCTCTTGAAAAGTATTGAATTTCAAGAAATACAAAGGACGCGTACGTTTATTTTACACACACACACACACACACACACACACACACACACACACACACACACACATCTATCTATCTATCTATCTATCTATCTATATCTATCTATCTATCTATATCTATCTATCTATCTATCTATCTATCTATATCTATCTATCTATCTATCTATCTATCTATCTATCTATCTATCTATATATATATATATACTGTATATGGCACGGCACGAGCTGTCAAAAAATATTTTTGTTACACACACACACACACACACACACACACACATATATATATATATATATATATATATATATATATATATATATATATATATATATATATATATACGGAGCCTCTGTGGTACAGTGCTAAAGTGTGCGTTTTTGTACACTCAAGAACGAGGGTTCGCGCCCCGCCAGGGTAATAAACTTTGGGAGCGTTCTTCTGGCCACGTACTGCATTAGCGGACACAAGGGGTGCTGTGGTTGAACCAGTGTCGCATACTATAAAGTACGCTTGCACTCAGTCGGCTTGAGCGGGTCGATTACACTTGGTTTACGGACTACACACACATCCAAAGCCTACAGTTACACTTACAAGCATTTCTCACCCTACATACAAAATCTATCAGACAGCCTAAGCCACATGGTAGACATGCATTGGCCGTATCGTCCCCACTTCGGTCGGGATAGGCCGGTTCTTCAGTGGACACTCAAATGACTGATGAGATTATATATATATATATATATATATATATATTTTGCCAGACGCCTCAATCCCGTTTGGGGTGGCCACAAACAAATCGCCTTCAAGTCGCCCTGTCCCCCGCCATTTCACTCCCCTGCTCCCAATTCACCCCCCCCTCTCTCATATACCTCTCCACCCCATCTCTCCATCTCATCCTCGGCCTCCCCCTCCCTCTTTCCCCCTCCACCTCATTCACATACACTCTCTTCGTCAGTCTTTCACCCTCCATCCTCTCCACATGGCCAAACCACCTCAGTGTGTTCCTCATAACGCTTCCTATCACATCCACATCAACACCACAACGCTCCTTTATATCCTCATTCGTCAGCCTGTCTCTCCATGTGACTCCACAGGCTCCTCTTAAATAACTCATTTCCACTGCTCTCACTCTTGACTTGTGTCCTTCCAACAACGTCCAAGCTTCACTTCCGTACGTTAGAGTTGGTATCACAATACTGTCATGTAGTAACTTTTTCACTTCCATGCCCACTTCCCTGTTTCTTATCACTGTTTTCAAAGAACCAGCAACCTTTCTTCCCTGCTGTACTCTTTCAAGCACTTCGCCCTCCAAACCTCCATCCTTACTCATCACACTACCCAAGTACTTACACGTACTCACATTTTCCAATTCCTCACCATCCAACCTCGCTGTACATTCACTGACTTCACCTCTCTCAAAGACCATCACTTTACTCTTCCCTACATTCACCTTTAGATTCCGTTTCTTACACACTCTCTCAAACTCATCCACCAAGCCATGCAGCTCCCCTTCGTCTTCACTCAACAACACAGTATCATCTGCAAACAACAGTACAGGGAGTTTCCAAACACTATCCTCTCTCACCAGGGCCACTCCAACATCCACTACCCTACCTTGTACCTCTTTTATTACCCCATCCATGTACAGATTGAACAACCATGGAGACATGACACATCCCTGTTTCAACCCAACTTTCAAAGAGAAAAATTCACTTAGTTCACCATCCACACGCACTGCAGCCTTCGCACCATCGTACATACGCTTCACAGCATTCAACAGCTTCCCATCTACTCCATATATTCTTAACACTTTCCACAATCCTAGTCTATCCACCCTGTCATATGCTTTCTCCAAATCCATGAAAGCCGCATACAACTTCTTTCCCTTCTCTAGAAACTTTTCCACTAAAGATCTGAGAATGAATATCTGATCTACACAACCTCTTCCCTTCCTAAAGCCTCCCTGTTCTTGTCCAGCTAATTTCTCTGTTCTTTCTCTAACTCTGTCAGTAAGTATCCTACCATACACTTTTCCTATTATACTAAGAAGACAAATGCCCCTATGATTACCACACACTTCTTTTTCCCCTTTTCCTTATATATATATATATATATATATATATATATATATATATATATATATATATATATATATATATATATATATATATATATATATATATATATATATATATATATATATATACAGTATATAGATGTGTGTGTGTGTAGCAAAAATAATTTGTGACAGCTCGTGCCGTGCCCTCATTGACCAGCAGTGACCTAGTTCAAGGATCAAAGTCCCAATTAGTGTGACGCGCCGTGACGCTTCATCTGTGTAATATCGCTACTGTGATTAGTTTGCATGTCCAGGATGGGAGGGACTGTGCAGAAAGTGATATTTTTGGATGGCATTTTCTCATGTTTTTGGTTTTTTCTCCGGACAGCTAGATAGATTACCTTAACGTGACTTTTGGAATAATTTTCTTTACATTTATATGAGTAGACTTAAGTACCTTTTCGAATATGTCTATTCAGTTTGTCTCACAAGAACAATCTAGCTTCTTTATAGGTCTCTTTGTTTGAGTCAGGCCTACTTGTTAGTCTGGTTAAAGAATCCAGCAATATTTTATACTTATCCAATAAACAAAGCGGCATTTCGTCCTGAAGTAATGTCAGTCTTAAAAATCTCAGGACATTTTTCGTGCTTCCGATTGTGAGCATTTAATCATTCCTGTCACCTCCCATCTCCAGAAAGGGTTAAAAAAATATGTCTTCATTTCCTAAGTATCCGTACATTATGTTTGTATTTAAGTTAATATTTATTTATTTAGTGGTAGGTGGTGGCGACCATGATCCACTCACTTGATGTAGTGCTGCCTACTTCTCCCTTAACCTTTATCATTCTTTTTCTGTGCCTGCCCTCCTCTCTTCCTATTTCTTCCATCTTTCCTTTACAGGTGGCATTACATTGAGTGATAAGCCAAATGGTTTCCTGTAAGCCAAGAAACCATTTACAACGCTGGGTGGTAACCATATAACCAAACCATACGTGTTCCCTACGTGTCAGCAAGTGGGTTTGTGGAGGGTTAGTGCCCCTCCCCGTAAAACAAATAACTCAAAGTCAAATGGCCACCCATTACGGGATTTTGGCGTCTGGCAATAGATAGATAAAATAGATTTATTTATTTATTTATTCCCTCTAACAAGGAGAGAATGTTTTCACTCCTGTACGTTTGTTTGGTTGTTAGTTTGTCTGTTAGCAGGATTACACAAAAACTATAAGAGAGATTTGGACCAAATTTGGTGGGTAGATAGACCGTGTCCCAGAAAATAGTCGATTTACATGTGGGACCGATCCTGATCGTATTGCAGCTTCTGGATCAGGAAAACATTTTTTTTGCGAAACCCTAATCGGTGATGAGAAAACCTAACCCATTATGAAGGGTGATTTGGAAATTAAGTTGCCCTTGTCGAAGAGATGCGCTCCAGTGAGTGCCCCTCTATTATTTTTATTTATTTATTTATTCATTTATTTATATGGAGCAGTAGTAGTTGTAGCCCAAGTTCATTTGAAACATGAACCCAGTGGACTGCCGGCTAAAACTGCCATCTTCCTTCAATCATTCTTGTCTGGGGGGACAGGGAGGTAGTTCAGGGACATCTGTATAGCAGGAATTGGAGCCACATCAGCGCCGGCACATGAATGGCATCCGTCTCCGGCGTTGTAACTACGGATATATACACATCCGCACAGCATGTATGTATGTAAATATAGAGAGTCCCGGGAGGAATGGCCTTATCACTTGGAATGGTAACTGAAAGAATTTCAAGTGAAAACTGCTCTACTAAAATGGACTGAAATTTCAAACTTTACAGCGCGGCTGACTTTGTGGTGGAAAATGGTCTCATTGTTTACCCATAAGGTTATTAAGTAACCGTAGCTCCGTAATGGCTGCGATGTCGACTCATGTTGCAATAGTAATTTTACATGAAGTTCTCTCGTCCGTCATATCCTAAATCTATGCCCTTTCCTCCCTAACTCACTGTCTAATTGTTTCCACTCCTATGCTCACAATTTCTTTACAGTTTTGTTCATACTGGAGTAGTGGCTGTGCTCACTTTGTAACAATTTTGTATTTCTAATATTCTGCCCTAACAACTAAAATGTGTTCTCTTCCACCTCATTTAATATAATATACAAAGAACACTATCTGACAAGGTTGAAACTGAACAATGTTCACCGATAGGTGCAACATTTTCAAGCATAGATGAACAGACTGACCATGTGAAAATATATAATCATATCTGTCTATCTATCAACCTATCTATCTATGTCTGTTTATAGATAAATTGACAGACAGATTTTAGAAAAGGTCATCTCTAATGAGAAGTGTCCCATTTAAACTTGCTAATAATATTCCTAAGTGTAAGTGGTGATTCGTCGGCTTTTTACAGCTGTTCATTCACTCATCCTTGTGCATCCGTCACGCCTCGGGATTCATCACTAAAAACTGAGATACCGTAGTAGTTTTCACGACCTTCGGCATGCAACCCACTGCAGGTAAATTTGGAAGAAGTTGGGACGGGAAAAATGATCGTGAGTTGACTGTCAGACCGGGCCGACTTCCGTGGAAACTTTTGGTTCCGTTCGTCTTCCGCGGTTGTTTGACTCAGGTGTAGACGGCTGGGGTCTGCTGTGTGTCGTGTTGCCTCTGCTCACGTCCTGTTGCGTGGGTCTTTGTCTGCCGGGATATGTTCTGTTGATTTTAGTTGCCTTTTTGCGACTGTTTTTCTTCAGGGCCCCCTCAGTCTGTTTTGCCCTTGATATTTATTACATCGCCAGGGATGGAGTCCGGCGAGGTATTGTTTTGGTTGTTTCTTTGTTCCTTTGTTTGTTCGCAACATCACGGAAAAACGGCTGAATGAATTTACAAGTAACTTTCAGGATGTGTGAGCACTGGTTCAAAAGGAAGTGATTAAATTTTTGAGGTAATCGAGTGAACTTGAAAGGTCAAAATCAAGGTCAAGGATTTTCAGGGGGGTATAAGTTGAAAACGGTTGTAGTTTGAGATATCAGCATACTGGTTCTCCCGTATGGGCTTTCATTTGGCACCAAGACCTTTGACCTTCAGCGACCTTGAAAGGTCAAACTCAAGGTCACGGATATTCAGGGGGCTATAACTCGAAAGTGGTTACAAATAGATATTTACTGTTATCAACAGATAGTAAGTCCCATATGGGCTTTTAATTGATACCATGACCTTTGACCTTAAGTGATCTTGAAAGGTCAAACTGTTGAGTGAGGTTTGTTGCGCGTGGCACCACTTGTTTGATTTTGTTATTGTTCCTTCCGTGCTTGTTTGTGAATTTTCAAATCTTTTTATGTTTTTTTGTTGTTCCGTTTTCTCTGTGGCAGATTATGAGCTTTGAATTTGTCTCTCAAAGTTTTATTTTCAGTTATATAAATGATGAAATCATCTAATGGTTGCTTTTGTGTACCAGTGAAAAACGAACATGAACCTTGACTTACTTATATTTACCATTGAAAAAGTACAAAAACACAAGAGAGTGAATTTCGATAGAAGTTTAGTTGCGTATGTAATGGTCGTTGTTTGAATTTGCCGCATACATTCCTGTTTACGATTTGGTCCTTATTTTTTTTTTTTATGTTTTGAGAGCTGCGTATATTGTAAGACATCCATTTCAGTCTTCATATGTTCATGTTCATTCACTTTTATCTATATGACTGTCGTTATTAGCCCTACCCTTGCAATTTTGTTTTATAACAGTCTATTTAGCACCGTTATTTTAACTTCATTTTCTTAATTCCAGGTGCCGCGTGTTTGGCAATGCAATTTTCTGTTTCTCCTTGTCTGGCTGCGTTTCTTGCCGATCTCGTTTCTTTGGTTCTGTCTCACAGTATCGTCTTCCATGTCACTTTCCAATTTAATTTCCTTGGTCGTGTTGAAGTTGAGGCCATGTCCTGTTTTCGTCGGCTATGTTCCTTTCGATACAGTTCTTCTGGACGTCAGCTTTAGTTCTGTCTGTGTCTTACCTAACCTGGTGTGCGCCTACTTAGTAACTCATTATTTGAATTTGTTCTTTGTTGTGCTAGGAATCTCTCTCTCTCTCTCTCTCTCTCTCTCTCTCTCTCTCTCTCTCTCTCTCTCTCTCTCTCTCTCTCTCTCTCTCTCTCTTTTGTCTCGTGAACATTTTAGTGCTGTTCTGTGAAGTTGTGTTCATTTACGAGCAGTTCTGTGTGGCTGTGACGCTTGCACTGTCCCTATCTTTCAGTATTTCAGTATGTCAGATCAAAGTCTGCCTCTTCTCGTACTGTCATTTCCGTGTCTCACCACGCACCATTGCGTGTACAGTAGTTCCTTCCTCGAAATGGTAATTATGAGGCAGTGTAAGTAGATTCATTAGAGAAAGAGAACACACACACACACACACACACACACACACACACACACACACACACACACACACACACACACACACACACACACACACACACACACACACACACACACACACACACACAAACTGGTAACGAATACTGTATATGCAGTCACAAAATTATCCACAAGTGTGTTTATTCATTTTTTTTCCACAGTTTTGTAACAAATGTCCCTACGTCTTTTAGTTCTACCATTAATTCCCAACGTTTATTAGCTACTACCATCATTCTGTCTTGCTTCGTCTATGTACTCCTTTCTTTAGCGAATCGTTAAAGCCATTTTCTCACTTCTCCTCACTTGCGTCATGGTGTTTCAACTTGACCAATATTGTTCTTTCTTTAATCCTCCATAATTTCATTCATAGAAACTCTATTGTTTCATTCATTTCATTCTTTAAGCAAGTATTGACAAGTTTTTTTTTTTTTTAACTTTCCCATTTCCTTCCCTACTTCTCTTCAGTTTTCGCTCTACCCTTCTCTCAGATCCTATTTACTCTCACTCCTTCCTCACCAGAATTTCTTTCCTACCCACCAATTACGCTACCATTCCGTGTCCACCTGGCCTTTCATCACCTTCCCTCTTCCTTAATTAATTTTTTACACCGTTCTGTACGTCCTGTACCTTCTTTCTGGTTTCCTACGTTGATGCTTAAGTGGCTGTGAGAGTGTCTGTGTTGGGATATAATTTCTTGCTATAGAGTATTGGGGTGTGTTGATGAGTGTGAGTGGCTTTTAAAGGGTGTTTGAGTGTGTTGTTGAGTGGGAGTGGTTGCTATAGTGTGTTTGAGTGTGTTGCTCAGTGTGTGAATGGGTGGTATAGTGTGTTTGAGTGTGTTGATGAGTGTGAGTGCTTTCTATAGTGTGTTTGGGAGAGCTGTTGTAAATCTGTGTGTTTGTCCAGTGTATTGGTTTTTTAACATATTTTAGTCAGTAGGTGATAGAGATTATGGCGATTGTGAGGGTGTTTGGTTGGCTGCGCTCAAGATTTAGTGTCTTGGTGTGTCTCTGTGTTTGCCTAAGTGAAGTGTTTGTGAGAGTCTGGCTGGGTGGCTGAATTTGTCGTGGGCGCTGTTTTATGTGTCTGTCTCGGTCATGGACTTTATATGACGTTCCCTGAGGGCCAGTAGTTATCCTGCGTGCCACGCAGCTTCACATGTCACCATTTCAGTGCTGACACATGGCAGGATTATCATTTTGGGCTAGTGTGATGGTATTAGTCCACGGTAGCGTTTTCATGACTTACCATTGGTCTTGAAGATCAGTAATGTCTGTTTTTTACGAAATTCAAATAATCATAGTGCTCGCTGCCTGAATCTGGGGTTGTATAAGCTTTTATTGAGAGAGCGGCTCACTTCCCTAATGCCGTGTGTGCTAGACCAGTGACAGAGCAGGACTGATGAAATAACGAGTACGAGTAAATGCCATGACGGTAAATGGGTAATAATTAATCATCGGTGACGGGGTCAGTTCATACACCCTCAGTAGTCACATCCACCATAGTTAAGACTACATATTTAATTTTCGTAATGGCATATTAAAATGGACTTTTATAACCTCTTCTGTCTTTCTTTCCTTCATTCGTTCCTCATCCTTCTTCATGTGGGTTACTTTACACTTCCTCTTCTTTCTTTTGTTCAGTCTTTCCTCATCCCTCTGTCTATGGGTGACACTACACTGAGTGACAAGCCAAATGGTTTCCTGTACACCAAGAAACCATGTCCTATGCTGGGTACAACCAAATAACCAAACAATGGCCCCTGGTGGTTTAGTGAGTAATTAAGGCGCTCCAATCGGATTGACCCTGCGTTGGTTTTTATATATCTATACATACATATATATATATATATATATATATATATATATATATATATATATATATATATATATATATATGTCTGTATCTATACATACATAGTTTGTGTGTGTGTGTGTGTGTGTGTGTGTGTGTGTGTTCGTCCGTCTATAACTATCTATCTACCAATACTTTAATGTAAGGTCAGCTCATATTTTAGGTATAATGTGCATCAGAAGCGACATGCAGTGCTGAACTGCATTGATTTTTGGTGTCCTGCCGCACTTGTCCTATTATCAGGCCCTACCACAACAGACCACACCACACCACACCAGTGCACCACACCACACCGGTGCACCACATACCATGATTAATAACACCACGTCACACTAACGCCTTTTACAGTTGTGTCCTTACTTAAACAGGGTTGCTTAATACCATCACCTCTTTATTGCACTCAACACTCATCACACCTCGGTATAACCCAACAGTGAAACGATGTTAAACGCTAAACATACATACATACATACATGTATACTTACATAAATACATATATACCTACCTACCTACCTACATACATACATACAGTACACACATACATACATAAATACATACATAAGCACATAAACAAGTGAACGAGCGTACAAAACAATTTAAAAAGTTCTTATCCGATTTTAACCACATTCTTCCACAAAGGAACAGGGAGAAAATGGACCTGGAGAAATCCAAATGGAGAAAAAAAAGAACGAAATACTCTTCGCTATAGCAGATAAGAACAACATGATCACTAATATCACAGTTATCAACAAAGTAAATACAGGAAGTGACCACAGAATAGTGAGTAGCACAGTCAGATTCATTTTCAGATGTGACAGAAGGTGATTAAAAATAAAAAGATATGCCCAAGAAAAGTAAGCGAAAACAAAGCTGCCTTTCAGTTAGAAGTAAAGAACAGATTTCAGGCTCTAAGTTATGCTGATTGTCACAGTGAAAAGATGAACGATAGATTAACAAAAATATTTAGAGTATCAGCAGATACAACCATATACGACCAAAGCCAACAAGTATTAAAAAATGACCTCGAGTCCATGAAAAGAAAGAAAGGAAGTGAAATTAGAGCAAAGAAAGATGAAATAGAAAGCCCAGATTTAAATAAGCTTCTCAACAACAGACAGACAGAGAAGAAAAAGGCAGAATAGCAGCAAAATTTGTGCTACGTGTGCTCAGCGCGGACCAAAACACCACTGCTTGGGAAAAGTCAGACCGAAAATGATGCAGGTTTGTATTGTATATACTGTATGGTCATCACCCTCACCATCATACCCTTCCTTTCCACTGCCATATCTATCTTGAAACAGACGTAACGATGTGACAATAAACCAGACTTTGAGCCTCTGAGAGAGAGAGAGAGAGAGAGAGAGAGAGAGAGAGAGAGAGAGAGAGTCACCTGGCATCACTGATAACACGGCGTCACTCGGTCTGCTAGTCAAA
Source organism: Coenobita brevimanus (assembly GCF_032717465.1). NCBI lineage: Eukaryota > Metazoa > Arthropoda > Malacostraca > Decapoda > Coenobitidae > Coenobita > Coenobita brevimanus. The sequence continues at coordinate 30,294,234 of NC_136959.1, read as the reverse complement.
CGTCAAGGGCCGCTATTCACAGTGCTTATAATTAATTACTTCTCTTGATAACGGAGGCTGTTAATAAGCTTAGCTTCTTGATGTATAGTGAGAGAGAGAGAGAGAGAGAGAGAGAGAATCCCGGCAATATGGATATCAAAATCATACTTTTTAATGTTATATTCTAGTAAGAGGTAAGTGCTGGCTGTGAACTTATTAACTACTACTTTACTTCCAATTGCAGATCATTAATTGTTTAATCATTATTAATCATTACTAACTCCTTATTATTGACCTGATATGTCTGGTAATTGCTAAACAGAATTTCACTGTAAACAATTAACCACTATTTGACTCATAGATATTGAGGTTGATTTAACTCCTATATTACTAAGCATGATTTAACATGCCATTACATTGCATAATTTGAGTCCTAATTTTTAGCGTGCTCTGACCCTAATTTACCGAGCCCGTTTTGATAGCTAATTACTAGGCATGCGCTGGCTTGTGATTACCGACTCATAATTACACAGCGTGAGAATCCTAACGTGATTTGACTTATAATTATTAAGTAGGATTTAACTGTAAATTATTAACCATGCTTTGACTCATTAAAGTAACCACAACAGCTCAATATATCTCTCATATACTTCCTAACACCTTCACTCTTAAGGGTTGCCTCGGTACAGGTCTGCCTCCACCGCCACCCTGGGTATTGCAGCATTACAGCTAATTACAGTATTCCTCTCCTCTGCTATCTGCCATCTTCCCAGGATCTGAATATTTCCCCAGACCAGTCCTACTCGCCCTGATGCTTAACACCTTCTTCCTGTAGTAATAAATAAATAAACAGTTTTCCCCGAAGTTTTTTCCTTGCACTCAAAGTTGCTCCTAGCTCCAGCTCCCCCCCCCCCTCAAAAAAAGAAAAAATAATCCTGCCTCTCAGCCCCACGTTCCTTTTCCAAAGCCCTTGTCGTTTTTTTCCTCAAGCGCATCTTATTATTTCGTTTGCCATCAAAAATTCTTCTGGTACAATCATCTTTTTCGCCAATTTATTCCCTCACTGACTACCATCTTTTTCACCCTCGTAATTGGTGCTGTTCCAGCCTTATTCTGGTTCTTGACTGTCACCAGCTATGGGTTGCACGAATAGTTTATCCTGATTTGCTATCAACCATTCATATTTTTACAACTCCGTAATTTCTATCATCACACCATGACACTTAACTCATCCGTCACTTACATTCATTTTTTGCTGTCACATTGTTTCCCACATTAATATTCATATCATCTGCCTTCTTTGACCATGTATTATAAATCCTTTTATATGTTCCCTATCATCCTTCTGGCCTACGATTTTGCATCCATGCCATTCACCTTATACGTCGATACTCAAAGTCCCATTCCTCTCGTTGGATCCTCACTTTCCTGCTCGCTCCAAATATGTCCTTTCCTTCTTTCATTTCTGGCTTGCAAAAATATTATGCTACTTCTTTCCTCTAAAATGTACTCTCAATCCATTCTTCCTCCCCCTTTTCTTTCCCATTGCATTTTCTGTGATTACCCATCCCCCGCCCTATACATCAGTCTCCATGTATTATGGCTCTCCTATTCCTCCTACTTTTAGCCTCAGCAATTTGTTCCTTGGGCACTCTCTTCCTCAATAATTTACGTATTTGCACTTTCTTCTACATCCCTCTCTGCGGACTATATTATATATATTTTTGATCCGTATCATCTTCGTAGGTACAATATTCCCCAAAGTTGTACCTATTCTTCCCGACTGTAATATCTTCTCCCAGTCTCCCTGCCTGTGCTACTGTTCCACATGTTAAGCAGGACCTATCGAAAAGCGACACAGGTATTATATTTTCCTTATAAAACAATCGTTCTGCCACACTTAGATTACTTCAGCACCATCTGGGAGACACACACACACACACACACACACACACACACACACACAGTCTTTGCAATTAAACTGAAACTATTTGCAACAAGAAGACAGATACACAGGCAACAAGTGCGTATAAGTCACAAGCAACTTTGATGATGCAGACATATGCACTCATTTACACCAAGCATAGATTATGTTCCACCAGAGACAGACAGTCTAAAATACCAGTCTACATACATCAGACAAGCGCTGATGCAAACTCATTCTATCCATGACCCAACCAAGATTGGATTCATCTCCCATCTCTTGTAATCAGTAGTCAGACTCTCAACTGTTATTTAAATTAAGATCACGGTTTGTTCCTCGCCTTCTCCCTCAATCATTGTTTCCTCGCACGACCTCTGCCCGTGATAAGGCCTCTGCGTGTCCCAAACTCAAGAGCCAGATCAGGATCCTGTGCCTCGACCAGTCATCCAATTCCCCACAGGTACCCGCCCCATCACCGAGGAAAACGGGGTTCAATATGCAACCTGGGCTGAGGGTGAGGTGTTGGCAGAATGGAGAGTGAGCGAGGAGGATGACATGGGTAGGGAGAGGGATGACGAGAGGAGGGAGCAACGGGGAAGGGAGAAGAGGGAAGAGAAGGTGGAGGAAGGGAAGGCGAAAAGTGAGAAAGGGGGAGCACAGACAGAAAATGATGGAATGGGTAAGGGAGGGGGAAGGAGGGGAAGAGGGAAGAAATAGATACACACGAAAAAAGATGAAGAAGAAGTGACATTGAGAATGGGGAGAATAAAATTTAATGATGATGAAAAACAAGGAATAAAAATGAAGATCAATATATGAATGGTGAAGAAAAGCATGTAAGGAGAAAGCAGGAATGAATTATGAAAGAAAAAGGAGAGAGGAGGCAACAGAAATAATAACTTGATAGAAACAGAATGGGGGAAGAGCGAAGGACCAGAAATGAAGAATGAAGAGAAAAGGAAAAACCCTAAGGACAGAAAGTCGAAAGAGTTAATAAAAGGCAAGACGAAAGGTAAGAGGCAATGGAAGAAGAAAATGGGCAAGGAATTAGCACGAAAGGAGAATGTGAAAGGAAGAACATGGAATAAAGATGGCAGATATATGAAAGGGTATATAAAGAAAATTGGAAGTAAATTATAAAAAAAAAAAAGTGAATGCAAAAGAAAGAAAAGAAAACAGATGAAACAAAACCTGATGCTCAAAAATTCCTTGAAATATGACAGTGAACTGAAGTTAGGAAAGCAAGAGAAAATATTGGTAAATGTCATTCGTCAGTTCTCATTTAGTATTCTATCTGTCTATCTGTCTGTCTGTTACCAGACGTCTCAATCCCGTAAGGAGTGGCCACAAACAAATCGCCTCCATGTCGCCCTGTCCAATGCCGCTTCACTGCCCTGCTCCCAGCTCACACACCCCTCTCTCATATACCTCTCCATTCCATCCCTCCATCTCATCCTCGGGCTTCCCCTCCCTCTCCCCCCTTCCACCTCACCTACATACACTCTCTTCGTCAGTCTCTCGCTGTCCATCCTCTCCACATGGCCAAACCACCTCAATGTATTTCTCCTAACGCTTTCTATCACATCCATATCCACACCTCAACGCTCCTTCACTTCCTCATTTGTCAGTCTGTCTGTCCATGTACCTCCACATGCTCCTCTCAAATAACTCATTTCCACTGCTTTCACTCTTGACTTGTAGCCTTCCAACAAGGTCCAAGTTTCATTTCAATATGTTAGAGTTGGTATCACAATACTATCATGCAGCGACTTTTTTACTTCCATGCTCACTTCCCTGTTGCTTATCACTGCTTTCAATGAACCAGCAACCTTTCATCTCTGCTGTGCCCTTTCAAGCACTTCACCCACCAAACTTCCATCCTTACTCATCACAGTATCCAAGTACAAACGCACTCACATTTTCCATTTCCTCCTCATCCAGCCTCACGGTACATTCAGTGACTTCATTTCTCTAAAAAAAGACTACAACTTTACTCTTCCCTACATTTACATGTAGATTCCGCTTCTTACACACACTCCCAAACTCATTCGCTAAGCCATGCAGTTCCCCTTCGTCTTCACTTAACAATACAGTATCATCTGCAAACAACAGTACAGGGAGTTTCCCAACACTGCCCTCTCTCTGATTAGGGTCATTCCAACTGCCCTACCTTGTATCTCTTTTATAACCCCATCCATTTACAAATTGTCCAACTGTGCGGACACGACAAATCCCTGTTTCTATCCAACATTCAAATAGAAAAATTCATTCAGTTCACTATCCACACGCACTGCAGTCTTAGCACTCTCATCCATACTCTTTACGGCATGCAGCAGCATCCCTTTTACTCCATATATCCTTAACGCTTTGCACATTCCTTGCCTATCCACCTTGCCATATGCTTTCTCCAAATCCATGAAGGCCGCCTACTACAGCTTCTTTCCCTTCTCTAGAAACTTTTCCGCTAAAGTCCTAAGAATGAATATCTGATCTACACAACCTCTTCCCTTCCTAAAACCTATCTCTTCTCGAACTAATTCCTCTGTCATTCCCTAACTGTACCATACACTTTTCCTATTACACTAAGAAAACAAATACCCCTTTGATTACCACACACTTCTTTCCCCCCCCCTTTCCTTTGTACAGGGGAATAATTATACCTGACTTCCAATCCTCCGGGACTCTACCTTCCGTCCAGGCCAATCTGCACATATTCCATATCCATTCTACTACTATCTCTCCCCCATGCTTTAGCATTTCACCACACACCTCATCAATTCCTGGGGCTTTCCCCTTTTTTACTTTCTTCATTGCTTCCACTACTTCCATCCTACTGATCTCTTCCTTTCTTCTCATCTCTCTCCCTCTCCCAGCGATTCTCCAGTCGCTGGTATTTGCATTACTTTCATTCTTTATGTTTCATAGTTCCTAAAAGTGTTCTCACCACCTGCTCACTTTTCCTCCCTTCTCCACCAGCAATCTGTTATTTTTATCTTTCACTCCCCTCCTACCTTGTTTATCACCCTGTCTTGCTCTCTTAACCTCCTTCCAGAAGATTGTTTCACATTCCCTCCATTTTACACTCAAATTGCTTCCAAACTCCTCATTCACTCTCTTCTTACTCTTTCTTACTAATTTTTTCAGCTCCCTTTTCTCTATATTTTACTCTCTACTCCGTCTCTCAGCTTCCTCCATGCCTCTGCTTCCCGTCCATTCACTATATGCATTCTACTTTTGTGCCACATATTGTCATGCCTCTTCATCCCACCATTCTGCTCCATGCATCCTCTTTCGTCTTCTCTGCGCCCTACACACCACCTCATATGCTGCACAGATTTCTTCTGTGAATACCTTGCATGCATCTTCTTCTTCTTCCATCCGCTTCATGTTATATCTACCCAATCGCTCCTTCACTTCTGTCTTGTATTCTGCCTCCTTTCATCCTCTTGCAACCTTTCTACTCTCTTTATATGGACTGCTTCCCCCAGCCCTTCTCTCCTATTCATCCAGTGCATTTGTACCTTGACTCTTACCACTACTAAGTGGTGGTCA
>NC_136959.1:30143779-30283779 GCF_032717465.1 Coenobita brevimanus | reverse complement strand
AATCTGGGACTCATAGATTGGAAGGTCAAAGTGGAATTTATAAATAAGTATCAACATAATGTACGACACAGATCACCATTTTTTTAAGATTAAGAAAATCACCATAGCCAATAGGAGACGAGTGTTAGAAGGTGTGAATCAAAGCATGGCTCGTGTTGAAGGATAATACACACTTAAAATATAGTAAAAGTACTGTCAGGGGTTTTGTTACTAAGCCACTTTACGACAGACCACAGCTACTGTACCAGTGTCTTACCAGGTTGGCATTACACAACACACACACACACACACACACACACACACACACACACACACACACACACACACACACACACACACACACACACTGGTGGTCGTGGGACAGTGGTCTCCGTTTTTTTGTGTATCGATTCTTTCAATAACAGTAGTTGGCCTTTTCACTCTTCGCTCACTGGAAGGATGGTGGAAGGAAAATATTCGTTAAGTGTGTCGAAAGGATGATTGTGGTAGTTGTAGAGAGATTAACAGCGTGGCAGTTGTGGTGGAAGGATTGTGGTGTTGACTGTGGCAGAGTGATGGTGATGACACTTGTGAGGGAAGGACTGTGGTGATGATTGTGGCAGTGATGGTGATGACACTTGTGAGGGAAGGACTGTGGTGATGTTTGTGGCAGTGATGGTGATGACACTTGTGAGGGAAGGACTGCGGTGATGATTGTGGCAGTGATGGTGATGACATTTGTGAGGGAAGGACTGCGGTGATGATTGTGGCAGTGATGGTGATGACACTTGTGAGGGAAGGACTGTGGTGATGTTTGTGGCAGTGATGGTGATGACACTTGTGAGGGAAGGACTGTGGTGATGTTTGTGGCAGTGATGGTGATGACATTTGTGAGGGAAGGACTGTGGTGATGTTTGTGGCAGTGATGGTGATGACACTTGTGAGGGAAGGACTGTGGTGATGTTTGTGGCAGTGATGGTGATGACACTTGTGAGAGAAGGACTGTGGTGATGATTGTGGCAGTGATGGTGATGACACTTGTGAGGGAAGGACTGCGGTGATGATTGTGGCAGTGATGGTGATGACACTTGTGAGGGAAGGACTGCGGTGATGATTGTGGCAGTGATGGTGATGACACTTGTGAGGGAAGGACTGTGGTGATGATTGTGGCAGTGATGGTGATGACACTTGTGAGGGAAGGACTGCGGTGATGATTGTGGCAGTGATGGTGATGACACTTGTGAGGGAAGGACTGCGGTGATGATTGTGGCAGTGATGGTGATGACACTTGTGAGGGAAGGACTGCGGTGATGATTGTGGCAGTGATGGTGATGACACTTGTGAGGGAAGGACTGTGGTGATGATTGTGGCAGTGATGGTGATGACACTTGTGAGGGAAGGACTGTGGTGATGATTGTGGCAGTGATGGTGATGACACTTGTGAGGGAAGGACTGTGGTGATGATTGTGGCAGTGATGGTGATGACACTTGTGAGGGAAGGACTGTGGTGATGATTGTGGCAGTGATGGTGATGACACTTGTGAGGGAAGGACTGTGGTGATGATTGTGGCAGTGATGGTGATGACACTTGTGAGGGAAGGACTGTGGTGATGTTTGTGGCAGTGATGGTGATGACACTTGTGAGGGAAGGACTGTGGTGATGATTGTGGCAGTGATGGTGATGACACTTGTGAGGGAAGGACTGTGGTGATGTTTGTGGCAGTGATGGTGATGACACTTGTGAGGGAAGGACTGTGGTGATGATTGTGGCAGTGATGGTGATGACACTTGTGAGGGAAGGACTGTGGTGATGACTGTGGCAGTGATGGTGATGGCACTTGTGAGGGAAGGACTGTGGTGATGATTGTAGCAGTTATAGTGATGACACTTGTGAGGGAAGGACTGTGGTGATGATTGTGGCAGTGATGGTGATGACACTTGTGAAGGAAGGACTGTGGTGATGATTGTGGCAGTTATAGTGATGACACTTGTGAGGGAAGGACTGTGGTGATGATTGTGGCAGTGATGGTGATGACACTTGTGAGGGAAGGACTGTGGTGATGATTGTGGCAGTGATAGTGATGGCACTTGTGAGGGAAGGACTGTGGTGATGATTGTGGCAGTGATGGTGATGACACTTGTGAGGGAAGGACTGCGGTGATGATTGTGGCAGTGATGGTGATGACACTTGTGAGGGAAGGACTGTGGTGATGATTGTGGCAGTGATGGTGATGACACTTGTGAGGGAAGGACTGTGGTGATGATTGTGGCAGTGATGGTGATGACACTTGTGAGGGAAGGACTGTGGTGATGATTGTGGCAGTGATGGTGATGACACTTGTGAGGGAAGGACTGTGGTGATGATTGTGGCAGTGATGGTGATGACACTTGTGAGGGAAGGACTGTGGTGATGATTGTGGCAGTGATGGTGATGACACTTGTGAGGGAAGGACTGTGGTGATGTTTGTGGCAGTGATGGTGATGACACTTGTGAGGGAAGGACTGTGGTGATGATTGTGGCAGTGATGGTGATGACACTTGTGAGGGAAGGACTGTGGTGATGTTTGTGGCAGTGATGGTGATGACACTTGTGAGGGAAGGACTGTGGTGATGATTGTGGCAGTGATGGTGATGACACTTGTGAGGGAAGGACTGTGGTGATGACTGTGGCAGTGATGGTGATGGCACTTGTGAGGGAAGGACTGTGGTGATGATTGTAGCAGTTATAGTGATGACACTTGTGAGGGAAGGACTGTGGTGATGATTGTGGCAGTGATGGTGATGACACTTGTGAAGGAAGGACTGTGGTGATGATTGTGGCAGTTATAGTGATGACACTTGTGAGGGAAGGACTGTGGTGATGATTGTGGCAGTGATGGTGATGACACTTGTGAGGGAAGGACTGTGGTGATGATTGTGGCAGTGATAGTGATGGCACTTGTGAGGGAAGGACTGTGGTGATGATTGTGGCAGTGATGGTGATGACACTTGTGAGGGAAGGACTGCGGTGATGATTGTGGCAGTGATGGTGATGACACTTGTGAGGGAAGGACTGTGGTGATGATTGTGGCAGTGATGGTGATGACACTTGTGAGGGAAGGACTGTGGTGATGACTGTGGCAGTGATGGTGATGGCACTTGTGAAGGAAGGACTGTGGTGATGACTGTGGCAGTGATGGTGATGACACTTGTGAGGGAAGGACTGTGGTGATGATTGTGGCAGTGATGGTGATGACACTTGTGAAGGAAGGACTGTGGTGATGATTGTAGCAGTTATAGTGATGACACTTGTGAGGGAAGGACTGTGGTGATGATTGTGGCAGTGATGGTGATGACACTTGTGAGGGAAGGACTGTGGTGATGATTGTGGCAGTGATAGTGATGGCACTTGTGAGGGAAGGACTGTGGTGATGATTGTGGCAGTGATGGTGATGACACTTGTGAGGGAAGGACTGTGGTGATGATTGTGGCAGTGATAGTGATGGCACTTGTGAGGGAAGGACTGTGGTGATGATTGTGGCAGTGATGGTGATGACACTTGTGAGGGAAGGACTGTGGTGATGATTGTGGCAGTGATGGTGATGACACTTGTGAGGGAAGGACTGTGGTGATGATTGTGGCAGTGATGGTGATGACACTTGTGAAGGAAGGACTGTGGTGATGATTGTGGCAGTTATAGTGATGACACTTGTGAGGGAAGGACTGTGGTGATGATTGTGGCAGTGATGGTGATGACACTTGTGAGGGAAGGACTGTGGTGATGATTGTGGCAGTGATAGTGATGGCACTTGTGAGGGAAGGACTGTGGTGATGATTGTGGCAGTGATGGTGATGACACTTGTGAGGGAAGGACTGCGGTGATGATTGTGGCAGTGATGGTGATGACACTTGTGAGGGAAGGACTGTGGTGATGATTGTGGCAGTGATGGTGATGACACTTGTGAGGGAAGGACTGTGGTGATGACTGTGGCAGTGATGGTGATGGCACTTGTGAAGGAAGGACTGTGGTGATGACTGTGGCAGTGATGGTGATGACACTTGTGAGGGAAGGACTGTGGTGATGATTGTGGCAGTGATGGTGATGACACTTGTGAAGGAAGGACTGTGGTGATGATTGTAGCAGTTATAGTGATGACACTTGTGAGGGAAGGACTGTGGTGATGATTGTGGCAGTGATGGTGATGACACTTGTGAGGGAAGGACTGTGGTGATGATTGTGGCAGTGATAGTGATGGCACTTGTGAGGGAAGGACTGTGGTGATGATTGTGGCAGTGATGGTGATGACACTTGTGAGGGAAGGACTGTGGTGATGATTGTGGCAGTGATAGTGATGGCACTTGTGAGGGAAGGACTGTGGTGATGATTGTGGCAGTGATGGTGATGACACTTGTGAGGGAAGGACTGTGGTGATGATTGTGGCAGTGATGGTGATGACACTTGTGAGGGAAGGACTGTGGTGATGATTGTGGCAGTGATAGTGATGGCACTTGTGAGGGAAGGACTGTGGTGATGACTGTGGCAGAGCAATAGTGATGGCACGGGGGGACATGGTGATTGTGATGTAAGGGTTGAGGTGACATTTTTTTTTGTTAAGTCTGTGATAATATTAATGGTATAGGTATGATGAAGCTCTACTTAACGTCGATGTATTGGCTGTTATGATGGAAGTCTATTGTGATAATGCTTTCATATCAGAAACGTTTGTTCATTCAGCTCATTATACGTTTTTCCTCCTGCAGCTTGCGATTTCGCTATTCCGTATTCTTTCCAAAGACATAAGTCCATTATTCCACCTAGTTTTCTCCCACCATTGTTCAAGGATAATGTGTTAGTATTAGCTTGAGTGATTATATGATATCTTGATGGGACTTCTGTAAGTCCAGTAAAGTCTGTGTTAACGAAATTCAAATAATTAAGTTGCTGTTTGCCTCGCACTGAGATCGACCTTACATGCTTTTAGACAACAAACGACTCCACTCAGCAACTGACTGTCACCTCTCACAGGTATAAAAAAAAAAAAAAACATTCTTTAATTTGACCTCCAAACCTCATTCCTTCACCCCAAACCACGTTCCTCACCTCCAGTACACTTATAGTACAACCTCCACTTCGTAGTTTTCTCAGAACTTACTGTTTTATATTGTTTACAGTGTCTAACTTCTTCATCACATTTGTTTTCTATTTACCAATTTACTATATAGTGTTTAGTTTTTCTTCTTCTATTATACTTTATATGTGTATTCTCCTGGTGTGGGGTCTACATAATTCCTCTCCTGAGTTCTGTCGTTATGCCCTATGAAGGCATTCTGTGAGCACTGTCTGTGGATCTTTCGTGTTCTATTTTTCCAACACTTGGTTATTATCTCCCCTCTTTCTAAAGGAATAATAATAATATGCCCGGACGATAATTTGTAACATTTGTATCTATATGTCTCTGTATTTCTCCTCTTTTGCCGGGTTGAATATTATTATCTAGAATTATCAGCGACACAGCTGCCTGAAAACTCAAGCATATTCCAGTTTTTTATGTCCAAAATAATGGTGGTGGACAATTTTTACGTAACAGAATTCCTGCCGTGTAATTTGGACGACATGACGGACGAGAGTGAGGGAATTAATACAGGGATATGCCGGAAACACAACATGGCGGCCTTGGACATGGCCTAGTAGTTTATGTGTGATAATTCCTTATCAGACTATACTTGCCATCTGCTTGTCTCACTGAGCCGATTGATGTGTCGAGGTGGGTGGTGGCGGGATCAGGTGAAGGGCTGAGTGCGGGCGTGGATGTGGGTTTGTGAGAGCATATTGTGTAACAGGGGTTGAATGGGGATTGTATGGTGTGTGGAGTGGGTGTGGGCGTGGGTCTGGATGTGGGCGTGTGAAGGAATATGGGTGTCTTAAGGGCTATGCTGAGTTGGCGTAATATGTGAGTGTGGGTCTGGGTGTGGGTGTATGAGAGCATTAGGGTGTGTCAGCGGTTGTATGGAGTTGGTGTGATGTGTATGTAGGGTGTGTGGGTGGATGGATGGATGTGTGTGTGTGTGTGTGTGTGTGTGTGTGTGTGAGGTGAGTGTGTGTGTGTGTGTGTGTGTGTGTGTGTGTGTGTGTGTGTGTGTGTGTGTGTGTGGGTGGGTGTGGGTGTGGGTGTGTGTGTGTGTGTGAATGGATGTGGGTGGGTGGGTGTGTAATGATTTAAGGGTGTGCCAATGACTGTGTAGGGCTTGTTTGATGTGTAGCTGCCAATCCCATTGCTCACGACGGTGCTGCTCTCAAGCCTTCACTAATCTCTCACCGAATTACCCTTGTATTAAGTAAAGGGTGATTAATTCTAAACAGAGATTGGTGATGTTATGTAAAGATTATTTATAAGTGTACTTCTTTACATCACTCCCAGGCGGGGAACTCAACCACATTTACCAAATAGTCAAAGTCCAGGCTGACACTGCTACCCATACTTATCTCGTGTACGCAGCTTATCCTCTTGGGGGTTATGCTTCCATTTTCCCAGCACACCATCACATCGAAAGACCCTGTTATGAACCCCGCTAGGCGATGTCTGTCACAGGATGGCGACTACATGCTTGTGGTCGATGGGTCAGTTCGGCCAGACAGACTGAGGCAGAACAGCAACAAAAACTGGGAGAGAGAGAGAGAGAGAGAGAGAGAGAGAGAGAGAGAGAGAGAGAGAGAGAGAGAGAGAGAGAGAGAGAGAGAGAGAGAATCGTTTGAACAAATTTTAAAGTTTGTCAGAGAGAGAGAAAATCGTCTGAACAAATTTTAAAGTTTGTCAGTGAAGGTTGAGACAGTGAGAGAGAGAGAGAGAGAGAGAGAGAGAGAGAGAGAGAGAGAGAGAGAGAGAGAATCGTTTGAACAAATTTTAAAGTTTGTCAGAGAGAGAGAGAGAGAGAGGTACTTTTAAAATCAGCTAAACAAATTGCAGAGTTTGCCAAAGAAGAAATAACAAAATAAAGCCTTCTTATACAGGCATCACTTCCAGCCGTTCGATAATGACACTGCAGAAAGAGGCTTCGACAAATATGCCTTCATCTTCTACATGAATTCTAGGATACATGAACAAGTGAAGCATTGAGGTTAGAAGAAGTACAGAAGAACGAACTGAAGTGAATCACTACATGGGTCGTCGCTCGAGTGAATCACCACACGGAGCGTCGCTTGAGTGAATCATCAAATGGGGCATCGCTAGAGTGAAACAACTTGTGAACGACAATCCAGGGGGAGTTGATGTGAAGCTCCATATGAAACTTGGCTAGAGTGATGCACCCAGCATGCAAAAATCCTTGAGGCACATTTTTTATAGCCCGAGCGGATCTTCGGTGAAACCAGGCTTCGTCGTTTTGGTCGGCCGAAGTGATACGAATCCGACCGAAACATATTCTATGAAACCAAAGTCATCTTCGTATCTCCGAAGCGAGGTTGAGAGCAGTGCTGATGTACAGTAGGTGGTTCGCGCTTGGAAAGATTGAAAATGGCCAACAGAAACAACTGAGTGATTATCTTCAAATCTGCACTATGATCATAAAACCAGGGTGCAGGAAACTAATGTTGAATACATATACATCCACTTCCCCCAAAGTATGGGCCGTGATCTGTCCTTCAGATGATCCTTTACGGCGATCACTTCGTTTACGTTTTGGTCGGCGGCTGTAATTTTTCGGCTCTACACATGAAGAGACTGTGTTAACGGACAGAAACTACTGTATGCAGCCCTAGACAAGCCTTGAATCCCAGACTCGAGCTAGGAATATAAAAATAAGTGTTAAGGGCCAGGCTGACAAATCGCGCCGCTACTGCACCCTTTTCACTTTAACCTGACACAGATTTTCCTTTTGCAGCATATTTCACCCAGGTCAGTGCAGGACAAAACATAACTATACGGCTGTTCAATCTTTCCTTAGCACTTCTTCGTGACTAACGTAATTTCATCACTTGTAACAATTGAGCGCTAGAATGGAGAAACAGGAATTTTTTGCCGAGTTTGAGTAAATATAAAAAACTTTCAAATCGCTGACGATATAAGAGTTCAAACTCTCTAGATGTGGCAAAGAAAAGAAAAAGAAAATGGGAAAACTCTGGATATCGTCCGTATTTGCCCTGGGAGGAAAAATGGCCACACTGGAAACAGGACGGCGTCTGGGAGAGAGAGAAAAAAAGCAAAGAAGGAAACTGCCAAGATAAACGCTTTCTGTCCCACGCGTATTTTCCGAGAGAGAGAGAGAGAGAGAGAGAGAGAGAGAGAGAGAGAGAGAGAGACTGCTAAGGGAAGGAGGTGAGAGATTAAAGGAAGTCATTCTCTCTCTCTCTCTCTCTCTCTCTGTGCTCGCACGTGTGTGTGTGTGTGTGTGTGTGTGTGTGTGTGTGTGGCTACTCCCTTTTCTTGACTTTCTTTTGTTTGTGGCCATTGATGGCGTTGCTGTAATTAATCATGCCATATTAATCGCAGTTGCATTTGACGAAGCATAAGGACAATAAAGGTATTTGGCGTTGACCAGGATATACCAAAGTCGCTTCCTGAGTCACCCTGAGATTAGTCTATTGCAACTCAATGGTCCTCAGTCTGTCAGAAGGGTTGGAAGAAACGTGGAAGTTAACATCCCTGGTTTATATTCAACTTCGAAGCTCGCAAATCGAAAAGAACTTCACATTTATGTAGTACTAGTATTGCTAAGGCAGTACGGAAAGAACAATTCTGATATTACAAAATCTTATCTGTCCTTCCTATCAACAGACAAGATTATTAATTATTTTTCTTTCCTTCTCTTTAGAGTTATGAGACGGTGGACTAATATCGAAAATCAGACCCAAGGAGGAGTAAGTTTTTAGAGAGAGAGAGAGAGAGAGGAGTGAGGGGTTATGATTAGTCACCTACAGTTCTCTCTCTCTCTTTCTCTCTCTCTCTCTCTCTCTCTCTCTCTCGCGCGCGCGCGCGCGCGCGCGCGCAAGGAATCGTCGTGTGGGACAGAAAGTGTTTACCTCAGTATTCTCCTTCCCCGCTTATTTCTCTCTCCTCCAGACGCCACCGCTTCCAGGGCAACCATCTTTCCTCCCAAGGTAAACACGAACAGCAACCTCATTCTCTTTTTACACCCGCGCTCGAAGAGGGGAGAAAATTGAGGTTTTGGTCTGAGATAGCTAGTTTATGCAAAAAAACTACCGCACGTAACCACACCAAATTTGTAACAAGGATTATGCAAAGAACTACTGCATGGAATCACACCATATTTGTAACTGTGACTTAGGATGAGATGGAGGGATGCAGTGGAGAGGTATAGGAGAGAGGTGTGTGTGAGCTGCGGGGGACAGGGCGACATGGAGGGGATTTGTTTGTGGCCACCTCTTACGGGATTAAGGCGTCTGGCAATAGATAGATAGACTTAGAACGAGTCAAGGAACACGTGAAATTTTTGGTCGAGGTCACAGGGCACTGTCAGTGCTTCTGTTTGGATTAAATCTAGGGGAAAGGTGTAAGGTTAGTCTATCTCTATCTACTGCCAGACGCCTTAATCCCGTAAGAGGTGGCCACAAACAAATCGCCTCCATGTCGCCCTGTCCCCCGCCATTTCACTGCCCTGTCGCCAGCTCACACCCGCTCCTTTCATATACCTCTCCATCCCTCCATCTCTTCCTTGGCCTCCTCTCCCTCTACCCCCCTCCACCTCACTCACATACACTCTCCTCGTCAGTCACTCACTATCCTTCCTCTCCATAAGGCCAAACCACATCATTGTGTTTCTCCTAACGCTTCCGATCACATCCACATCCACATCACAACGCTCCTTCAGTTCCTCTTTTGTCAGTCTGTCTCTCCATGTGGATAATTATTACTCTTCTTCAAAACAATAGATCAAAGGTCAAGGTCGCATTGTAGAGTCACCGTAAATACTTTAGATCCGGTTTGAAATATTTTTGTAGATGAGTTAGATTCGGGTAAAGTAAGTCTATATTAAAAGCAATCAGTCGGCTGTTACAGACTTGTCATGAATGGAGGACGCCTGTAATCTGGTGTATGGATTTATTTTTTCTCTCTCCGACAAGGAGAGTATGTTTTCACCCCTGTTTGTCTGTTAGCAGGATTACACAAAAACTATAATAGAGATTTGGACCAAATTTGGTGAGTAGATTGTTCATGTCCCAGGGAACAATCATTTAACTTTTGGGACCGATTCGGATCGTATTACAGTTTCTGGATCCGGAAGACAGTTTATGGGAAACCTATATCAGTGATGAGAAAATCTAACCTATTATGAAGAGTGGCTTGGAAATTACGTTGCCCTTGTCGGAGAGATGCGCTCCACTGAGTGCCCTTCTAGTTTAATTTGTTTTTCCTTCTTCTGTTCATCATGTAAAAAAAAAAAAAATGGGGGGGGGGGGGCCTCGAAGGGCACAGAGTAGCGTCAAATATACGTTCCTAAGGCCTTTCCACACAGTCAAGGTCGCCTACAGAATCCGACTCCGTTCCTCAGTTGTGAAGCGTGGTAACAGGCAAGAAACTGTAGGTCAGGAGCTAGAAAGGCGAGGCAGTTCATCACGTCTACATGACTGTATTCTATAACTTTTCTTCAGTATGCTACTTCAGAATCACAAGTGCCCAAAGACCGTGTGGAGAGGACTTCAAAACGAGTGTACTGCGACGGTATTGAATTCTCTGAACGCTTCGTCTCTCTCTCTCTCTCTCTCTCTTTCTTTCCCTCTCTCTGACATACCTAGAGAATGTCGTTAGGGAGATAAAAGTATTATTCTTCCATTTATTTTTAGATGAGGGAGCATCTGCAAGAGTGGCCTGGTCAGTCAGCCACAGCCTAAAAATTTTCAAACACCCGATGGTGTTCCAGAGTATCTCCCTAAGGATATTCACATTCAGTATGCTTCTCACAGCGTCCATCACAGCAGTTACTTCAACAATTACGGGATAAGGCTATGGAACATCTAATTTCTAACGTGGCTTATGTCTCTATTTAAAAGTAACCTTCTTGTTTGAATGTATCGAAAACTCATTTACTACATCTTTCAACCCTTCACTGTCTTTCACATGAGTATCTTAATATTCACCAATATTCCACTCAGTCCCACACCATCTCTGAACATTCATGGGGTTTCATTCTCACGGGATTTATCATGGAGAGGTCGCATTACCTCTCGAAAATCTGTTTCCATGATATTAGGGTTTGCCAAACAAACATCGTGCCTTTTTTACCCCCGCACAGTTGTTGACTTTATATAGAAGTCTTATTCGCCTCCGTGTGGAATACAACTCTCATGTGTGGAAGGGCCCCCCACATACATCTGTCCTCAGCAGGATGGAGTCAAAGGCTTTTAGTTTTATAATCTCTCCTCCTCTTACTGGCTCCCTTCAGCCTCTCTCACTTCGCCGCACAGTTGCGTCTTTATCTCTTTTCTGTCGCTACTTCATTTGTCACTTTTCTGCTCTCATCCCTACAGCATTTGGACGTTTTTACTCACTCCCCTTTTCTGTCCAGCTCTCTAATGCAAGTGGTAACCGATATTCCTAGAGTTTCATTTATGAAATATGTCAACTCTGGAACTGTCTTCCTTTGTCTGTATTTCCTTCAGCCTATGACATCCAGTCTTTTACATGCTATGTGTCCAGGTATCTCGAAATGAATGGATCTTGAATTTAGCTCGCTATGATTATTTATTTTTTCCAGAAAACAATATCCTGTTGTACTGTGGTCCTTGGCTTCTTCTTCCTTTTATTATGAAAATTTGTTCAAAGTTCCAAATGGTTTTTCACTTATGGGACAGGCCATATGGTCTCCCATCTATCTAGTAATCCTCCCTCCACTCGTTCAATTAACCAATTTTTTTTTTCCAGTCTATTTCGGCGGTTCATTACCTAATTGCTAAATCTCTCTCTCTCTCTCTCTCTCTCTCTCTCTCTCTCTCTCAGACATTGCCAGGAGGAGTTCCCGGACAGATTAGTTTGTTTCTGTGATTGGAAGGCGATATAGAAGAATAGAAAGCTGGCTGGAGGATCGTATTGTGTGGGGAAGTTATGAATGGAGGTGGGCACTGAACCATACCTCGTCTTTCTCTCTTTTGTATTCATCTCTCTCTCTCTCTCTCTCTCTCTCTCTCTCTCTCTCTCTCTCTCTCTCTCTCTCTCTCTCTCTCTCACTCACACACACACACACAAACCAAGTACATCCCCTGAGATACCCTAATTTCTTCACACATACATATTTGCACCCAAACCCACACCCACACACCGCATAAGCCCCACACGGACCCTTGAATCCCCCCATACCCTCACTCACTCACGCCCAAGTTCAAATCCACACTTGGCTTACATATAAAACAAAATCCAGCACAATCCCTGGCACACAATTATACCATCATAACCCCACACCTACACATTACAAACCCTACACGACACCGCCCCTGGGGCATGTGTTTTTTTCTTCTTCAGGTACACTTAGTGCTTCAGTCATACTGGCAACGTTGGAGCGAGTTCAGCAAGAAATGATCCTCCAATTTCGCACTTTTGCTGTTGAATGGTTGAAACAATTCGGCCAGTCGAATAATAAAATCATCAGGAAAGTCGATTTTGACATTAAACCAACCTATCCGTAACCAACATAGGCTTAACCTAACCATAATTAACCGTAACACCTTATTTTGTTTGGGGGGATGACGAAGTTGCCACGTCGCAGAGTCTTTTCTCGAGGCCTTTGATTCCACGTTGACACTGACTGGATGACCAATTATACCCGAAGAAAAATTGTCCCCAGTACACCCATATATCCACACACATCCACACTCACACTTACATTCACCCCCGCACCCGCACCCACATCAACACTCTCTCCCATATCCATATCCATATCCACGCTCACACCCACACACAACACAACCTTCCCCCCACCAGCGCCTGGAACAACCAAATACCCTCACACACCAACACCCACACTTACCAATACCAACACCCACAAGCACACTCACACCCACACCCACACAAGCCCACACTCACACCCACACCCACACAGGCCCACACTCACACCCACACCCACACACGCCCACATCCATATCCACATTCACATCCACACATTACACACACTTCACACAGCACCCGTAACCTCTGTGCTTCTTCACACTACCACACCTGCAGTCACTCATCCCTCAACCAGAACTACACCAACACCCATACCCACATCCACATCTACGCTCACACCCACACTCTCATCCACATCCACACCCACACACTCACACTCACTTACAACCGCACACTCACTCAGTCACACCCACAACCACACCCACACACTCACACTCACATCCACAGCTACACCCACTCCCACATCCACACCCATACCCACACTCAGCCCTTCATTTGCCTCCCCACCTGATCACTCCCCTCCACCAAGTAATCTGCTCAGTGAAGAAAGCAGAGGACAATTATAGTCTAATAGGGAATTATCACACAATGCCATGTCTGGGACAGCCATGCTTTGTTTCCAGCATAACCCTGTATTATTTCCCTCACTCTCATCCGTCATTTCGTCTAAATAACCCCACAGGAATTCTGTTATATAAAAATTATCCTCCATCATTATTATGGACATAACGCCCTAGAATTTTTGTGTATTTTCTGGCAGCTGATGACCCGGCCAACAATATTCATCCTAACAAAGAGGGACAAATGCAGCCATATTTTGACACAAATGTAAAACTTTATCGTCGGGGTGTATGATATTTTACAGTGAGTGGAGGGGATAACGAAGTGATGGAATTAGGGGACATCATATACCCTTCAAACCGAGCACAGAGAATAATAACACTGAACATAGGTATAAAGAGGACACAGAGAGAGGGATTATGAGACATGTTAAACATACACACGTAAAGAACACACAAGAGCATATAGGAACAAGAAAGACTAAATTCTGTATTTAGAATAGTAAAGAAAATATAATAAAAACGAATAATAAGCACACGAAAAGTATAAATAGACATAAAAAAGTATAACACATAAGGAGAAATCACGAACAGGTGGAGGTTGTACTGCACTGATGCTGGAGGTGTAAAACGTGGATCTGGGTGAAACACTGTGGCTAGGTGATAATGAATTATGTTTTCGGAGCAAATAAAAAAAAAAAATCCTCGTATTTGAGAGATGTAATAATCAGATGCTTTACTGAACTTCCATAAGATCCACTGACTCGCCATTAAAAACACTCACGCTAAGTGCATCATATCAGTCCTAAATAAAGGAGTACTAAGATTTTATGGACTGTTGGGCCTATCATGTCTATTCCAAGAATCCGGAAATAAATCGTGAGTTGCAGGTGGAAGAATGGATGAGCTGGGCGACCATGCATCTCGAAAAATTTCAATATATTACCCCAAGAGTGCTTTCTCCATAGCTGCAGACACAGTATAAAATTCCACTAACTCTGTATCATTAATGTCACTGCAGTCTTGTCAGGATACAAGCCATCATTGCACTCATCACCACAGTCCTTCCACAAGTCCCATCACCATCACTCTGCCACTGTCATCACCAAAGTCGTGTCACCACAAGTACCATCACCATCACTCTGCCACAATCATTACCACAGTCCTTCCACCACAAGTGCCATCACCATCACTTTGCCACAGTCAACATAGTCCTCCGACACAATTGTCACACAGATAACCCCTGCATAAGTACCACAACCATCATTTCGTCACACGTCAGTACACGATCACTGCAGCGAGCTAGGTGTGAAGAAGTGAACAACAAGGTCCTCCCATCGCTGCTTATACTGTATTTTTCTTAAAATCAACATACTTCCACAACAACCGACTCCACTGTTCCAAGACCAGTACTACTCTCATGCTTTGTGTGTGTGTGTGTGTGTGTGTGTGTGTGTGTGTGTGTGTGTGTGTGTGTGTGTGTGTGTATGTTATACTGTAAGTACAGTATGTGTCTTCACCATTATGCCATAATAATCTTCCATTCACCAATGTGCAGAGTGTGTGTTATATTTGAAGACGTGTGGCGTGACATTAAGTACCCTTGTTCTAGCGCTGCCTGCCAGTGTGCGACATCTATCTATTTATCTATCTATTGCCAGACGCCTCAATCCCGTTTGGGGTGGCCACAAACAAATCACCTCCACGTCGTCCTGTCCCCCGCCATTTCACTCCCCTGCTCCCAACTCACACCCCCCTCTCTCATATACCTCTCTACCCCATCCCTCCATCTCATCCTCGGCCTCCCCCTCCCTCTTCCCCCCTCCACCTCACTCACATACACTCTCTTCGTCAGTCTTTCACCCTCCATGCTCTCCACATGGCCAAACCACCTCAGTGTGTTCCTCATAACACTTCCTATCACATCCACATCCACACCACAACGCTCCTTTATATCCTCATTCGTCAGCCTGTCTCTCCATGTGACTCCACAGGCTCCTCTTAAATAACTCATTTCGACATACTGTACATAAATACCATGACACACCTGCAAGCGTGGTGTGCCATTTTCACACACACACATTCAGCAATGGGATTATTTGTTGCATCATCGTGACCTTTATCCGTTACACCCGGATTTATATTTGAAGAAAGGCCAGATTAGAGACACATTCACTGGTTTGCAGGAGGGTGGTGCCTTGTGCGGACGTATGGACTGAAAAGGGAGCTTACGTGAATGAGTTCAGCGTTTTACTCATTACCAGATCGAGTATTTATTCTTATTTGTGTAGGTGTCTCAGATCCACTAACCAGTCCCTGTTTTAATAAACTGTTCAAGTCACTGGGGACTGCATCTGTATCTGTGTTTAATTGGTTGTGTGGAATTGAACTCTAAGATTATCTGGCTCATAATATATACTGATAATAAGGCTTTTCATATCTGTCTTGGCGTACAGGTAAGATTTTTCATGTACAGTTTAGCAGTATGGCAGGTCTCGACTGTACAAGGCAGTTCGTCAACCATATTTTTAACCACAAAGACAATAATTTTTAAGGCATATTTCTAACACAATTACCGCTCCTTTACATGTCTGGTCAGTATTGAAAGTCATGCACTGTATCATAACCATACCTTCTTCAAGGATATTTCCTGCATGTAGACGTTGTTTTTATTGTGTGTGTGTGTGTGTGTGTGTGTGTGTGTGTGTGTGTGTGTGTGTGTGTGTGTGTGTGTGTGTGTGTTTTTGTATGTGTGAGAGAGAGGGGGGGGGGAAGGGGAAGGAGGTAATTCTAAGGAGCAGCTAAGCAGCAATCATACCCTGTTACCATTCCCATCCAGTCAGTTCTTTTGTACGATGCCCTCTCAGGTACCCACATTTCTCAACTCAGTACTCTTCCCTGAAATCGAAATCTTCCCACAAATATCTTAAATAATGGGTGGAAATTTAACAATATCAATTACTCGCTAACTTTCTGTGATGCTAATTCCATATCGGGCTAATGAGTTTAGAGAAAAAATAATGGATGACCGTGTGTGTGTGTGTGTGTGTGTGTGTGTGTGGGTGTGCCCTTTATATTAATCGTAGTGAGTTAATATGTATGTGAGTGATTGTGAGTGTGATAATTTTTGGCGATGATGGTTATGGTGGTGATGCTGGGAATGGTAATTTTGAGCACGATGACCAAAAAAGTGATGAAAATGTAAAACTGCTGATAGTGGTGGTGATGATGTTAAGGATAAGGAAGAGGAAAACGAAAACAGACAATGATGCTAACGATGATGACGACCTCACGATCGGGATGAGGGTGAGGGAAAGGCATGTGTGTGTGTGTGTGTGTGTGTGTGTGTGTGTGTGTGTGTGTGTGTGTGTGTGTGTGCGTGTGATGAGGTGTTGCAGTGTGAACGTATTGTGGTATATGGATTAGTGTTTGTATGATGTAGGTTGATGTAGGTATGTTAATAGGAAGAAATGAATCGTGAGACTGAAGAAAGTGTTGTGAGGGCGAGGAGTTTGTGTGGTGTACGTGTGACTTAGTTGATGTGTGGTTGTCAGTGTCGTGTTTGTGTGGAGACGTTTGACGTGGGTGTGGGATAATTACCTGTATATATATATATATATATATATATATATATATATATATATATATATATATATATATATATATATATATATATATATATATATTGTTACATAGCCTAAGATTTCATCATCCTTTGTGTAATTTTAACGTACAGTATGCTGCATGTTTGATCACGAGCGTGTTCTACCTCACACCCCCCTTCTACCCTTATAGTAGAGTAAGTCGTTCTTTCTGTTGTTCAGAGCAGGAGTGTCAACTCTTTGTCCCCTATGGCTTCATTTGCACGTCCTTCTTACAAGTTGTATCAAGCTCTGCCAACCCCTATATAATGAAACTCAGTCTCTGCATTAATTGCCACTTAGATCTACTCCTCATTTTGTTCATTTCTCTGTCCTCCCCTGTACAGTTGTTATTATGGTGAGTGCTCAGGAAGTCTCCAACCATCTAGCAGCTGTGTAATTTGAGTATAAGTGTTATTGCATTTTTTCTTGCAGTGTGTAGCATGGGGTGTTGGTTCGTAGGCCTAGTGAGGTTTTGGTGATTCATGTGTTTCAAGTGTCAGCCATTATTGATAATATTTTGTATCTGTAATAATATATCTTGCATTCACTGAGCATTATCTGGTTTTCTCATTTTATCAGGGCTGACTAGATAAATTTACACTTGCTAATATCGTGTTAATAGAGGCTATTGCATTTAACCATATATTTAACCTGTTTTTTGCCATTACATTATCCTTTGAGTCCTGAATGTTTTGTTGTTAGTTTGAGCATTAAACTTTAACTTGTAATTTTTCCTAACTCTTTTGTTTTGAACCTGGAACTTTGCGGGACAGTTTTCTCTTTTCTGTAACAATATATATATATATATATATATATATATATATATATATATATATATATATATATATATATATATATATATATATATATATATATAAATAAAGCAGAATAAACATTGGATGTTGTTAGCGGGCAGAGGGAGGGAGAGGCAGAAAGAAGCTTGTGTCGGACTGGGAGTAGGCGACGTGTGAGAACGAAATTAGATGATTATTTATTAAGGCTTACAATCTTCACAGTACTAGCCCAGGTCATGTTGGAAATAGAAAAGTATCGTGTGAAAACAACTTTGACATTGTATCATGTTTTTGTTGAACAGTTATGCTTCCATTTTGCCTTAAGTAAGGAAAATACGATTATCCAAGACCGTCCATCTTTTTAGTGTTGAGAAATTGTTTATTACTTTCTTATTTACGACTAAATGGAAACATAACATTATTCCGCAAGTACTTGATATTTTGCTAAAGCGTTTTTCTGAGGAATATATATATTTCAAACGCAGTTTATGCTAAAACTACGAAAATTATCGGCAACATTTTCAGGGGCCTTGTAGCCAAAAACTCGCAAGAGGTCAATTACCTTGCCAAAGATTTTTTTTTCTCTCGATAATTGCTTCTCCATTTCATGTAAATTACAAGGTCATCAACTGGTGAAGCTGAATGCAGTACTTAGGGCATACAGGAATATCGGATATACAGAGCTGAGAGCAACCGTCCTCAGGTGCTTAGCCGCGCTGCTTATCCCCATAACATAGACCCTTGAGCCTGTGGCGAGTTATTCACCCAGTATCCTGGGATGCAAGGCCACTGTACCATCCAGGTTACCACAGTTATCTTCCCTAAGTGTTACCCCAGGTACTCATTACCTCCCAACCCAGAAAGAGTGGATGGACTATTGAGTCGAGTGACGGCAGCTGCCCGCACCAATATTCGAACCCTGGATGCTAACTGACTGGGGTAATAATAATCTGGTTGTTTTTAATGCATCAAAGACTCAGTTTTTACACCTATCAACCCGACAAAATCTTCCACAGGTATACCCACTAATGTTTAATAATATTCAGCTTAATCCTGCATCATCCTTGAACATGCTTGGGGTTTCATTTACTCGGGACTTATCTTGGAAAGATCATATTACATCTCTTGTAAAATCTGCTTCCAAGAGATTGGGTGTGCTAAGCCGACTCCGTTCCTTCTTTACCCCTGCACAATTGTTGACTCTATACATGGGTTTTATCCTCCCCTGCTTGGAGTACAACTCTCATGTGTCGGGAGGCTCCCCACATACAGCCCTTCTCAGTAGGGTTGAGTCAAAGGCTTTTCGTCTCATTAACTCTCCCCCTCTTACTGACTCTCTTCAACCTCTGTCTCTTCGCTGCACTGTTGCATCTTTATCTCTTTTCTATCGCTACTTTAATGGTCACTGTTCCTCTGAACTGTCTGCATGCATTCCTCCATCTCTACGACGGGCGCGTAGCACCCGTCTAGCAGCAAACTCTCACTCCTTTTCTGTCCAACTCTCTAATGCAAGAGTTAACCGTTACTCCCAGTCCTTCATTTATGCAACAGGTCAACTCTGGAACTGTCTCCCTCTGTCTGTATTTCCTGCTTCCTATGATCTCCAGTCTTTCAAACGCAGTGTGTCCAGGCATCTCGAAATGAATGGATCTTGAATTTGGCTCTCTCTTGTATTTTGTATTTCTCTTGGAGGGAACAGTTTTGCGGGCTCGTTGCCTTTGGTTCCTTCTTCCTCACATAAAAAAAAAAAAAAAAACTGACCAGCAACGAAGTCAGCGATGCCCACCATTCAGCCACCGTGGCAGTGTAGGCCATATTGTTATTATGTATGGCCTAGTTCAGTGACTCTTTGGAATACTGCAGAGAGAGATGTATTTGCTGCCAGGCAGGTATCGATTCTGGGGTATAATATTGTGAAAATCAACTGAAATAATTTTTAGTTTAATGTAACTTAATGACTACATCTAAAGCAACATCACGAGGTGTAACTTTTGCAAGGGGCGCTGCAAGAACTGTGATCCATACAATAACAGAGCAAGAGAAAACATGACCGAGATGTAGTGAGATGGAGAAAGAGTGAGCTATTTGTTGATGTGGACTAAAGGAAATGTGGCACTACTTAGGGAGCAGCCTGACACAAAGGTAGGGAGCAGCCAACGGTAAGGCTGTGGTCGAATGGCTTCACCGAGGTTCACACTACCAGTTCCCGCTTCTCACACCATCAGTAGAGCTATGGTGAGTGTGCGTTAGAGTGAGCAGGAGGCACAGCTGCACCACTGACTCGGTCCCATCACCACCACATGACACACCACCAGAAGGAAGAAGTTTTTTGGAGCTTATCGTCTGAAGTAACGTGGAGGGAAAATATCCCTGTAAAAATATGTTCGATCGCAAAAGAAAGAGGAAACTTGGGCGGTCTCTCCCTGTGCGCCAAACTTTGCCACCAAAAGAAACAAACTATTTTCAGTAAAAAATACAAGGGAAGTGAATTAAAGACTCGTTCATTTTGAGGTAAAAAGAAGAAATCTACAGTTCGAAATTTACGTGAATTAGTATTTTAGATCAATATAGGTGCTACAGAGGGATGACTTCAAGTGGTGGCACCGATATAGCAGAGCAGCTCCTCTACCAGATTGTACAAACAATCATGAACGCCTTCCCTATCCCCTGAAAGGATTATGGGATACTGCAGGAAAGGACAACTTCGGTCTATAGTTTACAGGGTTCACAGTCAGATGAACCCAGGGTCGTGACAACAGTACCACCACCACCAACATCACCACCACCAACACCACCACCACCAACACCACCACCACCAACACCACCACCACCACCACCACCAATAACAACAACAACAACAACAACAAGAAAAATAATAATAAGACTAAGACTAATATACGAGACCACCCTCATTGTCTCATCTACCCTCCTATTCCCACATCCGTTGTGCTTGGTTTAGTACAACCCAGACTGCCTTGTTACCTCACACGTCTCCTCTCCCTACCTTCCGAGTCCACACTATTCGCCTCTTCCTTCTTTACATTTAAGTCTACCACAGTATCTCTTCATGAATTTTTCTCTACCCAGTCATCGCCTTCTTTTCCCAACAGCGCGCTAATCTTCCTGTGTATAAAACTCCCAAACTTCCCCAGTAATTTCCCCAGACAGCAGTTACTCAGAGTCTTGATGAAGGAGCCCCCCCTCCCCCTTCAGCGCTTTCTGCTACTCCCTCTTTTCCCTCCATCCCCCTTACGCCTCCATCATCTTGTCCTGCCGAGTAGTATGCCCAGAGTTTAACGATGCATATCCGCCACCCTGTTTGTCTTCTCTTCGATGGTTTTATCTTCTAGTGTGTTGTGTGCAGTGCCTTATTTGCTGTCATATTGCGATGTTACACTGTGTTCTTCATATAGGTCGCCTCCAGCATAATGTGGCAGATACTTTTTTTTTTTTTTTGTGAGGGCTTGGCAGAGGCATACCGAGCAATGCTTTGGGTCGGCAGCTTGAAGCCCGAGTTCATGGAGTTTCATTTATACATACGAGTATATACCGGATGTCCGAAAGGGTTGTTCACACTTCGTAATGCTATAGCGAACACCGAATAAAGATATTTAAAAAAATGTAGCAAGATCATGTAAAGCAAGATCTATAGTTCATGTAGGTATCCAAGTCATATGTATCTGGGTATTCTTTAAGAATTATAATTTCATTGATGGTGGAAGGGGGTAACTCATAGCTGGCTGGCTGAATCTGTATGAGGGAGACATTTTGTGATGGCTTCATGGCATTGCTCATAACAAGTGTATCTATGTGGAAATAGATAAAGCTACAAAGTAGTGTGTACTTTCAACCTTGCTTGTAACTTCCTAGAAACGTCCACTTCTCCAACATTCTAGGACATACTGTCTTGCATCAGCCCCTAGCAACAACAGTTACCGACTACGAGACATCAAAACATTCTAGAGTTTTCCTCTATCTCAGAGGCGGCATACAACCCAAACGATAATTAATCGAAACAAAGCAATGTTTTATTATCGTGAAAGCTTTTATTAGTTTTAATTAACTGAAATTAATCTACTCCTTTAGCATACCCATGTACATCACTGTTTAAATGTTCCTTACTGTCTAATTTATAACAGGGCTTATTCTAGTAACGGCAAAATATACTGTACAAGGAGGCAAAATATTCTCATGAAATGCTTATCACCGAAGAGAGGGCACAGATACATGTATATTTAATGGATGTATAAATTTGTGGACTTGTGATACATAATTATTCTTGGTTAATTTTAAGACTTTTGTTAATAATATGGAGTATGGTCAACCATTCGGACTCTCTCTCTCTCTCTCTCTCTATCTCTCTCAACCTTATGTCTCATTTCTATTATCGAGTGATGCTGAGAGAACAACTTCATAAGCTGTTTGATCCACCTAGGTACACACACACACACACACACACACACACACACACACACGCACACAAGCTCCTGGAAGAAATATCCCCTCAGTCTCAGGACTGATTTGTTTTCTTAAGACAAGGGCTGCGTGCCTTGACTTGCTGTTTAGAGCGGCGGTGGGGAGGGGCAGAGGAGGGTGGAAGCGGCAGATGGAGAGGCAGTGTTATAAACTCTTCAGATAGAATGAAACGTTAGCCATTTTGGAAGACTGGTGGCGGGAAGAGTTGACTGGTGGACAATAACAGAGGAAGACAAATGCTGGAGAGATTAGTAGCCAGCGCTGCAATTAACACACCACAGTGCTCAGTGTGTGTGTGTGTGTGTGTGTGTGTGTGTGTGTGTGTGTGTGTGTGTGTGTGTGTGTGTGTGTTATGGCGACATATTTTACGGATGTCCACTAATTTCAAGAATAATGTTCGTATTAATGTAAAACAATTGGCTAGGAAGGCTTGTTGAGGGAGGGTGGTCACAGGAAAAGGTAGATCAAGAAAGATATGAAGTAGTATAATTGAGGCTACCGTGGAGGAATTGAGTGGCAGACTCACAGAGAGTCGGGCTGATGGAAAGAAATAGAGACAGACAGACAGAGAGACAAACATTTAACACAAGCAAACAATGTGTATGTAATTTTGGATTCAGTTCAGGGGGTAATCTGCCATTTACTGAACTAATTAGTTTTTCCTAATGACGTGGTGCCAAGTTTTATTAATAATTTTTTTCCTTTCTATTTCTCTCTCTCTCTCTCTCTCTCTCTCTCTCTCTCTCTCTCTCTCTCTCTCTCTCTCTCTCTCTCTCTCTCTCTCTCTCTCTCTCTCTCTCTCTCTCTCTCATTCAGAAACGATAGAGTAACTGACATAAATTGATGATGGGGTAGTTATTGCCTATCATTTTTATCTTACATTGAGGTATCAGTTTATTATACATAGCAATTCAGTGTTTTTCTTTCATTTATTGTATGCTTGATGGTGTGAAACCCATTACACTACCAAGAGATATTCGTACAATGCTACTGTTAAGGGTGAGAGGGTGGGCTGAAAATTTATCGTCTGTCATAGGGATTTGGCAGCCACACCGGAGACCACTCGTGCCGCAAACAGCCTTGTAACTCTCACAACACAGGAAGAGAGAGGTGGCAATATAACTGTCTTCTCTTAATTGTATGTCCTGGTCTAGATTATCGAACCAAAATCTATATATAAAAAAATCTTACCATAGTTACAGCGGTACGACAGTCACCGCTATTGAAAGGTATGGATTACGTATAAACACTGATATTTCCTAATTTTGAACGAATATACAGTATTCATTAGACATTACTACATTCATTCCCTGGTGACTGCATAGTTCTGTAAAAATACGGTTAGACCTTGGACATATTGCAACAGCTTTTTTCTTCATACAGTATTTCAGAGGCATTCAAAGAACATGCTGAAAATGCATCCCAGTCAAGTATACCTTTGCGAAACGTGCTTAATTTACATAAAACCACTTTGACCACTAAGCTTTGACGGTTCGGTTCCTATTTTTACCGCATACCTGGAAGTTATAACGTTTTATGTGCTTATAAACCACTTATGATTAGTTTACCGTATACTACAATTTAGCATGAAATGTATACGAGTATTTAGGGAGAAGAAACGTACTGACTGGTTAAGATTAATTTGTTTAAGTCTAGTATGTCTTCCAAAGTGTTCTGTTGGAGGATTTACGGTGCAGATGTGCTTACAATATATGTACTTGTAACTTCCTTTCACGCCAAGGGAGGTATATGACAGAGGGGTGTGTGAGTTGGGAGCGGAGCAGTGAAATGACGGGGAACAGGACAACAGGGAGGCGATTTGTTTGTAGCCACCCCTTATGGGATTGAAGAGTCTGGCAATAGATAGATAGATAGCCTAGAGATTCCAACAAGTCAAATGACATTCCAACCCGTTCGGTTAGTTTCATCACCTCGAAAAGCGTCTGGTGGTCATGTGGCAGTGTACTTGATGGGTGACAGCCGGGCCTGATGCCGGCTGCTCCAGTGCTAGAGGTGATTGCAGGGTTTTCTGTCATTTAAAGTGCTTTCGTGGATTTAGGTCAGTCTTCTAGCCTAAAATGACCTGACTGCGGGTATTGCCTAGCCTCGGATCCCTACGCCTTGAAGGGGCGATATTTTCATTTGGTCTCCACAATAGATTACACGCCTACTGTATTTGCATAGTTTCATTCTTTCTCTGCTTCTTCTTTCTACTTTCTTCACTGCAATTCGCTAACTTGGTACATTCTTCAATTCCTTCACAAACTCGCCTCAAACTGGGCACAGTTGTTCCTTGGGCAAATACTCCTAGACACGTTTCCCCACCCCTAGCACCACACCACCTACTCTCCCTCTCTCTAACACACTACCAGGCTTTGACGAGCAGCCTAGTAGGTGCCAAACCTTATATTTCCTTGCAACTCGCCCAGGGACGAACTCTCATCAGACCCTGGTGAGGCGCTGTCCACCGCAAGGGGGCGCCGGACCACGACACGACTTTTGTTGCCTACTGTCGTGTACCTGAAGGATGGTCTCATAGAAGCTGTTTCTAACCCATGGTTGACGGGTCTACTTGGCCAAATAGACGTGGGTGAAACGACAACACTGCCCCTGTTCTCTGTACCAGACTACAAACGAGGCATCTATTCTGTCCCTCACTATACGATCGTAAATATTTACTGTACACTCAACGCCCAAGCAGCCTGTCCCTGACACACAATCACACCAGGCATCACCTGAGCAAATATCCTTGAGCACCTCGTTGGCCTGTGCTCATAATTGTTCCTATTTGCCCCAAAGTTGAAGCCACTATGCGTTAGTAATTATGTCACCAAGGCATTTTGTTTGTATTTTTTGTTAGTTGTTTTCCGGGGAGGGGCTCTAACCCTCAGCCAACCCACTTGTTGACACGTAGGGAACACGTATTGGTTGGCTGCAAGGTTACCACCCAGCGTATAAAATGATTTCCTGGTTTACAGGAAATGATTTGGCTTGTCGCTCAATGTAGGATTACTCTGGAATAGAATATAACTACACTGAGTGAGTGGATGATGGGCGCCCCCACCAAGGAAGGGGGAGGCCGAGGATGAGGTGAAGGGATGGAGTGAAGTATATGAGGGAGGGGGTTGTGAGCTGGGGGGAAAGCAGTGAATGGCGGGAGACAGGGCCACAAGGAGGGGATTTGTTTATGGCCACCTCCTA
The DNA here is from genome assembly GCF_032717465.1 of Coenobita brevimanus. Classification (NCBI taxonomy): domain Eukaryota; kingdom Metazoa; phylum Arthropoda; class Malacostraca; order Decapoda; family Coenobitidae; genus Coenobita; species Coenobita brevimanus. The sequence continues at coordinate 30,258,253 of NC_136959.1, read as the reverse complement.
TGGGATTAAGGCGTCTGGCAGTAGGTAGATAGAATTATGTCACTATCTACACTCATTTCATTGGGTCCAGCCACTGTAATTAGGAGCAAGTGGCTGACTGGTTTGATCAGACGGTTTCACTGTGGCAACTAGTGATTAGTGGCGAATCCAAGGAGGTGAACCCTGGAAGGATTAGGTGGGGCAGTGTATTTGTACAGTGAGTTGCCACAAGTAGACGAGGTGAAAGGAGGTATGATGGTGACCCACTTGCTTCGCGATGATGATGACTGATAACGCTGATAGTGAGGTTGAGGGACAATGAACAGCAAGATCATGACAAACTTATACCAAATTCACATGTGGATAGGGAATGTTGTGTGGAGGCTACTGTAATGGAGAATGAACACAGACTGATAGACAGACTGAGAATGCAGCAAAGAACAACATAAGCAAGCAAGAGACAGTCAGAAACACACTAAAATATTTCACAGCACAATACATATGAACCGTAAAGTGTGTGTATATGACACAGACATACAGTATAGTGTGAGTGACTGCACATTTGTCAAAGACTGTGTGTGTGTCTGTCATCACCATTGCGTTGGCAAATGCGAAAATATGAAACAGTTCCTGGACAAACTGTAGGCTACTCGTGTGTGCTGGAAGGCTTCTATGGGGAGGACTGTATTGCTCTCATCATCATCATCATCATCATCATCATCATCATCATCATCATCATCATCATCATCATCATCGTCGTCATCATATCATTGTCATCATCATCATCATCATCATCATCATCATCATCACCCAGCCCGCATTCCCACAAAAGACCGGCGTGATACGGGGTCCAGAGAGCAGGAAAATTAGGAAAACAGGCAAAATATCTATGTGGTTAAATGAATCATACTCATCCACCTACATAAAATCAATCAGTTAACCATCGCATCGCCGAAGAAAAAAAGAACACCAAACCATTGTTATATATTCTTCCGTACAAAACTCTTCCATCCAGCTCAATCCACTGTCAGTTGCCTAGCCTCATTAACCTTCAGTTTCGCTCCCTCACATACTCATTTACCATATCTGTCCACCTCCATGATTTGCCAGGCCTTCACCCACCTTCATGTTCGCCATTCATTTCACACCCATTATCTTCACATGACCAACCCTTCTAAGCACGCACACTCTTCGACTCTGAAATTCGCAGACTTCCTTCCTCCACATCTTTCGCGAATCACATTAATTCTAATCGCCTCTTCATTCCACACTCCATGCACATTTGTCAGTAATCACATTTTCACTGCTCTTACTCTTGATAAATTAGTTGAATGCAGCACCAAAGGCCTGCATGATAATGTCGATCCCAAAACTCCTCCATCCAAGATTCTCACAGCAGCCACACTCACCTCTCTGTTTCGTGTCAAGGCCTTCAAAGCACCATTTTATTCCCTGCCATATATAAAAGTAGAAAAAAGTGTCAGTATGAAAGCGAAAACTGAGATTCAATAAAAGTCTGCTACTGCACTAAAAATCTGAATACCGCTTTTGTTTTTTGGTGAATGTGTTATTACTGTAGTTATTGTCATGCTGTCCTAAAGTAAAACAAAAGACTGAAACAGCTAATTTTACACACACACACACACACACACACACACACACACACACACACACACACACACACACACACACACACACACACTCTGTGTCTATATCTGTCAATCTATGTATCCATCTCTTCATCAGTCAGTCTGTCTATGTAATTTATCTTTATATTTGTGTGTGTGTGTGTGTGTGTGTGTGTGTGTGTGTGTGTGTGTACACTTTTGTTCTTGTTGGTACTGTGTATATACTATTTGCAGTGGAGCTACTTAATGACTTGGTATTACTGCAATGAAAGGAGAGGTCTGGTTGTTGTGTCAGTAAGTACAGGGACAATGCTTCATCCATCAGGGTTACTGTGCATCTTCCAGGAGCGTGGTGTACATCAGAGCAACATTTCATTCAAACATAATTCACACATTACATTTACTGAGTTGAAGTAGGTTTGATGTACTGAGGACCGAAAATATGCTGCCAAATGTTTCCGCGTGTACTGGACCGTAACTGTAGGGATGGACAGACTGATTGCAACAGTCAAGGGTAGACGGACAAGTAGCATCGTTCCAATGAAATTTTATGATGATAGACTACATGTTAAGGAGGAAGATATTGCAGATGGGAGGTTAATATGTAGCAATGGAAGTCAACCGAATATTTCAACATTTGAGGTGTCTAGTAAAAATGACGGATGGGAGGTGAAAAAAGGAAGGTTTATTTTCTCTTTAAATTCCTGATATATCAATGTGCTCTCTCTCTCTCTCTCTCTCTCTCTCTCTCTCTCTCTCTCTCTCTCTCTCTCTCTCTCTCTCTCTCTCTCTCTCAACTATGTATGCTACTTTTATTTTTTTTGCCTTCTCTTTTTTCCATTTCCTGAAGGGGTCTGAGTGTGTGTGGCCATTGTGCGGGACGGAAAGAGACAACAGCAGCTAAAAATGAACAGAGAGAGAAAAAGAAAAAGGGAGAGAGAGAGAGAGAGAGAGAGAGAGAGAGAGAGAGAGAGAGAGAGAGAGAGGCTCCCTACATACAGCTCTTCTCAATAGGGTGGAGTCAAAGGCTATTCTTCTTATCAGCTCTCCTCCTCTTACTGGCTCCCTTCAACCTTTGTCTCTTCGCCGCACTGTTTCATCTTTATCTCTTTTCTATTGCTACTTCAATGGTCACTGCTCCTCTGAACTGTTTGCTTGCATACCTCCACCTCTACGGCGGTCGCGTAGCACCCGTCTAGCAACAAACTCTCATCCCTTTGCTGTCCAACTCTCTAATGCAAGAGTTAACCGTTACTCTCAGTCCTTCATTTATGCAACAGGTCAACTCTGGAACTGTTTCCTTCTGTCTGTATTTCCTGCTTCCTATGATCTCCCGTCTTTCAAACGCAGTGTGTCCAGGCATCTCGAAATGAATGGATCTTGAATTTGGCTCTCTTTTGTACTGTTTTTGTTTCTTTCTTGGAAGGAACGTTAATGCGGGCTCAGCCTCTGGTTCCTTCTTCCTCGCATTAAAAAAACTAATACCCTTATTATTAAACCAGGGCATTGTACCTTATATGTAATTATTGTATATAATTTTAGTCCATGTGTCACTCTGCGCCTGATATTAAACCTACTCTTTGTTGTGTGGAATTTTAATGTTATCTTTTTTACGCATGCGCTCGTGAGGGGAGAGCGGGTGTTATGTTTTGGTCGGCTTGTGGGTTTCCGTCTTTCTGTGTGTGTGTGTGTGTGTGTGTGTGTGTGTGTGTGTGTGTGTGTGTAGGGGAGGTGGAGGTGAACAAAAGAACCGAATAGTTTACATACAATTTTAATCAAAGTTGGTTGAAGACTTAGCGAACAGCCATTGATATAACTTCTTGAAGTTGAAAATATGTCAAAGGTCAAGGTCACCGGACAAGGTTATATATCAACCTATGTATATGGGTTTTAACATACTTTAAACAGCCTTGCTCAGATTATACCCAAGTTTGGTAGAAGGCTTGTGGGTCAGGCACTGAGTAAATGATGTGTTTTTAGTACAATACATCAAAGGTCAAGGAAACAGGGCTAGGACAACTTAAAGGGTTGTTATTCACTTTATACCAAATGTGGAAAGGATAGTGATATACAAGAATAAAACTATTTGTCTTTGAGAACATTCTGCCAATGTCAAGGCTGCAGGGAAACAGCAGAAGCCAAAGCCACAGGGCGCAGTTAAATGAGATAGTTATGATCTGATTTGAACCAGATTTGGTAAAAGGGTTATGCATAAGGCAAGAATGAAAATTTTCACTTTTGGTGGCAATGAGTCAGACGTTGAGGTCACAGGGAAAGGTCGGTTTTCGGCAAATGTATCTGTGTGAATAAAATAGGCAAAGTATTTTTAAACTGATTAAAACGATGATGGATATGTTTAGGATCAACCAAGATGTAGACTAATAGCTATTGAGAAAGATACACCAAAGGTCAAGGTCACATGGCAGGGTCAATAAAATATCTCTTATTGTACATTAAACACTATAAAATGGTTCAGATGAAAACAAGTATTAAGATATTCGATTCCGAGAACAATTAATCAAAGGGCAAGCTCACAGGGAAGATGATAAATTCCCCTTATGATCTGTTGGAAGGAGCAGATGTTACGCTCCCTGTGTGCTCCTTCTTATTAATTTTGCCATCGGTGACAGTGATGTCAGAGGCAAAAGTACATTAATCGTTATACTACTTTAACTTTAACTTGGCCCATAATTTTGTCCTTTTGCAGTTTATTTCGCTAAGCTTAGGGGCAGAAAAAAACAATACTGCCGACCTACGTTATTTTCCTCAGGACTTCATCCGTACCACCTTATTGTAGTGCTAGACTGTTGCTACAACTCACCATTCAGGATGCAAGGATGACAATTTTAGGCCAAGTTAGAAGATAAAGGAGAAGATAAAGAGTGAAAGACTAACTAGGAACGTGTATGTGAGTGAGGCGGAGGGGGAGAAAGGGAGGAAGAGACCGAGGAGGAGATGGAGGGATGGAGTAGATAGGTGTACGAGAGAGGGAAGTGTAAGTTGGGAGGAGGGCAGCGAAAATGCAGGGGACAGGGCGACATGGAGGCGATTTATTTGTGGCCACCCCTTACTGGACTGAGGCGTCTGACTGTAGACAGATAGACAGACCAAATCCTGGGGAAATGAAAGAAAAGCATTAGGGAGCCGAATGCTAATTGCCCGCCGGAATATGCTCTTGACCAAGTTCAAGATTTTGGCCATATCTTCATACCCTGAAGGTTTCATATTGATAGCTCAAGCCGATTATGAGATATAATGGTGCTAAAGGCAGGCGATAAAAACTCTTGGCCTTTGGCAGCCATTTTGGTGACCTTGACCTTTACCCCAAGTGCCCATTTTCGAACTCGTCCAAAATTTTTGCCGTATCTTGATACTCTGAAGGTTTCATGTTGATAGCTCAAGCCACTCATGAGATATAATGGGAACAGATACACACACACACACACACACACACACACACACACACACACACACACACACACACACACACACAGAGCGGCGGGCAAAAACATTATCACTCCACCTTGTAAAGGCGGGCGATAATAAGTTATCTGGTGTGATCATATAAAGGTGTAGGAAGTGTAGTAGGAATGTGTAGGAAGGGGATGTGGTAACCTGAGCTGCCAGTTCGTATAGAGGGCAAGTGGGAAGGTTGGTCTCAGCGGCGGACGGTCACATTTCACGAGATTTGGGTGCTGTTACGAAAGGAAGTTCCAGTTTCATGGGGCAGCTGCCAGCCCCCCCACTTCTTGCTCCATCCGTGTGTGTGTGTGTGTGTGTGTGTGTGTGTGTGTGTGTGTGTGTGTGTGTGTGTGTTCCAACTAAGATTTTTTTCTCCTTTAATTGTGGGAAGGGAGGGAGTTTTTTTTTTTTTTTTCTATACTGTTCTAAAATCTTTTGCTCTCTTTTACCTTTCCATCATTTTCTAAACCTTCTCATATCGCTACTGTTGCCTTATTCCTTTTTTTTTTTTTTTCTTTCTCGTTATATGAGATTATTTTTCTTTTCCTCGTGTCTGTTGTTCTGATATAGCTTCGTGCGGTGGCGCTTCCATCCTGCCAGTGATCCTGTGTCACTTATATGCCCTCCATTACTATTATATATTTCTCAGTGGGTAGTTCTCATGTTTCTGTGATGGATTTCGCAATAATTTGGATTCACTCTTTTTTCTATGAAACTACTTTTTCGTTCTTTGTACTCCTGTTTTTGAAAATTTGTGTTCTTGATACTGTATTTAGCTTTTATTTTTTAGGGCAGTGATGGGAAAAGGCTAGAATCGTAATGTTCGATCCGGTTTTCTAAGTATGCCATTTTTGTGTGTTTCGTCATCTGTATTTCCCTTTCCCTTTTATTACCGTATTTTACTTATTTACATTTATTTATTTTTTTTGACTTTCCGTTTGAGAAGCTGTTTCCATGTGTTCAGGGGTTTTCAGTTCCCTTATTTTTTTTTCCTCACTCACTGTTGAGCAATAGTAGTTGGGATTACGTTCTTCTTTTTCTTTTTCATCTTATTCGATTTTGTCAGACATTTTTGTTTCTACTACTGTACTGCTATTTCCTTTTTTACTTTATTTATATTATTATTCATTTTCTCAAGACTTATAAAGATACACATATGCATATAAATGTACATACAAAATAACTAATAAAAAAAGTTAGACTTGAAAAAAAAAAAGTCATATAATTCACTGATAATATACAAGAAACCAAATAGATGAGATGTCAGATAATTAACACAAATTCTATACACAACGCAAGTACAGGCAGATGATAAAGGGCTGTAGTACTGAATGATAATATGTGATGAAAATTAGGATGAAATGTAAACAAAGTAAGCTACTGAAGGTGAATATAAGGAAAGAGAATTAATACGAGGGTAAGCGTAAGAAGTGACTGAGAGGTGTGTAGGTGATTTAAGTGTGAGCAGTGTGAATGTTAAGTGTATGAGAGGGAATATTAATGTATGCGGTTGAGATGTGTCAGTCTACATCTCATTCTAAAGGGCCGGACACAGTTTCCCCCGAATATGTGACCGCCACGAGGAAACGAGGCTCAAGGGTCCATCCAACGTTCAAACTCTAGTACTACAGCAGCTCTAACCCGGTGCTTCGTTTCATCTCGTCAGTCACTTTTCGAGCTAGTGTGGCCGCACAGTAATGCAAGCTTATTACAGTTACACTGTCATAAAACTTTGTAGTTACTTGTAGAGAATATATTTTAGACTTGTGGTTGAGCGGCTTTTATATCTTGTAGTAGTTTCCCCACCAGATGTCATGTAGTGACGGGAGAGGTAAAGAATAGTATGGGACTATTTTTATTTGTCTTGGAAATATTAAACAGGTATAATAGTATAAGTCCTGGGTAGCTACCTCCCTGTCTCGCTATCTCTCTCTCTCTCTCTGTTCTAAGGCTAATCTCCGTCTCGACCTCTCTCTAGGGTCGCTTGTCTCCTTCTAAACTCTCTTTCCTAAAATCTGGTGTAGTAGGGTGTGTGTGTCACGTATGTTCCTCATGGCAACAGAACTTTCTCACGAGAGGACTGCTGACAGCTAACTGCATCATCTCCTTACTGGCCGCTGTCGTCAGCTTTCCTCCGTGTAAGCATGTTTAGCGCTGCTCGCTTCTCGCAAACACAACACCTTCTCATCATTTGACTTCCTGCTTCTATCTGTCTCTCTATCTATCTATTTATCTATCTATCTATTATGTAGTCCTATATTTGCTCGGCCGCGCGAAAATGGCGTACCATCGACATTTAATAGTTATAATATATTAATACATACTACATACACATTATAATGAACTTATAAGCTAATTAAGTGAAATACATAATATTGTAAAGTAACATAATTGTATGAATATTGTATACATATATTATTCATAGTAAATAGTGATTATTTAGTAATATTACATTTTAAATAAGTTGAATACATATTGGAATAAATGCATTAAAGTAAATTATTTAACTGTAATACAGTATGTACTTGGGTTATTATAGTGAAATGCATACATGCAAGAATAAAAATAGTTTAAAATTAAGATTATTGTAAGAGTTATTAATATTTCATTCAAAGATAATGGTACTGGTTTGTCATATATGGGTCATTCTTCTTTGTGTTATTATTATTATTATTATTATTTATTTATTTTTTTTTATATATAATTAATACTATATACAAAATATATACACTTCATTCAGGGTGGTTAACTGTGATGTTAACTCTCCCCCCACTAAACAATGACTCCAAATTAGCAATTCTTGCATGCATTCTGTGCATGGCCAACAGCAATACTGCAACTACAATGCAGATAATTATAAAGACAGAAGGTGCTTGGCTATACACATAATATGGGTTGAACATACTCAAACTCAAATCTTCCCAGGGCTTCATTGTTTCATTGATTAGCTGCATAGTTTCAAACTTAGGTGAAGTCAGCTTAATACTTGTGCTCATGTTTAAGTTCATATCAGGCAGTGGGTGGAAATGTTTGTGTGTATGGTTGATAATGGCGTAGTGATTGATGGTGGAAAAAGTAGACATGGATGGTGTAAATACCGCACAGTAGTCTGGTGCTATGTATAATCCTGAGGCTGATGTATGAGATGGTGGTATATCTGGACAGACTATGTAAACTGATGTGTTATGAGGGAAATAAAAAAACTGCGAGTGTCCAATGCGTTGATGGTGTACAAGTTTATCTGGAGCAAAAGTGAAGTTGCAATGATGATGAATATTGTTATTGCTGATGATAGCCATTTCACAAGGGACCGTATCAGTAGGCTGAAACGTGAAAATGTACGCAGGACAAAGATGAACAGCATGTAAGGATGTGCGGCACTTTCGCTCAATCGTTGACTCACTTGCGAAAGTGACAGTGTCTCGTCTCTTGGAGACCATGATGAGTTCGGTGTCTGTGTTGATGTTGATGATGACTAAAGTGTTGTTGTTTCTATAGGGGAAGGGGTGTATTTGGTATACTGTGAACAGGTCTTCCGTGATGAATGGTACATGAACTATCACTGATGTTGGTGTTAGTGTTGCTTCCAAGTACGGGTAATATTGCATAAATTCCCTACTGCGGAACAATGGCTTCAATTTATGTTTATGTATGCCTTGACTAACTATCTGACGTAGCTCATGAACTGGGAGTAAGTCATTTGTGATCTTGCCATCACCAGCATTCGAAATTCCTTGCATAAGTGCCCTGAAATGATCTCTAGTGTTCTCTAATTGTAGTAGAATCGTGTCAATATGTTCTGTGATGATGGAGAAGTGCTGGAAAAGGGTAACGTTACCCTCCAAGTCATTTATTTTATCTATACTCTCGAGAGCTACGTTTTCTGCTTGTTTCAGATTTTTCACAATTGTTTTCATTGCCGAGTTCTGTCCTGTGATGAATTTATCTTGGTATGTTAGTACCTGAGCTATCTTATTAAATTTTTTGTTTATTTCTTTAAGGTCATCCTCTGTAGCCAATCCAAAGATGTTCCCAAGAATTGCGCCGCCCAGATCGAACAAACCGCGCTTTTGGCGAGTACGTGTGATGTTGTTCCTGTCGCTCAGCACCTCTGTTCCATAAGATGGGAGATCTTGGATCATGACGAGCATAGTTGACTTCGCCTGTTCTAGTTTCCATTTCGCTAACTTCACCATTTCATCCACTTCCTTGGTGATATGTGATTGTGAAACATAATTCCCTATCTTGAAGTCCAGAGTTCGCATCGGCGTCGCAAGTCTTTCTATATAAGTAGGTAAGTCATACAAGTAATCTAGACTTATTTCAGTACTCATGACGTCCTTGACGATTGTAGTCGTGGCCGTTGGAGCTATGAGGCATCCTTGTCGTACTATATGCTTGGGGTCTAGGTGCGCATATACTCTTACTATGTATAGGAGAATCCATAGCATAAGTCCCTTCATCGTAACCTACCGAAAAAAAAAATCTATTAATTTCCTATAAAGCTGTGGTTGATGATAGTGATGATGTGCGTTACGGTTGGCTGTTATTTCATTTATAGAAGGAGTTTAAATCGATATTTAATTCTCGTAAATGATGTACTGTAGATTTCATTGGAATAGTTGCACCTATGTTCGATTGTTTGGTATATGACCTTAATTTCTTTTTGTAATCATTGTTGTGTTCTTGCTTGGTTTCTTGAGGTACGTTCACCTGTTCGGTTGTATCCGAGGCTGAATAATTATGTGATAATTCCCTTGAAACTCGTTTTAAATGGTCAATATGAACTTGTTTTTCCTCGCCACTTGAAAGTGACTTAATTAAAACTTTGTTTGCCTTTATGTTAATTACTCTGTATGGGCCCTCAAATTTAGGGGATAATTTATTGTCTCTCGTATGAATGACTCCGTAAACAATGTCTCCTAAGCTGATAGGTGAATCTTTTGCCTTTTTGTTAAATGCCTCCGTCATTTCTTCCTTGGACATCGTTAATTGTTTTTGCACTCTTTTGTGAATGTCCTGGAATTCACGTAAACGGAGTTTAGAGTAATCATCGTAATTGTATATAGGCATGCTGTCACCTTCTAGGAGCTCATATGGTAATTTTTTATCTGTGCCATATATAATGAAATGTGGTGTGTCACCAATGGATTTATTTATAGACCCATTAATGGAGGCCTCTACTCTGGGAATCCAATCATCCCAGCTTGCATAATTTTCACTGAGAATGTGTCGTAGCACATCTAATACCTTTTTATTTTGTCTCTCTACCAACCCATTCGATGCTGGGTGATAGGCCAAAACGTTAACCTTTTTGATGTTGTATTGTTTACATATTTCTTGTAAGATCTCAGAATTAAATTCTCCTCCATTATCACTTATTAGTACCTTAGGGGTAGTAAAGCGACATATTACATTATCTGTTATTGCCTTTGCTACTGTCTCTGCTGTCTTATCTTTAATTGGAGCTAAAATGACATAACGGGAAAAATGATCCGTTGCTACGAATAAGTATAGGTTATTATTGTATGATAATGGCATCTTGAGTAAATCAACAGCGACAACGTCCCATGGTTGATGTGGTACTGGGTAATTACCCATCGGTGCAGGTGTGATTGGGTATCCTTTGTGTTTCGCACATGATTCGCATCTGTCTATATGATTGTGTATATCTCTTCGTAATGAAGGCCAGTAATATAATAGCTGGGCTTGGTTGAATGTCTTATCCTTTCCAGGGTGTCCTGCATGTGGGCTGTCGTGTATCATTCGTAATACTTGGGGTATCATGTCATTAGGTACTACCAACTGGTTAGTATTTCTTTGGCGTTTTGGTTGTTTAGAGTTAATTTTGTATAATGTATTATTGACCATTGTGAATTGTTCAAGTGGGACATGAAGTTTGGGTAATTGTATGTCATCTCCACTTTCTAACTTGTATATTACTTTTGACCATACTGGGTCAAGTCTTTGTGCCTTTGCGATATCCTCGTGGTTTGGGATATTTCCTTTGAGATCTAACGCCGCGACCTGAATTGTGTTCGGGTTCCTAGATAATGCGTCAGCTACTATATTCATTTTACCTTGTATATAATGTATTTGTACATTGTAGTTTTCAACTGTACATTTCCATCTTGCTCTCCTCCCAGAAAGGAGTTTTTCTTTAAACATACCCACCAGTGGTTTATGGTCGGTGAATAAGTGGATTTCGTAACCATATACCAAATCTCGAAACTTTTGTAATGCAAAAATCACTGCAAGTGCCTCTAAGTCTGTAGTGCTATAATTTTTCTCCGCACCTCTTGTCTGTCTGCTGGCAAATGCAATTGGTTGATTCTTTCCTCTTTTATCTTCCTGCATCAGTACAGCCCCTAATCCTTTAACTGATGCGTCTGTACAAATAAGAAATGATTTCGTGTAATCTGGATATGCTAAACAAGGTGCATTCGTTAGTTTAATTTTTAGATTGTTAAATGCCCTTTTTTGTTCTTCTTCCCATTGGAATACAGCATCTTTTTTGAGTAGTTGGAATAGAGGGAAGGCTATATGAGAGAACTGTGGTACGAATGACCTATAGTACCCAGCCAGACCTAAAAATTGTCTAACTTCGTCAGTCGTAGTGGGTTCAGGAAAATCTCTCACTGCCTGTATTTTGTCATCAGTGGTGTGAATACCATCAGAACTTAATTTGTGGCCTAAGAAATTTATTTCCTTAAAGCAAAATTTGCATTTAGAAAGTTTAATTTTTAATCCAGCATCACTAAGCTTTTGTAAGAGTAAGTCTAATTTCCTGAGATGATCCTTAATATTCTTCGTTGCGATAATAATATCGTCAAGATAAACAAATATTCCTTGTCCTAAAATTCCGGACAATACGTAATTCATAAGACGCTGGAACGTACCGGGGGCTGTCCTCAGTCCCATTGGCATTCTTGTATATTGATAATGGCCTCTGTTTGTTGAAAAGGCAGTGTATTTACGTGACTCCTGAGATACCGGAATCTGATAGTATCCGTTTAGGAGATCGATGGTCGAGAATATATTATTCTCAGGACCAATATTCTGTAGAACATCACTTAGCAATGGCATGGGAAATCTGTCAGGGATTGTGTGATTATTTAGTTTACGGTAATCTACTACCGCACGCATTTCTCCATTTCTCTTGGGCACAAAGAAAAGGGGAGCGTTCCACGGAGAAACTGAAGGCTCAATAATTCCAAGCTTTAACATTTCATCGACATACTGATTTGCAAGTGTACGTTGGGAGTGTGGTATGCGATAAGCTGGTACGAAAATTGGTGGTGTTTCTGGGTGCACATTAATCATGTGATTAATCAAGTTAGTACACCCTAATTGTTCTCCGGGCAAGGCTACGGTGTCCCTGTGTGTTTCCAGCATGGTTAACAAATCATTTTCTTCGTCAAATTCACCTGAGTGAATTAAATTCTCTTTTATTCTTTCTCTATCCGTAGATTTGATCTCACTTGTTACTCCACCAATATTTATTTCCTTCACAGGGGCGAAACATTTTTCAATATTAACTATGCAAGTTCCCTTCTTCAACTGAACTTCCCCATTCATGTGATTAATAATGAATATCTGAGTTAGCCCTTCGTCGTTCGTATGACATAATGCGTTTTCTACTGACAATCCCTTTACTTTACATAATTCTTCTAAGACAAGAACAGTACTATTCCGTAATTTGCTCTTTATGGTAACCTTCATGTATGAATTAGGTGGTATAACCAAATCATTAGTGAGATGGGCTGGAAAAATTGATAAATCAGTACTGTTATCTGGGTCACTAATTCTGGAGGATGGGGTTGCTGGTGTAAGTGGATCTATACACTCATCTGTTTGTGTATGTTTGTTAAAGCCTTTAATATTACCAATTCTTTTTGGCTCTCTTCTACCAATCGGTGAGGGCTCTGAAAGTATTTCCTCTATAAATTCATTATCAAAGTCTATTCCATTCATTTGTGGGAGTATAGTTATGTTCTCAGTTCTCATGGATCTTAAGCCCAGTAACATATGAGCTTTAATTGCTAAGTTTTCAACGATATAGAACAATGCAGAGAATGGTCTTGTAGTTTCTGTGAAACTGAGATTTAATCTTATCATACCTTTTACTGTAATCTCTTGACCATCTACTGTGTTTAATTCTAAATCAGCTTCATCCAGAAAAGTTACTTTCTTTTTATTTTTAAGAATTCTATTTAGTTCTTCATGTGTTATTAAGTTCACTGGAGAGCCTGTATCTAAAAATAAGGAAACGTTTTGATCCTCACATACAGCTGGTATCAAGATACACTCATTTCCCAACATGCCTCCTATGTGAAGTTTAACCTTGTTCTTCTTTACGTTTGTTCGTTTTTTGTCATGACTTGGTCTTCCCCCGATTTGAACATAGACACAATTTTTTCTACTGTTTTGCAATCACTGGTCCAGTGCCCTTGGTATCTATGATGTCTACAGTAAGGACCAAACCCTTGTGTCTTTTGATTATCCTCTTTTGCCTTGATAAAGCATTCATACCTTGTGTGTCCTGGTTTTGCACAGTAATGACACAGAATGGACCTATCCCTTGACTGTGACCTACGAGGTGATTTCCCATAAAAAGTGTTGTTTATAGCGCGAGACCTGCTCGGGCTGCGCGAAAACTTATGAAACTGCCTGTAGGAAGGCGTGTGGGAACGAGGTCTAGGCGTCTTTGTTTGTTTGGGCTGCCTCATTTCAGGTCGCGATCGATTTTGTTCTCTGTTTGGGGTCGGTGTTGATGTTTTCACAGCTGATACTGTCTCAGGTACCCTGATTCTACCAGATTCTACCAGAATGTGCTGCCACCAAATGTCATAAAACTTTGTAGTTACTTGTAGAGAAGTATATTTTAGACTTGTGGTCGAGCGGCTTTTATATCTTGTAGTAGTTTCCCCACCAGATGTCATGTAGTGACGGGAGAGGTAAAGAATAGTATGGGACTATTTTTATTTGTCTTGGAAATATTAAACAGGTATAATAGTATAAGTCCTGGGTAGCTACCTCCCTGTCTCGCTATCTCTCTCTCTCTCTCTGTTCTAAGGCTAATCTCCGTCTCGACCTCTCTCTAGGGTCGCTTGTCTACTTCTAAACTCTCTTTCCTAAAATCTGGTGTAGTAGGGTGTGTGTGTCACGTATGTTCCTCATGGCAACAGAACTTTCTCACGAGAGGACTGCTGACAGCTAACTGCATCATCTCCTTACTGGCCGCTGTCGTCAGCTTTCCTCCGTGTAAGCATGTTTAGCGCTGCTCGCTTCTCGCAAACACAACACCTTCTCATCATTTGACTTCCTGCTTCTATCTGTCTCTCTATCTATCTATTTATCTATCTATCTATTATGTAGTCCTATAACCCTAGTGATTTAATATTACCAATAGCTTCATTTTCTTTTTCAAATCATGATTTTATTCATACATTGCCATTCACTTATTCCCATTACCAATATTGTAGTAGCACTAAATTTAATCTTTCTTATATTCCCCCTTCTCCTCTATTCGTCTTTTTTGCATCATTGGGACATAAAACATGGTGATTGCTAATAGTCAACATCTTTCACACTCGTTAATATTACCAGGTTTTTTAATGTTACAGGCCGTATACGATCCAGCCTTACCATGCCTGGGTTATCGTTGTGAGTATTGTCAATTTCTTTTCTTCCTCCTCCTCCTCCTCCTGTTTTTCTTTTTCTTCTTCTCAGTGGCGGAAGACGGAACTGAAAATGGAGCTATGTTACTCCTTTCTTCCCCTTACCCTGTCGAACCCTACCCTTAAATCGTTCTCATCACACACACACACACACACACACACACACACACACACACACAACTGCCTCCTATATCAGCTGCTTGCAAACCATTATTATTTTCTTTAATGTGTAAATGCTATTAGCAGAACTTCCACATATTCGCCACAATCTCCACATTCACATCTCTTCACCACCACCAGCACCACCTTCATCTACACCAACACTACCATAACATCCGTCACCACCACCACCACCACGACCATCACCATAATTCACCACCACCATGAAAGTCTACTTCTCCACCTCAGTCTACTGTACCACAATTACCACCACCCCGTTTACCTTCCCTGCTCCAACTCAACATACCTGACAGCTTCTTCAACACTTTGTGGGAAAAGTGCGTTCTTGTTCCATAATCTTACTCATCGTCCAAGGTTTCTCATTATATTTTATGCATGTTTACAGGCATCTCTCTCTCTCTCTCTCTCTCTCTCTCTCTCTCTCTCTCTCTCTCTCCACGAATATTTCCTTTCTGTCCCTTCCATTCCTCTGCTTCTCTTCCTCCTCCTTATTACCCCTCTCTCAACCTCCCTCTCGCCTCAAGCCTCGTCTTTCTTTCCTTCTCCCTCTGTCTTTTCTTCCCTCTCGCTTTTTGCACCCTCCCCATCACTCCCTATTTCTCCCTTCCCCTCTCTCTCTTTCTTATATTTCCCTGCCTCTCCTTCTCCCTCTTCCTCTCCTCCTCCCTGCTCTCCTCCCCCAGGTCTTCCTTCCCATGTAATTAGCCTCATTAGACTCCACTCCGTGTTTTTAATGAGTTCTTGGTGCAGCTTGACAATACCACTCTCTCTCTCTCTCTCTCTCTCTCTCTCTCTCTCTCTCTCTCTCAGTAACTGTTCCAGTAAGCGATGCAGCCGAGAAAACTGTAGAATTAAACCAGGTGGGTAACACGAAGCACCAAAAATTAGGTAAATCGGTAATTATTAAAGCTACAGCAGATCTACACACATCGCTGGAAAGGTTGTAGAAAAATAATACGTGTTACTTAAGTGATCCTTCTCAAAATTTGCCATTATATTGCTGAGGGGGGGAGAGAGGGGGGGGGGAGGACGAGGGTGAGATATAGGGCTGGAGTGGAGAGGTATATTAGAGGGAGGGGGGTGTGAGCCAGGAGCAAGGAGTGAAGTGGCACTGAACAGGGCGACATGGAGGAGATTTGTCTGTGGCGATTCCTTACGGGATTGAGGCGTCTGGCAATAGATAGATAGATAGATATTGCTGAAAAAAGCCACAAGCTCTAAACTGACATTTAAAAATCAACTCAGACACTGTTAAAGCTACAGCGGACTTATATCTTGAAAATAATGGGTACGTAAAAGATGTTACATAAGATAATTTTCTTTCAAAAATCGGCAATATATGGCTGAGAAGAGGGCAACAAGCATCTCTACAGATTGACTGCGTATGTTTCCATATTAGTGTTACCATCAGACGAAAGTAATAAACAGAGGAAAGATCTCTCGTCGTGAAGAGATTACTGAAGGATGTATGTCACTTCCGCTTCATAAAGCCTCCCCTAAATTGAATAAAATCGTCTGGTAATAGCAATAATAAAATACGTAACTCATTATCAATAGGAAGGGCTTAAAACAAACGCAGACTTAAGTTCCTTGGTGGAAAGCTTATGGAAAAGTAGCCTAATACGTATTACTGTACTTATGTGCCTTGTCTTCCAAAATTCACCATTGTGATGGAAAAAAAAAAAAAATGCTGAATTGAGCACTTCGACTGCGGTGCTTTGGAAATTATTTTAGCTACAACATCTTTGGCAATTTTATGGGTGTGTTATAAATGTGACTCAAATGACCTCAAAATTCACAACCCTATTGCTAAAAGAAGCCCCCCCCCTTTTTCTAACAGGGGGGGGGAAATCAATTACTACTACTGCCAAAGTGAGTGCCCAAACTGTCAAGCTACGGTAAATCTACGCACATCAGTAGAAACATATTGTAATAGTAATATTTAGTCAACCTGCTTTTCTCAATTTTAGCTACCATACTGCAGAAAAAAAAAAAAAAAAAACCGTCCCCCAAATGAGAAGGAGAGAGAGAGAGAGACAGAAAGGCTAAACTTTAATCTCAAACTTCATCTTCTCATATACTGTCATTGAATACCTTGCGTCATTGGCATATGACATTTTCTGGGTACATTTTGCATTATGTGGATTACACGCCAAAACACTGCAAACTGTTTCCAAGGCAAAAATTTCTAAGTAAATTACCTTTTATCCAAGTGTATTGAAGGTAAACAAGGGTGATAGAAAATGAAACACTTTGGCAACTCACTGTTCCATCTCGTGGTCATACTATGCACGCAAGAAGCTGCTGACTCAGTAGTCATTCTTTAGCATTTTTTTTCTTTCCATTTCATTTGGTTGTGGGAAACAAAGACCACTTGAAAGCTCACCAAAATCTGCTTCTGGAAAAGTTCTTAAATTTGAATGTCATTTCAAAAGTTTGGATCCTGTGCAGTGAGAATGAATTTACATAATATTTTCTGTATTCAGGCTGAAAAAGGTAGTCATTGTTTCGTCGTCTTAATCCCTTCAGTCTAGTGACGTACATTAAGGATCTATATCTGTATCCTTCAGACACTTTAACTCAGTTTTATGGAGACCTTTTGCACTGAACGTGTAAATGAATGATGCATATTGCTATGTCTCCAGGGGGTTTTGACGAGAAGCCTGCAAGTGGTGGCACTGTGCACCCTGGGTGTGGCAGCTGTGATGTCCTCCTGGAAGCCAAACTTCTTCATATTACTCTGCATCTCTTCATGAACAGGACGATGGTCTGACCCAGGTGAGGCACTGTCTACCACATGGGGACAGTGAATCCCTACACGGCTTATGCACTGTACTCTGCTTGGAGGAGGGGTCTTCTTGGTCAGACAGACTGCTACTGCACAACAACATTAACAACCTCTCTAGTCTGAAAAGTCTCCCCTAAGCTAAATGGTTATGCGGCAAGTTTTTATTGGGAACAACACATATTTAGTCTTGTACCCTTTGTTTTATTCTTTTTTGCAACAATTTACTTTTCATTTTTCTTTTCTTTCATTTGATAACACAGAGGAAAGCATTAATAAATAAGTCATATATGAAGTATGCGAATAAAACAGATTATTGGAGGGAAAATGGATCAAGATCGAAAATGCTGATCAAGTAGCGTAAGCATCCAAACCAAAATATTTACAGAATTAAACGTAAAATAGTTAAGAGTTCTTTCTTGCTTATGGCTGATACCTTTCCTTTTTTATGCGAGGAAGAAGGAACCAAAGGCTAAGCCCGCAAAACAGTTACCTTCCAAGAAAAAACAAAAGCAAAAACAATACAAAAGAGAGCCAAATTCAAGATCCATTCATTTCGAGATGCCTGGACACACTGCTTTTGAAAGACTGGAGATCATAGGAAGTAGGAAATACAGAGAGAGGGAGACAGTTCCAGAGTTGACCTGTTGCATAAATGAAAGACTGGGAGTAAAGTTTAACTCTTGGATTAGAGAGTTGAACAGAAAAGGGATGAGAGTTTGTTGCTAGACGGGTGCTACACACAGTCGTAAAGGTGAAGGGATGCAAACAGACAGTTCAGAGGAGCAGTGACCATGGAAGTAACGATAGAAAAGAGATAAATAGGCAACAGTGTGGCGAAGACACAAAGGTTGAAGGGAGCCAGTAAGAGGAGAGTTGATGAGACGAAAAGCCTTTGACTCTACCATATTGAGAAGAGCTGTATGTGGGGAGCCTCCCCACACATGAGAGTTGTACTCTAAATAGGGGCGAATAAAACCTGTGTATAAAGTCAACAACTGTGCAGGGGTAAAGAAAGTACGGAGTCGGCTTAGCACACCTAATCTCTTGGAAATAGATTTTACAAGAGATGCAATATGATCTTGCCAAGATAAGTCCCGAATGAATGAAACCCCAAGCATATTCAAAGATGATGCAGGACTGAGGTGGATATTATTAAACAGTAGTGGGTACTCCTGTGGAAGATTTTGACGGGTTGATGGGTGTAAAAACTGAGTCTTTGATGCATTAAAAACAACAAGATTATTTTTGTTCTAGTCAGAGATACGAGCCAAGTCAGACACTAGGTGTGCCATAGCCTCATGCCTTGTTTGTTAAAGTACCTGCTGAGATGGACGTTGCAGAAACCGAATGGAAAGGTGAGGGGTGGAATCATCAGCATACGAGTGGATAGCTTATAAGATCATTGATAAATAAAAGGAAGAGAGTTGGTGATAGGACAGAGCCCTGATGGTCACCCTTCTTTGGGACTGGCTGAATGAGAGCAAACTTCCAGCAAGAAGGAAAGGTGCAAGTTGAGAGACACAGGCAAAAGAGTTTATCTAGGCAGAGTGTAAGCAGAGGAGCACAGATCTTGAGGACAACAGGAGGGACTCCATCAGGCACATATGCCTTGTTATTATTGAGGCCAGTTATGGCAGAAAATACATCAGCTGAAGAAATTTTTATGTCAGCCATGAGGAAGTCAGAGGGGTGAAGTGTTGGAGGAACAGCACCGGAATCGTCTAAGGTGGAATTGGAGGAGAAAGTCTTAGCGAAGAGATCTGCTTTATCGTTAGAAAAAATAGTTACAGAGCCATCATAGTAGAAAAGAGGAGGAAAGGATAATGAGTTAAAGTTGTCAGAAACGTTTTTGGCAAGGTGCCAGAAGGAGCAGGAAGAATTCGAGTTGAAGAGTTGAGAGCATTTAGTATGGATGAAATCAGTTTTAGCAGAGCGAAGAACAGACTTAGAATGATTCCGGGCAGAAACAGAAGCAAGATGTGATTCAGGGGTGGGTTGACTCTGGTAACTTTTAAAGGCAATCTCCTTGTTGCGGACGGCATTAGAACAAGCGTGATTAAACCAAGGCTTTCTTGCATTAGTCAAAGGATATGAGAAGGGAATGTATGCTTCTATGCCCGAGAGAATAACCTCTGTAATGCACAAGGCACACTCAGATGGCTCCCGGCCGTGGAAGCAATAATCATTCCAGGGAAAATCAAAGAAGTACTGCCTGAGGGCCTCCCAGTCCGCAGCTCCGAAGTACCACAGATTACGTTTCTTTGGAGGGTCCACAGGTCGTAGCGGAACGATAGGACAGGTTAAGGTAAAAGGTTATGATCGGAGGATCCCAACGGAGGGAAAAGATTAAGTGTAAGCAGAAGGATTAGTTGTAAGGAAGAGGTCAAGAATGTTGGAGATCTCTCCAAGGTGGTCAGGGATACAGGTAGGGTGCTGTACAATCTGCTCTAGGGGATAGAAATGATGTAGGCTTGTTCACCAGGCGGATCAGTGAAAAGAGAGGAGAGCCAAAGGTGGTGATGAACATTGAAATCTCCTAGAATGGAGATTTCTGAGAAAGGAGAAATGGATAGAATGTGTTCCACTGTAGAAGTAAGATAGTCGAAGAATTTTTGATAGTCAGAATTAGGAGATAAGTAAACAGCACAGATATATTTAGTCAGAGAATGACAGGAGAGCCGAAGCCAACAGAGTAGAGAATTCAGAATAATCAAGTTCAAGAACACGAGAGCAAGATAAGTCGTTGCGTACATATACACAACAGCCACCTTTTGCTTTGAAATGAGTATAGAGAAAGTAGGAGGATACAGAAAAGGGTTTGCTGTCAGTTGCCTCAGATAGCTGAGTCTCGGTAAGGAAGAGGAGGTGAGGTTTAGAGGCAGAGAGGTAATGTTCAACAGAGAAAAAGTTAGAGGAAAGGCCGCGAATGTTGCAGAAATGAAGAAGTGTGTCAGACAGTGGTTCCAGGCAACTCACAGAGTCGTCACTGGGAGAGTGGCGGATGGTGGGGGCATTTATGGTCCAACCCCCCTGGGGACTCTGAGAAATGATTTATGTCCGCCATTTTTTTTTTTAAATTTTGAGAAGGAAGTGTAGTGTGTACTGTGCATGTAGATTGGCGTTGATAGTTAGAGAAACTTGTATTGGAGAGCATGCTGGCCAACTCTTTTTGTTACTGAAACACTGAAAAAGTTCAGCAAAGGGGGATGGTCAGGAACTAGTCCCGTTGTTGCAGATGTGACGAATATTTTTCAAAAGTTGTAAATCATCAGTCGTAAACAAATGTTGATAAGAATTAGTGGAGCCAAATTGGCTTAAAATTACAAGAAATATTTCCATACTTGTATATGAGTTTCAGATGGCAGCCAGCAAACACCAGTGCACAGGTAATGGTATCAGTATCTAGAAAAGGTTTCATACATTTAACTTCCTGAATTCTAAAACTCTCTCTTGTGAACTTCCGAGATACCCTAAATTTCTCTAAAGCACGAACTGTGCCTGGCTATAATGAGAATAGTTTTACATGACATGAGCACCACAGGAGCCACTGGTCCAACAAGTCGTGCTCTAACTGTAGTCTTTTAGTTCTTGATACAGCTCCTCCATGCCAACCATAACTGAGGCCAACAGTAACAGTAGAGGTCTGAGAGAGACGAGGGCACATCGTACCCATCTGGGATAGTCAATGCCTTTTAAACTTCCCATTTTCCTCCATAGAGATAGGGTATTCTAGTAACAAGCACACCTAGGATACACAGTGGAAATTGAAAGACTAGTGTATGTGAAGAATCAAACAGGTAATGATGGTGGTGGTGGTACAGTTAGATGCACACTCGCCCTGCAGACTAGATGCCTGGCATTAGTTTTCTTGGATAGCTGTGAGACCAATGGAGAAGATTTTTCTTACTCCAACCAATCTGTATCTAAACCGGAAATAGGAACCTGGACTGTAAATCTGACATTCGTCTATAATCTGACGGAAGAATCTGTTTTATCAAGCTGATTGATTTATTGTACTGTTGAGGCTCGTGCTGTCGATATGCATTAATCTTGAGTTCTTTCTTGTTTTCAGGCTTACATTAGAGCCAAGGTACTACAGTGGAACTCTGAACAAGATTAATATTCTCTTGTTCCATTAGTTTCACAGAAATAGTTCCATTTAGCACTGTCGACACAGGACCAGACGGGATTTGCATGGTCATCTGGACGTACATCTGAGGGTCAACTGCACAATGCACATCATCAGGCAGCCCCAATTCTCCCAGGACCCCTTGGCCTGTGTTCTCGTTTGGTAAGGAGGCTCCCCATCACTTCTTCCCTGGCGATTTATTTCTAGTTGTGGGTGATTAATGTCCTTTTGTATTTAATTAAGAAAAGTATGACGATATTGGAATAATTAATATAACAAAAAAAGACATTAAAGGGCAAGAGACGAAATTAAAAGCTAAGGAAAAGGTGTTAGGGAACTTCCTTGATCAACGAGAATGCGGCTCTTAACACCTGCAGCCAGCAGTAGAGACCATCTCTCGTTCCCTGACCCACCACCGGGGATTAGAGACAAACACGCTGACCTGAACCTTGTTGTTCCGGAAGAGAAGGCAGCAGCCCAAAAGAACATAGTACAAGTTTACATCTGCATGTACTCGATATCTGTCTGTGCAATAGTGCCTCTTTGTACACAGACCCGATATCCTGTTTTTTCTGACGTTGTGCCCATTGCTCGTTGTATATCTTATACCACTGTATACTGTTCCACAGTATATATTATAATGTGTACACATTCAAGTGAGAGAGAAATTTGACAGGTAAATTCGTCTTGGGTTACGAAGATTTTCAAAGCCAGCTAATTTCGCTCCATCGATGTTTCTTTGCCATCTGTCTTTGTGTCATTAAATCATTAATAAAACAAATAAACTAACAACATGAGACCATTTCTGATACTGGATTTGAATTAAACGTGGTACCATAATGTGTGCTTGCAATTGCTGAAGAGTTGTGTATGCTCAGGTAGAAAAGTAAAGGTAATTATTTTCAAGACTAGGATGATAAGCAACAATCTGCAGACTTGTTCGCTCTAGTCATCATTTCGTAATATTTGGTGAAAGTGAAGGAATAAGTCCACCCACTCACCCTTCAACCGATCCACCTACCTAGTACAGTGTGTCTCAGCAGCAGCAGGATCAATCAGTAATTTTTGACAGAGATAGACACAGCAACCTTTATAAGATCTGTAAATTCAAGCATCTTTAAACGATAGTCAGTCTAAATACCAGAAACAGTTCAATAACTATGACAAGAAATAATAATGAGAGAGAGAGAGAGAGAGAGAGAGACCTGGATACACAACCTCGCAGCTGGTAGAATCCCGACTTCTCCTTAACCCGGCGACTAATGAACCACTTCACGTCCTGGTTCCCAATACTACGGCCCCTTCCTGGTAATATGTAGCCTACTTTGTCTTCAGTTTTTCTTTCTTATTGTTTGCATTTATTCTTTCTCCTAATATTCTTTTCTCACCTGTTTCTTTTGATTTTATTCTTACACATATAGTTCCTTTGTTTCTCTCTTACTTCCTTCTAGTTTCACTCCTTTCCCCATGTCTTCCTTCCTTTCTCTCACTCTCCCGTTGTCTCCTCTTTCATTCTACTGTTTTATGATTTCCCTTTTCTTCCTCTTTTCTAGAAGATTTTGCCACACCCAAAGGGGTGGCCAAATATAATGCCTGTCCCTAAGAGAGCCAAAGAGTCATTCACTCACTCACTGAGTAACTGTATTTTCTTGAAGAATGGGGTTGAGGCCTTATGGGAGGACTGCTAGGAAAACGAAGTTTTGGACAATTGTAGACCTCTCCCCCAGAAAAGGTTTCAGGCAGGGTGTGACCCTCAAGGGACTTCCTCAACAAGGGAGGCGGTCCTGGGTGTCCCACCCAATTCCACTAGACATGGCCATTTTTTTTTTTTTTTACTTAGGAACACAATTTTTGCACAGTGGTAGAGCGTCACCTGCACCAGACTATAATCATGGTGAGATCTTGAATGCCGCAACACGTTTTGAGGGAGGCGGCCCCCGGTGGTCTGGAACAAAGTCGCTATGCACGGCCAAAGATTTTAACCATATATCATAAAATTGTGCATACTGATAGATGTTTACTCCCACTACTTTTGGAAGGGTGGAATCACCAAAGAGTTGCCCCTTACGGGGAAAGGGGGCAGCCCAAGTGGATGCCAGCAAAAGCCATTATGCACGGCCATAGTATTTAACTTAGGAACACGATACTGCATACTGCAAATGTTTACCGGGCCAGGTCTTAGGCAGGGTAGGAGCCCCAGTGACCACCCTCCACAGACCAGAGGGGGGGGGGGGTGGACGACAGTGAGGGAGAATAATGTCAAAGTTCTTTTTGCCAAAGAAAATTAAATTTTCCATATTGTTAGGTTTATCCTAAAGTCACGTTTTGGGCAGAGTTAAACTCCAAAGGCACGGCCACGGCTTATAGGAACACCAAATTTTTCATAATGGCAGACGTTACGTTGGCCACGTTTTAGGCAGGTAGGCCCCTGATGGCAACTCCCAGATAAGGTGGGGACTTCCCCCATGGGGGACAGCGCCATAATTCTTAAGTATATAAAATATTCCACAGTAATCGACCTGTACCCGGTCCGCCAGAGTTTATGGAGGGTGGGACCTTGGGGTTCGCCCGGCTTAAAACTCAGTATACGAGTAGGTCAGTGAACTCATCCACATGACACAATTCCCCCCTCCCCCCCCCTCTCTCTCTCTCTCTCTTTAAGAATGAAAGATAAGTAAAATACTGTAGCAAGATTCACAATCACACACAAATTCAGCGGAAATGCTTGGCGTGTAATTTGAACATTCTTATCTTTGCCTGCAACATAGGTCTTGTCCTGGATGAGCTATTTTAGTTAGGCTGTAAACACGACACCATTGCACACACACACACACACACACGTTAACTTCGTTTGTTAAAGCTTTTTGTAACTCCTATTACGTTCATTTTTATTACAAATACACATTTTCATGTCATTAACTTCATTTTTCTCTACCCACAGAACATTCATTCTCTATATCCTTCCCAACTTTACTGTTTTTTTTCGTCAGGTTATTTTTTTTTTTTTTCTGTCCTTGCACATAGGAATACTTTTCATTCACTTCCCCTCGTTGTTTTCTCTTACGGCGTGTCTTATGATCTTACTCGTTGGCTTTTCTTCAGTACCAGCGTCGTTGTCCATCACCCTTTTGTCTTATCAACGTCTGTGCATCCCCAATAAAAGGATCCAGTTTCGTCACTCCTCTCCCATTCCAAGAAGTAGAACTTCCATATGGAAATCACCGCTCAACCAGCTCCACATTGAAGTCTTAGAACTTTTTGCATAATCCACTTAAAGGCTTTACTCCTCTCTCTGTATAACTTCTAACAATCATGCACTCACTTCCCTTACTTTCCACTTTGCTCCACTTGTCTCACCACATCTACTTCGTCCGTCTAAAACTCCCCACTGTCAAACTTCATTCTTCGACCTGTTTCAACCGATTCCAAAACTTCCTTCTTTACTAGTTTTTATTAATCGCTCACCTGAACCCTCCGTATTAACTGTTCATCTTTTCATACATTTCTTGGAACATTTGCTTTCGCTTCGAGAAATCAGTGTGACCTCAGATTTTTCTTTCAAATTATGGAGTCTTGTTTTCTTATATCTTCTTTCACACTTAACACACTGCAATGTGGGTTGCTTTATATATATATATATATATATATATATATATATATATATATATATACAAAACAGTAAAAAGTTATGGTGTTGATGCAAACTTCTATTATTTTATCTTTTTTCTCACTTTTAACTCCTACCACGATCCTCAAAAGAAAAGATTTTTTTTTTTTTTTTTTTTTTTTTCAGGGATTTCAACATGCGAGGCCTCTAGCTAGACTAAGGCCGAACATTTTGCTTTTACCTGTGACATAGACTTTCGACCAACTGCTCTCAAAACCTAGTTACTGTACATTATTCTTGACTGAGTTAACCCTTCCACCAAATTTGTTTGAAGTTTGCCTACTCTAAACCCTTCCGCAAAGTTTGGTTAAAATCGGATCAAAACTGTTCGAGTTATAAAATTCACACACACACACACACACACACACACACACACACACACACACACACACACACACACACACACACACACAATAAATGATAGTAGTTAATGAAGGAGGATTCGGAGATAAACGGAGAAAGACGAGGGATAAAGAGAAGTGCGATGTGTGGGATGAGCAACGGTGATGCTATATTGTGGTAGAGACAGCTGACGTGATGTAAACCAAAGATGACGAAGGAGAAAGGGGCAAAGAGAGTGGAAGGAGGAGGAACAATTAAATGTGATGGTGTTACGTGAAGGGTGAGATTAAAATAATGTAAGATATACAAGCTAAGGAGAAAGGAATGACTATAAAGAAAGAGAGGGAAGGGGAAGAAAGGATGGTGAGAGAGTAATAGGGGGGAAAAACATAGGTGAAGAGATGGAGGTAATGCAGAAACTGGACGGTGAAGTAGTGCGAGAGGCAACGATACAACTCAAAAAAAAAAAAAAAAAAAAAAAAAACATAGCACAAGAATGATGGAAGAGAAGAGAGTATTTGTGTGGGAAAAAGGAGAAAAGATGAGAGAGAGAGAGAGGGGGGGGGGACCATAAAATCAGAGCATGATGAGGGAAGCGAGAGGTGGGGATGAAGGAAGATGATGGAGGCAGGAGCAGGGAGGCCACTAGGGAAGAAAATTTAGGAAAAGGAGAGAGAAAAAAGAAGGAGAGAAAGTAAAAGAAAAGAGAGATAGTGAAAAAGATGAGATAATAGGGGAAGGGAACAATATTCGAGATTAGAAAAACAAGAACTGTTTTGTTGGGAAGAAGAGGATGTG
This sequence comes from Coenobita brevimanus, assembly GCF_032717465.1. Taxonomy (NCBI): domain Eukaryota; kingdom Metazoa; phylum Arthropoda; class Malacostraca; order Decapoda; family Coenobitidae; genus Coenobita; species Coenobita brevimanus. Next base: position 30,231,600 of record NC_136959.1, on the reverse strand, counting down.
AAAGTCCGAGGAAGCAAAGAGGTATGTAAAGAGGAAGAAGGAGAAATAATAAAACGGAAAGTAAGAGTGTAAGCGAAAAGAAGAGGAGAGAGAGAGAGAGAGAGAGAGAGAGAGAGAGAGAGAGAGAGAGAGAGAGGTTATTTTTATGAAGGTATATCAAGTAGATGGTTGGAGACTTCCTGAGCACTCACAATAATAATAACTGTACAGGGGAGGACAGAGATGTGAGCAAAATGAGGAGTAGATCTAAGTGGCAATAATGTAGAGACTGAGCTCATTATATAGGGGCCGGCAGAGCTTGATACAACTTGTAAGAAGGACGCGCAAATGAAGCCATGGGGACAAAGAGTTGACAATCCTGCTCTGAACAACAGAAAGGACGACTTACTCTACTATAACGGTAGAAGGGGGGGACTGAGGCAGAACACGCTCGTGATCAAACATGCAGCATACTGTGCATTAAAATTACACAAAGGATGATGAAATCATAGGCTATGTAACACCTCCCCACAAAGAAAAAGAAATTTACAAAGGAAATTTCTTATTGCTCTAAAACAATCTGTCTAAAGTCTAGATAAGCAATCTGCAATAACATTTTCTTTCCCCTTGACATGTTGTATGTCTAATGAATACTCCTGAAGAAGTAGACTCCATCTTGTCAATCTCTGATTTTTATCTTTAAACTTACTAGGGAATTTCAGTGGGTTATGATCGGTATAAATGACTATAGGGTCAAAACCAGAACACAAATAAAATGAAAACTGCTGTAAACCCAAAATCAAGGCCAAAAGCTCTTTCTCAATAGTTGAGTAGTTCTTTTGAGGTGGAGTGAACTTCTTACTGTAATAAGATACAGGGTGTTCAATACCCTGATCATCCTCTTGCAGCAAAACAGCCCCAGCTCCTGTATCACTTGCATCAACACCCATCTTAAAAGGCTTAGCAAAATTTGGAGTAGCGAGCACTGGCTGACTTAATAGGATAGCTTTAAGTTTGGTGAAAGAGGATTCACAGTTATCGGTCCAGACAAATTTAACTCCCTTTTTCAGTAGGTCTGTAAGTGGTGATACAAGAATTGAAAAGTTAAGAACACATCTCCTGTAATAACCTACCATTCCCAAAAATCTTTGTAGCTCTTTCCTACTTTTAGGTCTGGGAAGATCACTTATAACCTGAACCTTAGCTCCTGGTGGTGCAACATGTCCATCACAAATTACATACCCAAGGTACTGAACTTTAGCTTGACCAAACTCACGCTTTGATAAATTAGCTACAAGATTAGCATGAACCAAACGCTCAAGAAATTTACTGACATGGCATAGGTGATCTTTCCAGTTGTCACTGAATTTAATACATCATCAATATAAACAACACACCCTGCCAAACCCCCTGTTACAACATTCATGAGCTTCTGAAATGTGGCTGGTGCATTCTTCATACCATATGGCATTACAGAACATGCAAAAGTCTTTCCTAGTGTTACAAAACATGAGATCTCCCTAGCACTTTCAGTCATAGGTCCTTGCCAGTATCCCTTTAACAAATCAAACTTACTTATGTACCTAGCCTTTCCGATCTTGTCTATGCAATCTTCCACGCGAGGGAGAGGGTAAGTGTCTGTTTTGGTTATCTGATTAACACGTCTGTAGTCGATGCAAAGCCGCTGTGACCCACCTGGCTTAGGGACTAGAGTGACAGGAGAACTCCACTCGCTCTGACAGGGCTCAATCATCTTGTGGTCCGACAGGTAGCCAAGCTCCTTCTGGATGAGAAGAGCTTTCACTGGGTTCACACGGTAAGGAGGCAGTTTAATTGGCTTTGTGTCTCCAACATCGACATCATGCATCAACACAGTGGTTCTTCCTGGAGTGGCACGGAACACTTGCGGGTACTCCTGCAGTAATGCCGAAAACTCCTGCCTTTCCTCGGGAGGTAGATGAGAAAGCTTAGTCTGGAGATCATTCATGATATCAGGATTCTTCCCCAAACTATCACTGAGGCTCATGCTGCATGGGAGAACTTCACTTGCAGACTTGGGTGGAACAGCTACAGTGCAGACTGGGTTGTTTTCGTCCCGCCTGTGATATAATTTTAGCATGTTGATGTGACAAAGTTGCTTGTTCTTTCTACGATCTGGTGTGGCGATGACATAGTTGACATCACTGAGTTTCTTCTCCACGAAATAAGGACCATGAAACTTGGCTTGAAGAGGTTGCCCATGCACTGGTAGCGGAATCAAAACCTGATCTCCTGGCTGAAAGTGGCGTAACCTGGACTTCTTATCATAAAAAGTCTTCATCTTCTCCTGAGCAGCTCTTAAATTCTCTCTCGCCAGCTGTAAAGCAGTGGACAGCCGTTCTTTGAACTTCATCACATACTCCAGCAGGTTGACGTCATCTTCCTCCGACAGCCAGCATTCCTTGAGTAACTTAAGGGGTCCTCTTACTTCATGGCCAAACAGTAGTTCAAAGGGTGAGAAGCCCAGTGATTCATTTGGAGATTCTCTTGCGGCAAATACAACGAATGGAAGACCTTTATCCCAGTCTTTCTGATGTTCCAAACAGTATTTCTTGAGCATCGATTTGAGTGTTTGATGATATCTCTCCAACGCTCCTTGGGTCTGGGGATGGTAAGCTGTAGACGTGATCTGGGTGATGCCCAACTCTTTCAGAGACTGCTTGAAAACGTTTGACATGAAATTACTTCCCCGGTCTGACTGTACCTCCTTGGGCAGTCCAAACCTTGTGAAGAACCCTAGCATTTCCTTAACCACGTTCTTTGCTGAGATATTTCTAAGTGGAATGGCTTCAGGATATCGAGTAGCCATATCAATCGGGGTCAACACATAAGAAAATCCTGAAGAAGTCTTAGGAAGAGGGCCCACAATATCCACCAACACACGGGTGAATGGCGCCTCAAAAAGAGGAATGGGAACTAGAGGTGCAACCTTTTCGGTCTGATTACACTTCCCCACAACTTGACAGGTGTGACAAGACTTACAATACCAGGAAACATCCCTGAAGATACCTGGCCAGTAGAAGTGTTTCAAAATGCGTGCCACAGTCTTCCTCACTCCAAGGTGTCCTGCCAAACTGGAATCATGAGCCACTCTAATGATATCCTGCCGACAAACACGAGGGATGACAACTTGATATACAACCTCCCATTCACAGTCGGCTGATGCTGTTGGGGGTCCCCACTTCCTCATAAGTACTCCTGACTTTATATAATAACAAGTAGAAGCACCAGCTGACTCTTCCTCACTGCAAGCAGAGTTAGCTAGACCTTTCAACTCAGTGTCAGCAACCTGCCACTCAACCAACTCTTGATGAGACAAATTATCAACACTACGGGGTACTGCCTCATCTGGTGAGTGGTCCAAATCAGCAAGAAAAGTGTCAGCTAGGATAACATCATCATCATTATCCTCTATATCACCAGTAACTTTAGACTTAGCCCTAGTGACAGCACATGCAGGGAACACATCAGGGACATCACAATCCTGGGTCGCAGCCACTGGCTCACTAGACAACTGAGGAGCTGGATACACTTGACTTCCACCAATATCATTTCCAAGTAAGAAAGTTACACCTGACATTGGGAGTGTCTCAACCAACCCAACCATAACGGAACCATTAACAAAACCAGACTCTAAATTCACTCTGCACAGAGGGACAGAGAAGTAATTATTCCCTACACCTTGTAAGATTACAGTTTCATCAGAGGAATTAACATTAGAGCCTAGAACACTGGTCAGCATAAGGGATTGGCAAGCACCTGTATCACGATATATTTTAACTGATTTCCTATCATTACTGTCCAGAGGACTGACAAAACCATCAGACAGGAAATTAGCACATGAACTCTTGAGAGTGTCACCCACGTTACTGCTCAAAATAGGAGCCCCATCATGAGAATTTAAGTTACCCCTCAAAGCAGATTCAGTTAACTCAGTTAAAGAATTCTGGGAACTCTCAAGGGTGGACACTAGACCAATTGACTGAATATTTAAAGACTCCTTTTTGTTCACATCACGCTGTCTCCTGAAACATTTCTCCGTAGTATGACCAAGCTTACTACAATAAGTACATTTACTTTTCTGAAATCTAGAGGTGGAGCTGGTATTTACTTCCTGAGAAACATCATCTTTATTCTCTTTCCTGTTACCTGTACTCTGAGTAGAGGCAACATACTTACTCTCAGCTTTCCCTTTTTCTCTAGAATATCTCTTGTGAGTGAGAACATATTCATCAGCTAAAACTGCAGCATCAGACAAATTATCTATTCTTTTCTCATCAAGGTATAGGCTTTACATCTTTATAAATACACCTCTTGAAGTCCTCCAGCAAAATCATCTGCTTAAATTTACCAAAATCAGAATCCACATTCTTAGAATTTAACCACTGCTCTAACAGATCTTCTTTGATTTTTACATACTCAACATGGGATTGCTTATCTTGCTTGTAAGTTGTCCTAAATTTTACTCTATAGGCTTCAGGAACAAGCTCATAGGCCTTAAGAATCAAGCTCTTAACTACATCATAATTATCAGATTGATCCTGAGGCAAAGATGCATAAGTTACTTGAGCTTTACCGGTGAGAACAGTTTGAAGGAGTACTGGCCAATACTTTTTGGGCCAATTAAAACCTGTAGCTACCCTCTCAAACAACTGAAAATACTTTCTTAAATCAGATTCCTTAAAAGGAGGGACAAGTTTAACATTTTTAGCCACATCAAAATCATCAGAGCTAGATGATCCATTTCCACCTTGTTTCATGCGATACTCATGGTCTGCCTGAATCCTATCAAGTTAATTTGTGCCTGAGCCTGTACCTGTGCCTCTTGAATACGAGCATTTGCCTGAAATTCAGCCCCCTGAATACGAGCCTGAGACTCCGCCTCCTTAGTCTGAGACTCCGCCTCCTTAGCCTGAGACTCAGCCTCCTTAGCACTTGCTTGAAATTCAGCCTCCTTAACACGAGCCTCCTGCAGGGCTAGCTGTAACTTAGCTAATTCAATCTGCGTTTGCTCATTTGGAGGAGTTACATTAAACAAGCTTTTATTAATCATGCCAACAATTTGATCTTTAGAATGATTTGAGTGAACTGCAATTCCCAATTGTTGAGCAACAAGCTTAAGTTCATTCTTTGTTCTGTTTTCTACATCACACACTGTTTGCACATTTGACAAAAAATCTTTGGCTTCATCAAGTGTAGTAATAGTAGACATCATGAATAAATCACAGTCACAAAATATCAAGCAATATCCTTATGATAATATCCTGAATATCCTGATAAGAGGTCGCAAAATTTATGTTACGGAACAGAGAAAGATAATGTACACTTTAAGTGAGAATACTAAAAATCACTACTGTCCCGTAAAGTTCCAGGTTCAAAATAAAAGAGTTAGGTAAAATTACAAGTTAAAGTTTAATGCTCAAACTAACAACAAAACATTCAGGACTCATAAGGATAATGTAATTGCAAAAAACAGGTTAAATATATGGTTAACTGCAATAGCCTCTATTAACACGAAATTAGCAAGAGTAAATTTATCTAAGTCAGCCCTGTTAAAATGAGATACCAGATAATACTCAGTGAATGGCAGATATATTATTACAGATACAAAATATTACTAATGATGGCTGATGGTAAAACTTTACACTAAGCACAAAAAACTTCACTAGGCCTACAAATTAACACCTTATGTTATACAGTACAAGAACAAAATGCAACAACACTCATACTCAAATTACACACAGCTGCTAGATGGTTGGAGACTTCCTGAGCACTCACAATAATAATAACTGTACAGGGGAGGACAAAGATGTGAACAAAATGAGGAGTAGATCTAAGTGGCAATAATGCAGAGACTGAGCTCATTATATAGGGGCCGGCAGAGCTTGATACAACTTGTAAGAAGGACGCGCAAATGAAGCCATGGGGACAAAGAGTTGACAATCCAGCTCTGAACAACAGAAAGGACGACTTACTCTACTATAACGGTAGAAGGGGGGGACTGAGGCAGAACACGCTCGTGATCAAACATGCAGCATACTGTGCGTTAAAATTACACAAAGGATGATGAAATCATAGGCTATGTAACAATATATATCTATATATATATATAATCATCATCATCAGCCGTTAGAGTATCCACTGCAGGACAGGCCTATCCCGACCGATGTCGGGACGATACAGCCAATGTATCTCTACCAAGTGGTTTAGGCTGTCTGGTAGAGATTGTATGTAGGGTGAGAAGTGCTTGTAAGTGTAATTGTGGTGTTGGAGTGGCTTTGGATGTGTGTGTAGTCTGTGAACCAAGTGTAATCGGCCCGCCCAAGCCAACTGAGTTCAAGCATACTTTATAGTAAGCGACACTGGTTCAACTGCAGCACCCCTTGTGTCCGCCAATGCAGTACGTGGCTGATGAACACTCCCAAAGTTTATGACCCTGGCGGGGAGCAAACCCTGGCTCACCCATGTACGAAACGTACACTCTACCACTGTACCCCAGAAGCTCCATACATATATATATATATATATATATATATATATATATATATATATATATATATATATAAACAGAGGTTGATGGAAGTATATATATATATATATATATATATATATATATATATATATATACTTCCATCAACCTCTGTTTTTTCGGCACACTGTTGCACCTTTATTTCTTTTCTATTGCTACTTCATTGGTCACTTCTCCTCTGAACCGTCCGCTTGCATCTCTGCACCACTTAGCAGCGGGCGTGTAAGACCAGTCTACCAGCAAATTCTCATCCTTTTTCTGTCCAGCTCTCTCATGCATGAGTTGCGAGTTACTCCCAATCCTTCATGTATATATGCAGCAAGCTTACTCTGGAACTGTCTTCTTTTGCTAATATTCCATACTGCCTCTGGCCTCCAGTCTCCCAAACGCAGTGTGTCCAGGCATCTAGAAATGAACGGATCTTGAATTTCCCTGTCTAATACCCATATATTTATTTATTTATTTTTTTCTTGGAGGGAACAGTCTTGCGAGCTTCCAGTCTTTGGTTCCTTCTACCCTACATAAAGAAAGGTGAAGCCTGGGAAACTCATATTATGTTAACCTAATGAACATTATAAAGACCTAGCTTACCAAGTTCAAACTGGGCCACGCTTACGAAATTCTTAAGAGGCCAAACATAGTAATGTCCTTGTCTGTCAGGCTCATGGAAATGAAGCTTAACAACTTCATATGCACAGACATATGAGTAATACAATGCAACACTATAACAAACAAGCCAGCCATGACCCAGGCCGACATCCTGACTAGCAGCAAGTAAATCACCCCGTCAGCTGGTGCCGGCATGCGACAGATGGGTTGAAACGTCTGTGTCTCTTGTAGAATCTGCTAGACTTTAGCTATGGTGTTTGGGCGACTTGTATTGCTTCTCATTGTTACCTCTTGACTCTATTCCTCTTTTTCTGTTCTCCCCTCTTGATCAAAGGAGAAAAATAACGTGCTTCTCTCCTGCTGCTCTGTGGTATTAGGATTAGAGAACCTGATGCAAATTTTATAGAATATTTCAACTGTATATGTTGCTGTATGTACCAAATATATACCTGATTAATGTTAGGTCCTTCAGCTGCACCACTAAAATTCAACGACAGTTTGCTTTGCCATCATTCAGGCCCACCATTATGTTCCTACTAAGGTATCACTAAGGTAAGCGCAAAACACTCACTACACCCACCACACTTATCACATAAAACCATTATATGGAACAACATTATTTTATCTTTATTTCTCTATCATTTATCGCCAATATCCATATTATTCTAATTACCACACTCCTTTTACCAGTCCTACCGGATTCAGGTTCAAATTCCCGCTGGGGCAGGGAACAGTTTAAGGATTTGAATTTCGTGAAATCAGACTTTACTGATCTGCCAGAAGACCCGCCGACACGTCGTAAAATATCCCCGCTAATACCAATACACCAGTCTTGTATGAGACAGCCCTTGCATGTATTCAGTGTGGACGGTAGGTGTAAGCGCCGAAGTGGTGACACTTAGAGGTGAATTGTATGTAGGAGGACTCCTGGGCCTTGGGCTGTGAAGCCTATGCCCAGAGTCGGACACATTACACAAAAATGCAAGCCTTTATTATACACACACACACACACACACACACACACACACACACACAAACAGATATACCTAACTTTTTCGCAGCACTCTCACCCACTCACACTTCCTCCAACCAACCACACGCACTCCACTCACCACACGTGCCATTCCCTCAACACACTGGCATTGTTCAGCCAAATGTTCTGTTTTAAAATTCCGGCCAGACTGTTCTCGCCTCCCATCATCAGACTGGCATTTTTGTTGCTCGATTTTTTCACCAGTCGCGTAGAACGAGGGCCAGGAAATTCCTTTCCACACCTCCAAGCATTGTGGTAGGCTCGGGGTTCTGAAGTTATTCTGGCTGCTCACTTTATTAAGTTGTGTGTGTGTGTGTGTGTGTGTGTGTGTGTGTGTGTGTGTGTGTGTGTGTGTGTGTGTGTGTGCTATACTAATGCTCACATATATAGCACCTTATCAGTAGTTTTAAAGTCGATTCTCGCTGTTAATGTTTACTATGGAAAATAAGCGAGGATTATCTAGAGTGATGTAATGAAGCCGAACAGTGGTACTTTTTACCTGGGTTGTATCTGTTTAGTTAAACTGTTAAAGTGACGGTCCTGAGGGTAAATTAGGACCAGTCTAGTCACTAATCAAGTCAATCGTATTAGTATTACAAAGGGTTGGGTGAGTCGGTGGATAGGAGGGGAGGGCGAGGAAATGAGGTGGGTGGGTGTGGTGGGGCAGGGTTGGGCAATGTGGGTGGATGAATGGGTGGATGAGTGGGTGGCCAAGGTAGGTGGGTGGGTGGGTAGGGTGAACAGGATGCGTGGGTAACAGGGTGGGTGGTGAGTGGATGGGCAGGGTAGGTGGGTGGGTGGTTGGAAGGGTGAGTGGGTGGTTGATTGTGAAGGGTGGGTTGTTGGGTGGTGGGAAATAGGTCCATGGGGAATAGGTGGGTTGGCTGGTGAGTAAGGTGGGTTGGGGATGCTAAATAGGTGGATGGTAAGTGGGAAAATATTATCATGGGGTTAATACATTATTTGTACTACTAGATCCATGGGGAAGACATATCTTTGAAAAGAAAAATGGGTCCAAGAAGAAACATAGGTCCAGTGGATAAAATCGGACTCCGGGAGTCCACTACCACTGGAGGTGAACCCCCTCAGGGTCCCAGGCAATGTCAGTATGCATGTTTTTTTTTTTCTTTTTTTTTTTTTGGTAATACCCAGGCAATACCGGGTTCTCACTAATTGATCATTAAAAGCTGTTTGTTGTTTCTTCCCATAAATTGAGAAACACCTACATTTCTGGATAGATGGGAAAACCATAGCAAAAATAAGATCATCCTGTTTATATTTTAGCACTGAACATCAAGTACAGCAAAGCTGTAAATTAGGCAGCTTCTGTAGTCTGTATGTCTATCTATTGCCACACGTCCTAATCCCGTAAGGGGTGGCCGCAAACAAATCTCCTCCATGTCGCCCTGTCCCCTGCCCTTCAATGCCCTCCCCCCAACTTACGTTCCCCTCTCTCATATACCTCTCCATTCCATCTCTCCATTATATCATCGGTTTCTCCCTCCCTTTCCCCTCCTCTGCCTGACTCACATATATTTTCCTTGTCAGTTTCTCACTCTCCATTCTCTCCACATGGCCAAACCACCTCAGAATATTTCTCCTAGCAGTTTCTATCACACCCACATCCACACCACAAAGCTTCTTCACTAACTCATTTGTCAGTCTGGTTTTCCATGTAACTCCGCATGCTCCTTTCATATAACTCATTTCCGCTGCTCTCACTCTTGACTTGTGTCCTTCCAACAAGATCCAAGCTTCACTTCCATACGTTAGCGTGGGTATCTCTATAATATCATGCAGCAGCATTTTCACTTCCATGTTCGCTCCATTTATCATTGTTTTCAGTGAACCAACAACCTTTCTTCCCTGTTGTACCCTTTTAAGCACTTCTTTCTCTAAACTTTCATCCTTACTCATCACACTACCCAGTTACTTAAATGCGCTCACAATTTCCATTTCCTCACCATCCAGCAACCATGCACTCAGCGAATACATTTCTCTCGAAGTCCACATCTTTGCTTTTCCCTACATTCACATTTAGATTTCGTTTCTTACATACTGTAGTCTCCCAAACTCATTCACCAAGCCTTGCAGGTCCTCTTCGCCTTCTCTTAACGGTACAGTATCATCTGCAAACAACATAACAGGAAGTTTCCAATCGCTGCCCCCTCTCATTAAGGCTGCCTCAGCATCCACTACCCTACCTTTTATCTACGTTTATCTCCGTCAATATACAAACTGAAAAACTATGGACACATGACATTCTTGTTTCAATCCAACATTCAGATAGAAAAATTCACTCAGTTCACCATCCACACTCACTGCAGGCCTAACGTCCTCATGAATACTCTCCACGGCATCCAGTGGCTTCCTATGTTCTCCATATACTTATTAATATTTTCCCCATTTCATTTCTAACCATTCAGTTATAAGCTTTCTCCAAATCAATGAAGGCCGCATGCAATTTCTTTCCCTTCTCTAGAAACGTTTCCACTAAACACCTTTGTATGAATATCTGATGTACACAACCTCATCCCTTCAACTAAATCCCCTCTTATTTCCCTAACTCTGTCAATAAGTATGCTACCATATACTTTTCCTATTACACTAAGATTAATGCCCCTATATTTACCACACACTTCCTTTTCCCCTTTTCCTTTGTTCTGGGGGATAATTATGCTTGACTTTCAATCCTCCGGGACTCTACCTTCCCCCCATGCAAATCTGCACACCATCCGTATCCATTCAACTGCTATCTCTTTCTCATACTTCAGCATTTCACCACACACTCCATCAGTTCCTGGGGCTTTCCCCACGTTGAGTTTCTTCATTACTTCCGTTACTTCCATCCTACAGTAAAATAAATTTATCAATGTCTTTGTATTTGTTTGCCTACCTACCTACCTATCTATTTATATATCTACCTACCTAGCTACCTATCTATCTGTCTATCTCACAATATGTTTGCCTGTCTGTCTGTCTCAGCATTTTTTTCTCAACTGCTTCCTGTTTCATCATAAATGTACCACTCCTTTCTCTCTTTCCAGCATCCATCAACACCACCCCTTAAATAGATCTCAGCTTATTTTTCGTGAATCCGTGCCATTCTTTATTTTTAACTCTGTGTCTATTTTCACCCTAATCGATTCACAAACGGCAGTCCTCCTCTCATCAAACCTCCTCCACTCGCACTTCATCCACATTGATTCCACTCCTGGCCTTCTCACTCTTCTTCCATCCACATATCTAACTAACAGTCCTGATCACAGCTCACGCTATTTGTTTCGCTTGTAGTACGCCACACCCATCCATATCCCTCCCATAAATTGATATATCTGTTTCACCGTTTCCTAGCCATTATTGTTCTCCAGTTTTTCTCATTTACCCTCCATCTCCCCTAGACGTTCCAAAAGTATTCCTTCACACCCACTCCACCGCCAATGAGCACTATAACGACAGCGACCAACCAAGGATTTCCTGCGATATAAAGCTTCGAATTTAGTGCAGACATTTACAGGTTTCCGATAATATTGGCGCGTTGCAGTTATTCGGCTGTTTGTTGGCTTTTGTATTTCCGTGTGGTGTGACGGAGGTGAGGTTTGGGTGTGAGATGGAGGGAGGGCGTATAAGGTAATGCTATGTCATTATTAGAACAGCCATACTACGTAACTACTAGGAAAGTTATATTAGATCAACCTGTGGAAGCTAAATTACGTCAAACTAATGAACATTATACCAGTAAAGTGCGCTCTGTGGGCGCGTGACGAGTGAACGAGCGTTTGTACATACGCCTATTATCATAATTTCATCTTGGAGTAAACTTTCATCATTTCTGATGAGGTAGTTGAACAATAACAGAAGAATACTTAAGCAAAATATTTATTCTCTCATGTTATCTCTCTCTCTCACGTTTTCTCTATGGATTTGCACATAGCGAGGCGCTGCAGCATTTACCACATGTGCAACTTTCAGTTCTCTGCTCCCGACTTGCCTTGTCAATGTAATGCGTCGTTAAACAATTAGCTATTGATCGAATGATAAAGCCCAGAAATGGGGCAATTACTCTTGCTGATTTCACCCCCTAAACATAGATAAAAAGGTTCACGTAAAATTATGAGCGTAATATCTTATATTCAGTTGTTAGAATTCATGCAAGAAAACATAGTGTTTCAGCAGGAAATCTTTTTTAATTCGATTTCATAGTGGGGCATGTCAGTTGAAGCCCTCGGTACAGTCAGAGACAAAAGTTGGCTTTCGATATCACAGCGTCTACTTCACACTTACGGCTTATCTGTTAGCCTCTCGCTAATGAATTATGTAAAATATAATCACCTACGATCAGAGAAACATATCAGACCTCTCCCAGCTAAGGAATATTAGGCAACAGAGGGATGTTAGACATGAAAGAGGTGAAACAGAAAGCAAACTTTTGTCCTCGACTGTACATTCCCTTGGAAAGCTGGGATTCCAAGAGGTTTCTTTGATCTCATGAGTAAATATACACCTAAAAACAAAATTTACTGAATGTATCTACTACCTGCTGAAAGAATCTCTTCTCTTTCTCACATAGTAAAAGTTATTAGCCACTGACAACCATCTCAGTCTGGTCGTGTCGTGTCGAGCCAGGCAGGGTTGTCTCGGGCCGCTCAGTTCTCAGCTGAATATAAAGTAAACATCGCTTCGGTCACTGCGTTCGCTCGCTTGTAACTAGATCTAGTTTAGTAAGGTCATACTAGGCCATGCTTACGAAATTCATAAGATGCCAAGCATAGCAATGTCTTGGTCAGTCAAGTTCATGGACGTCATACTAAGTCAAGCTTTGGAAGATCATATATACTTTATGAAGCTAAGGGAGGTCTTACTAGGCCAAGCGTAGGACCATGATCTATGTAGGGGTGGTCAGCCAGACAGTGAGGAATCCCCTCCTGCATGACGTCACATGCGCCCCACTGCCTTCCCAATCCTTGCTCTCAAAGCTGGCTGGCTGGCTGGCTGGCGTCGACCTGGACGCGCTATCTGAGATTCGACCACACTGCTTCATTCATAGCTTCATCTGTCCTACAGTATAGTTTATGTCTTTATAACCATTTACCATAACCATAGTCAATACATCAATAAATCACATTATCGTCTGCCTGTAACATTCCACAGCAGGACTTAATTTATGATTATCCTCTCTATCTGTCTATATTATTTGTTTTATACTTAATATCACCTCCCCACCAAGGTGGGGCAGCGATACGGCTAAGGAAAAGAAAATAAAAAAATAAAAAAAAGCCTCCACACACAAATACACATCTGATCCCATTCACACTCATTTCCCTCTCTCTCTCTCTCTCTCTCTCTCTCTCTGGTAAATACTCTTAACATGATTCGAATTTTCGGCCCACCTCAGGCCATCATCAGGTATTACAATTGTCCCATATAGTCAGCTCAGAGTTGATGAAAATAAAAAAAAAACAGGAATTTATTGAACCATAAAATTAAGTAAAAGCAAGTAAAATCAACCCTCCTTCCAGTACTTGCTTATATTTAGTTTTATGGTTCAATAAAGTCCTGTTCTTTATTTTCATCAAGTCTGAGCTGACTATATGGGACAATTGTAATACCTGATGATGGCCTAAGGTGGGCCGAAAATTCGAATCATGTAAAGAGTATTTACTACATTAATTTTGCTACTGTTCTGGAAGTTGTGATGTCCAAGATCGCCTGCAGATGTCTTACTTGGTATATATATATATATATATATATATATATATATATATATATATATGGAGCCTCTGTGGTACAGTGGTAAAGTGTGCGTTTTCGTTCACTGAAGAACGAGGGTTTGCTCCCCGCCAGGATAATAAACTTTGGGAGCGTTCTTCATGCCACGTACTGCATTAGCGGACACAAGGGGTGCTGTGGTTGAACCAGGGTCGCATACTGTAAAGTATGTTTGCACCCAGTCGGCTTGCGCGGGCCGATTACACTTGGTTCACAGACTACACACACGTCCAAAGCCACTCCAACACAACAATTACACTTACAAGCACTTCTCACCCTACATACAATCTCTATCATACAGCCTAAGGCACTTGGCAGGGATACATTGGCTGTATCGTCCCCACTTCGGTCGCGAGCAATGTTATGATGGCTCTTAGACTGATAAATGAAGAGATCAATGCAATTTCCATTATTCATTAATGTGAAAAAATACAACCATCATTATTGGTGTATATAATATTCATTCTCTCTCTCTCTCTCTCTCTCTCTCTCTCTCTCTCTCTCTCTCTCTCTCTCTCTCTCTCTCTCTCTCTCTCTCTCAGGGCTTGATGCTGTGGTGTCTAGATCATGGTGTCCCCATTCATTCATTCATGCTCTCTCTCTCTCTCTCTCTCTCTCTCTCTCTCTCTCTCTCTCTCTCTCTCTCTGTTATCATGTTCATTTTCAATTTCTTCCTAGTCGCTGACCTGCTTGTTTGTTTATTTGCTTTTTCAATTGCTATCAGCTTGTTAAGGGATCTGATCTTTAAATATATACAAAGTTTGGCAAAAAAGCACAAAATATCATCAGGAAAATTAACACCTGAGGAGAGAGCGCAGAATGGGACAAAATGAACCCGCTCGCCAGAGGGCTGATGTAATGTCACGTGGGCTCACGCGGTGCGCTGTTTGGCTGACCTCCCCTACTTAGATCATGGGTACGACAATCATACTCTGTCAGCTTTCGGAAATTGTCCTATGTCATGCTTAGAAAGATGTGACTCGGTCAGTCAGATGTTCACTTTAACGAGATTAAACTTGGAATATTACAATATATCATACCGGTACTTATAGAAATGTAGAAATAAAGAGAAGAGAGTTGAATGAGAATTAACAGAAATATGAGGAATGAAAGGAGAGGATCGAAGACAGTCGTAGAAAGAATGTATGATGCCTGTAGCTAGTGGTATGTACCCTATGGCTTCCTAGCCGCATGCAGGTCGTTAGATGACTTGTCTCGCTCCCACCTGTTGCCTACAGTTGAAATAAAAATATTTATGATGTCAGCCATGAAACGTTTAAACTGCTGAGACAAAAGGTTATATAATCATGCTTATTCAACTAATTTTCAAGGACATGGCAATGTTACAAGTATGCAAAATAGGTCTGTGGCAATAATTGATTCTGTCTTTGATAAAGAATGGTTCAGACTGATCATGAAAGAACCATTGATATTCTGCAATTACTCAGTTATTCGCTACATAATAATGTAATATCACACACACACACACACACACACACATTCGTCGTGCGCGTGCTGGAAGAAATGGTATTGAAATACAGTATCGTAATAATCCAGTATATTATAGTTTCATCCTAAAATACGGTACCCATTCCTGTGTGTATCTTTTTATGTTTGTATACTGTACGTGTGTTTGTGAATATGAGTCTATGTATGTTTGTGTGTGTGTGTGTGTGTGTGTGTGTGTGTGTGTGTGTGTGTGTGTGTGTGATTGGACTGAGCCTTGTAAAACTATGACCCAAAAAATATACATATATATATATATATATATATATATATATATATATATATATATATATATATATATATATATATATATATATATATATATATATATATATATATATATATTTTTTAAGTTTGAACCTTGTGGTTTACCAAAGTCAAGTGCGATTATGAAGGACAGTGATCAGTGATCTTGGTTTTTGGAAAGAAAAGAAATAATCTCTAGGCTGATGTTAGTCCCCGTCGTTGAGGCGTCTTACCTGTGTTTTTGTCAATATTCTTCTTCTTCTTCGTCTGATTATTATTATTATTATTATAGCTGTTGTTGTTATAACTTTCCATACTCCTGTCTGAAGTTTTGTTGTTTTTGTTAATATTATTATCACTGTGTTAGGGCACAACTAAATCGCTGCCATCAGCATACCGTTTAAGTTACAGCCTTCATTCTTTTGCCATATTATAGTACTGGTCGGCTGAATCATTTGGCTAAATATCCTCCTGATCTGACTGCAGGAGCCCGATGGGACCCGAGAAAAAAAGTTACCCTAAAGAGCAAGAATCACATAAATTTGAAGGCTGATGATTTTTAGCATATAGCTAGGACATGGACAGAATGAAATGCTTACTATAGTCCAGATTGGATCATTATTCTCTGAGATCACCTATGGTCCAAAATTTTGGACTAGTCCGAAAGACGGAGGAGTCACCTAAATTTTTCAAGAAAGAGTAAAGCTAGAGCCAACAAACTTGATGGACTTTTACATACATGTACAAGATCAGTAACCTTGACCTCAAGGTCCTTTTATAGCTCGCCTTCTAGTAGGCAATGGTTGTGGGAAGTTTTTCATGATCAAAATCATCCTTGGACAATTTTTCGGTGGTCTAGTTATTATCATTATTATTGCTATTTTTATTATTATTATTATTATTATTATTATTATTATTATTATTATCATCATCATCATTATTATTATTATTATTATTATTATTATTATTACTATTATTTTATTATTATTTTTATTATTATCATCATTATCACCATCGCCATCATCATCATCATCAAAACTTCCCACATCCCTGTGGGAAGTTTTTTTGTTTTTGTCAATTTTATTACCGAAACTTCCCACATCTCTGTAGAAAGTTTTCTTGTTTTTGTCGTTATCATTACTATTATTCTAGACAAGATCTCAGTCATTCCCACTTGCATACCGTTTGAGCTACAACCTTCATTCTTTGCCACAATATAGTACTGGTTGGCTGCTTAATCTGACTAAATATCCTGCTGATCCGATTACTGGAATCCTTACCGGATCCGGAAAATAAGTGACCTTAAAGCTCATGAATTACTCACGTTAGAAGGTTGAA
The DNA here is from genome assembly GCF_032717465.1 of Coenobita brevimanus. Lineage (NCBI taxonomy): Eukaryota > Metazoa > Arthropoda > Malacostraca > Decapoda > Coenobitidae > Coenobita > Coenobita brevimanus. The sequence continues at coordinate 30,214,552 of NC_136959.1, read as the reverse complement.
ATTTTTATGGCATATACTTGAGGCATGGCCAGAATACATTTCCTAATATAGTCCATATCGAACCATTATTCTCTGAGATCGACAATGGTTCATAATTTTGGACTACTCTGGAAGACAGAGACGTCATCTAATTTTACATGAAAGAATAAAGCAACTTGGTGGACTTATAGATCATGATAACTTAAGGTGATGTGCAGAAGATTACTGACCATGACCACAAGGTCCCATTTTAGTTCAGCTTCTAGTAGGCAGTGGCTGTGGGAAGTTTTTCTTGATCAAAATTATCCTTGGACAATTTTATGCCATTCCAGTCATTTTCATCCTTTGTTATTTTAAAGTTTCGATATTTCAAATGCTATTTGGCCTGCACCATTCAAACCCTGACAACGTATTTAGATAGCTGTTAGCTTGTTTTGGTCAAATATGATGACAATCTGTCAATTGGATTTCCAGATTTTATCCGGAACACACAATCGTGAGTCATTCACGATATCTCAACAAATGCTTAAGTTAGGAAGCTGAAATTTTACAAAAATATAGTCTTAAGTCGGATTCAGTGCAGAAAGGGGTGTTGTTCCCATCAGCTGATTATTCTCTGAGACTGCCTAGAGCCAAAAAATTGGGACTTTTCCGGATATTCCAGATGTCATATAAATTTCCATGAAAGATTAAAGCTAGAGCCACCAAACTAGGTGGACTTATTGCCTGCGATGACCTAAGGTGACATGCACAATATCAGTGACCATGGCCTCGCCTGGTGGAAAAAAAAAAAAAAAAAAAACTGGGGCTTTCCCGTATATTCCAGATGTCACCAATTTTTTCTTGAAGGATTAAAGCTAGAGCCAACAAGCTTTGTGGACTTATAGACTTTGATGCCACAAGGTGACAGGCACAAGAACAGTGAGCTTAACCTTGCATGGAGTATTAAAAAAAAAAAAAAGTACTTTTCTGGATATTCTGGATGGCACCTAATTTTCCATGAACATTTAAAGTTAGAGCCACCAAACGTGAGGAACTTATAGACTGTGATGACCTAAGGTGACATGAAGAAGACTAGTCACCATCACCTCAAGGTGCCTTTATAGCTCGGCTTCTAGTAGGCTATGGCTGTGGGAAGTTTTTCATCGTCAAAATTGTCCTTGGACAGTTTTATGGTGTTATAGTTATAACTTCCTATCCTTGTGGAAAGTTTTCTTGCTTTTGTCAATAATAATAATAATAATAATAATAATAGTAATAATAATAATAATAATAATAATGACAATAATTATTATTATTATTATTTTTATTATTATTATTATTATTATTATTTTTATTATTATTATTTTTATTAAATTTGTTGTTGTCGTTGATGTTCTCGTTATCATCATTATTATTATTATTATTATCACCATCATTATTATTATTATTATTATTATTATTATTATTAGGTGAGTTCGCTCACCATCCACTCACTCAGTGTAGTGGTGTTCTCGGGTTACTGCACTTTCCTCCCTTCCTTCTTTCCTTCCTTCCTCATCTGTTTTCCTTTCCTTCATTCTTTTCCTTCTGCCTATGGGTGACTCTATACTGAGTGACAAGCCAAATGGTTTCCTGTACACCAGGAAACCATTTACTACGCTGAGTGTAACGATATAACCAAATTATGGCGCCTGGTGGTTTAGTGGGTAATTAAGGCACTCCAATCGGATTGAGCCGTTGCAGGTTTATATCCAAGGGAGCGTTGGGATTTATTGCTAACGTAATGCCACTCAAAGATGAGCAAGACTGGCCATTTTCATTTGAAATGTCAGGACCAACTTGTCTAACCCCGGGCTCCTACGCATCTCATGGGGCAACACAGATGATGATGATGATGATCATCATCATCATAATTATTATTATTATTATTATTATTATTATTACACATTTCAAGACAGCGATATTTCAAAGGCTTTCTGGCCCGGAATCGTGCTAAGTCTGTTCTTCGCTCTGCTAAAAATAATTCCATCCGTACTAAATGCTCTCAACTCTCCAACTCGAATTCTTCCCGCTTCTTCTGGCACCTTGCCAAAATCCTTTCTAACAACTTTACCTCATCATCCTTCCCTCCTCTTTTCTACTCTGATGGTTCTGTAGCTATTTCTGCTACTGATAAAACAGATCTCTTCACTCAGAATTTCTTCTCCAGTTCCACCTTAGACGATTCCGGTGCTGTTCCTCCATCACTTCCCCCTCTGACTTCCTCATGGCTGACATTAAAATTTCTTCAGCTGATGTATTTTCTGCCCTCACTGGCCTCAATACCAACAAGGTATATGGGCCTGATGGAGTCCCTCCTGTTGTCTTCAAGAACTGTGCTTCTGTGCTTACACCCTGCCTAGGTAAACTCTTGCGCCTTTGTCTATTAACTTGTACCTTTCCTTCTTGCTGGAAGTTTGCTCTCATTCAGCCAGTCCCAAAGAAGGGTGACCATTCCTAACCCTCTAACTATCGCCCAATTGCTTTAACATCCTGTGTCTCAAAAGTTTTCGAGTTTGTTCTTAACAAAAAAAAAAAAAAAAATCTTAAAGCATCTTTTCCTATCAATACTTTCTTTCTCATCGTCTGTATGGGTTCCGTCAGGGACGCTCCACTGGCGATCTTCTCACCTACCTTTCAGACTCCTGGTCATCCTCCTTTCGGGACTTTGGCAAAAGCTTTGCCAATGCACTTTACATCCCAAAGGCTTTCGATCGAGTCTGGCATTAATCTTCAATTTCCAAACTGCCCTCTTACGGTTTCTATCCTTCTATGTGTGCCTTCATCTATAGCTTCCTTTCTGGTCTTTCTATAACAGCTTTTGTAGACGGCCATCGTTCTTCTCTTAGATCTATCAACAGTGGTGTTCCTCAGGGCCCTGTCCTATCAGCAGCTCTCTTCCTTTTATTCATCAGTGACCTTCTCAGCTGTGCATCTAACCCTATCCACTCATACGCTGATGATTCCACCCTTCACCTTTCTATTCGGTTCTCGCAACGTCCATCTCGACAGTTACTTCAACAAACAAGGAATGAGGCTATGGCACACCTAATGTCTGACTTGGCTCGTATCTCTGACTGGGGTGAAAATAATTTTGTTGTTTTGAATGCATCAAAGACTCAGTTCTTAAACCTATCAACTCGACAGAACCTTTGTCAGTAGTTCCTGCATCATCCTTAAACATGCCTGGGGTTTCATTCTCTCGGGACTTATCTTGGAAACATCATATTACATCTCCTGTCAAATCTGCTTCCAAGAGATTAGGTGTGCTAAGCTGACTCCGTACCTTCTTTACCCCTGCATAGTTGTTGACTTTATACACGGGTTTTATTCGCCCCTGTGTAGAGTACAACTCACATGTATGCGGAGGCTCCTCACATACAGCTCTTCTCAATAGGGTGGAGTCAAAGGCTTTTCGTCTCATTAACTCTCCTCCTCTTACTGGTTCCCTTCAAACTTTGTCTCTTTTTCGCACTGTTGCATCATTATCTCTTTTCTATCACTACTTCAATTGTCACTGCTTCTCTTAACTGTCTGCTTGCATCCCTCCACCTCTACGACGTAGCACCCGTCTACCAACAAACTCTTATCCCTTTTCTGTCCAACTTTCTAATGCAAGAGGTAACCGTTACTCCCAGTCCTTCATTTATGCAACAGGACAACTCTGAAACTGTCTCCCTCTGTCTGTGTTTCCTACTTCCTATGATCTCCAGTCATTCAAACACAGTTTGTCCAGGCATCTCGAACGGAACGGTTATTCAATTTGGCTCTCTTTTGTATTGTTTTTGTTTTATTCTTGGAAGGAACGGTTTGCGGGCTCCTGGCCTTTGGCTCCTTCTTCCTTGCATAAAAGAAAAGCCTTCAAACTTGGTTAACTTAGTCGGATAGCTGTCCACTTGTTTTGGCTAAGTATGGGGGCAATCCGTCAACCAGATCTCTTGATATTATCCGAAACTCAGAAGAGTGAGTCAGCCATGCTATCTCAAGAACTACTTTAACAAGGAGTTTGAAATTTTACTACAATATATTTGTAAGACGAACGCTATGCAGATAGTATAATTCCAACTGGTTGATTATTCTCCTTGATAGCCTGAAGTAAAATACTGGGACTTTTCCAGATATTGCAGATGTCATTTTCCATTAAGGATTGAAGCTAGAGCTACCAAGTTTGGTGGACTTGTAGAGTGTGATGATCTAAGATGGCATGCAAAAGATCAGTGACCTTCACCTCGCCTGGGGTTTTAAAAAAAAAAAAAAAAAAAGAGAGAGAGAGAGAGAGAGACTTTTGGGGATTTTCCGGATGTCACGTGAACCATGAAAGATTAAAACTACTGTAGAGCCACCTAACTTGGTGGACTTACAGACCATGAACCTCAGGTGACATGCTCAAGGTCAATGACCTTGACCTCGCCTTGGGTACAAGCAAACTTTTCTTGATATTCCGGATGTCACCTAATTTTCCATGAGGAATTATGGCTAGAGCTATTAAATTTGATGGACTGAGATGACCTAAGATGATACGCACAAGATCAGTGACTTTGACCTCAAGGTCCTTTTATAACTCGGCTTCCAGTAGGGAATGGCTGCGGGAAGATTTCTTTATCGGAACTTGCTGAAAACCGCCTTCGGCGGCCTCCGCTTGATGTCAAGTCACTTCCTATCTTCATTCAGAAGGTTACAGTAATTTAAATAACTCATGCCGTGAAGAGACGGAGCGAGGAATTTTCCCATATTTTTACTCTGCTGGGACACTCGTTGAGAAGAGAGAGAGAGAGAGAGAGAGAGAGAGAGAGAGAGAGAGGATAGTAGTGTTTGCTATTATGCAGAATTATAATATACCATTATACTATACAATTATACTATACCAGATTATACCATTAAACAAAATTTGAAACAAAAGGCCAGAAATGAGCCAGAATTCTGGAACCGGTGGCCCAGTTGGACTGGAAATTGTTTTGTTCTTCAAGTTAGTGCATTTTAACGGTACCTTGCTCTAACATGCACCCGTTTTTGTTGTGTTACATTAACAAACAAATATATAGAAATTGGATCATTATTATATAGACTGTCATTTGACAATTTTACAATGTTCTACTTCATTATTATTAGTAGTAGTAGTAACAGTGGTAGTATTAGTATCATTATTATTATTAGTTTACTTGTGATGTAATTTTTTTTATCTGATAATTATGTTGTCGTCAAATATATCTGCTTAAGGACTCGACTGTCTTTACAGTATCACTGGTAGTTAAAAGTTTAGAAAGAACTGGAGAAGTTTGTGACGATGGATAAACATACCAAGTGACTGGCAGAAGAAATTAATAACGAGCAAGAGAGGACCATACTGAAATGAAACAAGGATCTGGAGAAGCGAAGGAAAGAAAGGAAAGCTGAAAGATAATGAGGACACATATGAACGGAAAAAATGATGAGAAGAAGGAAATGTTGGATTGGAAAGAAGAAAAGAATGGATAGGGAGAATGGAGAAGGAAAAGAATGATGTTGCCCAAGGAAGTGAAGGAAGAGAGACAGTTTTTCCATGACTCGAGGAAATTATGGAATTGGTAAATATGGAAAGAACACATGAAAACATTGACGAAAAGTGGTGAATAGGATTGGGGAGAAGTCTAAGAAGAAGAGTAACAAATGAAATGGTTAGGAGAGTAATAGGCTATGCAATATACAAAAGAAAAGTCAGAGGAAAAGAGAGAAGGAAACAGACAGAGATAATGTTTGAGATTATGCTGTACAGAAAAGATAGTTATACAGGCAGTGGAGAAGAAGTAACTGATTTCACTATGAGATCATTTATAACACCCAAAACAAAGATAAGAATAAAGTGCAATAAGTTCTCTCTCTCTCTCTCTCTCTCTCTCTCACACACACACACACACACACACACACACACACACACACACACACACACACACACACACACATATCATTCTTCTTGCCCTTTTTCGTACCCTTAATTTCGTTCAGACCTGGAAAAACAACCCTTAGTGGTGGGGGGAGCCGCCGGAAGTGAATGATGAGTGCTGAAGTGATGTCCTCCCAGACGAAGTTCTGATGTTGAGGATGAGTTGGTGAGGCTTTGGTGAGGTTTCTTCTGACACGATGGGGTATGATAAGGCAATCTGTAAACATAGCTACAAGACACACACACACACACACACACACACACACACACACACACACACACACACACACACACACACACCACCTCCTTGTCTCTCGTGTCAAGATATATCAACGCGGTAAAAACGGAACATTTTGACATCGGGGTTAGCAAGAATGGGTGGGTGGAAAAGCAGGAAAAAAAAAAAAAACTTAACTTCGTTATTTCTCTAACGTTTTGAACCACACAGAGCCCATCCTCATTCTCTTTATAAGGACGTGCTTTGTATAGTCAGAAACGTTAGAGAGAATAAGAACTTTAGCTCTCAACTGCTTTTCCCTCCCACTCATGCAAGTCGACGTCCGTCGCCAGATTTCCTTTCATAAATCGCTACATTTTCAGTAGCTGCAGTTAAAGCTGAATCTCAATGAATATCTCCAAAGCAATGTGCAAACTGCAATGCTCTTGCTAGAATCATTATAACGATGTAAAAATACTATATTTTCAAACCATTAACATCTCGGCAGGCTACCGAGCCCAACTGTGCATCTGCCAGTTATCATCCCCAGCCCTCCCGTCGTCTGTGAACATGTGACCAGCGCAAAGCTTGGATTATGCAGTTTTCTTGCATACTTTTATATAACCTTTATAGTTAAGGCTGTCTCATAATCTTAGTATAAACCCTTATTATTATAGTTTCCCCAATTTACTATTTCTTATGGAGGGCATAAACTTGAGCTTCACAGCTGGAAAATATCTATGTTTTTATCACGATGACTATTATTTTTTCATTTGTATCAATTACGATTAATTCTCTGGATATAGAGAAATGGAATCGATTACAGCTTCAATTTGTCAGAAAAAAGTGGAATCGATTCCAGTGATTATGATTCCTGATTACGATTACATCATGCATGGATGGGACAACTTATTTCTGTAGCTCACCAGGTGTCTACTTGGATTGCCACCCAACACAGTAAATGGTTTCCAGGGCTACAAGAAACCATGTGGCTTGTCAGTAAATGTAGAGCCAACTGAAGGTGACACTATATCAAGAGGTGGCAACTTTGTAACAACAGAATACTAACAGCACCTGTGATAAGTTTCGTGAAATTGAGGGAAACAAGACAAACATATACATAACTAATAGGAGATTATGAAATATGATTAGAGATAACAAAAACCAAATTATCACACGTACTCATGATAACTTAGACATGTAATGCGTAATGATGCCTTGCTAGTTTCCTTGTTTTAATCACCCATCGTAATCATGTTCTCTCGTTACATTCCTTCCCACGACTCCCACGTGTAAACTTTTCAATTAATATGACCATTATATCGGAACGGATAACACTGCCTCCGCCCACATACTCTCTCTCTTCTAAGCTATCGCCATACCATATACACTTTCCACCACACTACCACCATATCACGTCACCACATACCCTCTCTACCACCATACCACCACACCACCTACTGTACTCTGTCACACAGTTACCACACTACCACCATACCATGTCACCACGTACTCTCATTACCATCGTACCACCACACCACCTACTCTATCACACACCACACTACCACCATATCACGTCACCACATACCCTCTCTACCATCATACCACCACACCACCTACTATCACACACCACACCACCACCATATCACGTCACCACATACCCTCATTACCATCATACCACCAAACAACCTACTCTATCACACACCACACTACCACCATATCACGTCACCACATACCCTCTCTACCATCATACCACCACACCACCTACTATCACACACCACACCACCACCATATCACGTCACCACATACCCTCATTACCATCATACCACCACACCACCTACTCAATCACACAGTCACCACACTACCACCATATCACGTCACCACATACCCTCATTACCATCATACCACCACACCACCTACTCTATCACACAGTCACCACACTACCAGTATACCACATCACCACATACTTTAACACACTACCACCATATCACCACACCATCAACTTTCCCAAGCACATTCAATCACACCATCTATTTTCTCTGTCGCATTACGACCATTTCACCCATTCTGTCTACCACACTGCCACTATACCACCTACTGTGTCTACCACACTGCCACCACACCACCTAGTCTCTTTATTAAAATACCACCGCACCACCTACATTCGTTCTCTTTACAATATTGCCACCACACCACCCACTCTGTCTACTACACTAACAACACACACCTACTCTGTCAACCACACTGCCACAACACCACCTACTCTCTCTCTACCACATCACCTACTCTCTCTTCCGTACTACCACCACACCCGACTACTTTCCCTGCAACACTAACACCACACCACCTACTCTTTCTCTCTGCCACTCTATACCACCACGCAACCCACTCTCTCGCTCTGTCACACTGTCACCACACCATCTACACTCCCTACCACACTACCACTACACCACCTCTGTCTGTCTGTCTGTCTGTCTGTCTGTCTCTCTCTCTCTCTCTCTCTCTCTCTCTCTCACCACACTACACTGCCACCACACCACCTACCCTCGCTACCACAGTCCTACCACACCACCTACTCTCTCTCTCTCTCTCTCTCTCTCTCGCACACTAGCATCGTAACTTCCTTCTCTCATTACACCAAATTACCCAGTCATCAGCCACCTACAAGCCAACAGTCACTCCAGTAGTCATTCGGCACCAACCCTTTAGCACTTCACTAAAACATTATTATAATTTCTGCAACCCCTTTGAAGCTGCAGTTGTAAAGGCATTTATGCATCAGTAATTACATCATCAAATATGTGTACGTAATTAACATAGCTTAGTGACCATGGTCTCAGGTCAAATGGATGTGTACGTAGTCATTAACTGGAAAAATATATATCACCACTCGTACCTAATTCAGTGAGTTCAGTGACGATAACCTGTGTCTGCGACAAGTGACTAGCTAGTTTAATCATTCGAGTGACAAAATGTGAGTGATACGATTATTGTCACGCAGAATTCACGAAAAAAGAGGTGTGGGAGTGTATCTGCAGTTTGTTCAGTGATTCTACTTACACTGCACAACGGTTGCTTTGTTGGGAGGGTCACTGGTCTATACCATGTCCTCATCTTTTCAAGATAGACAAAATCATTAGGCTGTGTCCTGTACATATCCATTTGTCCCTTTGAATGATGAAAAGAGATATGCTGAAAGACTGGGCTGGTATAGAAGGAAAGACTTCAACTCTGACTTCACAGCACTGCAAAAATTCACTATTCTCGCTTCTTCTGTGATAACAGGACTCCGCAAAAGTCTTTCCGTGAGAGTATAAAGGAAAATAATAAATGAACAGGAGTAGATCACTTCCGCTGCAACTGCACGGAATGACCTACTACGGAAACAACTTACACCCTGTTTGTAGGGACTTTGTCCTGCAGTGCATTCCAAGTGTCTGTAAAACTGAGGGTAGACGATCATCCCAGTGGTCAAAATATTAATAATGTGTGGTGTAGCCTATATCATCAAAAAGATAGAAAAGGCAAAGAGCCCACCACATAGCTGCGAGCTAATATCCGCCTCATTAATAACTTAACAACACCCGCCTCTCAGACGCCTGCCCCAGACAACTGCCACAGGCACCAGAAACAGAAACCTCCTCCAGACGCCTGACACAGACAGGTGCCGCTGACAAATAAAGTTGCCGGCGACGTAGTTAATATTCAACTGCCATCATGCTTTTGGCTGCCTCTTTCAATGTAATGCTGATTGATAAGGAAACCTGCAGGATAAAAGAACAGCTACAGCAAGAATGAGCACTCAGGCAATGTAACACCCACGCTCCACATTCCCTTCATCGCCAAATCTTTGACCCTGCCCTACGACCTTGACCTTGGCCATTAACATCTATTCTGTTGAATCTGCCACTACAGTGATATTCAAAAGACAAGAAATATTTTGTTTCAAAGAGTAGGATATATTTCACTGATCTGCTATAGAGGGTGACATTGGAGATTTGCTTTTTTTCATAGGGATATTTTTTAGAGAAAGATAGGCTAATGGGCAAAGAACTGAGAGATATAGATGAAGGATTTATGATGACCGACTGTAACTTACTTAAGACTGCGTGGAGGTCTTGTGTGTCTTTTGTGTGAAAGGAAATGCGGAAGCAAAATAAAATAGAAAAAATAATGATAGCATTACCATTCTTGAGGACGAAAAATGTAGTGGGTTTGGAATAGGGAACGTTACTTTATAAGACTATTTATAACGGTACTTCATGTTACTTTCACCAGTCCGTGTTTATGTCGGGATGAAGCAGCCAGATTATTCAGAGGTAAGTATGGCAGAGGGAAAAGAATGGGTGTGGAATTAGAGTAAGCTGATGGTGGCAGAGAGCAACATGGAGCAGTAAGTTTATCCGTGTCCGTGCGTGTTTGGGGACGGCGGTAAAGCCTGACGGTAGCCTGCACCTCCTGTAAGTTGCGGAAGATTTGTATCGGATATACCCCGTCCAGATTTACAGTACTGAAGCTCGGGTCATGACTGTGAGTCAGGCAGTGGTCGCTATGGCCGAAACTCACACTTAGCAAGTTCGAGGTTGTGGCCTGCATCACCCCAGCGGTGAAAATTGTCACGAACTGGTGGGGAAAGCGTGTGTTGCGAGCGAATAAGTTTAAACATGCGTGAATTGAGGTGGTTTGACTGACTATTTCGCCACTCTGAGGAGTTGTGGCCTGGAGACTAAATGCTCGCTCACAAATTATGGGTGATTTATATCCTCCCCCAGGAAGAATAAGTGCAGATATTTGTTTTCCTTTATCATGCTCGCCAAAATCATGATCAGTAGTGTTACATATTGTGAGTGCCATCCATTTGTGCTCGCTCACAAATTATGGGTGATTTATATCACTGATGTTCAGAGGGTGGCTATAAGAGGCAGTCATTATAATTTAGCGAATTCGATATGTATCAAGAGGAACTGCACTGTATACTAAATGATAGGATAATAAAAACAATGTGCGCGACTTGCGGTGTTTTCTGTAAATTTTGCTAGGATTCTTTGGAACAAGATAACAACTAAAAGAACATAATGAAAAAAAAGCTGGAAGACGCCCATGCCATATAGGGGACTAACATAAGATCAGGCCTATGATACTGATGATGATGATGATGATGATGATGATGATGATGATAATGATGAGATGGTGATAATAATGTACGTAACAACCATTTTACATGTGCCAGTGAAGTTAGCACCAGCCTCCGTAATATATATGATAATTCCAGTTAATGATGATGTGTATCTACTGTAGATTACTGACAAAGACATCATTATACTTAAAAGCAGAGAATGCCTTGAAGTACGAGCATACATTATTGGATTTTCATTATGTCCTGAGAGAGAGAGAGAGAAAGAGAGAGAGAGAGAGAGAAGGGGGGAGAGGGGGGAGTTTGTGTTTATGTGTGTGTGTGTGTGTGTGTGTTCTACATTCTACTATTGTCTCAGAGATCAGTGTTTACGAAGAAATCATTCCACTTCCATACCATTTTCTCTCCAAAATCTTGTCCTTATTTTGCATTTCCTTTAAATTCAAAGAAAATGCACATCCCATTAACAGCATTTACACAACTTCCACAGTTTTAATATCCTCCCCCAGGAAGAATATGTGCAGATATTTGTTTTCCTTTATCATGCTCGCCAAAATCATGATCAGTAGTGTTACATATTGCGAGTGCCATCCATTTGTGACAGACTTTTTGGAATTTATTAGAAATTTTGCTCCTTCTCTCTGAGCATATCGGACTTTTACCTGGAGCTCTTCACCGAGATTTAGTTATAATCTTCATACCAAAATGATCATAATGTTCTCCCCTGTTTTGCTTTTTTCTGTCTTCTAAACTATTTTCAGCCCCTTGCCCTCGTTTTTTCATCATCTCACTTCTAACGTAGTGCAATTGTTCCTTTTTATTTTTTATATTAAGCCCTTTTAAAGCGCTCAGTGGGGTACAGCGTCAAACCATACCATCACTTACTTAGCAATGCCAGCAGCAGGAGCAACAACAACAGTAGTGGTAGTAATAGTAGTAATAGTTGTAGTGGTTGTTGTTGTTGTAGTAGTAGTAGCAGTAATTGTAGTAATAGTGGTAGTAGTAGTTGTTGTTGTAGTAGTAGTAGTAATAGAGTTAGTAGTAGTAGTCGTAGTAGTAGTAATAGCAGTAGCAGCTGTAGTGGTTGCACAAGTAAACCCAGTGGACCGCCGGAAACCAAAAAGAGGAAGTGGAGGAACATTTGTGCGTCCATGGTGCTTACTACCTTTGTGGGTACGGTGGGGACAATCACCTCTCTGAGTTATAGGGATTGGTTTTTGTGAAGACCAGCCGGCGTTGCCATGAGAATATTAACAATCTTTAATTTCACATATCCACTATCTGTTACTTTTGTCTCTGCAGTTATAAGCGATTACTTTTCTTCCCCTAAAGACAAAGCAATGGTCTCGGTAGCGTTTGATGCTGCCTTGTAATCATCGCTCATGGACATCGCACTTTTTCCCTCCTGACCGACCATTCGATGATAAATGTTCTGATTACAAATTGTCCCTAATCATCTCAATATACAGCAAATCAACTCCTGATGATATCTTGTCCTCCAAATACTTTACTATCTCAGGTACTATATTCGTGCAACGCGTACAGTCGTGGTCATAAATAATCACCTATCCCGTGCCTCAGGCTGGCTCCTTTATGCACGGCAAGTCACAGTGGAGTACGAGGGGCTGAAAGAGAGGGGCCAGAAAGAGAAGGGAAGGTGGGTGGGGGGACGAGAGATGGTGCGAGGGTGGAGTGAGGGAGGGGAGGGAGGTTAGGTAGGGGAAGGAGAAAGAAATGCAAAGTGGCGGTCACATTATGTCTTTAATTCAGGGCATAATATAAAGGAGTTAATATTCGGTAGATAATGCTGCATTTCACTTTGTATAGCGACGTCAGATAACAAGCTTTAGATAGGTGGTGATATCAAGGTCTGGCTCGTGAAAGAAGTATCCCGACGTGACAGATCAAACATTAATGCAGAGCCAGAAGTTTCCAGACAACACACTATTGCCTTGTCCACCAATTTGTTAATAGCTGTTTTTCGGAGGAAAATACCATTCCGAGGTGATGAGAGGGTGTTGGGGGGTTGTTGGACGGCCATTCAAACCCATACCAGCATGGAGTCCAAGCAACAGATTGTGAGATATCGTTATTATATCAACCCATGTGCACAGGCATCAGATTTATTTACCTTTTATGCACAATTATTTTAAGCATCCTTTTCATATAGAGATGCCATAAAATAGTTAGGATGGTGACTGTACAGAGGGAGTGTATACCGAGAGGATGATCATATATACCGTGGACACTGCCATGTCAAAGCTTGCATATGATATTTAGTTCCAAAACTAATTACATGTGAGGGTAAAGAACGTTTCTTACACAAACATTACGGAAGTCAAAGCCATCCAGGTTCCATTCTGCATCCGGTCAAAATACGCGGATAAATACAAATATCTGGCTCCGCACTAATGTTTGATCCGTCATATCTTTAAATTTCTCTCACGAGCCAGCCCTTGAGATTGTTATCTGACGTCAATATACAAGGTGTAATGTAACATTATCTACCGAATATTAACTCCTTTATATCATGCCCTGAATTAAAGAAAATAGACAAATAATGTGACCACAATTTCGCATTCCATTCTCCTTCCCCTACCTACCCTCCCTCCTCTCCCTCACCCCAGCCCCGCACCATTGCTCTTCCCCCCACCCACCTTCCCTTCTCTCTCTGGCCTCTCCCTCTCATCCCCTCTTACTCCACTGTGACTTGCCACGCATAAAGGAGCCAGCCTGATGCAGGGTTACCGGAGAATAGGTGATTATGAATGACCACGACTGTACCTCTTTATATGCCTATTATATCTATGGTCGTACCATTCTAAAGTGGCGGTTTGGGTGGGGCACGAACCTCTGCACAGTGTTGCCACGTTTTCCATACTCGCGATGCCTCTCTCTCTCTCTCTCTCTCTCTCTCTCTTGGGGGGATGTGCATCACCCTAGGGAATTTTGTTTCTTTTATGTCTTATAAACTTGTGCTTTCATTTCTTTATTTTATTTTTTATTATATTATTGTTTTACATATGGCGCCAGATGACCTCGGTGTTACGGCGCCTTTTCATTCAATCATTCTCGCCCTCCTTCCTTCCCTCCCTTCATCTTTCCCTCAGCCTGACAATGCACTCAACACTGCCCCTTGCCTGCCTTCTCTCTCTCTCTCTCTCTCTCTCTCTCTCTCTCTCTCTCTCTCTCTCTCCTTGGGGAGATGTGCGTCACCCTTGGGAATTTTGTTTCTTTTATGAGTGACTTATAAACTTGTGCTTTCATTTCTTTATTTTGTTTTTATTATATCTAATTATGTTTAAAAATATTATTGTTTTACATATGGCGCCAGATGACCTCGTTGTTGTGGCGCCATGATTTGTTTTCATTCAATCACTCTCTCCCTCCTTCCTTCCCTCACTTCCTCCATCTCTCACTAAGCTGCACTCAACACTGCCCCTAGTCTGCCTTCCCCCCCCCCCTCTCTCTCTCTCGTCTGTGGTATTTTAAGATACATTTTGGTTATTTTCTTTTACGTTATAATATACATATTGTAAATTTGACTTTATTTCCACACCACCCAGGAGGTTAAAGTCTTGGCGCGTTTTTTTTAAGAGGTGTCCCCAAACAGGCCTATTCCTCTATCCCTCACAGATGACCAGGTCGGGCTGGGTGTGAGTGTTGCCGCTCACGAGGGTTTAATGTATATATTTTTTTTACTAAGAAACGGGCATATTTTTGCTTATAATCCTGCATATTATCTTATAATCATAATTGTGACATTATTACCAACCCCAGAAATACGGTAACAGCCAATAAAAGTGACTACTTTTTTTTTAAGCAACACTGTAAAATAATTATGCCACGTTTCTGTATTGCCGTATAAATATTTTACGCATAATCGGTTTACTGTTCTTTCATATATTATAATACACACGTTACCATTATATTCTTATGTGTTTATCTTACTGTGATGCCTATTACATAATTATATCTGAGCCGTTCACTTAGCGGGTATGGAACACGTGGCACCACTGTACAGAGGTTCGTGCCCCACCCAAACCGCCACTTAAGATTGGTACCACCATAGCAATGTATTTATGTATCCCTTTGTCTATCTGTCTATCGCTGTATCTGTCTTTGTTACTATATGTCTATTAATCTGTATACTTGTCTATCTGTCTATCGATCTTTCTGTCTTTCTTTTGCTTTCATCATCTTAAATGTCTGTCTGTTTATCTATCTGTGCCTAACTAACAGTGTATCTGTCTATCTATCTATCTATCTGTCTGTCCACCTAGCTATGTATTGGCTTCCGTCTACCTGCTTGTCCTCGGTTGAATAAAATCGTTTTGGTATTACAAGATTAAAATCAATAATCATTAGCTTGTTTTCCAGGTGATAGATAGTGGCTTCAGTCATCCACTCACTTGATGTAGTGTGGCCTACTTCTTCCTTCACATTTATCATTCTTTTTCTATGTCTGTCCTCCAGTCTTTTTATTCCTCCTGTCCTCCCTGTCATCTTTTCAATACTGTTCTTTCCACTATTGGTGGCTCTTCACGGAGTGACAAGCCTAATGTGTGTATGAAGCCATTAATTCACAACACCAACAAAAAGCATTGAAAAAAAAAAAAAAATGCTGTCACGAAATATTACCACTGAGACAAAAGTTTAACCCGCCCAGTCCCGGCCACTTTTTGACCACTGGTACCCCCCAATCCCGGGCAATTTTTGACCTTTTTTTTTTTGCTAAAACTTTCGCTTTTGGTGAGAAACATCGAAAATTCATAGAGAAATCGCTCACCTGAGGTTTAAAATACTCATTACAGGTAGGAGAGCCTCCTTACTTTACTGGGTTTTCTATCAGGTTGGCGCCAAAGAAAACGAGTTCTATGGGAGGATAACTATTTCACACCACTCATAAACGGTATTTATTTATCTACTGTTACGAATTTATATGTAGTGCAAAAGTATATTGGTTTTCAAGCAGTAATATAGGCATTATAAGCATTGTTTCACTCGCTAATACCTGACCTTTTTTTGCCACATTACCTGATCATCATTTCTAACTGTTTCTTCCTCTAAAGCTATGTAAAGTTTGTCCTCCACATTGTCATTGATTGGGGAATCACTCTGGCCCTGAATTTCGTACCGTGGCATGACATGGCTATACTGGCCAGGTCACTGATAACAGGTGAATTGCTGAGAAAAGGGCATGCAGGGGGGGGGAGGAGGTCATGCTGGGTAAGGCATTGTCTCTGCCTGGCATCTTGTTGAGGCAGGTGTCCCGTGTATACATACCAAAAATGACTCGCGAAAATTGAAAATTGTGGAAATTATGAACCTTGCAATTGCAGGACGTTGAAGTACGTCCTCGGGATTAGCTGTGACAAAACGTGAGGACGTGGAAGTACGTCCTCGGGACGGCACGGGTTAAATATATATGAAAAATATAAAATATCAAGAACATTTCCGATCTGCCCGCGACACTTTTGTTTATTTACCTTTACAAGGCGGAGCGATAATAGTTATGCCCGCTTGTGTGTGTGTGTGTGTGTGTGTGTGTGTGTGTGTGTGTGTTCCTATTATATCTCCTGAACGGCTTGAGCTATCAACATTAAACCTTCAAGGTATCAAGATATGGCCAGAATCTTGGACTTGGCCAATAGCATATTCTGGCGGGCGATTAGCATTCAGCTCCCGAATGCTCTTCTTTTATTATGTTTGTAATTATTCATCACCATCATCATCATCATCATCATCATCATCATCATCATCCAGTATCGTTCAGCTGCATGACACAGATCTACACTAGCTTTCTCCACTCTGACCTATTTGTTCTTAGGATAAGTTAGTGTGGTTGGCTGTGATGGGTAGGCTATATGTGGGAGAAGGAGGAGAGCAAGTCTGAGGACAAGGTAACTGTGTTATTGGAAAGATGTGAGTGTACGTAGGATTAGAGTGAGTTTCTGAAAACTGCGTGCGTGAAGATGCGTGTGGCGGGAGTGCATTGTTGTGTGTGTGTGTCTGTGTGTGTGATAGTCTGCAGTGGATAGTATATATGGATATTAAGTGCGCATGTTAGTGAGTGCGTGTGTGAGTGCAGGGGTGAGTGGATATGAGTGCTGGAACATGGATGAAAGAGTGCATGAATAGAGGAAAACATTGGACAAGGCCCTCTCCATTGCTAATTAATTCACATACACGAGAGAGAGAGAGAGAGAGAGAGAGAGAGAGAGAGAGAGAGAGAGATGATACGTTAAACAGTAATGAATGAAATAAATCATACAATGATCAATTTAAAAGAAACCACGGATACAGTCTGGTTTCGATCCCAGGCCTCGCTATCCAGACCCACTTATCTACCAGTGTTGGCCGGTGTGGCATCTGTTGGTTTTATGTAAGCAAAATGCATCCATCTCTATATCTGTCTATATATCACCTCAGTGCTCTTCATATACCTTCTTGCAGTCGGTTCTTTGATATCATTTACGGTCAACTCATCTACAAAATTTAAAGCTGTCATCATCATCATCATCACCATCCGGACCATACTTGCAACTGAGTAAACAACAGTACTAAAAGTAATAATCAGAGAATAGATAAGATAACGAAGGTAAATATGAATGAGGGAGATAAGGTTGTGTGTGAGAAGAGTATTTTTGTGTTGTTGTTGGTGGGGCGAGAGGATTATATTGGGCAGAGGAGAGCAGCCTAGTAGTGAAGGTGGTTAAGGAAGGCTGCAGCAAACCCGTCTACTTCACAAAGTCTCTCCTGAGCTGAGTAAAATACTGTGTGGATAGCAAGAAAACAGTGAAGAAGACATCACCGTACTGAAGGGGTTATGGACACAGTTGGCTACATGGCATGAGGATTGGCAGAGAGAGAGAGAGAGAGACAGAGAGAGAGAGAGAGAGAGAGCGTAACATTACACTGACATGCCCATATCAGTTGTAAGAAATGCAAAAACGAACACAATTTTGAAACCCGAACTGATGTAGAAAAAGAAAATCTTCGATGGGTTCGATCCCGGGTCCTCCCACTCCATACCCAGACATCCACCTGTGTTGGTTATTGGAGTTTCTGCCAGATATATGTGCGGATAATAGTCTATGCAATGATCAATTATATCTAGCCATCTCATTATTTCTAGATCTATTTGTCTACCTGTCCGTCTGTCTATCATCTATGTGGCACAATACACTTGTTAGTCAGTCTGCAAGGCCTTCATTGATAGAACCAACTGTTTCTGTCTCAATTATCATCATTTCCGGGTCGGATTATTTGTTTATCAATCCGTCAACCTATGTATCTGTTCATCCATCAGTAAAAGTTAATCTGTGTATCGTTCTGTATCTTCCTGTCTATCTTCTTGGTCGTTTAATCATTCTGTTACCAATCAGTGTGAATGGGGAGTTGTGTGTGTGTGTGTGTGTGTGTGTGTGTGTGTGTGTGTTTTGTGTGTGTTTTGTGTGTGTGTGTGTGTGTGTGTGTGTGTGTGTGTGTGTGTGTGTGTGTGCGCGTGCGTGTGTGTGTGTGTGTGTGTGTGTGTGTGTGTGTGTGTGTGTGTGTGTGTGTGTGTGTGTTGTGTTTTGTTTGTGTGTGTGTGGGGGGGTGAGTGTGTGTGTGTGTGTGTGTGTGTTGTGACTCTACAGTATCTATTTTTTTATTAGTCAGTTTCTGACCATCCTTAAAGGCCACACCCAGTGGCAGTATTTATCAAGGGTATGTGTGTGTGTGTGTGTGTGTGTGTGTGTGTGTGTGTGTGTGTGTGTGTGTGTGTGTTTTGTGTGTGTGTGTGTGTGTGTGTGTGTGTGTGTGTGTGTGTGTGTGTGTGTGTGTGCGTGTGTGTGTGTGTGTGTGTGTGTGTGTGTGTGTGTGTGTGTGTGTGTGTGTTTGTATTGTGAATCTACAGTATCTATTTTTTTATTAGTCACTGTGTGTGTGTGTGTGTGTGTGTGTGTGTGTGTGTGTGTGTGTGTGTGTGTGTGTGTGTGTTGTGAATCTACAGTATCTATTTTTTATTAGTCACTGTGTGTGTGTGTGTGAGTGTGTGTGTATCTATCTATTTATCTATTAGTCAGTGGGTCTGACCATCCCTCAGGCCACACCCAATGGCAGGCTTCATCCAGGGTGTGTGTGTGTGTGTGTGTGTGTGTGTATCTATCTATTTATCTATTAGTCAGTGGGTGTCACGAATCAATTCGCGACATTTCCCTTTTGTGAGAAGCCACGAACTATTAGTGGAAAACTCACTGTGTATCGCTCAGCAAACGGTTTCTCCCTCCATTTCGGAGTATACTTTTCAAAACATTCGTCACTGTTTTCAAAAGTGACCGATTTAACGCACTTCACTAAGTGCTGTACTGAGCGATACTATTGTTCTTTATTGTTCGTCTCTGCTTGCCTCTGACCGTTAGAAAATGCGGCCACTGCTCCCTTTTGTTCCCACGACTTATTCAGTCTAGTGTTTGCTGTGACGGAGAAAGGTTCTGTGCTCAGAAGTGGAAAGGTCAGCTAGCACCCCAAGCTCCATTAGTACAGTTAATCCCAGTACTCCCCCCCCCCGGGTGATACATAGCATTCATCGACTGGTATTTCTTTTGTGTATTTTGTAGTTTTAAGAGCTTAGTTAAGGTGTTTTTTCCTAGGCGTAAGTATTTAGCTTTTGTGAGAGTGAGTGAGTGCGTTTCACTGATTTGATTTGAAATGTAACGTTAAATTTATTTTTTGTAATTAATAAATTTAACAGTTCTTTTGCTTGAGCTTCATGTAAAGTAAAATCTTGTTTCATTTCTCCATAATTAACCTTATTTCCCACATAGCTCCTAGCTTGCATAGACATTTTACTATTCATAACTGGTACTTAGACCAGTCTTGTTGTATTAACTTAAAATCCGTTGTGCCAGGAGTTAATGCATCAGCAAGAACCTGATGTTATTATTATTAGTATTAGTTATTTATTGTCAGGGGTGAAGTAACTTTCTCCAGAGGCTAACAGTACAGTAATTCAGCAATTGTGAGTAATTAGTCTTTGCTGTGTACTGTTGAGAAAGTTTATAAATTCTCGTTCTTAGAGAATCGTAGCAAGTCAGCGTAAAGTAATCGTTGCTTGATGTAGCAAGACAATCATTGTCTCTGCTCTTCAATATTATTGATTATTAATATCAATCAAATAATATTTAAAGCATTTATATTCAAAATACCGTGATATTATAAAAACCCCGTGACAATTGGCGACCTCATTCCAGGATATTAACTCCTAGCTCTAAAGCTATTCACGAGATAGTGCTCACTCATTCATATATAGGTATTTATCATTAAAGTTTATAGGCACAAGCTTACTGGTGTTTACCCTTAATTTAGCAAGTGAATTTTGCTTTATCAATCCATAGAGTACTTAACTCTAGTTCGTTCTTGGTAACGCCAGACGATTTTATTCGCTCCTGGGAAGTCGCCGTACCCATTGTGTTTATTATTGAGTCTTCCCAGTCATTTACATTTTTGATTTATTCTTTGCCAGTTAACTACATAAGACTGGTCACCACTAGCTTGTGTCTGTACTCTTTACTTGTGTTTATTAGTATTCGTCGCTAAGCAGTCAGTACTCAATTTCGGTTTTGCTTAATAAATTAGCGCCATGGCTACTACTGTAATTTTACAGGAAGCCAAAGAAATGAGTCTTTCGGACCCAACCGAAATTAAAGAGTATGTACTCTCACAGCATAATCAGGAGCAGCAGCGCGAGAATGATGCCCGTGAAGAGCGTAAGATTCAGCGCGAATGCGAGCGAGAACAGCGTGAGGAACGTGAAAGAGAGCGTGCATATGAACAAGAGCAGCGTGAGAAAGAGCGCGAATACGAGCGGGAACAACGGGAATACGAGCGGGAACAACGAGAACACCAACGTGCCGAGCGAGAAGCACGCGAAAAACATGAACTTGAAGTGCTGAAGCTCCAGCGAGATTCCTTGGCTTCAGACACGTCTGGTGCAGTTGGTCCAAGCTCCACGAGCGTTCTCCCTGCACATGTCCTGGCGACCCCACGCATCAAGCTTCCTTCATACAAGGAAAGCGAGCGAATCGAGCCGTACATAGCTCGTTTTGAGGACATGGCAGACATGTATCAACTGGATGAGGCAGCTAAGCGGATCCAATTTCTTAGTTTATTTGAGGGCCCTGCCCTCGATATGCTCCACAGAATTCGTGGAGACAATCTCACATACGAGATGATGAAAGCTGCACTCATTAAGGCGTATGGTCTCACAGTAGACGACGCCAAAGTTCAGTTCATGCGAGCTCGTCTCCAAGACAAGGAGACAGCTGTTCAGTTCCTTGATCGTCTCACAGCTTACTTAAATGAGTGGATGGAGAAAGATGAAACTCCTTCCACGCGTGAGGGGATAATTGACCTTATGCTGCGTACACAGCTAGAGAGGTCGTGGCCTGCTGAGCTCATAGCACAGCTTAAGATCTGCCAGGTGAAAGATGCCAGCCAAATGGCAGAGAAGGCTGACGCATTCTTTACTGCATACGGGTATCAAGCTCGTAAGCAAAACACCTGGAACAGAAAAGATACTGCCAAGTCTGGGAAGCCGTCTCAGACTGAATCCCAGCACCAAGGCCGTTCTCAGAGTAATGGCCAAGGTCCAAAACCACAGAAGGACCAGGGGGAAAATACACAGCAGCCTGCTTGGAAGAGGTACAACAAGTACCCTAACCAGCAGCAGTATCAGCCACGGAACCGACCGTCGGGACAAACTTTTTCACCACCAGCTCAAAAGAGGCAGGAAGCAAATGCAGCCTTCATTCCTGAGCTGCAGCACGGTGGTCACGTCCCTACCAGTGTGGGTACTTCCCCACAGTTCACTAGTCCCACAGTGACAGTGAACCCCCCTCCACAGATGGCCAATGTTCCATCTCCTTATAATTCACAAGGCACAATGTTTGCCACATCAATTCAGCAGCCTCATGAGTGGCTAGCTGCTTCCTCCACAGGCCCTCCCACAGGTGACAGTACCTTCCTTGTTCAGCAAGGGTTTGTGGGAGACATTCCTGTGAAGGTCCTGAGAGACAATGGTTCCTCAGGTAGCTCTGTTAAACAGAGTTTAGTTCGGCCTGAGCAGTATACAGGTCGACAGATCCATGCAAATCTTATTGATGGATCAGTGAGATTGTTCCCTGAGGCATGTATCCAGGTGGCATCTCCATTTTATACTGGTACGACACTCGCAGTTGTCATGCCAGAGCCTCTATTTGACCTTATAGTAGGCAATATTATTGGAGTCAAGGATAGTTGCTCCGATGACGCTACTCAGACTTCGGCTGCTGCGGTAACACGAGCCATGACTGAGGCTCCAGACTGTGTCACCCCAGTGATCATTGAATCGCCGCAAGATCTGATGTGTAGTCAACTTGTTGTACAAGAACAACATTCTGACCCGACACTTGCTGCCGTGCGGAATAAACAAAAGGGTCGAGTGATTAAGTATTCACGTGGAGGTCGAGCCAAGTTCCTTCGTAAACAAGGATGGCTCTACCGTGAGTCACGAACACCCGAGGGCGAGGTTCGACTGCAGTTTGTCGTTCCCGCCAAGTACCGCCAAGCAGTGTTACAATGGGGTCATTGTTCAGCCTCAGGAGGTCACATGGGCAAAAGGAAGACCCAGGGCCGTATCCGAGCTGACTTTTTCTGGCCAGGGATGGGACGAGACATAGATAGTTTTGTCCGTTCCTGCAGTGTGTGCCAAAGTATCACCACTGATCAGGGACATGCCCTTCCTGTGCCATTTGTAACCACGCCTGTAATCTCTGAGACAGTTCAGAGACAGGGTAGTGGTGAAGTGGGTGCAGACCTGACGTCTCGCCCATTGGCCCCACAGGACACATTATGTCCAGGGCCTGTACATACATATTATGTACCGTAAATTAAGGGGGAAGTTGAGAGGCGACTTGAGGCTATGGAAGACCCAAGTTTGCACAAGGATTCTCAGCTCCCCGATACTAATATAAGTACTGTAGGTTAAGGGGGAAGTGAGAACTCCACAGAGGCGACTTGAGGCTATGGAAGACCCGAGTTTGCACAAGGATTCTCAGCTTCCCGATATTAATATAAGCACTGTAGGTTAAGGCACAGGTTGAGGACCCGTTTGCAGTTCGAGGCTATGAAAGACCCGAGTTTGCACAAGGATTCTCAACTTGCCGACACTAATTGTGTGCTATAATTAATGGCGACCTCGAATGTACTGATTGCTAGGCAGAGAGAGTAATTGTACGTAATAATTTTGTCTCATTGACACTTTTGATGCTCCACCTCAATTGGTTTTGCAGGTTGAGCAATGGGTGTAGCAGTTTTGCTGTGCGGGCCAGCTGATCGTCTGCCGCACGCTGCCGCCTCTTCTCTGCCTTCGTCATCGCCATATTATTATTTACTGTGTCATTTTACACGTAGGTACAGTTACACTACAACTGTCACACCTACACCGTGTATTACATACACCACGCTACACAACAATTAGTTGTCAGTGTAAATGTAGCGAATTTTCGCTCAGTTTGACCTGAGTACAGGATTTTCACCGTCGTCACGGAGTTTTTCCCTCAAGCTTGCTTCTATTAACGTAAATACGAGTTTTTTTTCGCTCACTTACGACTGCGACTTTCTCCTGTAGCAGGATAGCACACACACTACAGTGTGAATCTTGTGTGAATGACTTAGGATGTGTACATATATATATATATCCACAAATTTTTTCCCATAAGGAAAAAATTTAATTTCGTAGGGGCGTAATGTCACGAATCAATTCGCGACATTTCCCTTTTGTGAGAAGCCACGAACTATTAGTGGAAAACTCACTGTGTATCGCTCAGCTAACCGTTTCTCCCTCCATTTCGGAGTATACTTTTCAAAACATTCGTCACTGTTTTCAAAAGTGACCGATTTAATGCACTTCACTAAGTGCTGTACTGAGCGATACTATTGTTCTTTATTGTTCGTCTCTGCTTGCCTCTGACCGTTAGAAAATGCGGCCACTGCTCCCTTTTGTTCCCACGACTTATTCAGTCTAGTGTTTGCTGTGACGGAGAAAGGTTCTGTGCTCAGAAGTGGAGAGGTCAGCTAGCACCCCAAGCTCCATTAGTACAGTTAATCCCCGTACTCCCCCCCCCCCTCGGGTGATACATAGCATTCATCGACTGGTATTTCTTTTGTGTATTTTGTAGTTTTAAGAGCTTAGTTAAGGTGTTTTTTCCTAGGCGTAAGTATTTAGCTTTTGTGAGAGTGAGTGAGTGCGTCTCATTGATTTGATTTGAAATGTAACGTTAAATTTATTTTTTGTAATTAATAAATTTAACAGTTCTTTTGCTTGAGCTTCAAGTAAAGTAAAATCTTGTTTCATTTCTCCATAATTAACCTTATTTCCCACATAGCTCCTAGCTTGCATAGACATTTTACTATTCATAACTGGTACTTAGACCAGTCTTGTTGTATTAACTTAAAATCCGTTGTGCCAGGAGTTAATGCATCAGCAAGAACCTGATGTTATTATTATTAGTATTAGTTATTTATTGTCAGGGGTGAAGTAACTTTCTCCAGAGGCTAACAGTACAGTAATTCAGCAATTGTGAGTAATTAGTCTTTGCTGTGTACTGTTGAGAAAGTTTATAAATTCTCGTTCTTAGAGAATCGTAGCAAGTCAGCGTAAAGTAATCGTTGCTTGATGTAGCAAGACAATCATTGTCTCTGCTCTTCAATATTATTGATTATTAATATCAATCAAAAAATATTTAAAACATTTATATTCACAATACCGTGATATTATAAAAACCCCGTGACAATTGGCGACCTCATTCCAGGATATTAACTCCTAGCTCTAAAGCTATTCACGAGATAGTGCTCACTCATTCATATTTAGGTATTTATCGTTAAAGTTTATAGGCACAAGCTTACTGGTGTTTACCCTTAATTTAGCAAGTGAATTTTGCTTTATCAATCCATAGAGTACTTAACTCTAGTTCGTTCTTGGTAACGCCAGACGATTTTATTCGCTCCTGGGAAGTCGCCGTACCCATTGTGTTTATTATTGAGTCTTCCCAGTCATTTACATTTTTGATTTATTCTTTGCCAGTTAACTACATAAGACTGGTCACCACTAGCTTGTGTCTGTACTCTTTACTTGTGTTTATTAGTATTCGTCGCTAAGCAGTCAGTACTCAATTTCGGTTTTGCTTAATAAATTAGCGCCATGGCTACTACTGTATTTTTACAGGAAGCCAAAGAAATGGGTCTTTCGGACCCAACCGAAATTAAAGAGTATGTACTCTCACGGCATAATCAGGAGCAGCAGCGCGAGAATGATGCCCGTGAAGAGCGTAAGATTCAGCGCGAATGCGAGCGAGAACAGCGTGAGGAACGTGAAAGAGAGCGTGCATATGAACAAGAGCAGCTTGAGAAAGAGCTCGAATACGAGCGGGAACAACGGGAATACGAGCGGGAACAACGAGAACACCAACGTGCCGAGCGAGAAGCACGCGAAAAACATGAACTTGAAGTGCTGAAGCTCCAGCGAGATTCCTTGGCTTCAGACACGTCTGGTGCAGTTGGTCCAAGCTCCACGAGCGTTCTCCCTGCACATGTCCTGGCGACCCCACGCATCAAGCTTCCTTCATACAAGGAAAGCGAACGAATCGAGCCATACATAGCTCGTTTTGAGGACATGGCAGACATGTATCAACTGGATGAGGCAGCTAAGCGGATCCAATTTCTTAGTTTATTTGGGGGCCCTGCCCTCGATATTCTCCACAGAATTCGTGGAGACAATTTCACATACGAGATGATGAAAGCTGCACTCATTAAGGCGTATGGTCTCACAGTAGACGACGCCAAAGTTCAGTTCATGCGAGCTCGTCTCCAAGACAAGGAGACAGCTGTTCAGTTCCTTGATCGTCTCACAGCTTTCTTAAATGAGTGGATGGAGAAAGATGAAACTCCTTCCACGCGTGAGGGGATAATTGACCTTATGCTGCGTACACAGCTAGAGAGGTCGTGGCCTGCTGAGCTCATAGCACAGCTTAAGATCTGCCAGGTGAAAGATGCCAGCCAAATGGCAGAGAAGGCTGACGCATTCTTTACTGCATACGGGTATCAAGCTCGTAAGCAAAACACCTGGAGCAGAAAAGATTCTGCCAAGTCTGGGAAGCCGTCTCAGACTGAATCCCAGCACCAAGGCCGTTCTCAGAGTAATGGCCAAGGTCCAAAACCACAGAAGGACCAGGGGCAAAATACACAACAGCCTGCTTGGAAGAGGTACAACAAGTACCCTAACCAGCAGCAGTATCAGCCACGCAACCGACCGTCGGGACAAACTTTTTCACCACCAGCTCAAAAGAGGCAGGAAGCAAATGCAGCCTTCATTCCTGAGCAGCAGCACGGTGGTCACGTCCCTACCAGTGTGGGTACTTCCCCACAGTTCACTAGTCCCACAGTGACAGTGAACCCCCCTCCACAGATGGCCAATGTTCCATCTCCTTATAATTCACAAGGCACAATGTTTGCTGCATCAATTCAGCAGCCTCATGAGTGGCTAGCTGCTTCCTCCACATGCCCTCCCACAGGTGACAGTACCTTCCTTGTTCAGCAAGGGTTTGTGGGAGACATTCCTGTGAAGGTCCTGAGAGACAATGGTTCCTCAGGTAGCTCTGTTAAACAGAGTTTAGTTCGGCCTGAGCAGTATACAGGTCGACAGATCCATGCAAATCTTATTGATGGATCAGTGAGATTGTTCCCTGAGGCATGTATCCAGGTGGCATCTCCATTTTATACTGGTACGACACTCGCAGTTGTCATGCCAGAGCCTCTATTTGACCTTATAGTAGGCAATATTATTGGAGTCAAGGATAGTTGCTCCGATGACGCTACTCAGACTTCGGCTGCTGCGGTAACACGAGCCATGACTGAGGCTCCAGACTGTGTCACCCCAGTGATCATTGAATCGCCGCAAGATCTGATGTGTAGTCAACTTGTTGTACAAGAACAACATTCTGACCCGACACTTGCTGCCGTGCAGAATAAACAAAAGGGTCGAGTGATTAAATATTCACGTGGAGGTCGAGCCAAGTTCCTTCGTAAACAAGGATGGCTCTACCGTGAGTCACGAACACCCGAGGGCGAGGTTCGACTGCAGTTTGTCATTCCCGCCAAGTACCGCCAAGCAGTGTTACAATGGGGTCATTGTTCAGCCTCAGGAGGTCACATGGGCAAAAGGAAGACCCAGGGCCGTATCCGAGCTGACTTTTTCTGGCTAGGGATGGGACGAGACATAGATAGTTTTGTCCGTTCCTGCAGTGTGTGCCAAAATATCACCACTGATCAGGGACATGCCCTTCCTGTGCCATTTGTAACCACGCCCGTAATCTCTGAGACAGTTCAGAGACAGGGTAGTGGTGAAGTGGGTGCAGACCTGACGTCTCGCCCATTGGCCCCACAGGACACATTATGTCCAGGGCCTGTACATACATATTATGTACCGTAAATTAAGGAGGAAGTTGAGAGGCGACTTGAGGCTATGGAAGACCCAAGTTTGCACAAGGATTCTCAGCTCCCCGATACTAATATAAGTACTGTAGGTTAAGAGGGAAGTGAGAACTCCACAGAGGCGACTTGAGGCTATGGAAGACCCGAGTTTGCACAAGGATTCTCAGCTTCCCGATATTAATATAAGAACTGTAGGTTAAGGCACAGGTTGAGGACCCGTGTGCAGTTCGAGGCTATGAAAGACCCGAGTTTGTACAAGGATTCTCAACTTGCCGACACTAATCGTGTGCTATAATTAACGGCGACCTCGAATGTACTGATTGCTAGGCAGAGAGAGTAATTGTACGTAATAATTTTGTCTCATTGACACTTTTGATGCTCCACCTCAATTGGTTTTGCAGGTTGAGCAATGGGTGTAGCAGTTTTGCTGTGCGGGCCAGCTGATCGTCTGCCGCACGCTGCTGCCTCTTCTCTGCCTTCGTTGTCGCCATATTATTTTTTACTGTGTCATTTTACACGTAGGTACAGTTACACTACAACTGTCACACCTACACCGTGTATTACATACACCACGCTACACAACAATTAGTTGTCAGTGTAAATGTAGCGAATTTTCGCTCAGTTTGACCTGAGTACAGGATTTTCACCGTCGTCACGGAGTTTTTCCCTCAAGCTTGCTTCTATTAACGTAAATACGAGTTTTTTTTCGCTCACTTACGACTGCGACTTTCTCCTGTAGCAGGATAGCACACACACTACAGTGTGAATCTTGTGTGAATGACTTAGGATGTGTACATATATATATATCCACAAATTTTTTCCCATAAGGAAAAAATTTAATTTCGTAGGGGCGTAATGTCACGAATCAATTCGCGACATTTCCCTTTTGTGAGAAGCCACAAACTATTAGTGGAAAACTCACTGTGTATCGCTCAGCTAACCGTTTCTCCCTCCATTTCGGAGTATACTTTTCAAAACATTCGTCACTGTTTTCAAAAGTGACCGATTTAATGCACTTCACTAAGTGCTGTACTGAGCGATACTATTGTTCTTTATTGTTCGTCTCTGCTGGCCTCTGACCGTTAGAAAATGCGGCCACTGCTCCCTTTTGTTCCCACGACTTATTCAGTCTAGTGTTTGCTGTGACGGAGAAAGGTTCTGTGCTCAGAAGTGGAGAGGTCAGCTAGCACCCCAAGCTCCATTAGTACAGTTAATCCCAGTACTCCCCCCCCTCCTCGGGTGATACATAGCATTCATCGACTGGTATTTCTTTTGTGTATTTTGTAGTTTTAAGAGCTTAGTTAAGGTGTTTTTTCCTAGACGTAAGTATTTAGCTTTTGTGAGAGTGAGTGAGTGCGTCTCATTGATTTGATTTGAAATGTAACGTTAAATTTATTTTTTGTAATTAATAAATTTAACTTCTTTTGCTTGAGCTTCATGTAAAGTAAAATCTTGTTTCATTTCTCCATAATTAACCTTATTTCCCACATAGCTCCTAGCTTGCATAGACATTTTACTATTCATAACTGGTACTTAGACCAGTCTTGTTGTATTAACTTAAAATCCGTTGTGCCAGGAGTTAATGCATCAGCAAGAACCTGATGTTATTATTATTAGTATTAGTTATTTATTGTCAGGGGTGAAGTAACTTTCTCCAGAGGCTAACAGTACAGTAATTCAGCAATTGTGAGTAATTAGTCTTTGCTGTGTACTGTTGAGAAAGTTTATACATTCTCGTTCTTAGAGAATCGGAGCAAGTCAGCGTAAAGTAATCGTTGCTTGATGTAGCAAGACAATCATTGTCTCTGCTCTTCAATATTATTGAATATTATTATCAATTTAAATAACATTTAAGCATTTATTTTTTAAAACACAGTGATATCTTAAAAACCCCGTGACAGTGGTTCTGACCATCCCTCAGGCCACACCCAATGGCAGGCTTCATCCAGGGTTTGTGTGTGTGTGTGTGTATCTATCTATTTATCTATTAGTCAGTGGGTCTGGCCATCCCTCAGGCCACACCCAATGGCAGGCTTCATCCAGTGTGGCCACAACAAAACGCCTTTAACCCTTTGCCTGCCAATTACCTACTTGCGGTTTATTTCCGCTGACGTCACACGATTTTACTATGATGAAGAGAGAAATATGGCCCACCAAAAATGTTAAAACTATCCCATTTAACGTTTTGCCCCAGGATATACAACTTCCTGTTTTATTACGGCTAACCACCCACCATTTTGTTACACTCATACACACAGCAGTTATAAAGACAATATACGAATTGCCAACAGAGATAAAAAATAATACTGATACCAAGTGGCCTACAATGGGTTGTAATTTATAAAAGAAACCATGTGCACGGCGGTGGTTCGAGCCTGGGCCTCACTAACCACGCCCAGATATCTACCTGCGTTGGCTGTCGTCGTTTCTATTTATCTTTGTGAACAATAATCTGTATTCTTTGTCAATTTGCCAGCCAATACATTTGTCCATTTCTGTCTGTGTCTTAGTTTATTCATCGCTTTAACCATCAAGCCATCCATCCATCCATTCATTCATCCATCCTCCATTTGTGTCCATCCTTCCAGCCACCTATGTACTGTATATATCAATGGATCTATATGTGCACCTGTTTGTCAGAGTTAATCCTGGGGGGGTATTACTTCTCGTGTCTTAACACTAGCCTCCTATGACTCACTCTCAGATAAATAAAATCGTCTGGCGTTAGTTGGAATAAAGTACTAGAGTTGTGCCTACCATGACAAGGTTGATTGTGATTGCATTAGCACTCAGGCTCCTATGACTCACTCTCAGTTGAATAAACTCTACTGGTGTTAGGTGGAATAGCATAGTAGAGTTGTGCCTAGTGTGAGAGGGTTAATGGTAACAGTATTAACACTGTGGTGGGTGCGTGGTGGAATATGGGTGAAGGAGTGCGTGATCGGAGAGGAAGACAGTGTAGGATTTAAGACCCATTGCTGGTGCACTTACATACACGAGAGAGAGAGAGAGAGAGAGAGAGAGAGAGGTACTGTTAAACAAGAGAGCAGATCAGGCACTGAACGTGGTATGAGTTACGTAAAAAAGAAGCCTGCAACACAAATGTGGATTCGATGCCGGGCCGTCAGTCTCCAGACCCAGTTATCTATCAGTGATGGCCAGTGTGGCTTCTGTCTCTCATATGTAACCATAATGTATTCGTTTCCCTGTCTACACATAATTTCAAAGCATTTCATCTATTTACTCCACAGTCTTTTAGTCAGACATCATCCCGAAGAATGAAACGACCTCAAATATAATTGGCATCATCATCATTATCATCATCATCACTACCATCGTCCTTGTCGTAATCAACATAGTAATCGTCGTCATCGTCATCGTCGTGTTCACCATCGTCGTTGTCGGCGTCCATCATCATCATCATCATCATCATCATCCGGACCATACTTGCCTCTGATAAATGGTATGAGTTAACAAGAGTACGGAATGTAATAATCAAGGAATAGATAAGATAAAGAAAGTAAATATGAATGAGGGAGATATGGTAGTGTGTGAGAAGAGTATTTTTGTGTTGTCGGTGGGGCGAGAGGATTATATTGGGCAGAGGAGACCAGCCTAGTAGTGAAGATGGTTAAGGAAGGCTGCAGCAAACCCGTCTACTTCACAAAGTCTCTCCTGAGCTGACTAAAATACTGTGTGGATAGCAAGAATACAGTGAGGAAGACCTCACCGTACTGAAGGGGTTATGGACACAGTTGGCTACGTGGCATGAGGATTGGCAGAGAGAGAGAGAGAGAGAGAGAGACTGTATATAAAATCATTAACTCAAAACAACCCGAACTGAAACACTAACAGTACAAACAACACCATGTGCAGTCAGCATCAAAAATACTATCGCTTCTCCTGCCCCTCTCTCCATGAAGTATAAAAATGTATAAAAATGCGTGTGATGCATCAGTACCAGGCGATGCTGATGCCATTGGTCTACAGCCATATCAAGACATCTTGTTGCTGATTTATTGGACTGATTAGCAAATAACATGGAAAACGTAGCGGCAGAAGCGACACGACTTCTGGTGGTGACTTTACCTTCCCTGGCGAATGATTAGATGGCAACAAAGAATGACACAAAAATAAAACGGACAGAAAAAAAAAAAAAAAAAAAAAAAAAGGAAAAGAAAAAGAGCCCTGAGTTGAAGTAGGAATCGAGGCCCGGTTCTTGGTCACGAATCTGGAGCCTCCTCCTGTCTGTGTGTGTGTGTGGGGGGGGGGTTCTGTTTTGTCTGCTTTGGTTTAGGTT
This sequence comes from Coenobita brevimanus, assembly GCF_032717465.1. Classification (NCBI taxonomy): domain Eukaryota; kingdom Metazoa; phylum Arthropoda; class Malacostraca; order Decapoda; family Coenobitidae; genus Coenobita; species Coenobita brevimanus. Next base: position 30,182,469 of record NC_136959.1, on the reverse strand, counting down.
TGTTTTTCGTACAGTGTTGACAAGATTATGATTACTGTGTTTATGTTTATGTGGGTTTGTGGCAAATTTTTTGTCAGATATATATACGATTTAGTGGTTTTATGTCTGTGTTAATGCAAAATTGTCAGGTATATATTTTTGTGTGTTTATGTTTATCTGCCTTAATGGTAAATTATTGTCAAACATATGTTTTAATGTTTTATATGTCAGTACGTTTATTCATAATTGTAATATGATATATGTGTCTTTATATTTGTTTATTGTTAATTGCTTGCAGATATATGCTTTTGCATGTTTGTATTTAAGTGTGTTTATCGTTAAGTATTATCAGGAATAAGAGTGTTTATGTTGTGTTTCTCGTTAACAATTATCAGGTATAAGTGAGATTATGTTTAAGTATATTTATCGTCAACAATTACCAGGTATGTGTATTTATGTTTAAGTGTGTTTATCGTTAACTGTTTTCAGTTATATGTCCATTATGCTTGTATCGAAGTGTGTTTATGGTCAGTCGTTAAGTGTGTTTATACTTAAGTGTGTTTATCGTAAGTTGTTGTCAGATTTATGCTTTATTGTGCAGATGTTTAAGTGTTTATGGTAAACTGTTGTCATGTATATGTGGTAATTATATAATGTGGAGGAGAGAGTGTAGGGAACCGTTAGTGGGTAGAGTGTCCAAATAACTAGATTAATTGAGCTGCACCCGAGGCATGGAAGAGGGTTTGGGAAAGCCTACACGTTGGAGAAGCGGCGTCAGCAGATAGATAACTAGGAAGAAAGAATGAAAAAAAGAAAGATAAATAGACTAATAAATATACAGTACAGATGGTCTTCTGATAAACAGATCAACTGTTGGGCATAGGAAAATATCGTACTTGTTTACGTTAATGGAAGTTGGTGGAAAGTTTTCTCTTACTCCTGTACCAACACCAGACAGAGAGACAGACAGGCAGAGATAGAGAGATGTAAACAGAGACACAGCGAGACACAGACAGAGATAAATACAAAGAGACAGAGACAGAAAGCACGTTAGAAACAGAGACAGAAAGGGAAAGAAAGTCAGACATAAATACACGGACAGATATATAGATAGAGAGAAATATAGACGTACAGAGAGAGAGAGAGAGAGAGAGAGAGACTGTTAAACTGTTCATAAAAAAATAAACCGCTGAGTCCTGTTTGGGTTGGATCTCGGGTGCTCAGTAACCAGACCCAGTTACCTACCACTGTTGGGTGTTGTTGCTTCTGTTTATCTACCACTGTTGGCTGTTGTTGCTTCTGTTTTTCTACAACTGTTGGCTGTTGTTGCTTTTGTTTATCTACCACTGTTGGCTGTTGTTGCTTCTGTTTATCTACCACTGTTGGCTGTTGTTGCTTCTGTTTATCTACCACTGTTGGCTGTTGTTGCTTCTGTTTATCTACCACTGTTGGTTGTTGTCGCCTCTGTTTATCTACCATTGTTGGCTGTTGTTGCTTCTGTTTATCTACCACTGTTAGCTGTTGTTTCTTCTGTTTATCTACCACTGTTGGCTGTTGTTGCTTCAGTTTATTTACCACTGTTGGCTGTTGTTGCTTCTGTTTATCTACCACTGTTGGCTGTTGTTGCTTCTGTTTATTTGCAATTGTTGACTGTTCTCTCTTCTGTATTTATCACTGTTGGCTGTTTTCTGTATCTACAACTATTGGCTGTTTTCTTCTCTGAATCTACCACTTTTGGCTGTTTTCTCTTCTGTATTTACCACTGTTGGCTGTTCTTCCTTCGGTTTATCTACCACTGTTGTCCGTTCTCGCCACTGATTATCTGTGTATGCATTTGTTTAGTCATGCTTTAGGTTCCTTGTTAGTCTCTGTATATTGTTTGCCTGCCTGTCAGCTGATCTGTTTGTTTGACCATATTCCTGTTTATTTATTATTTGTATCTCTACCAGTTTCTGTATCAAACTATCGATCCTTCCATCTGCCTTTCTATCTGCCTATCTATTTCTCTTCGTCTCTCTGTTTATATATCAACTTATCTATCTATTATTATGAAAAATCTCCAGGGATTTGTACGAATTTCTTCTGTTTATCCATATATATCTATTTGCCTCTATATCTCTCTATCTGTCCATCAGTTTGCCTACCTATCCATCTACCTATCCATTCCAAAGTTAAAGGAACCCAACTCCATGCCCAGAAGTAGTCTTGGTAATGTGCAGTATATAAATAACTCTTTGGCCATCACAACCAGTGTATATTTTCAACAACAGTGTTATTCCTGTGAGAGTGAGTGGTATGAGGCTGAGGGTGTCAATACTGTCACCATTACAGTAACTGTCTAATGATCAGGATAACTTTAGTACTGCAGGTAAGGCCAAAAGATTTTGTTCTTCTGAGAAAGAGAGAGAGAGAGAGAGAATGTGTTTTGCGTGTGTTTGTGTGTGTGTTTTTCAGTACGCGCTCTGCTCCTTGTCCTTCTTATGTGTGTGTGTTTATGTGTGTGTGCGTGTGTTTGTGTGTGTGCGTGTGTGTGTGTGCGCGCGCTCGTGCGTGCGAACTCAGAGCATGGGGAATGCATGTGTAATGTGTAGATTCTTGGTGCAGGTTATTGGAAAGTACATGCGCATTGTGTGTGCGTGCCCCGAAATGGATGAAGGGGTGCGTGAACAATGGAAGCAACTTGACCCATTGCTAGTGCAGTTACAGAGAGAGAGAGAGAGAGAGAGAGATGCTAAATTTTTCAGTGGAATAAGGCGCTTTGCCGAATATGTTACCATTCTGCTTCGTAGGACTGATAACTAAGCTAAATATGTAAGAGGATAATGAGAATTACCTTCACCAAGAAAAAAGTATAAATACTAAATAAATTATATGAAATAAACATACGTGTAATGAAAAAATAAAAGAAACCTTTGGGCAGGTACGGAATCGAAATCTGGATCTATGTCACTGATCAGGCCCCTCTTCCGGTTTGGCCGTCAGGCTTCTGTTTAGTGTACTTGTAATTCATCATCTTCATTATCACCATCATTTTTATCGTCGACGTCGAAGTCGTTATCGGCAACATCATCCTCATCATCATCATCATCATCATCCAGCATCCTTCCACTGCATGACACAGATCTGTGTAAACTTTCTCCACTCTGACCTATTTGTTGTTAGGATATGTTAGTGTGGTTGTGTTCCTTGGTGGCTGTGGTGGTTATTTGTGGGAGAAAGAGAGGAGGTCTGAGAACGAGGGAACTATGTTTTCGGAACGTAAATGTGAGTGTGCGTATAATAAGAGTGAGTTTTTGAAACGTGCGTGTGTGAAGGTGCGTGTGAAGGGAACTCATTATGTGTGTGTGTGTGTGTGTGTGTGTGTGTGTGTGAAATAGGGTCATTTTTTAGTGCGAGTGCTGGTAAGTATATACAGTATGTTTGGATGAGAGTTAAGTGCAAATTAATTGTGAGGGTAATGTCTGAATTCCGAGTGTAGGTTAATGAAGGGTCTGTATGTACTGTCAGTGTGAGCGTGCTGAGAAATGGGAGAAGGACTTCGTGAGGAAAGAGGAATACAGTGTAGGACACGCATTGCCACTCTAGTTATAAGAGAGAGAGAGAGAGAGTACCTTTTATACAGCAGGATACCAAGGAAAACGTACCAAATCTACAAATATAAAAGAAATCCCCCAAAGCAGACAGGATGTAAACCTGGGTGTCAGTGGCTGCATCCGATTCCTTCCTTCTTGGCTGTCAGGGTTTCTGTCCAGTTAAAACCCTTGAGTACCAGAGGTCTTTCTTGAGCTCAGTGTTGTTGTGTGGCGGTAGTTGAAATGTACTGAATATTGTCCTAGAGTTATCCCCATCATCAGAGGGTTAAATATTTGCCTCCTCCTGCATATGTTCAATGGTTGCGATGGCCAGGAACCGAATACTAGAGTTGTGCCCACCATGAGAGGGTTAAATATTTGCCTCCTCCTGCATATGTTCAGTGATTGCGATGGCCAGTGACTTGCTTGCTTTGGCTTTGTGTTGTAATTCATACCTTTGAGACAGACCAAGAATAAGATGGAGGGGCAAGGTGGGGGAGTATATGAGGGAGGGTGGCGTGTTGTGGCTGGGAGGACGGGTCGTTAATTAACAGGGGTACAAAGAGTATTTTATTGCTCAGGGTTAGATGGTGAGTGAATGAGTGTGTGTTGATATCACTGGGCAGGCTGAAGGTAGTTCTGCCTCTGTCGTGCTTTCTCTTACCTTGCTTTCTGATCTTTACCTCAGCCTTACCTTAGGTGTGAAAAGAGGTGATGATGATGATGATGATGATGATGATGATGATGATGGTGATGGCTCCTCTGCTGATGTCAAAAGAGGCTAAAATGATGATGATGATGATGATGGTGATGATGGCAATGATGGTGATGAAGATGATACCACACTTTTCCTTAGATGTGAAAAGAGGTTAAGATGATGATGAGAGGAGGAAAAGGAGAAGAAAAAGTAGAATGATGATGATCGTGATGTGGATGAAGATGAGGACAGAAAATGATGATGATAATGATGATGCTTCAGCCTTGCCTCTACACGTGAAGAGAGGTAAACTTGATGGGGGTGATGATGATGATGATGAGGGAGGAGGAGGAGGAGGAGGAAGAGAATGAGCATAGTGATGATGTTAAGGAGGAAGTTTTCTGTTTGGCAAGATCACATTTGATAGAGAAAGACTGATGATCATCTATTTTTATTTCGACCTCATTTTGGAGGAGAGAGAGAGAGAGAGAGAGAGAGAGAGAGAGAGAGAGAGAGAGAGAGAGAGAGCATTAAAAAAATAATAAATGAAACAAGGTATACAACTAAACATAGAAAATACAGCGACATAAAATATTAAAAAGAAACCCTACAATTCACATTGGTTTCGATCCCGGGCCTCAGTCACCAGACCCAGTTATCTACCTGTGTTGGCTGTGGTGGTTTCTGTCTGTGTGTCTTTCTGTCCATGTGTTTTAATCTAACTCTTGTTCAGTTCATATTTTTGTCTTTCTTTTGTCTATTTATTTGTATGCCTATCTGACCTCTTATTAATCCATCAGTATAATTTTTAACAATATTTTTCCCCTCTTTCAATTATCCAGTGTATCTATCTGTCTATCTATCTGTGTCGGCTGCTTCATCTCGGTTAGAGCTTTTCCGATCATTAGGGGGTTAACGATGACAGTAATAACACACCAAGACTAGTATGACTCACTCTCACCTGAATAACATCGACTGAAATTACTTGGACTAAAATACCAGAGTTATCCCCACGATGGGAGGGTTAAGCATCATCATCATCATCATCCAGCATCCTTCCACTGCATGACACAGATCTGTGCCAGCTTTCTCCACTCTGACCTATTTGTTGTTAGGATGTTAGTGTGGTTGTGTTCCTGGGTGGCTGTGGTGGTTATTTGTGGGAGAAGGAGGAGAGGAAGTCTGAGAACGAGGTAACTGTGTTATCGGAAAGTAGATGTGAATGTGTGTAGGATTAGAGTGAGTTTTTGAAAAGTGTGTGTGTGATGGTGCATGTGGAGGGAGTACTGTACACTCTGTTTAAACAAGGTATATGAGGGAGGCTGGTGTGTTGTGATGGGAGGGATTTTTAACCAGCACCCACCCAAACACTAACCTTGTGTTTATCGTCTGGTTCTTCCTTTGCTGGAGTTATTATTGCATCCTGTATTAAGGCTCCAAAATGCTTGCATCCGTCTGCCTTGGTCACCTAATACCTAATGGTCGGCTTTCCACTCTGCTCGATCTCTGGCAGCCTCCCTTTTGAACCCCTCATCCTTGAGATCACCCTCATATGATATTGTCTTTCTGCCTGTGTGAGCAGATAATCTGAAAGATAGATAGATAAACGGATAGACAGTTAAACAAATTAACTTGTTAAGTAGGTAGATAGGAAGGTAGATAACATGTTAAATATGTAGATAGGTAGGTAGACATGAAAGCAATAGGTAGTTCGGTAGGCAGGTAAGTAGACAGGTCAATATACTGGTTAATGGACAAACAGACATACAGATGTACAGATAGTCTGGAAGCGAATTTTTTTAGACATCTAAGTTGGAAAAAAAAAATTTATGCTTGGTTTAGAGAGAGGGGGGGGGTGAGAAACTATAACGCACACACACACACACACACACACACACACAAGAACCTAATTTTGAACCCAGGCTTGATACAGAAAAAGAAACTCCCTCACGTTTCTCTTGTTGTTCGATCCCGGGCCGTCCCTGTCCACACCCAGATATCCACCTGTGTTGGCTGTAGGAGTTTCTGCCAGATATATGTATGGAAAATAATTATAATCTTTTACTGTGTATGAATCTCTGCCGTTCTGTCTATATATCACAATATACTAATCAGTTATTCTATTAGTCTTTCATATTAATTCAGTTTGTATCATTTAACTACATTTTATGTCTGCTGTTTAATTTGTCTATCTATGTATAAATCTATTTACCTACCTTTCTTTATATCGCGACAGTTCTGTATGTCTTCTTGTCTAACCTGACTGTCTACCTATCTCCTTCTCTTACTTAATTCAACCATTTTTGTCACAAGAGACCTACTCTAGTCCTCTTTATTGTCACTCATCATCCTCATTGTCATCGCCATCATCATTCCACTGTAATATTAATATCGTTCTTAGTTTTCTCCACTCCGACCTATTAATCTTAAGTTAGTTCCATGGCAGTGCAATATATTCACATGTTCCTTCCTTCCTACAAACAGGATCTCTGCCAGCCTCTTCCTCTCACTCCATCTCTGGGCTGCCACTCAATTATCTTAGTTGTCCTACGGTTTCCACTCAGATAGGTCTGTATCCCATGTATCCACGTATTAAAGGAAGGAATAATAGAAACGTTCACCATGTATAGTGAACAAATGTTCATACACAGTGTACTGGGATGGATCGATTTGTGTACGAGAGAGAGAGAGAGAGAGAGAGAGAGAGAGAGAGAGAGAGAGAGAGAGAGAGAGAGAGAGAGAGAATGAACCGAAGCAAAAGAAAAATAATCTAATCCCGTGTTGCCTCATGAGGAGAGTAGTAGCCCGGGGCTAGGCAAGTTGGTCAAAAAAAATGAGAGTAACCAGCCTCACTCATCCCTGAATGGCAGTACGTGAGGAATAAACTCCAACTACCCCTTGGATAAGGAAATTTGCACAGGCTCAATCCGATTGTAGTGTCTTAATTACCCGCTAAACCTCCAGGCGCCATAATTTGGTTATATCGTTACCACCCGGAGTAGTAAATGGTTTCCTGGTTACAGGCTTGTCACTGAATATAGAGTCACTGATAAGCAGAAGGAAGAGAATAGAACGAAGAAAAAAAGACAGAAGAGGGTTGTAGAGTCACCCGTAGGCATAAAGAAGAGGAAAAAATGAAGAAAAGAAGGACAGGAGAGGACAGACGGAAAGAAGGGAGGAAAGATCAGTCACCCGAGAGCAGCACTACATCGAGTGAGTGGATGGTGAGCTCCCTCACCTACCATATACACACAAGAAATAGATTATAAAGAAACAGAGTGTGTTTTCAGGTTGGATCCCGGGTGCTCAGTAACCAGACCCAGTTATCTACCACTGATGGCTGTTGTTGCTTCTGTTTATCTACCACTGTTGGCTGTTGTTGCTTCTGTTTATCTACCACTGTTGGCTGTTGTTGCTTCTGTTTATCTACCACTGTTGGCTGTTGTTGCTTCTGTTTATCTACCACTGTTGGCTGTTGTTGCTTCTGTTTATCTACCACTGTTGGCTGTTGTTGCTTCTGTTTATCTACCACTGTTGGCTGTTGTTGCTTCTGTTTATCTACCACTGTTGGCTGTTGTTGCTTCTGTTTATCTACCACTGTTGGCTGTTGTTGCTTCTGTTTATCTACCACTGTTGGCTGTTGTTGCTTCTGTTTATCTACCACTGTTGGCTGTTGTTGCTTCTGTTTATCTACCACTGTTGGCTGTTGTTGATTCTGTTTATCTACCACTGTTTGCCGTTCTTGCTTCTGTTTATGTACCTTTTTTGACTGTTTTCGCTTCAGTTTATCTACCACTGTTGACTGTTCTTGCTTTTCTTTATCTACCACTGTTGGCTGTCCTCGATTCGGTTTATCAACCACTTTTTACTGTTCTCCCTTCTGTTTATCTGCCTCTCTTGGCTGTTCTTGTTTCTGTTTATCTACAACTGTTGGATGATTTTGTTGGCTGTTCTTGCGTCTGTTTATCTACTGTTGCGTGCTTTCGATTCTGTTTATCTACCTGTGTGTATATGTACATTTTTTTTTTTTACTTTTCTTTATCTATCACTGTATTGCTGCCTTTCACCATCTATTTATCTATTTATCAGAATGAGTGTAGGTATGTATATGTATGTACTGTATGTATGTATGTATGTATGTATGTATCACAGAATCTTTCTGTTTATATATTGATGTTCAATGGTCTTTAGGTATCTGCCCAGTGATATCCAGTCTATCTATATATATGAATTTTTGTTTATGTCTGTACCCATCCATGCATCTATATGTGTATACCTGTCTACGTATCAGTATTTATCTGTCTCTATCTATGCATCTATCCGTGTCTACCTATCTACATATCAGTATTTGTGTATATGTCTCTGTCTATCTGTGCATCTATCTGTGTCTACCTATCTGCATATCAGTATTTGTGTATGTGTCTCTATCTATCTATGCATCTATCTGTGTCTACCTATCTACATATCAGTATTTGTGTATATGTCTCTATCTATCTATGCATCTATCTGTCTACCTATCTACATATCTATCACTGGGTCTGTCTATCGTATCCATAGTTACCACAACTGCTGCATGCTTAGGTATAGTCTTGTTATATTGTTATGAATCATTAACTCTTTTATGATAAGGACAACTTTAGTAATATATTCCAGCTGACGACAGACGGTTTTAATCAGCTGAGAGTGAGTCATAGGAGCCTGAAAATGTTACTTCTGTGACCATTAACTGTGTGTCATGCTCAGGATAATTCTGGTATTATATTCCAGCTGACGCCAGACGAATTTATTATGCTGATAATGAGTCACAGCAGCCAGAGAGAGAGAGAGAGAGAGAGAGAGAGAGAGAGAGCAAAGAATGACGAAAATAATACCGCATGAAAACAATCCCGGGGAGATGTGGAGAGTTGTCATAAAACAGTAAAAAGAAACCACATTCAGAAACAGGTTTTGATCCCAGGCCTGACTAACCAGACCCAGTTATCTACCTGTGTTGGCTGTAGTGGCTTCTGTCTGTCATATATCTGGAAAGACTATTGATTGATAGGTATAACTATCTACCCATCTGTTCCACTTCTGTCAGTTCCACTTATACTTCAGTAAATCACTTGGTCAATCCATCAGTCGATTTTATGTCTGACAGATCAGGATGGAATAATTTTTAGCAAACGCGGCCTATACCATTCCAAAAGATTCAGTCTGTAGTAGTATGTGTGTGTGTGTGTGTGTGTGTGTGTGTGTGTGTGTGTATCTATCTATTTATCTATTAGTCAGTGGGTCTGGCCATCCCTCAGGCCACACCCAATGGCAGGCTTCATCCAGGGTGGCCACAACAAAACGCCTTTAACCCTTTGCCTGCCAATTACCTACTTGCAGTTTATTTCCGCTGACGTCACACGATTTTACTATGATGAAGAGAGAAATATGGCCCACCAAAAATGTTAAAACTATCCCATTTAACGTTTTGCCCCAGGATATACAACTTGCTGTTTTATTACGGCTTACCACCCACCATTTTGTTACACTCATACACAGCAGTTATAAAGAAAATATACTGTACGACTAGCCAACACAAAAACAAAAGTGAGACCACGTGACCAGCAATGGGCTGAAATAAGAATAAGAAAAAAAAAAGAAAAGAAACCTTGCACCCTATCTGGTTCGATCTCAGGCCTCACCAACCACACCCAGATATCTACCTGTGTTGGCTGTCGTGGTTTCTATTTATCTTCTTGAACATTAATCTATTTCCTCTGTCAACATGCCAACCAATACATTTGTCATTTCTGTCTGTGTATTTGCCTAGTCATCGTTTTAAGTAACAATCCATCTATCCATCCATCCAACCGTCCAGCAGTATTAATGTGTCCATCATTCCAGTCACCAACGTATCTATCTGTGTATATATCTGTGCATATGTTGAAGCCTCAGACTTATTCCCGGGTGGGTATTATTTCTCGTGTTTTAAGGTCAGGCTTCTATGACTCACTCTCAGGTTAATAAAATCGTCCGTCGTTAGGAGGAATAGAGTACTAGAGTTGCGCCTACCATGAGAGGGTTAATTTTGATTACATTAGCACTATGACTCACTGTCAGATGAATAAAATCGTCTGGCGTTAGATGGAATATCATAGCAGAGTTGTGCCTACTGTGAGAGGGTTAATGGTAACAGTATTAACACTGTGGTGGGTGCGTGGTTGAATATGGATGAAGGAGTGCGTGAACGGAGAGGAAGACAGTGTAGGATATAAGATCTATTCCTGGTGAAGCAATAGGGAAAGTTATTGTTTTAAAATGAGGAGAAAGGAAACCCGACATGGACATGTGGAATGGAATCCTGGTTCTCTGTGACAAAGCTGGTTTCCTTCCTTGGCAGCTGTAAGGGTTTCTCCTCAGTCTAATGACCTTCATTCCTTCGTTCTTGCTACCTCTTGGCCACTTTTTTTTACCGTGGGAGAGGCTCCTGTGTTGCAAGAGGTCATGGAGGACAGACCAGATTACTCCAGTTCAAATATTCCTTCGTGAAGCTGAATTAAGTCTGTAAGTGGCAAGAATGAAGTCGATAATATGCCATCGGACAGAAGAGGGTTAAAATCCCGGTGTGAATTTTATATAAAAAAAAATCTTCATCTCCGTCAGTAGGATATTGTATTATATTTTATATTCTTGTCAGCAGCAGAGGGTTGCATTCAGGATAAGGAAATCGATAGGTACTAAAGATGTTTGAATCTAGCTCCTTTTACCCTCTCAGTGGTGGTGCACAGGGACGCCTTCACGTGGTGGCACCGATATAACTGGTCGGCTTCACTTCCAGGTTACACAGACGTCCCTCAGCTCCCTCTCTATCCCCTGAAAGGAGGATGGTGGACTGCAGCAGGAGGGCGAGTTCATCCTGCAGTCCACTGGGTTCAGGTTTCAGATGAACCTGGGGCTACATCCACAACTACCCTCTCAGAACGGTGATGTCGCTTTCATTTCATGCTTCCTTCCCTCACACGATTTTATTCAGCTTCGTGAAAATCCCTCGTAGTAAAGGAGGATACTGGTAATATTAAAATTACGTGTGTGTGTGTGTGTGTGTGTGTGTGTGTGAAAGAGAGAGAGAGAGAGAGAGAGAGAGAGAGAGAGAGAGAGAGTTTAAATAATCATGACAAAATATACCGCGACATAAAGGAGGTGGGTAAAAAATACTAAAAATAATCCTTGGCATGACGTAATAAAAGAAACTCAATGGCCTTGTGTAGGTTCGATCTCGGGTCGTCACTGTTCACACCCAGATATCCACCTGTGTTGACTGTAGGAGTTTCTGCCAAATATATGTATAGTAAATATATACATAAATACATACGTACATACGCTCGTATTGTATCGTATCGTTCAGAAGGCGCAAAGATGAGTGCATGCGTCGGCCTTGGTCACCTGATGACGGATCTCCATGATGTTAGGTCTTTGACAGTCTCCCAGCTCGGTTCCATATCCCTGATGTCACACTCTATAACCTCGTCTTAGGTCATTTTTGGTGTGCTTCTCGTAACCTTACCCTTAACATTCACACATCTTACCTTTCGCACCGAATTGTCATGCTTCATCCTCTCAAAATGCCCGAAGTGTTTCAGTCAGCTCCTCGTGATCACGATACCTGTGCATTCTTGACCCATCTTTCCCCTCAACCCTTCAGTCGCAGTCGTACGCTCCACCCCCACCTCCCTGCTAGGCCTCTCATTCAAGAACGCACTACACATCCCTCTAATCTTTGTCCTTTCTGTACTTTTATTAATGCGAGTATCCTTTTATATATCTTTTATTATTATTATTATTATTATTATTATTATTATTAGTATTATTAGTATTATTTGTTTTGCTGCCTAGATCTGACTTGTATACAGCATTACACTCCTAAAACTCGCTGCATACAAGGATCCCTTAGCACGGACGGAGAGCTGTGTCAAAGTTAGGAGAGACAACAGCAACCTGAACTTCCTCCAGCCAGTCCTTACCCCATCTACGGAGCTAGATCCAGCCCCACCACCATTATGTAACTTGTCCCTCAAATAACAAAACTCCTCTACGCACTGAAGAGACTCTCCAAGAACTTCAATCATGACCTGAATGTCAATCTCTACATATTCTCCCCAACACACAACTCATGGGAAACCATTATTATCTCACAACCTACCTCTAATACCAATACAACTCTTAAGCACCCACCAATCACAAAGACTTCCAAACATGGAGTTATTCCTCAACCCTTGTGGCAAACTCCACATAGCCACACTTCCTCTTATTTGACAGTATTGCCATCACCTCTAGATATCTTCACTTTTATTTTTTCCAAATATACCCCGTGCCTTGTACCCCGCTCCATGTCCCCACTTCCTAAATCTTTCTTACGCCTTCATTTCATTCTCTGCAATCAACATAAATCATCAGCATACAACATCTCCCTTGGCAGTCCATTTCTGAAGTCATATGCGAGGGCTTCAAGAACCATGACAAGCAACAAGGGACTCAAGCCTAACCCCTGATGCAAGCCAACATTCACGGAAAGATCGTCACTCAGATCTCTCCTCAGTCTCACATGGGTATGAGAGCCCACATGCATAGCCATATAACCACTTTAATCAGCAACTCCTCCATCCCATGCGTTCTCACTGCCCACTTCACTACCTCCTTAAGGATAATTCAAACAACTTGTCCAAATCAACAAAAACAAAGAAAAGCTCCATTTTCTTTCCTATATAATTAATTTTCCCGAAGCTGTCGGGCAATGATTATGGTATCAGTGGTGCCTATGTCTTGCAAAAACTGAGACTACATCTTATCAATATTCCCTCTTTCATTTATCATACCTTCTAGGACTCTCTTCATGATCTTCATTATCTTGTCCAAAAGACTCATGTCCATATAATTTCCACTTTTCACGGCATTACCCTTTTCCCTTTACACATTTACAGTCACATTCTTCAGTCAGTCGTCTGCGACAACAAACTCATATACTCGTGTATATAATGAAATTAATTAAACTGGCATCTAACCCCACTCCATATCTCCTGAGTCCTTCAACATTTCATCAGTTAATCCAGCCACACCTGATCATCGGAAAGTTAAATATTTGCCACCTCCTGCATATGTTCAGTGGTTGCGATGGCCAGTGACTTGCTTGCTTTGGCTTTGTGTTGTAATTCATACCTTTGAGACAGGCCAAGAACCAATTGGAGGGGCAAGGTGGGGGAGTATATGAGGGAGGGTGGCGTGTTTTGGCTGGGAGGACGGGTCGTTAATTAACAGGGACACAAAAAGTATTTTATTGATCTGGGTTAAATGGTGAGTGAATGAGTGTGTGTTGATATCACTGGGCAGGCTGAAGGTAGTTCTCCCTCTGTAGTGCTTTCTCTTACCTTGCTTTCTGATCTTTGCCTCAGCCTTTCCTTAGGTGTGAAAAGAGGTGACGATGATGATGATGATGATGGCTCCTCTGCTTTTCCAAAGATGTCAAAAGAGGCCAAAATGATGATGATGGCAATGGTGGTGATGAAGATGATGATGAGGAGGAGGAAGAGAATGAGCATAGTGATGATGTAAAGGAGGAAGTTTTCTGTTTGGCACGATCACATTTGATAGAGAAAAACTGATGATCGTCCATTTTTATTTCGACCTCATCTTGGAGGAGAGAGAGAGAGAGAGAGAGAGAGAGAGAGAGAGAGAGCATTAAAAGAATAATAAATGAAACAAGGTATACAACTAAACATAGAAAATACAGCGACATAAAATATTAAAAAGAAACCCAACAATTCACATTGGTTTCGATCCCGGGCCTCAGTCACCAGACCCAGTTATCTACCTGTGTTGGCTGTGGTGGTTTCTGTCTGTGTGTCTTTCTGTCCATGTGTTTTAATCTAACTCTTGTTCGGTTCATATTTTTGCCTTTCTTTTGTCTATTTATTTGTATGCCTATCTGACCTCTTATTAATCCATCAGTATAATTTTTAACAATATTTTTCCCCTCTTTCAATTATCCAGTGTATCTATCTGTCTATCTATCTGTGTCGCCTGCTTCATCTCGGTTAGGTATCAGCTCCTCATCTTAACACTCAGGCATCTATGACTCACTCTCAGCTGAAAAAAATCGTCTGGCGTTAGCTGCAATTAATTACTAGAGCTTTTCCGGTCATTAGGGGGTTAACGATGACAGTAATAACACACCAAGACTAATATGACTCTCTCTCACCTGAATAACATCGACTGAAATTAACTGGACTAAAACACCAGAGTTATCCCCACGATGGGAGGGTTAAGCATCATCATCATCATCCAACATCCTTCCACTGCGTGACACAGATCTGTGCCAGCTTTCTCCACTCTGACCTATTTGTTGTTAGGATATGTTAGTGTGGTTGTGTTCCTGGGTGGCTGTGGTGGTTATTTGTGGGAGAAGGAGGAGAGGAAGTCTGAGAATGAGGGAACTGTGTTACTTGAAAGTAGAAGTGAGTGCGTAGGATTAGAGTGAGTTTTTGAATAGTGCGTGAGTCAAGGTGCGTGTGGAGGGAGTGCATTGTATATTGTGTGATTGTGTGTGTGTGTGTATCATTATATCTATTACTTGTGTGCATGAGTGTGTGTGTGTGTGTGTGTGTGTGTGTGTGTGTGTGTGTGTGTGTGTGTCTATCCATTTATGTATTACTTGTGTGCATGTGTGTGTGTGTGTGTGTGTGTGTGTGTGTGTGTGTGTGTGTGTGTGTATCTATCTATTTATCTATTAGTCAGTGGGTCTGGCCATCCCTCAGGCCACACCCAATGGCAGGCTTCATCCAGGGTGGCCACAACAAAACGCCTTTAACCCTTTGCCTGCCAATTACCTACTTGCAGTTTATTTCCGCTGACGTCACACGATTTTACTATGATGAAGAGAGAAATATGGCCCACCAAAAATGTTAAAACTATCACATTTAACGTTTTGCCCCAGGATATACAACTTCCTGTTTTATTACGGCTTACCACCCACCATTTTCTTACACTCATACACACAGCAGTTATAAAGAAAATATACGACTAGCGAAGCAGAGACAAAAAGTAGAACTGAGACCAAGTTATAATAATAAGTTGAAATTTGAGAAAAGAAACCAACCAGTCACCCTTATTTGATCCCGGGCCTCACTAACCAAACCCAGTTATCTACCTGTGTTGGCTTTAGTGGTTTCTATCTATATTTTTGGATATTAATCTATTCTCTGTCTTTATTTCAGCCAATGTACCTGTATTTGTCCACATGTGTCTGTATATTTGTTTATCCATCATTTTAACCATCAGTCCCTCTAGTCAGCCATTAATTCAACTGTTTTTTTTATGTCCATCCTTCCAGTCACGAACTTATCTGTCTATCTATCTGTGTATCCGTTTAAGTCTCAGAGTTAATCCCGGGTGGGTATTATTTCTCGTGTCTTAACATCAGGCTCCTATGACTCACTCTCAGATTAATAAAATCGTCTGGCGTTAGTTAGAATAGTGTACTAGAGCTGTGGGTGCCATTAGAGGGTTAGTTGTGATTGCATTAGCACTCAGGCTCCTATGACTCACTCTCAGATTAATAAGATTGTCTGGCATTAAGTGGAATAGCAGAGTAGATTTGTGCCTACTGTGAGAGGGCTAATGGTAAAACTATTAACCCATTAGCTCCCAGGGTTCCTGTGCGAGGGATTTTGCTGGAAAGGTACTAAGCGTACCTCCGTCCGCCTGTTGGTTCATAGTCGCGAAGCTCATAGGTCCCTACCCTGGGGTTCCCTCCTTTATTAACCTTTGAAGATGCCCGACTCCATCCTATACTGAGGACGCTGGGCGGAAATGGGTTAACACTGTGATAAGTGTGTGGTGGAATATGGATGAAGGAGTACGTGAACGGAGAGGAAGACTAAGATAAAAGACCCATTGCTGGTGCACTTACATACACAAGAGAGAGAGAGAGAGAGAGAGAGAGAGAGAGAGATCCTGTTAATCACAGATCATACTCCGAACCTAGTATGATTTACGTATACAAGAAGCCTTCTACTCCTTAATGGTGTTGATCCTGAGCCATCACTATCCAGACCCAGTTATCTACCAGTGTTGGCCGGTGTGGCTTCTGTCCCTCAGATGTAACCATAATGTATTTGTCTCCCTGACTACATATGAATTTAAAGCATTGTATTTATTTATTCCTGAAACTTTGAATTAAACATCCTAAAAATTAACTCGACTTTACTTATCATCACCATCATCATTATCATTTTCATCATCATCTCCTTGGCAGTCAACATCATTATCGTCATAGTCATCGTCGGTATCCATCATCATCATCGTAGTCGTCATTGTCGCCGCCATCATCATCATCATCATCATCATGCGGACCATACTTGCCACTGATAAATGGCATGAGCAAACAACAGTAGTAATCGTCATAATCAGGGAATAGATAAGATAAAGAAGGTAACTATGAATGCGGGAGATACGGTTGTGTGTGAGAAGAGTATTTTTGTGTTGTTGTTGGTGGGGCGAGAGGATTATATTGGGTAGAGGAGAGCAGCCTATAGTCAAACCAGAATATGAAGAGCTCTGGGGTGTGACAGGTAAGAAAGGTGCATATGCCAAACATTTAAACCTTCAACTTTACAGTGTCGAATGTTAAGATATTAACAGTTTTATATTACTGTACCGTGAAGTACTCCATATATAATATATTAAAAAAACTTCATAGTAACGATTAATTTTCTTTATAAGAATATACTGTAAATAGCGACTCTATACAAGTGACAACGTTGTTTAGACCACATGCCACGTTTCCGGTGACCCGCTGTTTGGGTCAGTTACGGCCACTCACCTACCACCCACCGTGGACTGTTTATAGCTTGTATTTTTATACTATAATAGCCGATAACAGCCTTAATGGAACCAAAAAGACTAAACGTAACAAAAGTACGGTAGCATATTTTTGTCGGAGTTATCTCATTCAAAATATTATAGAAAACGTTGGATACCGGGTGGTTTTGTTTTGGTAAAGATGTGGCAGAGCTGTACTTAATCCCCCTCTCCACCCCAGAGCTCTTCATATTCTGGTTTGACTAGTGATGGTGGTTAAGGAAGGCTGCAGCAAACCCGTCTACTTCACAAAGTCTCTCCTGAGCTGAGTAAAATACTGTGTGGATAGCAAGAATACAGTGAAGAAGACCTCACCGTACTGAAGGGGTTATGTACACAGTTGGCTACATGGCATGAGGATTGGCAGAGAGAGAGAGAGAGAGAGAGAGAGAGAGAGAGAGAAAGCGTAACATTATATTGACAAGCGTATATCAGTTCCAAGAGATTAAAAAACGAACCCAGTTTTGAAACCCGACCTGATATAGAAAAAGAAACTCTCTGTTTGGGTTGATCCCGGGACCCGGGTCATCCCAATCAATACACAGACATCCACCTGTGTTGGTTATTGGAGTTTCTGCCAGATATATATGCGGATGATAATCTATGCAATAATCAGTTATATTTATCCATCTATCTATCTCATTATATCTAGATCTATTTGTCTACCTATCTGTCTATCTATGATCTATTTGGTACTATAATCCTGTTAGTCCGTCTGCCAGGCCTTCATTGATAGAACCCCCTGTTTCTGTCTCAATTATATATCATCATTTCCGGGTCGGATTGTTTGTTTATCAATCCGTCAACCTATGTATCTGTTAATCCATCAGTAAATGTTTATCTATATATCGTTCTGTATCTTCCTTCTATCTTCTTGGTTGTTTAATAATTCTGTTACCAGTCAGTGTGAATAGGGGTTGTGTGTGTGTGTGTGTGTGTGTGTGTGTGTGTTTACTTTTAAATTAGTCAGTGTGTCTGACCATCCCTAAAGGCCACACCCAATGGCAGGGTTTGTGAAAGGTGTGTGTGTGTGTGTGTGTGTGTGTTGTGTGTGTGTGTGTGTGTGTGTGTGTGTTGTGTGTGTGTGTGTGTGTGTGTGTGTGTTTTCCCAACATATTCGAAAGGTTATGGACGAATTTTCATCAAATCTTCTGGGAAATAGCAACTACTGTATATGGATGTGCAGTAGTCTATTACTTTTGGTGAGGATTTAATCAAAGATGACCGAATGCCAACCACTGTCTATTTTTAATTATAGATTGGGATTTCGCAAAACGCAGTGACTGAATTGAACAGAGTTTTGCGAATTTTATTACCTCCGCCAAGGAGGTTATGTTTTTGCCAGCGTTGGTTTGTTTGTTCGTCTGTCTGTTAACAGGATTACTCAAAAAAGTTTGACGGATTTTGCTGAAATTGTTTTAGAGTGTAGGGTATGACCGAAGGAACAATCCATTAGATTTTGGTGGTGATCCGGATCATCATCCTGATCAAGGAACTTTTTGTTTCTTTGTCCACACGATATTTCCAAAAGTTCTAATGATTTTCAATGAAATTTTGTGGACGGGTGGACCATGAGCCAAGAGAGAATTGATTAATTTTGGGGACAGATCCGGATCGGGATCCTGTACTGGCGTTGCAGGAGGTATGCTCTCTCTGAGTGCGTCCTAGTTCAAATTAGGTTTGTCTCCAACAACATATTTTGGCGGGAGATTGGCTTTCCGTCCTCGAATGGTTTTGTTTCTTCATTATATATAATTTATCATCACCATTATCATCATAAATATCATGATATGTAACAATACCAACATATGCAATTCATCATCATTATCATCATCAGTGTCTTGATACATAATATCATCATATGGAATTCATTATCATCATCATCATAACCCAATATGCTTTCATTGCATGACAGATCTGTGCCAGCTTTTTCCACTCTGACCTGTTTGCTGTTAGGATATGTTAGTGCGGTTGTGTTCCTGGGTGGCTGTAGTGGTTATTTGTGGGAGAAGGAGGAGAGGAAGTCTGAGAACGAGGTAACTGTGTTATTGGAAAGTAGATGTGAGTGTGCGTAGGATTACTGTAGAGTGAGTTTTTAAAAAGTGCGTGTGTGAAGGTGCGTGTGGGGGGAATGCGTTGTTAATATGTGTGTGTGTGTGTGTGTGTGTGTGTGTGTGATTAGACTGATCTTTTGTGATATAAGTAGGTACGTGTGCAGGAAAAGTACTGTTATGTGTGTGTATGAGTGGGTGTGGTTGTGAGAGTTTGTGGGTGTGGTTTTGTAGGTGTGTGATTAGTAAGTTTTGTAAGTGTGTGAAGAGGTGTGTGTGTGTGCTGCGAAATGGATTAAGCAGTGCGTGAACGATGTGAGAATCCGACTCATTGCTACTGCAGTTGGAGAGAGAGAGAGAGAGAGAGAGAGAGAACGAAAGATATTGTTACACAAGATAGCTTATCAGGCACCCAACCTAGTATGTTGTACGTAAAAAAGAAGCCAACGTTCTCCTATGGTTCGTTCCCAGGCCGTCACTGTCCAGACCCAGTTATCTACCAGTGTTGGCCGGTGTGGCTTCTGTCCCTCATATGTAACCAAACGTACTGTATATATCTTCCTGTCAACGTATAAATTCATCTATTTACTCCTAAAAATTTTAAACATCAATTGAAAAATAAAAACGTCCTTACATGTAATTATTAGCATCACCATAATCATTATCATTTTTTATCATCATCATCATCGTCTTAGCCAACATCATTACCGTCATCGTCGTCATCGTTGGTGTTCATTATCATCATGACCCATCTTCATAGTCGTTGTCATCGTCGTCGTCACCACCACCACCATCATCATCATCATCATCCGGACCATACTTGCCACTGGTAAATGGCATGAGTTAACAACAGTAGTATATAAATGAAATAATTACCGTATATAGCGAACAGATAAGGTAAAGAAGGTAAATATGAATGAGGGAGATAAGGTTGTGTGTGAGAAGAGTATTTTTGTGTTGTTGTTGGTGGGGCGAGAGGATTATATTGGGCAGAGGAGAGCAGCCTAGTAGTGAAGGTGGTTAAGGAAGGCTGCAGCATACCCGTCTACTTCACAAAGTCTCTCCTGAGCTGAGTAAAATACTGTGTGGATAGCAAGAATACAGTGAAGAAGACCTCACCGTACTGAAGGGGTTATGTACACAGTTGGCTACATGGCATGAGGATTGGCAGAGAGAGAGAGAGAGAGAGAGAGAGCGTAACATTACACTGACATGCCTGTATCAGTTGTAAGAAATGCAAAATCGAACCCAATTATGAACCCTAACCTGATATAGAAAAAGAAACTTTCGCGGCTGGGTTCGATCCCGGGTCCTCCCAATCCAAACTCAGACATCCACCTGTGTTGGTTACTGGAGTTTCAAGGAAATATATGAACAGAAAATTATATATGCATCAATTAATTGTATCTCTCTCTCTCTGTCATGTCCCGACCTATTTGTCTACTAATCTGTCGGTCTATCTATCGCTCTATCTGTCGCAATAATTCCGTTTGTCCTTCTATCAGACTTTCATTCATAGGATTCACTGTTTCCGTCTCAATTATCATCATTACCAGGTAGGACTGTCTGTATATCTATCAGTCCATCTCTATACCTGTCTATCTGTCTCGTCAACTGACTACTTGTTTTTATCTTGTAATCAATTAGTTACCTATCACTCAATGGCAGGGTTTATCCAGGTGTGTGTGTGTGTGTGTGTGTGTGTGTGTGTGTGTGTGTGTATCTATCTATTTATCTATTTGTCAGTGGGTCTGGCCATCCCTTAGGCCACACCCAATGGCAGGCTTCATCCAGGGTGGGTGTGTGTGTGTGTGTGTGTGTGTGTGTGTGTGTGTGTGTGTGTGTGTATCTATCTATTTATCTATTAGTCAGTGGGTCTGGCCATCCCTCAGGCCACACCCAATGGCAGGCTTCATCCAGGGTGTGTGTGTGTGTGTGTGTGTGTGTGTGTGTGTGTGTGTGTGTGTGTGTGTGTGTATCTATCTATTTATCTATTAGTCAGTGGGTCTGGCCATCCCTCAGGCCACACCCAATGGCAGGCTTCATCCAGGGTGGCCACAACAAAACGCCTTTAACCCTTTGCCTGCCAATTACCTACTTGCAGTTTATTTCCGCTGACGTCACACGATTTTACTATGATGAAGAGAGAAATATGGCCCACCAAAAATGTTAAAACTATCACATTTAACGTTTTGCCCCAGGATATACAACTTCCTGTTTTATTACGGCTTACCACCCACCATTTTGTTACACTCATACACACAGCAGTTATAAAGAAAATATACGACTAGCGAACACAGGCAAAAACAGAAGTGAAACCAAGTGACTAGCAATAGGCTGAAATTCGAAAAAAAAAAAAAAAAAAAAAAAACATCCACCCTATCTGGTTCGATCTCGGGCTCACCAACCACACCCAGATGTCTACCTGTGTTGGCTGTCGTGGTTTCTGTTTATCTTCTTGAACATTAATCTATTTTCTCTGTCAATTTGTTAGCCTATACATTCGTCCATTTCTGTTTGTGTATTTCTTTATTCATCGTTTTAACCATCCATCAATCCATCCATCCCAACATTCATCCAATCACCAACTGTATTGTGTCCATCCTTCCAGCCACCCATGTACTGTATCTGTCTGTCTATCTGTGTATCTGTTTAAGTCTCAGAGATAATCCCGGGTGAGTGTTATTTCTAGTGTCTTAACATCAGGCTCCTATGACTCACTTTTAGATGAATAAAATCGTCTGGAGTTAGTTGGAATAGATTACTATACTTGTGCCTACCATGCGAGGATTCGTTGTGATTGCATTAGCACTCGGGCTGCAATGACTCACTCTCAGATGAATAAAATCGTCTGGCGTTAGGTTAGGTAGAATAACATAGTAGAGTTGTGCCTACTGTGAAGGGGTTAATGGTAACAGTATTAACACTGCGGTAACATGGTGGAATATGGATGACATAGTGCGTCAACGGAGAGGAAGACAGTGTAGGATTTAAGACCCATTGCTGGTGCACTTACATACACGAGAGAGAGAGAGAGAGAGAGAGAGAGAGAGAGAGAGAGAGAGAGAGAAGGAAAAATACTGTCAAACAAGAGAGCAGATCAGGCACTGAACGTGGTATGAGTTACGTAAAAAAGAAGCCTGCAACACAATTGCGGATTCGATGCCGGGCCGTCAGTTTCCAGACCCAGTTATCTACCAGTGATGGCCAGTGTGGCTTCTGTCCCTCATATGTAACCGTAATGTATTCGTTTCCTTGTCTACACATAATTTCAAAGCATTTCATCTATTTACTCCACAGTCTTTTAGTCAGACATCAGCCGAAGGATAAGCGACCTCAAATACAATTGTCATCATCGTCATCATTATCATCATCATCACTACCATCGTCCTTGTCGTAATCAACATAGTAATCGTTGTCATCGTCATCGCCGTGTTCGCCATCGTCGTCGTCGGCGTCCATCATCACCATCATCATCATCATCATCATCCGGACCATACTGGCCTCTACTAAATGGTATGAGTTATTACAGTACTGAATGTAATAATCAGGGAATAGATAAGATACAGAAGGTAAATATGAATGAGGGAGATAAGGTTGTGTGTGAGAAGAGTATTTTTGTGTTGTTGTTGGTGGGGCGAGAGGATTATATTGGGCAGAGGAGAGCAGCCTAGTAGTGAAGGTGGTTAAGGAAGGCTGCAGCAAACCCGTCTACTTCACAGTCTCTCCTGAGCTGAGTAAAATACTGTGTGGATAGCAAGAATACAGTGAAGAAGACCTCACCGTACTGAAGGGGTTATGGACACAGTTGGCTACATGGCATGAGGATTGGCAGAGAGAGAGAGAGAGAGAGAGACTATACTGACTGCGTAAATTAGCTGTAACAAACGCATAAACGAGCCCGATTTTGAACCCTGACCTGATATAGAAAAAGAAACTGTCGCAACTGGGTTCGATCTTGGGCCCTCCCACTCCGTACTCAGACATCCACCTGTGTTGCTCATTGGAAATTCTGCCAAATACATGTGCAGAAAATTATATATGCAACTCTTAATTATATCTATTTCTCTGCCTATCTTTTTCCCGACCTATTTGTCAGCCAATCTGTCTGTCTATCTATCGGTCTATCTCACACCATAATCCCGTCAGCCCGTCTACCAGGCTTTCATCCATCGGACTCATTGTTTCTGTTTCAGTTATCATCATTACCTGGTCAGTTTGTTTGCATATCTATCGGTCCATCTCTATATCTGTCTGTCTATCTCTATTTACCAGTATATCCATCTTTTTCTCTTGTATATCTCTTATTTTATCCCCGAATCAATATGTTACCTATCACCCAGTGGCAGGGTTCATCTAGGTGTGTGTGTGTGTGTGTGTGTGTGTGTGTGTGTGTGTGTGTGTGTGTGTGTCTATCTATTTATCTATTAGTCAGTGGGTCTGGCCATCCCTCAGGTCACACCCAATGGCAGGGTTCATCCAGGGTGTGTGTGTGTGTGTGTGTGTGTGTGTGTGTGTGTGTGTGTGTGTGTGTATCTATCTATTTATCTATTAGTCAGTGGGTCTGGCCATCCCTCAGGCCACACCCAGTGGCAGGCTTCATCCAGGGTGTGTGTGTGTGTGTGTGTGTGTGTGTGTGTGTGTGTGTGTGTATCTATCTATTTATCTATTAGTCAGTGGGTCTGGCCATCCCTCAGGCCACACCCAATGGTAGGCTTCATCCAGGGTGGCCACAACAAAACGCCTTTAACCCTTTGCCTGCCAATTACCTACTTGCAGTTTATTTCCGCTGACGTCACACGATTTTACTATGATGAAGAGAGAAATATGGCCCACCAAAAATGTTAAAACTATCCCATTTAACGTTTTGCCCCAGGATATACAACTTCCTGTTTTATTACGGCTTACCACCCACCATTTTGTTACACTCATACACACAGCAGGTATAAAGAAAATATACGACTAGCGAACACAGACAAAAAATACAAAAGAGAAATCAAGTGACCAATGATAGATTGGAATTTGAAAAAATAGAAACCTATCTCCCTATCTGGATCGATTTCAGGCATTACCAACCACACCCAGATGTCTACCTGTGATGGCTGTCATGATTTTTATTTATATTCTTGAAGTTTTGCCTACTTTCTATGCCAATTTGTTGGTTTTAATATTTGTTCATTGGTATCTGTGTATTTGTTTATTCATTGTTGTAATCATCCATCGGTTCATTCATCCACTCACCTGTGTTTTATGTGTCCATCTTTCCAGCCACCAATATATTCATCTGTCTGTCTATCTGTGTATCTGTTTAAGTCTGAGTTAATCATTGGTGAATATTATTTCTCGTGTCTTAACATCAGGCTTCTATGTCTCACTCTCAGATGAATTAAATCGTTTGGCGTTAGGTTGAATAGCATAATAGAGTTGTGCTTACAGTGGGAGGGTTAATGGCAACAGTTTGAACACTGTGGTGGGTGCGTGGTGGAATATGGATGAAGGAGTGTGTGAACGGAGAGGAAGACAGTGTAGGATATAAGACTCATTGCTAGTGTGCTTACATACACGACAGAGAGAGAGAGAGAGAGAGAGAGAGAGAGAGAGAGAGAAGGAAAAATACTGTTAAACAAGGTAGTAGATCAGGCACCAAACCTAGCAGGGCTATAGTTTACGTAAAAAGAAACCCTCCGTTCTCTTATGGTTCGATCCCAGGCCGTCACTATCCAGACCCAGTTATCTACCAATGCTGGCCGGTGTGGCTTCTGTTCCTCATATGTAACCATAATGTATTTGTCTCCCTGTCTAGATATGAATTTAAAGCACTGCATCTATTTACTCCTGAAACTTTCAAATATCATCCTAAAAATGAAATCGAACTTACATTTAATTGTCATCATCATCACCATCATCATTATCATTTTCATCATCATAACCATCGTTGCACCTAATATCAATATCGTCGTCTTCATCGTTTGTGTCCATCCTCCTGCTCCTCCTCCTCATCATCATCATTATTGTAGTCATCGTCACCAAAACCATCATCATCATCATCATCTTCGTAATCATCATCGTCGTCACCACCACCATCATCATCATCATCATTATCATCATCATTATCGTAGTCATCGTTGTCGTCACCATCATCATCATCCGGACTATATTTACCACTGATAAATGGCATGAGTAAACAAGAGAAGTAAATGTAATAATCAGGGAATAGACAAGATAAAGAAGGTAAATATGAATGAGGGAGATAAGGTTGTGTGTGAGAAGAGTATTTTTGTGTTGTTGTTGGTGGGGCGAGAGGATTATATTGGGCAGAGGAGAGCAGCCTAGTAGTGAAGGTGGTTAAGGAAGGCTGCAGCAAACCCGTCTACTTCACAAAGTCTCTCCTGAGCTGAGTAAAATTCTGTCTGGTTAGCAAACAATAGAGTGAAGACGACCTCACCGTACTGAAGGGGTTATGGACACAGTTGGCTACATGGCATGAGGATTGGCAGAGAGAGAGAAAGAGAGAGAGAGAGAGAGCGTAACATTACACTGACATGCGTATATCAGTTGTAAGAAATTCAAAAACGAACCCAGTTTTGAAACCTGACCTGATATAGAAAAAGAAACTCTTCGATGGGTTCGATCCCGGGTCCTCCCAATCCATACCCAGACATCCACCTGTGTTGGTTATTGGAGTTTCTGCCAGATATATGTGCGGATAATAATCTATGCAATAATCAGTTATACCTATCTATCTATCTCATTATTTCTAGATCTATTTGTCTGCCTATCTGTCTATCTATCTATCGATGTATCTGGCACAATACACCTGTTAGTCCGTCTGCCAGGCCTTCATTGATAGAACCAACTGTTTCTGTCTCAATTATCATCATTTCCGGGTCGGATTATTTGTTTATCAATCCGTCAGCCTATGTATCTGTTCATCCATCAGTAAAAGTTAATCTGTATATCGTTCTGTATCTTCCTGTCTATCTTCTTGGTTGTTTAATCATTCTGTTAACAATCAGTGTGAATGGGGGGTTGTGTGTGTGTGTGTGTGTGTGTGTGTGTGTGTGTGTGTGTGTGTGTGTGTGTGTGTGTGTGTGTGTGTGTTGTGAATCTACAGTATCTATTTTTTTATTAGTCACTATGTGTGTGTGTGTGTGTGTGTGTGTGTGTGTGTGTGTGTGTGTGTGTGTGTGTGTGTGTGTGTGTTTTGTTTGTGTGTGTGTGTGTGGGGTGGGGGTGGGGTGTGTGTGTGTGTGTTGTGAATCTACAGTATCTATTTTTTTATTAGTCACTGTGTGTGTGTGTGTGTGTGTGTGTGTGTGTGTGTGTTTTTGTTTGTTTGTTTGTGTGTGTGTGTGTGTGTGTGTGTGTGTGTGTGTGTGTGTGTGTGTGTGTGTGTGTGTGTGTGGTGAATCTACAGTATCTATTTTCTTATTAGTCAGTTTCTGACCATCCCTAAAGGCCACACCCAGTGGCAGGATTTATCAAGGTGTGTGTGTGTGTGTGTGTGTGTGTGTGTGTGTGTGTGTGTGTGTGTGTGTGTGTGCGCGCGCGCTTGTGTGTGTGTGTGTGTGTTTGTGTGTGTGTGTGTGTGTGTGTGTGTGTGTGTGTGTGTGTGTGTGTGTGTGTGTGTGTGTGTCTGTGTGTGTCTTTCTATTTATCTATTAGTCAGTGGGTCTGGTCATCCCTCAGGCCACACCCAATGGCAGGCTTCATCCAGGGTGGCCACAACAAAACGCCTTTAACCCTTTGCCTGTCAATTACCTACTTGCAGTTTATTTCCGCTGACGTCACACGATTTTACTATGATGAAGAGACAAATATGGCCCACCAAAAATGTTAAAACTATCACATTTAACGTTTTGCCCCAGGATATACAACTTCCTGTTTTATTACGGCTAACCACCCACCATTTTGTTACACTCATACACACAGCAATTATGAATAAAAATATACGAATTGCCAACATAGATAAAAACTAATACTGACACCAAGTGGCCTACAATGGGCTGTAATTTATAAAAGAAACCATTTGCACGGCGTGGTTCGAGCCTTGGCCTCACTAACCACGCCTAGATATCTACCTGCGTTGGCTGTCGTCGTTTCTATTTTTCTTTGTGAACATTAATTTGTATTCTTTGTCAATTTGTCAGCCAATACATTTGTCTATTTCTGTCTGTGTCTTAGTTTATTCATCGCTTTAACCATCAATCCATCCATCCATCCATTCATTCATCCATCCTCCATTTGTGTCCATCCTTCCAGCCACCTATGTACTGTATATACCAATGTATCTATATGTGCACCTGTTTGTCAGAGTTAATCCTGGGGGGGTATTACTTCTCGTGTATTAACATCAGGCTCCTATGACTCACTCTCAGATAAATAAAATCGTCTGGCGTTAGTTGGAATAAAGTACTAGAGTTGTGCCTACCATGACAAGGTTGATTGTGATTGCATTAGCACTCAGGCTCCTATGACTCACTCTCAGATGAATAAATTCGACTGGTGTTAGGTGGAATAGCATAGCAGAGTTGTGCCTACTGTGAGAGGGTTAATGGTGACAGTATTAACACTGTGGTGGGTGCGTGGTGGAATATGGATGAAGGAGTGCGTGAACGGAGAGGAAGACAGTGTAGGATTTAAGACCCATTGCTGGTGCACTTACATACACGAGAGAGAGAGAGAGAGAGAGAGAGAGAGAGAGAGAGAGAGAGAGAGAGAGAGAGAGAGAGAGAGAGAGAGAGAGAGAGAGAGAGAGACGTACTGTTAAACAAGAGAGCAGATCAGGCACTGAACGTGGTATGAGTTACGTAAAAAAGAAGCCTGCAACACAAATATGGATTCGATGCCGGGCCGTCAGTCTCCAGACCCAGTTATCTATCAGTGATGGCCAGTGTGGCTTCTGTCCCTCATATGTAACCATAATGTATTAGTTTCCCTGTCTACACATAATTTCAAAGCATTTCGTCTCTTTACTCCACAGTCTTTTAGTCAGACATCATCCCGAAGAATGAAACGACCTCAAATATAATTGGCATCATCATCATTATCATCATCATCACTACCATCGTCCTTGTCGTAATCAACACAGTAATCGTCGTCATCGTCATCGTCGTGTTCACCATCGTCGTTGTCGGCGTCCATCATCACCATCATCATCATCATCATTATCCGGACCATACTTGCCTCTGCTAAATGTTATGAGTTATTACAGTACTGAATGTAATAATCAGGGAATAGATAAGATAAAGAAGGTAAATATGAATGAGGGAGATATGGTTGTGTGTGAGAAGAGTATTTTTGTGTGTTGTTGGTGGGGCGAGAAGATTATACTGGGCAGAGGAGAGCAGCCTAGTAGTGAAGGTGGTTAAGGAAGGCTGCAGCAAACCCGTCTACTTCACAAAGTCTCTCCTGAGCTGAGTAAAATACTGTGTGGATAGCAAGAATACAGTGAAGAAGACCTCACCGTACTGAAGGGGTTATGGACACAGTTGGCTACATGGCATGAGGGTTGGCAGAGAGAGAGAGAGAGAGAGAGAGAGAGAGAGAGAGAGAGAGACTGTATATAAAATCATTAACTCAAAACAACCCGAACTGAAACAATAACAGTACAAACAACACCATGTACAGTCAGCATCAAAAATACTATCGCCTCTCCTGCTCCTCTCTCCATGAAGTATAAAAATGTATAAAAATGCGTGTGATGAATCAGTACCAGGCGACACTGAAGCCATTGGTCTACAGCCATATCAAGACATCTTGTTGCTGATTTATTGAACTGATTAGCAAATAACATGGAAAACGTAGCGGCAGAGGCGACACGACTTCTGGTGGTGACTTTACCTTCCCTGGCGAATGATTAGATGGCAACAAAGAATGACACAAAAATAAAACGGACAGAAAACAGAAAAAAAAAAAAAAATAGGAAAAGAAAAAGAGCCCTGAGTTGAAGTAGGAATCGAGGCCCGGTTCTTGGTCACGAATCTGGAGCCTCCTCCTGTCTGTGTGTGTGTGTGGGGGGGGGGGTTCTGTTTTGTCTGCTTTGGTTTAGGTTTGTTTTTCGTACAGTGTTGACAAGATTATGATTACTGTGTTTATGTTTATGTGTGTTTGTGGCAAATTTTTTGTCAGATATATATACGATTTAGTGGTTTTATGTCTGTGTTAATGCAAAATTGTCAGGTATATATTTTTGTGTGTTTATGTTTATCTGCGTTTATGGTAAATTATTGTCAAACATATGTTTTAATGTTTTTATATGTCAGTACGTTTATTCATAATTGTAATATGATACATGTGTCTTTATATTTGTTTATTGTTAATTGCTTGCAGAAATATGCTTTTGCATGTTTGTATTTAAGTGTGTTTATCGTTAAGTATTATCAGGAATAAGAGTGTTTATGTTTGTGTTTCTCGTTAACGATTATCAGGTATAAGTGAGATTATGTTTAAGTATATTTATCGTCAACAATTACCAGGTATATATGTGTATTTATGTTTAAGTGTGTTTATCGTTAACTGTTTTCAGTTATATGTCCATCATGCTTGTATCGAAGTGTGTTTATGGTCAGTCGTTAAGTGTGTTTATACTTAAGTGTGTTTATCGTAAGTTGTTGTCAGATTTATGCTTTATTGTGCAGATGTTTAGGTGTTTATGGTAAACTGTTGTCATGTATATGTGGTAATTATATATTGTGGAGGAGAGAGTGTAGGGAACCGTTAGTGGGTAGTGTGTCCAAATAACTAGATTAATTGAGCTGCACCCGAGGCATGGAAGAGGGTTTGGGAAGGCCTACACGTTGGAGAAGCGGCGTGAGCAGATAGATAACTAGGAAGAAAGGATGAAAAAAAAAAGAAAGATAAATAGACTAATAAATATACAGTACAGATGGTCTTCTGATAAACAGATCAACAGTTGGGCATGGGAAAATATCGTACTTGTGTACGTTAATGGAAGTTGGTGGAAGGTCTTCTCTTACTCCTGTACCAGCACCAGACGGAGATACAGACAGGCAGAGATAGAGAGATGTAAACAGAGACACAGCGAGACACAGACAGAGATAAATACAAAGAGACAGAGAGAGAAAGCACGCTAGAAACAGAGACAGAAAGGGAAAGAAAGCCAGACATAAATACACGGACAGATATATAGATAGAGAGAAATATAGACGTACAGAGAGAGAGAGAGAGAGAGAGAGAGAGAGAGAGAGAGAGAGAGAGAGAGAGAGAGAGAGAGAGAGAGAGAGAGAGAGACTGTTAAACTGTTCATAAAAAAAGAAACCGCTGAGTCCTGTTTGGGTTGGATCGCGGGTGCTCAGTAACCAGACCCAGTTACCTACCACTGTTGGCTGTTGTTGCTTCTGTTTATCTACCATTGTTGGCTGTTGTTGCTTCTGTTTATCTACCACTGTTGGCTGTTGTTGCTTCTGTTTATCTACCACTGTTGGCTGTTGTTGCTTCTGTTTATTTACCACTGTTGGATGTTGTTGCTTCTGTTTATCTACCACTGTTGGCTGTTGTTGCTTCTGTTTATCTACCACTGTTGGCTGTTGTTGCTTCTGTTTATCTACCACTGTTGGCTGTTGTTGCTTCTGTTTATTTACCACTGTTGGCTGTTGTTGCTTCTGTTTATCTACCACTGTTGGCTGTTGTCGCTTCTGTTTATCTACCACTGTTTTCTGTTGTTGCTTCTGTTTATCTACCACTGTTGGCTGTTGTTGCTTCTGTTTATTGGCAATTGTTGACTGTTCTCTCTTCTGTATTTATCACTGTTGGCTGTTTTCTGTATCTACAACTATTGGCTGTTTTCTTCTCTGAATCTACCACTTTTGGCTGTTTTCTCTTCTGTATTTACCACTGTTGGCTGTTCTTCCTTCGGTTTATCTACCACTGTTGTCCGTTCTCGCTACTGTTTATCCGTGTATGCATTTGTTTAGTCATGCTTGAGGTTCCTTGTCTGTCTTTGCATATTGTTTGCCTGCCTGTCAGCTGATCTGTTTGTTTGACCATATTCCTGTTTATTTATTATTTGTATCTCTACCAGTTTCTGTATCAAACTATCCATCCTTCCATCTGCCTTTCTATCTGCCTATCTATTTCTCTTCGTCTCTCCGTTTATATATCAACTTATCTATCTATTATTATGAAAAATCTCCAGGGATGTGTACGAATTTCTTCATTTTATCTGTACATCTATCTATCTGCTTCTATACCTCTCTATCTGTCCATCAGTTTGCCTACCTATCCATCTACCTATCCATTCCAAAGTTAAAGGAACCCAACTCCATGCTCAGAAGTAGTCTTGGTAACGTGCAGTATATAAATAACTCTTTGGCCATCACAACCAGTGTATATTTTCAACAACAGTGTTATTGCTGTGAGAGTGAGTGGTATGAGGCTGAGGGTGTCAATACTGTCACCATTAACTGTCTCATGATCAGGATAACTTTAGTACTGCAGGTAAGGCCAAGAGATTTTGTTCATCTGAGAGAGAGAGAGAGAGAGAGAGAGAGAGAGAGAGAGAGAGTGTGTGTGTTTTGCGTGTGTTTGTGTGTGTGTGTTTCAGTACATGCTCTGCTCCTTGTCCTTCTTATGTGTGTGTGTGTGTGTGTGTGTGTGTGTGTGTGTGTGTGTGTGTGTGTGTGTGTGTGTGTGTGTGTGTGTGTGTGTGTGTGTGTGTGTGTGTGTGTGTGTGTGTGTGTGTGTGTGTGTGTGTGTGTGTGTGTGTGTGTGTGTGTGCGTGCGTGCGTGCGTGCGTGAACTCAGAGCATGGGGAATGCGTGTGTAATGTGTAGATTCTTGGTGCAGGTTATTGGAAAGTACGTGCACATTGTGTGTGCGTGCTGCGAAATGGATGATGGAGTGCGTGAACAATGGAAGCAACTTGACCCATTGCTAATGCAGTTAAAGAGAGAGAGAGAGAGAGAGAGAGAGAGAGATGCTCAATTTTTCAGTGGAATAAGGCGCTTTGCCGAATATGTTACCATTCTGCTTCGTAGGACTGATAACTAAGCTAAATATATAAGAGGATAACGAGAATTACCTTCACTGAGAAAAAAGTGTAAATACTAAATAAATTAAATAATAAACATACGTGTAATGAAAAAAATAAAAGAAACCTTTGGGCCGGTTCGGAATCGAAACCTGGATCTATGTCACTGATTAGGACCCTCTTCTGGTTTGGCCGTCAGGCTTCTGTTTAGCGTGCCTGTAATTCATCATCATCATTATCACCAACACTTTTATCGTCGACGTCGAAGTCGTTGTCGGCAACATCATCCTCACCATCATCATCATCATCATCATCCAGCGTCCTTCCACTGCATGACACAGATCTGTGCAAACTTTCTCCACTCTGACCTATTTGTTGTTAGGATATGTTAGTGTGTTTGTTTTCCTTGGTGACTGTGGTGGTTATTTGTGGGAGAAGGAGAGGAGGTCTGAGAACGAGGGAACTATGTTTTCAGAAAGTAGTTGTGAGTGTGCCTAGAATAAGAGTGAGTTTTTGAAAAGTGCGTGTGTGAAGGTGAATGTGAAGGGAACTCATTATGTGTGTGTGTGTGTGTGTGTGTGTGTGTGTGTGTGTGTGTGAAATAGGCTCATTTTTTAGTGCGAGTGCTGGTAAGTATGTACAGTATGTTTGGATGAGAGTTAAGTGCAAGTTAATTGTGTGTGTAATGTCTGAATTCCGAGTGTAGGTTAATATAGTGACTGTATGTACTGTCAGTGTGAGCGTGCTGAGAAATGGGAGAAAGACTTCGTAAGGAAAGAGGAATACAGTGCACGATATAACACGCATTGCCACTCTAGTTATGAGAGAGAGAGAGAGAGAGAGAGAGAGAGAGAGAGAGAGAGTACCTTTTATACAGCAGGATACCAAGGAAAAAGTACCAAATCTACAAATATAAAAGAAATCCGCCAAAGCAGACAGGATGTAAACCTGGGTGTCAGTGGCTGCATCCGATTCCTTCCTTCTTGGCTGTCAGGGTTTCTGTCCAGTTAAAACCCTTGAGTACCAGAGGTCTTTCTTGAGCTCAGTATTGTTGTGTGGCGGTAGTTGAAATGTACTGAATATTGTCCTATAGTTATCCCCATCATCAGGGGGTTAAATATTTGTCTCCTCCTGCATATGTTTAGTGGTTGCAATGGCCAGGAACCGAATACTAGAGTTGTGCCCACCATAAGACGATTAAATATTTGCCACCTCCTGCATATGTTCAGTGGTTGCAATGGCCAGGAACCGAATACTAGAGTTGTGCCCACCATGAGAGGGTTAAATATTTGCCTCCTCCTGCATATGTTCAGTGGTTGCGATGGCCAGTGACTTGCTTGCTTTGGCTTTGTGTTGTAATTCATACCTTTGAGACAGACCAAGAACAAGATGGAGGGGCAAGGTGGGGGAGTATATGAGGGAGGGTGGCGTGTTGTGACTGAGAGGACGGGTCGTTAATTAACAGGGACATAAAGAATAAAAGTTATTTTTTAATGGTCTATTTCCTGCAGAGAGAGAGAGAGGGAGGAACAATCATGAACAAAACAAGTCAAGCAAGGCATGTACACCATGATATAGGAAAAAAGAAGCCAGTAGAGGGAGCGTTGGTTTCAATGCCGGTCCGTCACTGTCCAGACCCAGTTATCTACCAGTGTTGGCCGGTGTGGCTTCTGTGCCTCCTATGTAAGGATAATGTTGTATATGTGTCTCCCATTGGGCATTATACTGCGCATCTGCAATGTTACGTATTTGTGGTGTGACCCATAATATCCACCGCTCCACTGCTAAGTCATTTGATTTAGTGTCCATTTTTTGTTTTTCGGCAGACACTGTGTGTGGGGGGAGGGGCAGGAGGGATGCGCTTATGTGTGTGTGCATACCCATGTACGTGCTTGAGAGTGTGAGCGTGCCCATGTGCGCGCCCGTGTGTGTGTGTGTGTGTGTGTGTGTGTGTATGTGTGTGTGCATCCCTATTTGTGCTTATGCTTGTGTGTTTATAGTCCTGTGGGTGCCTTTTGTGTATGCATGTGTGTGTATGTTTCTGTATGTGTGGTGTATGTGTGTGTATTGGGCCTTATAAGTCAATTATTTTTTAATATTTTTATTTCTTAATGCATAATAAACAAAATGTCTTGGAGATTATATTTTAAGTACATGATTTCTGTTTCAAAATGAACCTCTTTGTTGTTCTGTAATGTTACTTCGTTACATCAACAAGAGTTGTCGATCACTGATAATCTCTGTTTTACAAGGAAGAGCAAAGCCTTCTTGTTGAATAATAGCATGTATTACATATGATAATTACGTCTCCTAATGCTAATCCTACATTAACACTGTTCTCAGCCCTTCCCTCCAGTGTGCATTAAATCTCCATTGCCAATCACTTCATGCCGACTGTCACGTATACGTGGTAAATGGTGACCAACCAACTGAAGCTTCACCAGGGCTTCTTTTTATAGTCTTTCTCTGTGTTGACTCTTGTTGTTGGAGGTAAGCTATAATTTTTCCTTGTGACTTACAGATTTCGTAAAAGTAACACACACACACACACACACACACACACAAACGGAGAGAGAGAGAGAGAGAGAGAGAGAGAGAGAGAGAGAGAGAGACTGACAGACAGACAGACAGACAGACAGAGACAGTGACAGAGAAAGAGACAGGGAGGGGTGGAAAATAATTATAAAGAAAATATCTGACAACCCCAAAAAAACTGAGGTGATGTGACGAAAAACATGAAATAATAAAAAAGAAACCCTACAACATTACTGGTAGGTTCGATCCCAGGCCTCACTACCTGATACAGAGATCTACCTGTGTTGGCTGTCGTGGTTTCTGTCTCTCTTTCGAATACTAATCTATTTTCTCAGTCATTTAGTCGATATGTTTGTCTGTCCATGCCTGTGAATATGTTTATCTTTCTTATTAACCATCTATCCTTTCATCTATTCATCCATCCATCTTTTTTTGTGTGTCCATCCATCAAGCCACCAATGTATCCATCTGTCTTTCCATCATTGTATACATGTATCTGTTCTGGTTTCTGTTACTTTTCTGTAACTAAAATGAAGGAATGAATCAATAAATGAATAAACCAGTCACTCTCTATGTATCTCTCTGTCTATCTGTCAGTTTATTTATTTGTCTGTCTACTCACCTGTCTCTGTACCTGTCAGTCTGTCTACTCATTTATCTGTTTGTCTACATATATTACTATTTTTATCCTACCTATATCATTCATTAGTCATTCAATCCACCTGCTGGTCAGTTGGTCTATGTGCCTACCTGTCTAAATATCTGTTTTTATACATATCCCTATATTTAAAGCTTCCAATCGTTCAAAATATCTGCCAAAATCTCTATCTATATATAATCAATCTGTCTAATTATCAATTGTTTATGTTTTCTTGTTCACCACATCTTTGTTTTATTGTTAGTCCATCTACTTGTGGCTATATCTTTCGAATTACTTACCTATCTATCTATCTATCTCTGTCTATCCATTAGTAATCTATCTATTTATCTACGATTGCTAAAGCATCACTCATAGACCATATGTCTCGATGGCCAGGAACTCTAGCAGTGGCTTTGTGTAGGGATTCATACATTTGATAGAGAGAGAGAGAGAGAGAGAGAGAGAGAGAGAGAGAGAGAGAGAGAGGGAGGGAGAGAGAGAGAGAGAGAGAGCACTATAAAAATATTAACAAACTGGAACAAGGTATAAAACTAAGCATTGAATATATCAGTGGCATAAAACATAAAAAGAAACCGAAGTGGCCATAATGGTTTCGATGCCGGGCCTCACTCACCAGACCCAGTTATCTAACTGTGTTGGCTGTGGTGGTTTCTGTCTGTGTGTCTTTCTGTCCATGTGTTTTAATCTAACTCTTGTTCAGTTCATATTTTTGTCTTTCTTTTGTCTATTTATTTGTATGCCTATCTGACCTCTTATTAATCCATCAGTATAATTTTTAATATTTTTCCCCTCTTTCAATTATCCAGTGTATCTATCTGTCTATCTATCTGTGTCGCCTGCTTCATCTCGGTTAGGTATCAGCTCCTCATCTTAACACTCAGGCATCTATGACTCACTCTCAGCTGAATAAAATCGTCTGGCGTTAGCTGCAATTAATTACTAGAGCTGTTCCGGTCATTAGGGGGATAACGATGACAGTAATAACACACCAAGACTAATATGACTGACTCTCACCTCAATACCATCGACTGAAATTACTTGGACTAAAATACCAGAGTTATCCCCACGATGGGACGGTTAAGCATCATCATCATCATCCAGCATCCTTCCACTGCATGACACAGATCTGCCAGCTTTCTCCACTCTGACCTATTTGTTGTTAGGATATGTTAGTGTGGTTGTGTTCCTGGGTGGCTGTGGTGGTTATTTGTGGGAGAAGGAGGAGAGGAAGTCTGAGAACGAGGTAACTGTGTTATTGGAAAGTAGATGTGAGTGTGCGCTTGATAAGAGTGAGTTTTTGAAAAGAGTGTGTGAAGTTGCGTGTGAAGGGAATGCATAGTTGATGTGTGTGTGTGTGTGTGTGTGTGTGTGTGAAATGGTTTTATTTTTCACTGTGTTTCTTTGTGCTTGTCGTAAGCATATTGGTTCGTTTTTCAGTGCGAGTAGTACTGCTTGTGGGCAGTATGTTTTCCCTGTAAGTTGAGTGGATGAAGAGGAAGTGTAATACACAGAATCAGAGTGTAAGTAATGAATATTTCATGTGTATATGTTTGCTTATGGAGAAATGAATGAACAGATGAAGGGAGAAACCTGTAATTTATACAGGAAAAATCTTCCAAAATATTACAACTATGCAGACAATAGAACACGGTCTCTTAGGTGAGAGCCAGGCAGCAATCCTCTACCACACGATCAGATAAAAGTTATCACACATTGTCACAATGTTGCAACCAGTGTCCCCTCTCCCCCCCTGTGGGTCTGAAGAGGCTGAGATAACCCCCTGGCACTCGGGCAAGTAGATGCTTTTTATCTATCCCTAGCACTTGAGAGAGTGAGAAAGTATGAGAGAGAGAGTGTGAGAGTGTGAGTGTGAATGTGAATGTGAGTGTGAGGGAGTGAGAGTAAGGATGAGAGTGTGAGTGGGAGTGGCAGTGAGAGTGTGAGTGTGTGAGAATGTGAGTGAGAGTGAGAGACAGAGTGGGAGTTTAAGTGTGTGAGTAGTGTGAGCGAGAGTGAGAGACAGAGTGGGAGTGTGTGTGAGAGTGAGTGAGAGTGAGAGACAGAGTGTGAGTGTGTGTGAGAGTGAGTGACAGTGAGAGACAGAGTGTGAGTGGGAGTGAGAGTGAGATTGAGAGTGTGTGTGAGAGTGAGAGTGTGTGTGAGTGAGTGAGAGTGAGTGGGTGAGTGCGAGTTTGAGTGGGAGTGGGAGTGAGAGTGGAAGTGAGAGTGAGAGTGAGAATGTGAGTGAGAATGAAAGTGTGAGTGTGAGTGAGAGGATGAGTGTGTGAGAGTGAGTGTGAGAGTGAGTGTGTGTGAGTGTGAGCGTGACTGTGAGTGTGAGTGTGGGAGTGGAGTGAATGAGAGTGAGAGAAAATGAGAGAGTGTGAGAGTAAGTGAGAGAGTGTGAGAGTGAGTGAGAGAGAGAGAGTGAATGAGAGAGTGAGAGAGTGAGAGTGAGAGAGAGAGAATGAAAGTAAAAGAGTGAGAGTTAGAGAGAGAGTAAGGGTAAGAGTGAGAGATGGTGACAGTGAGAGTGAGAGAGTGGGAATGCGAGAGACTGAGAGTGGGAGTGTGGGATAGTGAGAATGAGAGTGAGAGTGAGTGAGAATGAGTGAGAGTGAGTGAGAGTGTGAGAATGACAGTGAGAGTAAGAGTGTGAAACAGTGAGAGTAAGAGAGTAAGAGTGAGAATGAGAGTGAGTGTGAGTGAGAGTGAGAGTGAGAGAGACTGAGATATGAGTGTGTGATAGTGAGTGAGAGAGTGAGAGAATGAGACTGGATGAGAGAGAGTTAGAGAGAGTGAGAGTGAATGACAGTGAGAGTGAGTCAGTGAGAGAGCGAGAGAGTGAGTGTGTGTGTGAGAGGGAGAGAGAGGGAGTGTGTAAGAGTGTGTGAGAGTGAGTGAGAGTTAGTGTGTGTGTGTGTGTGTGTGTGTGTGTGTGTGTGTGTGTGTGTGTGTGTGTGTGTGTGTGTGTGTGTGTGTGTGTCTGTCTGTCTGTCTGTCTGTCTGTCTGTGAGAGAGAGACCCGTTGACCACAGGCAAGCAACTACTTCGTATGTGCCAGCCTACAGGTATATTACATACATTAACCGTATAGGCATCTGGCGTCCCCTTGTGGCAGACAGCTCCTGGTTAGGGCTGGATCAAGGTCCTTTTCACGGCGAGGTGCAGGAATACATGAGGAGGTCTGGCTCCCAGGTGGACGCCCCAACTGCTCCACATAGGATGCACTGCGTTAGCACGTTTAAGTTCCTCGTCAGAGCCTGCTCACGGCAGTGAAGAAAATAAGTTATTCAGTGGTTAATAGCACAAAAGAATT
>NC_136959.1:30021279-30138779 GCF_032717465.1 Coenobita brevimanus | reverse complement strand
GGCGTGTGCACTGTAAGAGTGTGTGTTCTGCAAAATGGATGAACCAGTGCGTGGACAATGTAGGAATCCGACCCATGGCTAGTGCAATTACAGAGAGAGAGGGAGAGAGATACTGTTAAACATGATAGCAGATCAGGCACCAAACCTATTATGATTTACGTAAAAAAAGAAGCCTGCAAAGCAGTGTTGGTTTTGATGACGGGCCGTCACTATCCAGACCCAGTTATCTACCAGTGATGGCCGGTGTGGCTTCAGTCCCTCATATGTAACCATAGTGTATTTGTCTCCCTGTCTACACATAATTTCAGAGCATTTCAGCTATTTACTCCACAGTCTTTTAGTCAGACACCAGCCGAAGAATAATGCAACCTCAGATTTAATTGTCATCATCATCATCATCATCATTACCATCGTCCTTGTCGTGGTCAACATCGTAATCATCGTCATCGTCATGGTTGTGTTCGTCATCGTCGTCGTCGGTGTCCATCATCATCATCATCATCATCTTCACCCGGACAACATTTGCCACTGATATATGGCATGAGTTAACAACAGTACTGAATGTAATAATCAGGGAATAGATAAGATAAAGAAGGCAAATATGAATGAGGGAGATAAGGTTGTGTGTGAGAAGAGTATTTTTGTGTTGTTGTTGGTGGGGCGAGAGGATTATATTGGGCAGAGGAGAGCAGCCTAGTAGTGAAGGTGGTTAAGGAAGGCTGCAGCAAACCCGTCTACTTCACAAAGTCTCTCCTGAGCTGAGTAAAATACTGTGTGGATAGCAAGAATACAGTGAAGAAGACCTCACCGTACTGAAGTGGTTATGGACACAGTTGGCTACACGGCATAAGGATTGGCTGAGAGAGAGAGAGAGAGAGAGAGAGAGAGAGTGGAGGAGGAGGAGGAAGAGGGATTATGTTGTGAAAAAAGCCAAGGGACACTGTGGATTGAAATAAAAAGAAACCTTCGGCACCTACTGGTTCAATCCCGGGCCTCACTAACCAGACCCAGTTATATACCTGTGTTGGCTGTTGCGGTTTCTGTCTGGAGAGGGTTAAATATTTGCCTCCTCCTGCATACTGTTCAGTGGTTGCGATGGCCAGGAACCGAATACTAGAGTTGTGCCCACCATGACAGGGTTAAATATTTGCCTCCTCCTGCATATGTTCAGTGGTTGCGATGGCCAGGAACCGAATACCAGAGTTGTGCCCACCATGAGAGGGTTAAATATTTGCCTCCTCCTGCATATGTTCAGTGATAGCGATGGCCAGTGACTTGCTTGCTTTGTCTTTGTGTTGTATTTCATACCTTTGAGACAGACCAAGAACAAGATGGAGGGGCAAGGTGGGGGAGTATATGAGGGAGGGTGGCGTGTTGTGGCTGGGGGGACGGGGCGTTAATATTGAAGTAAAGAAAAAATGTTAGTTTCGAACAGCCTACCTCCATGAGAGAGAGAGAGAGAGAGAGAGAGAGAGAACACTAATGAACAAAATACGAAATCAGGCAAGGAACGTACCAATTCTAGGAAAAAAGAAGCCAAATGAACATCGTTGGTTTCGATGCAGGTCCTTCACCATCCTGACCCAGTTATCTACCAGTGTTGGCCGGTGTGGCTTCTGTGCCTCCTATGTAAGGAAAATGTTGTATGTGTCTCCCTTTGGGCATTATACTGCGCATCTGCAACGTTACGTATTTGTGGTTTGACCGATAATATCCACGGCTTCACTGATGACTCATTAGATTTACTTTTTTGTTTTTTGAGACTCTAAGTCGGGGTTGGAACTGGTGTGTGAGCTTCTGTGTGTGTGCATGTCCTTGCACATGCTTGTGTGTGTGTGTGTGTGTGTGTGTGTGTGTGTGTGTGTGTGTGTGTGTGTGTGTGTGTGTGTGTGTGTGTGTGTGTGTGTGTGTGTTCACCAGTGTTTGTGATTATGCTTGTGTGTATGTGTTCGAGTGTGCCTATGTGTATGAATTCGTTCGCGCGTATGTATGCACACGTGTGTGTGTGTGTGTGTGTGTGTGTGTGTGTGTGTGTTCATTAGGCCTATAAATCTGTCAGTTTTCAGTGTTTTTATTTCTTAATATACAGTAAATAAAATATTCTGGGATTTATAGTTCTAATCAATGATTTTTGTGTTCCAAATAAAGCTCCTTGTTGTTTTGTAATATACTTAGTTACATCCACAACAATCGTCGCTCACTGATAATCTCTATTTTAAAACGAAGACCAAGGCCTTCTTGTTGAATAATAACATATATATTACCAATGATAATTACGTCTCCTAATCCTAATCCTACATCAACACTATTCTCAACCCTTCGCTCCAGTGTGCATTAAATCTCCATTGCCATTCACGTCATGCCGACTGTCACGTATACGTGGTAAATGGTGACCAACCAACTGAAGCTTCACCCTGGCTTCTTTTATAGTCTGTCTTTGTGCTGACTGTTGTTGTTGGGGTTCGGTTATTTTTATTGCTCTGTGACGTTCAGCCTTCGTGAAAGTAACACACACACACACACACACACACACACAGAGGGAGAGAGAGAGAGAGAGAGAGAGAGAGAGAGAGAGAGAGAGAGAGAGAGACTTGAAAAAACAAATAGAAGGAAAATATCTAAATAAAGGATGTGAGTCGAAGTGACGAGAAAGAACTTGAAATATTAAAAAGAAACCATAGATAATTACTAATAGGTTCGACCCCCTGCCTCAGTAATCTGATGCAGATGTCTACCTGTGTTGACTGTCGTGGTTTTTGTCTGTCTTTTGGATTGCTAACCTATTTTCTCAATCTTTCGGTATGTGTACTTGTCCATCTATATATGTGAATTTGTTTATTCGTCTTTTTAACCAACCATGAATTCATCCATTTATCCATCCATCCTTTTTTGTGTCCATTCTTCAAGCCACTAATGTATCTGTCTTTCTCTGCCTGTGTATTTATATGTATGATGTACCTGCTGAGGTTTCTGTTTCTTATGTGTAATGAAAATGAAGGAATGAATCAAAGAATGAATGAACCAGTTACTCTCTCTCTTTCTCTCTGTATACTCATCTATCAGTCTGTCAGTCCATTTATATTTCTGTCTAACCTACCTATCAATATCTTTCATCAGTCATTCAATCTACCCGTCGTTCACTTTATCTATGTGTCAACCTGTCTAAATATCTGTTTATACATGTCTCTAAATGAAGCTTTCAGTCTTTCAAAATGTCTAAGTATCTACTTATATATACATATCAATCTATTTATCTATTCCATATGTTTTTTTTTTTTTTTACCATCTCTCAGGCTTACTTTTAGGCCATCTTGTTTCTGTACCTATCGAATTTCGAGTACTTATATAACTATCCATCTATCTATCTCTGTCAGTCCATCGATAATCTACCTATTTATCTAAGGTGGCTACACCATCACTCATTGAGCATATGTCTCGGTGGCCAGTAATTCTAGCAGAGGCTTTGTTTAGTGATTCATGCATTTGAGAGAGAGAGAGAGAGAGAGAGAGAGAGAGAGAGAGAGAGAGAGAGAGAGAGACAAGGTATAAAACTATGCTTAAAAAATAACAGCGACACAAAATATAAAAAAGAAACTGGTGGTCACGACAATGATTTCGATCTCACCAGACCCAGTTATCTACCTGTGTTGGCTGTGGTGGTTTCTGTCTGTGTGTCTTTCTGTCCATGTGTTTTAATCTAACTCTTGTTCAGTTCATATTTTTGCCTTTCTTTTCTTTATTTATTTGTATGCCTATCTGACCTCTTATTAATCCATCAGTATAATTTTTAACAATATTTTTCCCCTCTTTCAATTATCCAGTGTATCTATCTGTCTATCTATCTGTGTCGCCTGCTTCATCTCGGTTAGGTATCAGCTCCTCATCTTAACACTCAGGTTTCTATGACTCACTCTCAGCTGAATAAAATCGTCTGGCGTTAGCTGCAATTAATTACTAGAGCTTCTCCGGTCATTAGGGGGTTAACGATGACAGTAATAACACACCAAGGCTAATATGACTCACTCTCACCTCAATACCATCGACTGAAATTACTTGGACTAAAATACCAGAGTTATCCCCACGATGGGAGGGTTAAGCATCATCATCATCATCCAGCATCCTTCCACTGCATGACACAGATCTGTGTCAGCTTTCTCCACTCTGACCTGTTTGTTGTAAGAGAGATAGGGTGCTGGTTGGAGGAAGGGCAGCTAAATGGCTAAATGGGAGAGGAGAGGATAATATGCAGGCAATTTGTTTCTGGTAATTCCTTGCCGGAATATGGCGTTTGCTTACAAATTGATATACAACCGACTGATTGATGAAAATATCTTTTAATTAATCCATCCTGTCAAGGTCCAATGCATGTATTTCACTGTTTTTCTTTGTGATCATCACGGGTGCGTATTCTTTGTCGTATCTTTCCATTCAGGCTCCTATAACAAATTGTCAGTTGAATACAGTAAAATCGTCTGACATTACCTGTAATAAAATACAAGAGTGCCACCACCATAGGAAGGTTAATGGGTAAAGTATTAACATTCTCAGGCTCATTACCAGTTAAAATATTTCGTCTACATTTAACAGGAATAGAATAACAGAATTGTTCCCATCATGAAGGAGTTCCTGATAACAGTAGTAACTATCTGGGGCGTCATTAACTTCCTCTCTGCAAAAAATCGTCTGGCGTAAGCTAGAATGGAAAAGGCCTACTCGAGGTGTCTTTTCGTACATCTGTCTGGTTCACCTCACCAAGGAAATGTATCTATTTATCTATGAATCATTGCGTCTGGGTAGTGGCAGGCACAGAGGGGTGGTGATAGCAATAACAATGTGGATGTACAATATGGGTTAGCAGCGTATATGAGGGAGGCTGGTGTGTTGTGGTGGCAGGCACAGAGGGGTGGTGGCAGCAATAACAATGTGGATGTACAATATGGGTTAGCAGCGTATATGAGGGAGGCTGGTGT
The DNA here is from genome assembly GCF_032717465.1 of Coenobita brevimanus. Classification (NCBI taxonomy): domain Eukaryota; kingdom Metazoa; phylum Arthropoda; class Malacostraca; order Decapoda; family Coenobitidae; genus Coenobita; species Coenobita brevimanus. The sequence goes on along the minus strand of NC_136959.1, from coordinate 30,133,809 downwards.
GTTGTGGTGGCAGGCACAGAGGGGTGGTGGCAGCAATAACAATGTGGATGTACAATATGGGTTAGCAATGTATATGAGGGAGGCTGGTGTGTTGTGGTGGCAGGCACAGAGGGATGGTGGTAGCAATAACAATGTGGATGTACAATATGGGTTAGCAGCGGATATGAGGGAGGCTGGTGTGTTGTGGTGGTAGGTCTTCTTACTCAAAATCCACACGATCACTTACCGTTTTTCTCTGGCTCACTCTTTCCAGGAGGCGGTGTGAGTGGATAGGTGGATAGATGGAGATAAATTGATATACAGTTGGTCGATCGATAAAAATAAAGGTTGGTAGATAGATGGGCATCGAGGTAAACTGTGTGAAATTATACATTTTCACACCTCTGTGGAAAATATATCTCATTTATTCAAATACATATATACAGTATGTGTCTGTCTATCATACAGTCCACTAATTTTGATCCGTGTCTGTCCAGTTGTATGTGTATCTATCTATTTATTTATCTATCTAGCTCTTTTTCTGTCTGTGCCTATCTATCTGCTTGTCTATCTCTACGTACTTCTTTTTTTTTTTCTTTTTTCTTTCTTTCGTTCTTGCTTTCCATCTTTTTTTTTTTTTTTTAACCTGTTATCTTTTGCCTTCTTTCTAACTTACATTAATTGTCTAAATATTTCGTTATTTGCCTACATGTTTATTTAACGACCTATCTAAATATCAACCTCTATCAATCTGTCTGTTTATCTATCCAAGTCTGTCTGCCTGTCTTTCTTTTGGATTTTCTATCAGTCTAAATGTCTTTGTATTTGTAGTCTGCCTATATGTGGTTCAGACGATCGATCTATTTCTGTCTGCCTATCTATCTATCTGTCTGTCTATCTATCTTCCTAGTAGTGTCTGTCTTCCTGTCTGTCCTCGGTCTGGAAAATCATCTTGGTGTAACAAGAGTAAAATTATTAATCACGAGCCAGTTTCCCAGCAGATAGGTGGTGACGAGCATCATCCACTCACTTGATGAAGAGCTGCCTACATCATCCTTCACCTTTATCATCTTAGGTGGTAGGTGGTGGCGACGACCATCCACTCACCTGATGTAGTGCTGCCTACTTCATTCTTAGTTTTTATCATTCTAAGTCGTAGGTGATGGCGACTGTCATCTACTCACCTAATGTAGTGCTGTCTACTTCTTCTTTCATCTTTTTCACTTTAGATGGTAGGTGGTGGCAACCGTCATCCGCTTACTAAGATGTGGTGGTGCCTAATTCTTCCTTCACCTTTTCATTCTCGGTGGTTGGTGGTGGCCCACATCATCCACTCACCTGATGTAGTTCTGAGCACTTCTTCCTTGGCCTTTATCATTCTTTTTCTCTGTCTCTCATCCTTTCTTCATATCTCTCCAATCCTTCCTGCCACTTTTTATTGTTCTTTGCACGTCAGGTGGCTCTACACAAGCCTAATGTGTTTAGAAAAATCCCCAGTTCATAACAGCGACAACAACTAAACAGAAATGTGTTAACACAGATAATGGTCACTGAGGGAATAGTGCAAATATGTATGTTGACAAAACTAAATTTTAATGAAAGCAAAATGAAACCCTCATGAAATGTGGAATCGAAACCTTTATCTCTGTCATGTATCAGGATCCTCTTCCATCTGCCCGTGAGGCTTCTGTTTAGTGTGTTTGTAATTCATCATCATCATCATTTTCATCATCATCATCATTTTCATCATCATCATCATCATCATAATCTCTATCATGATCATGAATATGATAATTATCATCGTCATTATCATCATCATCGTCATAATCATTATCGTGACACTAGTCAGACATAAACATCATTACCATCATCATCATGATCATCTTCATCATCGACATAATAATCATCGTGATGATAATTATCATCATCGACAAAAACATCATCATCATCTTCTTCTTCTTCTTCTTCTTCTCCTTCTTCATGATCGACACAGTAATAATAATCTACATAAACATAGTAACAATCATCATCATCATCAACATCGACATAATAATCATGATAATAATTATCATTATCATCGATAAAAACATTATCATCATCATCATCATCATCATCCTTTGCATGGCACAGATCTGTGCATGCTTTCTCCTCTCTGACATATTTGATGTTAGGATATGTTAGTGTGGTTGTGTTCCTGGGTGGCTGTGGTGGTTATTTGTGGGAGGAGGAGAGGAAGTCTGAGAACGAGGTAACTGTGTTATTATAAAGTATAAGTGAGTGTGCGTAGGATTAGAGAGAGTTTTTGAAAAGTGGGTGTGTGAAGGTGCGTGTGCAGGGAGTGCATTTGTGTGTGTGTGTGTGTGTGTGTGTGTGTGTGTGTGTGTGTGTGTGTGTGTGTCTATTTATCTATTAGTCAGTGGGTCTGGCCATCCCTCAGGCCACACCCAATGGCAGGCTTCATCCAGGGTGTGTGTGTGTGTGTGTGTGTGTGTGTGTGTGTGTGTGCGTGTGTGTGTGTATGTGTGTATCTATCTATTTATCTATTAGTCAGAGGGTCTGGCCATCCCTCAGGCCACACCCAATGGCAGGCTTCATCCAGGGTGTGTGTGTGTATGTGTGTGTGTGTGTGTGTGTGTGTGTGTGTGTGTGTATCTATCTATTTATCTATTAGTCAGTGGGTCTGGCCATCCCTCAGGCCACACCCAATGGCAGGCTTCATCCAGGGTGGCCACAACAAAACGCCTTTAACCCTTTGCCTGCCAATTACCTACTTGCAGTTTATTTCCGCTGACGTCACACGATTTTACTATGATGAAGAGAGAAATATGGCCCACCAAAAATGTTAAAACTATCACATTTAACGTTTTGCCCCAGGATATACAACTTCCTGTTTTATTAGGGCTTACCACCCACCATTTTGTTACACTCATACACACGTCAGTTATAAAGATAATATTCGACTAGCAAACGCAGACAGACAATAAAAGAGAGACCAAGTAACCAATAGTATATTGAAATTTGAAACACACACACACACACACACACACACACCTACCTGTGCTGGTTTGATCTCGGGCCTGACTAACCACATCCTGATGTTTGACTTCCTGTGTTGGCTGTCGTGGTTTCTATTTATCTTCTTGAACATTAATCAATTTTCTCTGTCTATTTACCAGCTTATATACTTGTCCATCAGCGGCTGCCTATTTCTTTACCCGCCGTTTTAACCAACCGTCCATTCATCCTTTCATCCTTCCATCGCCCTGATATGTTATTTGTCCATCCTTCCACTCACCAGTGTATTTGTTCTGTATCAGTTTAAGTCACAGATTTAATCCCTGGTGGGTATTATTTCTCGTGTCTTAACATCATGCTTCTATGACTCACTCTCAGATGAATAAAAGTGTCTGGCGTTAGTTAGAATAGAGTATCAGTGCTGTGCCTGCCGTTAGAGAGTTAGTTGTGATTGCATTGGCACTCAGGCTCCTGTGACTCACTCTCAGCTAAATAAAATAAACTGGCAATAGGTGGAATAGCATAGTAGAGTTGTGCCTACTTTGAGAGGGTTAATGGCAAAATTATTAACCCATTAGCTCCCAGGGTTCCTGTGCGAATGATTTTGGTGGAAGGGTACTAAGCGTACCTCCCTCCGCCTGTAGGCTCATAGTCGCAAAAGCTCATAGGTCCCTACCCCGGGGTTCCCTTCTTTACTAACCTGTGAAAATGCCCAACTCCGTCCTATACTGAGGACGCTGGGTGGAAATGGGTTAACACTGTAGTGGGTGCGTGGTGGACTATGGATGAAGGAGTGCATGAAAAGAACTGTTTAAGATATACGACCCATTGCTTTGCACTTACATACACAAGAGAGAGAGAGAGATGGTTAAACAAGATAGTAGATCATGCACCGAACTTAGTAAGATTTACATTAAAAAGAAGCCTTATGTACTCTTCTGGTTTGATCCCGGGCCGTCACTATCCAGACCCAGTTATCTACCAGTGTTGGCCGGTGTGGCTTCTGTCCCTCATATGTAACCATAATGTATTTGTCTCTCTGTCTATATATGAATTTAATGCATTACAACTATTTACTCCTGAAATTTTCAATTAATCATCATCCTAAAAATTAATTCGATCTTACATTTAATTATCATCGCCATCATCATTATCATTTTCATCATCATCATCTTCGTGGTAGTCAACATTATTATCGTCATAGTCATTGTCAGTATCCATCATCATCATCATCCGGACCATACTTGCCACTGATAAATGGCATGAGTAAACAACAGTAGTAAATGTAATAATTAGCGAATAGATAAGATAAAGAAGGTAAATATGAATGAGGGAGATAAGGTTGTGTGTGAGAAGAGTATTTTTGTGTTGTTGTTGGTGGGGCGAGAGGATTATATTGGGCAGAGGAGAGCAGCCTAGTAGTGAAGGTGGTTAAGGAAGGCTGCAGCAAACCCGTCTACTTCACAAAGTCTCTCCTGAGCTGAGTAAAATACTATGTGGATAGCAAGAATACAGTGAAGAAGACCTCACCGTACTGAAGGGGTTATGGCCAGTTGGCTACATGGCATGAGGCGTGGCAGAGAGAGAGAGAGAGAGAGAGAGAGCGTAACATTACACCGACATGCGCATATCAGTTGTAAGAAATGCAAAAACGAACACAATTCTGAAACCCCACCTGATATAGAAAACGAAACTCGTCAATGGGTTCGATCCTGAGCCCTGCCAGTCCATACGCAGACATTCACCTGTGTTGGTTATTGACTTTCTGCCAGATATATGTGCGGATAATACTCTATGAAATAATCAGTTCATTCTATCCATCTGTCTTATTATATCTAGATCTATTTATCTATCTATCTATCTATCTATCTATCGCATTTGGTCTGATCAGCTAGTCAGGTCAGGTGCGGGTAAGGGGATGGGTCTGTTATGATGTGGCAGGGGTAAACCAGTTCTGCTGTCCGGCCCTGCTGCGGATGTCACTGATTGCATTGCGCAGTTGACCCTTGTGCGGTGTGGTGCAGTGAGGATCTGTCCGTTCTTCCCTTTGGGGCTAAGATGCGAATGAATGTGTTTGAATGGATGAGTAAATGGAGAGTGAGTCGTCCTGTCTCGGCTACCTCCCTTTCCTTGGGGGAAGCAGCCTAGGTATATAGATAGATAGATAGATAGAGATCTATCGGTGTATCTGGCACTAAAAACCTGTTAGTCCGTCTGTTAGGCCTTCACTGATAGAACCCGCTGTTTCTGCCTCAATTATTATCATTTCAGGATCGGATTGTTTGTATGTCAATCCGTCAACCTATGTATTAGTCCATCTGTAAATGTTTATCTGTATATCGTACTGTATATTCCTGTTTATCATTCTTAGTCGTTTAATCATTCTGTTACCAAGCAGTGTGAATGGTGTGTGTGTGTGTGTGTGTGTGTGTGTGTGTGTGTGTGTGTCTTTATTTATTTATTAGTGTGACTGGCCATCCTTCAGGCCACACCCAATGGCAGGGTTCATCCAGGGTGTGTGTGTGTGTGTGTGTGTGTTTGTATCTATCTATTTATCTATTAGTCAGTGTGTCTGGACGTCCCTCAGGCCACACCCAATGTCAGGCTTCATCCAAGGTGTGTGTGTGTGTGTGTGTGTGTGTGTGTGTGTGTGTGTGTGTGTCGACAGGGACCAAAAATGGATTTAAATTAATAAAAATGAAAAGAAAGAAACCGGAAACTCGAACGTGGGCCTCACTAACCACACCCATTTATCTACCAGTGTTGGCTGTCGTGGTTTGTGTCTGTCTTCTTGGATATTAATCTATTTTCTCTGTCCTTTTCTCAGCGTATATATTTGTCCGTCTGTTTCTCTTCATTTGTTGATTCATTGTGTCACCCAGCAATCCATCCATCCACCTGTTTTATTGTGTCCATCTTTCCAGCCACCAATGTATCCATCCGTCTATCTATCTGTGCATCTGTTTATGCCTCAGAGTTAATCCCGGGTGGGTATTATTTCTCGTGTCTTAACATCAGGCTCCTATGACTCACTCTCAGATGAATAAAATTGTCCGGCGTTAGTTGGAATAGAGTACTAGACTTGTGCCCACCATGAGAGGGTTAGTTGTGATTGGATAAGCACTCAGGCTCCTATAACTCACTCTCAGATAAATAAAATCATCTGCCGTTTGATGGAATAGCACAATAGAGTTGTGCCTACTGTGAGAGGGTTAATGGTAACAGTATTAACACTGGTTGGTGCGTGGTTGAATATGGATGAAGGAGTGCGTGAACGGAGAGGAAGACAGTGTAGGATATAAGACCCATTGCTGGTGCACTTACATACACGAGAGAGAGCGAGAGAGAGAGAGAGAGAGAGAGAGAGAGAGAGAGAATCCGGGTAAACGCAGATAAGGAACCGAGCCTGGTATAATTTACGTACAAAAAGAAGCCTTCCGCGCCCTGTTGTGGTTCGATCCCTGGCCGTCAGTGTCCAGTCCCAGTTATCTACCAGTGTTGGTTGGTGTGACTTCTGTCCCTCCTATGTAACCATAATGTATTTGTCTTCCTATCTATATATAAATTCAAAGCACTGCATCTATTTACTCCTGAAACTTTCAAACATCATCCTAAAAATGAAATAGACCTTTCATTTAATTCTCATCCTCACAATCATCATTATCATTTTCATCATCTATCTTCGTGGTAGGCTAGTCAATATCATTATCGTCATAGTCATCGTCGGTAACTATTATCGTTATCATTATCATTACTATAGTCACCGTCGTCGTCACCACCACCACCTTCTTCACCATCATCTGGACCATACTTGCCACTGATAAATGGCATGAGTAAACAACAGTGGTAAATGTAATAATTAGCGAATAGATAAGATAAAGAAGGCAAATATGAATGAGGGAGATATGGTTGTGTGTGAGAAGAGCATTTTTGTGTTGTTGTTGGTGGGGCGAGAGGATTATATTGGGCAGAGGAGAGCAGCCTAGTAGTGAAGGTGGTTAAGGAAGGCTGCAGCAAACCCGTCTACTTCACAAAGTCTCTCCTGAGCTGAGTAAAATACTATGTGGATAGCAAGAATATAATGAAGAAGACCTCACCGTACTGAAGGGGTTATGGACACAGTTGATTACATGGCATGAAGATTGGCAGAGAGAGAGAGAGAGAGAGAGAGAGAGTAACATTTCACTGACATGCGTGTATCAGTTGTAAGAAATTAAAAAATGAGCCCAATTTTGAACCCTGACCTGATATAGAAAAAGAAACTCTCGTCGGTGGGTTCGATCCCGGGTCCTCCGAGGCCATACCCGGACATCCATCTGTGTTGGGTATTGGAATTTCTGCAAGATATGTGTGCGGAAAATAATCTATGTAACCATCAGTTTTGTCTATATATCCATCTATTTCCTTATCTCTTTTTCTATTTGTCTGTCTCTCGGTCTATTTGGCACTATATACCCGTTAACCCGTCTATCACGCCTTCATTCATAAGACACTGTTTCTGTTTCAGTTATCTTCGTTTCCATGTCGGGTTATTTGAACATGTATCTGTCTATCCATCGGTAACACCCCCCCTCCCTCTCTCTCTCTCTCTCTCTCTCTCTCTCTCTGCATCTACATATCAATCTTTTTTTCTCTAGCAATTTGTTACTAATCGGTATGTGTGTGTGTGTGTGTGTGTGTGTGTGTGTGTGTGTGTGTGTGCATTTAGTCTACATGGGTGCTTTCCTCAATGTTATATTGTGTTTCTGAGAGCACGTTGAGTGCGTCTGCAGTGTTTGACCAAAGGCTAGATTCTGAGTGTGGGTTATTGAAAAGTGCGTGTGCATTATACAAGTGCGTGAGTGCTGCGGAAGTAACGAAGGTGCGTGTGAACAACGTAGGAAACCCGATCCATGCTAGAGCAGTTACAGAGAGAGAGAGAGAGAGAGAGAGAAAATTACTATTAACCAAGATTGCACATCAGGCACCAAATCTAGTATGATTTACGTAAAAAAAAGAAGCCTTCAAAGCAACGTTGGTTTCGATCCCTGGCCGTCTCTATCCAGACCCAGTAATGTACCAGTGACTGCCGGTGTGGCTTCTGTTCCTCCTATGTAACCATAATGTATTTCTCCCTGTCTACATATAAATTCAAAGTATTTCATCTCTTTACTCCACAGTTTCTAGTCAGACATCATCCGAAAGATAAAATTGACCTGAAACTTAATTGTCATCATCACCATTATCATCAGCAGCAGCATTATCATTACCATCACCATCGTCGCAGTCATCATCATTATCGTCGTCCTCGTTATCGTAGTCTTTGCCATCATCATCGTCGCTGTCCATCATCATCATCATCATCATCATCTGAGCCAGATTTCCCACTGATAAACGGCATGAGTACACAACAGCTGTAAATGTAATAATTAGAAAATAGATAAGATAGAGAAGTTAAATACAGTATGAATGAGGGAGATATGGTTGTGTGTGAGAAGAGTATTTTTGTGTTGTTGTTGGTGGGGCGAGAGGATTATATTGGGCAGAGGAGAGCAGCCTAGTAGTGAAGGTGGTTAAGGAAGGCTGCAGCAAACCCGTCTACTTCACAAAGTCTCTCCTGAGCTGAGTAAAATACTGTGTGGATAGCAAGAATACAGTGAAGAAGACCTCACCGTACTGAAGGGGTTATGGACACAGTTGGCTACATGGCATGAGGATTGGCAGAGAGAGAGAGAGAGAGAGAGAGAGAGAGAGAGAGGCAGAGAGACAGAGAGAGAGACAGAGACTGGGTATAAAATTATTTACTCGCAACAACCCGAACTTAATCTATTGCAATATAATCAACGCCATGTACAGTCAGCATCAAAAATACTATCGCCTCTCCTGCTTTTCTCTCCTTGAAGTAAAACTTTCGTGTGGTGAAGCCGTACCAGGCGACACTGATGCCACTGGTCTACACCCCTATCAACACATCCACGTCGGTTGTTGCTGGTTCACTGGACTGATTAGCAAAGGCCATGGAGAAAATGACGGCAGAGGCGACACGACTTCTGGTGGTAACTGTACACCATACCTGGCAGATGATTGGACGGCAACAAAGAATGAAAAAAAAAAAAAAAATGGAACCGAAAACAGGAAAAAAAGAGAACCCGGTTTGATGGTAGGAATGGAAGCCTTGTTTTTTGGTGACGAATCAGAGGCCTCCTCCTGTCTGTGTGTCGGGGTTCTGTTTTCTTTGTGTTGGTTTAGGTGTATTTCTCTTACACTGTTGGCATGAATATGTTTACTGTGCTTAGGTTTATAGGTGTTTATGTTAAATTGCTGTCAGGTATATGATTTACTGGTTTTGTGTTTGTGTTTATGTTAATTTGTTTCCAGATATATAGTTTAGTATGTTTATGTTTAACAGCGTTTATGGTAAATTACTGTATGGAATGTGTTTTAGTGTGTTTATGTTTCAGTATGTTTACCTGTAATCAGGTATAGGTATGTTTATATTTAAATGTGTTTATTGTTAATTGTTTTCAGATATATTCTTTTGCGTTTGTACTGAAATGTGTTTACCGAAGAAAGAAAAAAATAAATAAATAAACTGCTATTTACGTATACTGTATACTCTTTTGATAAATAGATCCACAGATGAGCATAGGGAAATACTGTACATGTGTACGTTAGTGGAAGATAGTGGAAAGATTTCTCTTACTCCTGTACCAAAACCAGAGAGAGAGAGAGAGAGAGAGAGTTTATAAGGGCGTGAGCGTGTTAGTAAGGATAGACCACAAAAGCATTAACTCGCTAATGGTAGATATTAACACATTCAGGCTCCTATGACACTCTGACTTGGATAAAATCATCTGGCGTCAGCTGCAACGAAACAGTGTCTTTTTTTCCCGACCATCTGACTGTTCATGGTACCAGTATTAAGACGCTGTGGCTCCTATGACTTAATATTAATGAGAGTCCACACTGGCCCTCTAACACATGTTGACAGCAAGGTTGGCAACATGTTTGGGTACATGCATGCAGCAGTATTTGGATAGATGTATGCAAACATGTTTTAGCGCAGCTTCGAACCCTGGCAGCAGAGCCGATGGGATAAGTGTGTCCATACCAGGCAGCCGAGATTTCATCATGATGTTGCCAACATGATCTGGACGCTGCTGTTCCCAACATGTTTGCAGCGTGTTCGTTGCTGTGTTGCGTTCATGTTGCCAGCACTTGTTCGAGCACATGTGTGGACGCGCGCTTAGGTGAACAACAGAGAGAGAGAGAGAATTTGTGTGTGTGTGTGTGTGTGTGTGTGTTAATTTTTCGATACGTGCGCTGCTCCTTGTCCTTCTTATTCATTTGTGTGTGTGTGTGTGTATGTGTGTGTGTGTGTGTGTATGTGTGTGTGTGTGTGTGTGTGTGTGTGTGTGTGTGTGTGTGTGTGTGTGTGTGTGTGTGTGTGTGTGCAAACTTAGTGCATGGGGAGAGTGTGTAATGTGTTGATTCTGGGTGTAGGTTATTGGAAAGTATATCCTCACTGTGTGTGCGTGCTGCGAAATGGATTAACCCTTCTCAGGTAAACCTATAATTTTATCCTGACTTAGGTAATGTGGGGTCTGTCAGACCCCAATCTTTAAAAAATCGTCAAAAATACTTACAACAACTTTATTGAAACAATTGCTTTTACACAGCTTCTGTAGGCCTTTTCCTTCAATTTAATGCAAAATGTATGGAAATATAAGTGACGAAATATTTTATGGAAAATTAAATGAAAAAACATTGACAAATTTTATACCATCTGAAATTAGTGGCTGCCATACCAACACTGATATGTTCCACCAGTGTTCTATCATTGCATGCTGTACAGTAATGGCCAATGTTTCTGTAAGCAGTGAGAGAAGCACGTCATAAAAAAAAAAAAAACATTATATGGAAGATATATATATGGGAAAATAATCACAGGTTAGGTAAATTGGGGTCCACTGGACCCCAAAGGCCCTTTATCGCGAAAACAGAGCCAGATCCCGAACTGACCCCATCACCTCCCTAAACTAGTCTACTAGTCAGGAAGGTAGAGGGAAAACCAGATCCCAAGACCTTATAGTAATATATGAAAAACTCTAAGAAAAATAGCGTGGGGTCCCACAGACCCCACATTACCTGAGGAGGGTTAAGGAGTGCTGAACAATGGAAACAACTTGACCCATTGCTAGTGTAGTTAAAGAGAGAGAGAGAGAGAGAGAGAGATGTTCAATTTTGCAGTGGAGTAAGGCGCGTTGCCGAATATGTTAACATTCTTTTTCGCAGGACTGATAACTGAGCTAAATATAAAAGAGGTTAACAAGAATTATCTGCACAAAGAGAGAAGCGTAAACACTAAACAAAGTATACAACAAATACCTGTAATGAAAAAAAAAAAAAAGAAAGAAACCTTCTGGGTTTACCGGAATCGAAACCTGGATCTATGTCGCTGATCAGGCCCCTCCTCCGGTTGGCCGTCAGGCTTCTGTTTAATGTGCTTGTAATTCATCATCATTATCACCATCACCTTTATCGTCGACGTCGATGTCGTTATCGGCAACACCATCCTCAACATTATCATCATCATTATCCAGCATACTCCCGCTAATGACACAAATGTTTAACAGCTTTCTCCACTCTGACCTATTTGTTGTTAGGATATGTTAGTGTGGTTGTGTTCCTGGATGGCTGTGGTGGTTATTTGTGGGAGAAGGAGGAGAGGAAGTCTTAGAACGAGGCAACCGTGTTTTTTGGAAAGTAGATGTGAGTGTGGGTAGAAATATAGTAAGTTTTTGAAAAGTGCGTGTGTGAAGGTGCGTGTGGGGGGAACTCATCGGTGTGTGTGTGTGTGTGTGTGTGTGTGAAATAAGTTCATCTTCTAGTGCGAGTGTTGATAAGTATGTACCATACTGAGTGTTTGGGTGAGAGTTGAGTGCATGAGGATTGTGTGTGTAATGTCTGAATTCCGAATGTAGGTCGATGACGTGAGTGTGTACTGTAAGTGTGTGCGTGCTGAGAAATGGGTGAAGGACTTTGTGAGGAAAGCGGAAGACAATGTAGGATATAAGACCCATTGCTACTCCAGTTATATGAGAGAGAGAGAGAGAGAGAGAGAGAGAGAGAGAGAGAGAGAGAGAGAGAGAGACTAACAGAATCAAAGAACGCAGATAGAGTCAGATTAACGGTAGATGGCGTGAAATAATACAAATGAAAAAGAAACCCATATAAGAAAACATGGTACGATTACGGGCCTCACTCACCACACCCAAATATCTACCTGTGTTTTCTGTAGTGATTTCTGTCTCCTTCCTCTCCTTGTCTATTTCCCTGTCTTTTCGTTCTGATATATAATTATCTGTCTTCATGTTTTGTAAGTATTTCTTATTCTTTTTTTACTCCCTGTCAATCGAGAAACCTAATCATTCATTCATTTCTCTATTGTTGCACTCTACATCGGATTGCATGTGTCGGTCTATATAGGTACTTCGCAGACGGTCATTCCTGGTGGGAATTATTATTTTGTTGTGTTTAAGCATTTACCACCTGTGACCCACCCTTGCTTGAATAAATTCGCCTGACGCCAGCCGGAACACAATACTAGAGTAGGCGGGTAAGTAAATAGATCGATATACTGATAGATGGATAAACATGCATATAGATCTATACATAGTCTGAGAGCGAATTGTTAGTTACGCAAGCCAGAGGAAATTATTATCCTTGTGTTAGAGAGAGAGAGAGAGAGAGAACAGATAAAGTCTGACATACACAAACGGGGAACATAACACACACATACACACACACACACAAACGAACCTAATTTTGAACCCAAGCTTGATACAGAAAAAGAAACTCTCTATCTATCTGGGTTCGATCCCGGGCCGTCACTGTCCACACCCAGATATCCACCTGTGTTGGCTGTAGGAGTTTCTGCAGATATATGTATGGAAAATAATGATAATCTTCAACTGTGTGTATATCTCTGTCCTTCTGTGTACTCATGCCAATATGGTAAACAGTGATTCTATCAAATAGATGTATGGAAAATATAATCTTTAACTGCATCTGTATCTCTTTCATTTTCTCTATCCATCCCAGTATTAAGAACAGTGATTCTGTTCGTCACTCATGTTAATATTGTATGTCTCGATTATGTCATCATTGTATTTTTTGTCTCTGTGCGTAGACATACGTCTCTATCAACATATCCATCTCCATATCCTTTATCCGTCTGTCGGTCTGTTTGGCCTTACGTTTATCTGTCTCTTCTCTCTGTCACTTAATTCATCCATGACGGCCACTTGAAAACACAACTACACCTCTCTGTCATCATCATCATCATCATCATTACAGTCAATATCATCAACATCTTCTTCGTAATCATCATTATCATCATCATTTCAAACTTTCTCAACTCCACCTTATTAATTTTAAGTTAGCTCCATGGCAGTGCAATATATTTGTAGGTTTCTTCTTTCCAACAGCGTCTCTGCCAGCCTCTTCCTCTCACCCCATCTCTGTGTTGCCACTCAGCTATCTTAGTTGTCCTACGGTTCCCGCCTAAAAAGGTCTGTATCCCATGTATCTACGTATTAAAGGAATGAATAATAGAAACGTTCACCATGTATAATGAACAAATATTCCACACAGTGTTCAGGTATGGATTTATTTCTGAACGAGAGAGAGGGAGAGAGAGAGAGAGAGAGAGAGAGAGAGAGAGAGAGAGAGAGAGAGAGAGAGAGAGTTTTACTGTTCCGTGAAAAAAAAAAAAACAATAAAGCAAAAGAAAACATATATATAAAGAAAGAAACAGACTGTGCATTCTGGTTGGATCCTGGGTGCTCAGTAACCAGGCCCAGTTACGAGTATCTACCACTGTTGGCTGTTGTTGCTTCTGTTTATCTACCACTGTTGGCTGTTGTTGCTTCTGTTTATCTACCACTGTTGGCTGTTGTTGCTTCTGTTTATCTACCACTGTTGGCTGTTGTTGCTTCTGTTTATCTACCACTGTTGGCTGTTGTTGCTTCTGTTTATCTACCACTGTTGGCTGTTGTTGCTTCTGTTTATCTACCACTGTTGGCTGTTGTTGCATCTGTTTAACTACCACTGTTGGCTGTTGTTGCATCTGTTTATCTACCACTGTTGGCTGTTGTTGCTTTTGTTTTTCTACCGCTGTTGGCTGTTGTTGCTTCTGTTTAACTACCACTGTTGGCTGTTGTTGCTTCTGTTTATCTACCACTGTTGGCTGTTGTTGCTTCTGTTTATCTACCACTGTTGGCTGTTGTTGCTTCTGTTTATCTATCACTGTTGGCTGTTGTTGCTTCTGTTTATCTACCACTGTTGGCTGTTGTTGCTTTTGTTTTTCTACCACTGTTGGCTGTTGTTGCTTCTGTTTATCTACCACTGTTGGCTGTTGTTGCTTTTGTTTTTCTACCACTGTTGGCTGTTGTTGCTTTTGTTTTTCTACCACTGTTGGCTGTTGTTGCTTTTGTTTTTCTACCACTGTTGGCTGTTGTTGCTTCTGTTTATCTACCACTGTTGGCTGTTGTTGCTTCTGTTTATCTACCACTGTTGGCTGTTCTCGCTTTTGTTTTTCTACCAGTCTCAGTATGTATAATAATTTTTGTACTTTACCTGTCTATCACTGCCTGGTCGTCTCTCAGTTTATCTGTTTGTTTATCAAATACCTGTCTATTTATCAGAAAATATGTATGTATATACTGTACTTATGTTTGCATGTATTTAGCCATGCATATATTTTTTTCTCTCCATCTGTTCATCGAGATTTCTCTTAACATGTCTTATTTCCGTCTGTCAATCTACATATCAGTATTTGTATTTATCAATCACTGTCCATCTATCTACCTGCCTATCTATCTGTTTGCGAATATAATTATGTCTATCTATCTATTGATCTTGATCGGCATTGATTAAGCTGCCCTATTTTCATCACCCGGTCTATATTTCAGTACATATGTATGATGTATCTCTATTTTTCTTCTATCTGTCTATCTATATACTTACCAGTATTTGTGTATATATTCTCTGTCTATCAAAACACCTACAAGTGTGTACCTGGCTGTGTATCAGTATTTGTGTATATAAGTCTATCTATGCATCTATCTGTGTCTACCTATCTACATATCAGTATTTGTGTATGTCTCTATCTATCTATGCATCTATCTGTGTCTACCTATCTACATATCAGTATTTGTGTATATGTCTCTATCTATCTATGCATCTATCTGTGTCTACCTATCTACATATCAGTATTTGTGTATATGTCTCTATCTATTTATGCATCTATCTGTGTCTACCTATCTACATATCTATCACTGGGTCTGTCTATCGTATCCAGGGTCACCACAACACTGCTGCATGCTTAGGTGTAGTCTTGTAAAATTGTTATGAATCATTAACTCTTTTATGATAAGGATAACTTTAGTAATATATTCCAGCTGACGCCGGACGGCTTTATTCAGCCGAGGGTGAGTCATAGGAGCCTGAAAATGTTACTTCTGTGACCATTAACTCTGTGTCATGCTCAGGATAATTCTGGTATTTTATTCCAGCTGACGCCAGACGAATTTATTATGCTGATAATGAGTCACAGCAGCAAGGGAGAGAGAGAGAGAGAGAGAGAGAGAGAGAGAAGGATAACCAGACTAATACGGTATGAAAACAATCTCAAAGGGAGTGTGGGGAGTGAAATAGGAAAAAGAAACCTCACAGCTAATTGGTTTGGATCCCAGGCCTGACTTGCCGGACCCAGTTTCCCACCTGTGTTGGCTGTAGTGGCTTCTGTCTGTCATATACCTAGAAGGTCTATATATTGATATATATAGCTACCTACTTTTTTTTTTTTCTGTTTATCCAATCACGTGTACTTCACTAAATATCTCTATCACTCCATCCTATCAGTTCCACAAAGCAGGATGGCATTATTTTTGGCAACACGCCCTATACCGTTTCGGTGGATTCATCCTGTGTGTGTATGTGTGTGTGTGTGTGTGTGTGTCTATTTATCTATTAGTCAGTGGGTCTGGCCATCCCTCAGGCCACACCCAATTGCAGGCTTCATCCAGGGTGTGTATGTGTGTGTGTGTGTGTGTGTGTGTGTGTGTGTGTGTGTGTATCTATCTATTTATCTATTAGTCAGTGGGTCTGGCCATCCCTCAGGCCACACCCAATGGCAGGCTTCATCCAGTGTGTGTGTGTGTGTGTGTGTGTGTGTGTGTGTGTGTGTGTGTGTGTGTGTGTGTGTGTGTGTGTGTGTGTGTGTCTATCTATTTATCTATTAGTCAGTGGGTCTGGCCATCCCTCAGGCCACACCCAATGGCAGACTTCATCCAGGGTGTGTGTGTGTGTGTGTGTGTGTGTGTGTGTGTGTGTGTGTGTGTGTGTGTGTGTGTGTTCGTGTGTGTGTGTGTGTGTGTGTGTGTGTGTGTCTGTGTGTGTCTGTGTGTGTCTGTGTGTGTGTGTGTGTGTGTGTGTGTGTGTATCTATTAATCTATTAGTCAGTGGGTCTGGCCATCCCTCAGGCCACACCCAATGGCAAGCTTCATCCAGGGTGTGTGTGTGTGTGTGTGTGTGTGTGTGTGTGTGTGTGTGTGTGTGTGTGTGTGTGTATCTATCTATTTATCTATTAGTCAGTGGGTCTGGCCATCCCTCAGGCCACACCCAATGGCAGGCTTCATCGAGGGTGTGTGTGTGTGTGTGTGTGTGTGTGTGTGTGTGTGTGTGTGTGTGTGTGTATCTATCTATTTATCTATTAGTCAGTGGGTCTGGCCATCCCTCAGGCCACACCCAATGGCAGACTTCATCCAGGGTGTGTTTGTATGTGTGTGTGTGTGTGTGTGTGTGTCTATCTATTAATCTATTAGTCAGTGGGTCTGGCCATCCCTCAGGCCACACCCAATGGCAAGCTTCATCCAGGGTGTGTGTGTGTGTGTGTGTGTGTGTGTGTGTGTGTGTGTGTGTGTGTGTGTGTGTGTGTGTGCATCTATCTATTTATCTATTAGTCAGTGGGTCTGGCCATCCCTCAGGCCACACCCAATGGCAGGCTTCATCCAGGGTGTGTGTGTGTGTGTGTGTGTATGTGTGTATCTATCTATTTATCTATTAGTCAGTGGGTCTGGCCATCCCTCAGGCCACACCCAATGGCAGGCTTCATCCAGGGTGGCCACAACAAAACGCCTTTAACCCTTTGCCTGCCAATTACCTACTTGCAGTTTATTTCCGCTGACGTCACACGATTTTACTATGATGAAGAGAGAAATATGGCCCACCAAAAATGTTAAAACTATCCCATTTAACGTTTTGCCCCAGGATATACAACTTGCTGTTTTATTACGGCTTACCACCCACCATTTTGTTACACTCATACACACAGCAGTTAGAAAGAAAATATACGACTAGCAAACACAGACAAAAAAAAAAAAAACTCAGACACGGACCAACAACGGGTAAAAAAGAAAAAGAAAGTTATTTCTCTGAATGGCTCGATCTTGGGCCTCACTAACCACACCCAAGTATCTACCAGTGTTGGCTCTCGTGGTTCCTGAGTATCTTCTTAGATATTAATCTATTTTCCCTGTCCTTTTCTCAGCGTACATATGTATATTTGTCGATCTTTTTTTTTTTTTTTTTTCACCAACCAACCATCCATCCACCCTTCGTTTTTATTGTGTCCATCCTTCTAACCACCAATATATCTATCTGTCTATCTATCTGTGCATCTGTTTAAGTCTCAGAGTTAATCCGGAGTGGGTATTACTTCTCGTGTCTTAACATCAGGCTCCTATGACTCACTCTCAGATGAATAAAATTGTCTGGCGTTAGTTGGTATAGTGTACTAGAGTTGTGCCTACCATGAGACGGTTTTTTGTGATTGCGTTAGCACTCAGACACCTATGACTCACTCTCAGATGAGTAAAATCGTCTGGCATTAGGTGAAATAGCATACTTACAGTAGAGTTGTGCAAACTATGAGGGGGTTAATGGTAACAGTATTACCACTGTGGAGGGTGCGTGGTGGAATATGGATGAAGGAGTGGGTGAACGGAGAGGAAGACAGTGTAGGATATAAGACCCATTGCTGGTGCACTTACATACACGAGAGAGAGAGAGAGAGAGAGAGAGAGAGAGAGAGAGAGAGCAAAAGTGACTACCTGTGACCTGAAATATAAAAGAGAAAGGAACCCATGCCAACCTTATGGTTCAGTCCGAGCCTCCCTAACCAGACCAAGTTATCACACTATGTGGCTGTAATGGTTTCTGTCTGTTTCCCTCGTTGTCTGTTTACTCATCTCTTCGTCGGGAGGTATATTTGTCCATCTCTATATGTATTTAACTATTTATCTTTCTTTTTGGCACACTTCTAATCGCGAAATCTTTATTTCCATTCATTTCTCTATTCATTCACTCCAAGTAACATCTAAATGTCCATCTATCTTTCCTGGTGGGAAATATGTTTAAGCATTCAGGCACCTGTGACTCATCATCACTAGAATAAAATCATCTGACGTCAGCTGTAATATAATACTTGAGTTGTGCAGACCAGTTAAAGGTTGAAACTGATATAATTAGCACTGCGTGGCAACTTTTGTAAATCCGCAAAAAAAAAAGAAAAATCGTCTGGCATTAACTGGAATACAATAACAGGATTGTGTCACCGAACAGAGGGTTAAGGGTCACTGCAGTAACATTCTCAGATTTAAATATCTTGTTCTTGGCCGAAAAAAATAAAATTGTCTTACGTTAGATGGAATGGAACAGGCCTACTCAAGGTTTTAGTTCATGCATCTGTCTGGTTCATCCCAGCAGCGATATGAATCTATTTTTTTATGTATCAGTGTGTTAGGGTAGGGCCAGGCACAGAGGGGTGGTGATAGCAATAACAATGTGGATGTACAATATGGGTTAGCAGCGTATATGAGGGAGGCTGGTGTGTTGTGGTGGCAGGCACAGAGGGGTGGTGGTAGCAATAACAATGTGGATGTACAATATGGGTTAGCAGCGTATATGAGGGAGGCTGGTGTGTTGTGGTGGCAGGCACAGAGGTGTGGTGGTAGCAATAACAATGTGGATGTACAATATGGGTTAGAAGTGTATATGAGGGAGGCTGGTGTGTTGTGGTGGCAGGGCTTTTTTCGCACCACCCACCCAAACACTAACCCCGTGTTTTTCGTCTGGCTTTCCCTTTACTGGAGGAATTATCGTATCGTTTATAAAGGCTTCAACATGACTGCATGCGTCTGCGTTGGTCACCTTTTTAGCGGCCCTCAAGGCAGCTCGATCTCTGTCCACCTCCCTTTTCCGTCCTTTATCGCAGAGGCCAGCCCCTATAACCTCGTCGCAGGCTTTTTCCGGTCTGCCTTTCACAACCCTATCCCCGACATTCACACTTCTTACTTTAAGCACCCAGATATCGTCTTTCTGCCCGTGTGAGCAGATACTCTAATGGGTTGATAGATAGGCAGATACATAGCTAAACAGATTAACAGGATGTTAAGTAGGTAGATAGGTAGGTATATATGTAGACAGTAGGTAGTTAGGTAGGCAGGTAAACAGACAGATCGATATACTGATAGATGGATAAAAAGGCATAAGGATCTACAGACAGTATGAGAGAGAATTTTTAGTTACGTAAGCTAGAAGAAATCATTACCCTTGTAGTAGAGAGAGAGAGAGAGAGAGAGAGAGAGAGAGAGAGAGAGAGAGACTGACATACATAAAGGAGGAACGTGAAGCGCACACACACACACACACACACACACACACACACACACACGAATCTAATTTTGAACTCATGCTTGGTGCAGAAAAAGAAACTCCCAAGTATCTGGGGTTCGATCCCGGGCCGTCACTGTCCACACCCAGATATCCATCTGTGTTGGCTGTAGGAGTTTCTGCCAGATTATATATGGAAAATATAATCTTTATCTGTATCTGTATTTCTATTCTTCGGTATCCATCCCAATATGCCAAACAGTGATTCTCCTAAATATCTGTATGGAAAACATAAATTTTAACTCTATGTGTACTTCTGTCTAGACATCCAAATATGCTAAACAATGATTTTGTTAGCCTTTCATGTTAATTCAGCTTGTCTGTATCATGTCTTAACTCCATTTCTTATCTCTGTATTAAAATCTGTCTATCTACTTTATCTGCATATCTCTCTACCTATCTGTCCGTATATCCCGACACTTCCTATTTGTCTACTGGTCTGTTCTGCCTGTCTGTCTCCCTGTCTCCTTACTCGGGCACTTACAGTAATTCATTTTTGCCACAATAGAACGACCCTACTGTAGACCTCTCTTTTGTCATTCATCATCATCATCAGTATTATCATCATAATCTATCTGTCTATCTACTCCCAGACGCCTTAATCCCATATGGGGTGGCCACAAACAAATCGCCTCCACGTCGCCCTGTCC
This sequence comes from Coenobita brevimanus, assembly GCF_032717465.1. Classification (NCBI taxonomy): domain Eukaryota; kingdom Metazoa; phylum Arthropoda; class Malacostraca; order Decapoda; family Coenobitidae; genus Coenobita; species Coenobita brevimanus. Next base: position 30,113,389 of record NC_136959.1, on the reverse strand, counting down.
TCTGCCATTTCACTGCACTGCTCCCAGCTCACACACCCCTCTCTCATATACCTCTCCACTCCATCCCTCCATCTCATCCTCGGCCTCCCCCTCCACCTCACTCACATACACTCTCCTCGTCAGTCTCTCACCCCTCATCCTCTCCACATGGCCAAACCACCTCAGTATGTTCCTCCTAAGGCTTCCTATCACATCCACATCCATACCACAAAACTTTCACTTCCTCATTTGTCAGCTTGTCTCTCCCTGTGACTCCACAGGCTACTCTTAAATAATTCATTTCCACTGCTCTCACTCTTGACTTGTGTCCTTCCAACAACGTCCAAGCTTCACTTCCATACGTTAGAGTTGGTATCACAATACTGTCATGTAGTAACTTTTTCACTTCCATGCTCACTTCCCTGTTTCTTATCACTGCTTTCCGTCTATAATATTAATGTCTTTCCCAGCTTACTCCACACCGACCTCTTAATTGTAAGTTATTTCCATAGCAGTGCAATATATTAACAGGTTTCTTCCTTCCAAGCAGGTCGTTGCCATCCCCTTCCTCTCAATCCATCTCTGGGCTGCCACTCAGCTATCTTAGTTGTCCTACGGTTCCCGCCTAAAAAGGGCCGTATCCCATGTATCCACGTATTAAAGGAATGAATAAAACAAACGTTCACCATGTTTAATGAACAAATATTCACACACCGTGTACAGGGATGGATCAATTTGTGTTCGAGAGAGAGAGAGAGAGAGAGAGAGAGAGAGAGAGAGAGAGAGAGAGAGAGGAGAGTTTTACTGTTCCTTGAAAAAAAAAAAAAAAAAAAAAAACGAAAAGAATAAATACATATAAAGAACGAAACAGTGTGGGTTCGGGTGGGATCCCGGGTGCTCAGTAACCAGACCCAGTTATCCACCACTGTTGGCTGTTGTCGCTTCTGTTTATCCACCACTGTTGGCTGTTGTTGCTTCTGTTTATCCACCACTGTTGGCTGTTGTTGCTTCTGTTTATCCACCACTGTTGGCTGTTGTTGCTTCTGTTTATCCACCACTGTTGGCTGTTGTTGCTTCTGTTTATCCACCACTGTTGGCTGTTGTTGCTTCTGTTTATCCACCACTGTTGGCTGTTGTCACTTCTGTTTATCCACCACTGTTGGCTGTTGTTGCTTCTGTTTATCTACCACTGTTGGCTGTTGTCGCTTCTGTTTATCTACCACTATTGGCTGTTGTTGCTTCTGTTTATCTACCATTGTTGGCTGTTGTTGCTTCTGTTTATCTACCACTGTTGGCTGTTGTTGCTTCTGTTTATCTACCACTGTTGGCTGTTGTTGCTTCTGTTTATCTACCACTGTTGGCTGTTGTTGCTTCTGTTTATCTACCACTGTTGGCTGTTGTTGCTTCTGTTTACATACCACTGTTGGCTGTTTTGCTTTTGTTTACCTACCACTGTTGGCTGTTATTGCTTCTGTTTATCTACCACTGTTGGCTGTTGTTGCTTCTGTTTATCTACCACTGTTGGCTGTTCTCGTTTCTGTTTATCTACCACTGTTGGCTGTTTTGCTTTTGTTTACCTACCACTGTTGGCTGTTATTGCTTCTTATCTACTGTTCCTGTTTGTATATATATATTTCTGGGGGTACTCTATCTCCCTATCTATCACTGTCTGGCTGCCTCGCAATTTACGTGTTTCTTTGACCATCTAACTGTCTATTTATCGGAATGTGTGTATATATTGTTACATAGCCTATGATTTCATCATCCTTTGTATAATTCTAACGTACAGTATGCTGCATGTTTGATCACGATTCGCCTCGTGGCTTCCATAGTGCATGTTCTACCTCACTCCCCCCCTCCTCCCTTATAGTAGAGTAAGTCGTTCTTTCTGTTGTTCAGTGCAGGAGTGTCAACTCTTTGTCCCCTATGGCTTCATTTGCGCGTCCTTCTTACAAGTTGTATCAAGTTCTGCCGGCCCCTATATAATGAGCTCAGTCTCTGCATTAATTGCCACTTAGATCTACTCATTTTGCTCACATCTCTGTCCTTCCCTGTACAGTTGTTATTATTGTGAGTGCTCAGGAAGTCTCCAGCCATCTAGCAGCTGTGTAATTTAAGTATAAGTGTTATTACATTTTTTCCTTGTACTGTATAGCATGAGGTGTTGATTCGTGGGCCTGGTGATGTTTTTGTGATTCATGTGTTTTTATGTCAGTCATTTTTGATAATATTTTGTATCTGTAATAATATATCTTGCATTAACTGAGCATTATCTGGTTTTCTCATTTTATCAGGGCTGACTTAGATAAATTTACTCATGCTAATTTCGTGTTAATAGAGGCTATTGCAGTTAACCATTTATTTAACCTGTTTTTTGCCATTACATTATCCTTATGAGTCCTGAATGTTTAGTTGTTAGTTTGAGCATTAAACTTTAACTTGTAATTTTACCTGACTCTTTTGTTTTGAACCTGGAACTTTGCGGGACAGTAGTGATTTTTAGTATTCTCATTTGAAGTGTTCATTATCTCTCTCTGTTCCGTAAAATAAATTTGGCGACCTCTTATCAGGATATTCAGGATATTATCATAAGGATATTGTTCGATATTTTGTGACTGTGATTTATTCATGATGTCTACTATTACTACGCTTGATGAAGCCAAAGATTTTTTGTCAAATGTGCAAACAGTGAGTGATGTAGAAAACAGAACAAAGAATGAACTTAAGCTTGTTGATCAACAATTGGGAATTGCTGTTCGCTCTCTCATCATTCTAAAGATCAAATTGTCGACATGATTAATGAAAGCTTGTTTAATGTAACTCCTCCAAATGAGCAAATGCAGATTGAATTAGCTAAGTTACAGCTTGCCCTGCAGGAGGCTCGTGCTAAGGAGGCTGAGTTTTAGGCACGTTCTCAGGAGGCACAAATTGAACTTGCTAGGATTCAGGCAGACCATGAGTATCGCATGAAACCAGGTGGAACTGGATCATCTAGCTCTGATGATTTTGATGTGGCTAAAAATGTTATACTTGTCCCTCCTTTTAATGAATCTGATTTAACAAAGTATTTTCAGTTGTTTGAGAGGGTAGCTACAGGTTTTAATTGGCCCAAAGAGTATTGGCCAGTACTCCTTCAAACTGTTCTCACCGGTAAAGCTCAAATAACTTATGCATCTTTGCCTCAGGATCAATCTAATAATTATGATGTAGTTAAGAGCTTGATTCTTAAGGCCTATGAGCTTGTTCCTGAAGCCTATAGAGGAAAATTTAGGACAACTTACAAGCAAGATAAGCAATCCCATGTTGAATATGCAAAAATCAAAGAAGATCTGTTAGAGCAGTGGTTAAATTCTAAGAATGTGGATTCTGATTTTGACAAATTTAAGCAGATGGTTTTGCTGGAGGACTTCAAAAGGTGTATTAATAGAGATGTAAGCCTATATCTTGATGAGAGAAAAATAGATAATTTGTCTGATGCTGCAGTTTTAGCTGATGAATATGTTCTCACCCACAAGAGATATTCTAAAGAAAAAAGGAAAGCTGAGAGTAAGTACGTTGCCTCTACTAAGAGTACAGGTAACAGGAAAGAGAATAAAGATGATGTTTCTCAGGAAGTAAATACCAGCTTCACCTCTAGATTTCAGAAAGTAAATGTACTTATTGTAGTAAGCTTGGTCATACTACGGAGAAATGTTTCAGGAGACAGCGTGATGTGAACAAAAAGAAGTCTTTAAATATTCAGTCAATTGGTCTAGTGTCCACCCTTGAGAGTTCCCAGAATTCTTTAACTGAGTTAACTGAACCTGCTTTGAGGGGTAAATTAAATTCTCATGATGAAGCTCCTCTTTTGAGCAGTAACGTGGGTGATACTCTCAAGAGTTCATGTGCTAATTTCCTGTCTGATGGTTTTGTCAGTCCTCTGGACAGTAATGACAGGAAATCAGTTAAAATATATCGTGATACAGGTGCTTGCCAATCCCTTATGCTGACCAGTGTTCTAGGCTCTAATTTTAATTCCTCTGATGAAACTGTAATCTTACAAGGTGTAGGGAATAATTACTTCTCTGTCCCTCTGTCCAGAGTGAATTTAGAGTCTGGTTTTCTTAATGGTTCCGTTATGGTTGGGTTGGTTGAGACACTTCCAATGTCAGGTGTAACTATCTTACTTGGAAATGATATTGGTGGAAGTTAAGTGTGTCCAGCTCCTCAGTTGTCCAGTGAGCCAGTGGCTGCGACCCAGGATTGTGATGTCCCTGATGTGTTCTCTGCATGTGCTGTCACTACGGCTAAGTCTAAAGTTACTGGTGACTTAGAGGATAATGATGATGATGATGTTCTCCTAGCTGACACTTTTCTTGCTAATTTGGATCACTCACCAGATAAGGCAGTACCCCGTAGTGTTGATAATTTGTCTCGTCAAGAGTTGGTTGAGTTGCAGGTTGCTGACCCTGAGTTGAAAGGTCTAGCTAACTCTGCTTGCAGTGAGGAAGAGTCAGCTGGTGCTTCTTCTTGTTATTATATAAAGTCAGGAGTACTTATGAGGAAGTGGAGACCCCCAACAGCATCAGCCGACTGTGAATGGGAGGTTGTGCATCAAGTTGTCATCCCTCGTGTTTGTAGGCAGGATATCATTAGAGTGGCTCATGATTCCAGTTTGGCAGGACACCTTGGAGTGAGGAAGACTGTGGCACACATTCTGAAACACTTCTACTGGCCAGGTATCTTCAGGGATGTTTCCTGGTATTGTAAGTCTTGTCACACCTGTCAAGTTGTGGGGATGTGTAATCAGACCAAAAAGGTTGCACCTCTAGTTCCCATTCCTCCTTTTGAGGCGCCATTCACCCGTGTGTTGGTGGATATTGTGGGCCCTCTTCCTAAGACTTCTTCAGGATTTTCTTATGTGTTGACCCTGATTGATATGGCTACTCGTTATCGTGAAGCCATTCCACTTAGAAATATCTCAGCAAAGAACATGGTTAAGGAAATGCTAGGGTTCTTCACAAAGTTTGGTCTGCCCAAGGAGGTACAGTCAGACCGAGGAAGTAATTTCATGTCAAATGTTTTCAAGCAGTCTCTGAAAGAGTTGGGCATCACCCAGATCACGTCTTCAGCTTACCATCCCCAGACCCAAGGAGCGTTGGAGAGATATCATCAAACACTCAAATCAATGCTCAAGAAATACTGTTTGGAACATCAGAAAGACTGGGATAAAGGTCTTCCATTCGTTGTATTTGCCGCAAGAGAATCTCCAAATGAATCACTGGGCTTCTCACCTTTTGAACTACTGTTTGGCCATGAAGTAAGAGGACCCCTTAAGCTACTCAAGGAATGCTGGCTGTCAGAGGAAGATGACATCAACCTGCTGGAGTATGTGATGAAGTTTAAAGAACGGCTGTCCACTGCTTTACAGCTGGCGAGAGAGAATTTAGGAGCTGCTCAGGAGAAGATGAAGACTTGGTATGATAAGAAGTCCAGGTTACGCCACTTTCAGCCAGGAGACCAGGTTTTGATTCTGCTACCAGTTCATGGGCAACCTCTTCAAGCCAAGTTTGGTGGTCCTTATTTCGTGGAGAAGAAACTCAGTGATGTCAACTATGTCATCGCCACACCAGATCGTAGAAAGAACAAGCAACTTTGTCACATCAACATGCTAAAGTTATATCACAGGTGGGATGAAAATAACCCCGTCTGCACTGTAGCTGTTCCACCCGAGACTGCAAGTGAAGTTTTCCCATGCAGCATGAGCCTGAGTGATAGTTTGGGGAAGAATCCTGATATCATGAGTGATCTCCAGACTAAGCTTTCTCATCTACCTCCCGAGGAAAGGCAGGAGTTTTCGGCATTACTGCGGGAGTACCCGCAAGTGTTCCGTGCCACTCCAGGAAGAACCACTGTGTTGATGCATGATGTCGATGTTGGAGACGCAAAGCCAATTAAACTGCCTCCTTACCGTGTGAATCCAGTGAAAGTTCCTCTCATCCAGAAGGAGCTTGGCTATCTGTTGGATCACAAGATGATTGAGCCTTGTCAGAGCGAGTGGAGTTCTCCTGTCACTCTAGTCCCTAAGCCAGGTGGGTCACAGCGGCTTTGCATCGACTACAGACGTGTTAATCAGATAACCAAAACAGACACTTACCCTCTCCCTCGCGTGGAAGATTGCGTAGACAAGATCGGAAAGGCTAGGTACATAAGTAAGTTTGATTTGTTAACCCGCGGCGTCCCGGGGACGTACTTCCACGTCCTCACGTTTTGTCACAGCTAATCCCGGCGACGTACTTCAACGTCCTGCAATTGCAAGGTTCATAATTTCCACAATTTTCAAAATTCGCGCGAGATTTTCGTTTCGCCCGGGTACCCAAGCCTCCCCTACCTGCCGCCAGGCGGGCAGCATCCTAGACCCCGCGTGACCCGCGCTCGCCCTTGTCTTGGTCACTCACCTGCTAGCAGTGACCCAGGTCAGACATGGCGCAGAAAGGTCTCTCAGACGAGGAAATCGCATCCGTCCTGGAAGCCTTCACTGGAGACAGTGATTCTCCACTCGATGATGATGTGGTGGATCGTGATTACGTCCAGCCAGAGGAAGAAATAAGTAGCAGTGATGAGGAGGTCCCTTCGCCCCGAAAAACGCGGTATGTGACATACCGTAAGGCAAGGGAAGGCCAGCCTGCTCCCCAACCACGTGCACAGCTATCTCTCCATCCTGAATCTGATGAGGACGAGGATGAGGACGATGAGGATGACGGAGGCCTAGGACGTGATATCGCCGTGTGGTTGGGAAAAGAGAAAATATCACCACGAGGATCAGAAGGTGGGGCGAGACAACACATAAGGTATGGTGAAAGTACTTTGTCTGGGGAAGTGGCAAGTGGTGTGGTGGGATTGCTGGGAGAAAGGGAAAGTGTTGTGGCGGCAGCACGGGGTGAAAGTGAGAGTGGTGTGGGGGTAGTGCGGGGTGAAGGGCAAGTGGTGTGAGGGAGGCAGCACGAGCACGTGGTGCTCGTAGGCCTAGGGGAGAGGAGGTTGAGTCACTCCCCAGCACTTTTTTCGCCCCTGAATATTCCCAAACTTCCTCCCTACAGCCCCAGGATGTGGGGAAAGGAAAGAAAGGGATGGGAAAGGGTAAAGGAAAAGGGAGAGGGAAGAGAAGTGCGAGTGATGAGAGGCGCCGCTCTCCACCTCCCCAACCTCCCCCACCACCCTCACCTCCCCACCCTGACGAAGGGGACGATGGTGACGTGGCTGGAGACGGTGGTGTCACGTGGAACTGGGAAGATGGGAGTAATTTTACTCCCATCATTCACCCTTTCACTGAGGAGTGGCGGTCAGGTTGCACGGCTCCAGGTGTAAATGCAGGTTCGTCACGGTTGGATTTTTTCAACTTGTTCTTTGGTGAGGTGTTTGTGGGGCGCATAGTTGAACAAACTAATATTTTTTCACAATCACAGCACCGTGAAAGTGAACGTTTGGGAACCACGAGCAGGCATTCCCAACAGTATGACTATCCCGTGACTATTTCAGAGATGTTCCTATTTTTGGCCCTGGTTATCTTGATGGGTGTGGTAAGGAAAAACCAAATTCCTGCCTACTGGACAACTGACCCAATCATCCTCACACCTTTCTTTGGAAAGGTGATGGGTCGTAACCGATTTCAGTATATTCTCAGCCGCCTCCACTTTTTTGATGCAGATGATCCAGCCAATGCAAATAACACCGATAAAATGAGGAGAATTAGGCTGGTATTTGATCATTTATGGGAAATGTTCTGCTCCTCATTTTATCCCTACAGAGACCTCGTCATAGACGAGAGTCTTGTGTTGTGGAGAGGCAATATTTCCTTTAGGCAGTAAATACCCAGCAAGAGACACCGTTTCGGGTTCAAGATCTTTGTTATGTGCGACTGTAAGACTGGTTATGTGCAAGACATAGTCTTGTACACGGGCGCACAGACAGATATAATGGAAGATCGGAGTATAGGACTCTCTGGGGCCGTGGTGAAGACAATGATAGAAGAGTACCTTCATCGTGGTCATGTGTTGTACCTGGACAACTGGTACACTAGCCCTCTTCTTGCTAGGTTCCTCCACCAACACGACACCGGAGTCTGTGGTACAGTCAAGAGAAACCGTCGCCATATGGTCAAGATAGGGAGGAAACTTGACAAGAACGAGGTGGTTTTCTTCCAGGCCAATAACATCCTTGCAACCCTGTGGAACCACAACAGGGAAGTTTGCCTCCTATCAACTGTTCACAGCCCCCTGATGCACCGCACAGACTCCGTGGATCACCGTAGCGAGAGGAGGCGCAACGTATGGAAACCAGAGTCTGTACTTGCCTATAATCTGAACATAAGGCAAGTTGATCAGTCAGACTCGATGATTTCAAGTGTTGACTGTGCCAGGACCACGATGAAGTGGTACAAGAAACTCTTTTTCCACTTGCTCGACATCACGGTCCTGAACGCCCACTACCTGCACACAATGACCACCGGAGTATCCGAGACCTTTGAGGGGTTTGTGAGGGAGCTGGCACGTGAAATAATCGCCAAGCATGCCCAGGACAGACCCACACACCGCACCCGCACCCCCCTGGCTGCTCAGACTCTCCTACGTCTTGCAGGATGCCACTATCCCAGCGCAATCCCTTCCGAACCAAACCGTCGTAAACCCCAGCGTCGCTGCCATGTATGTAGGCACTCGACAGTCAGACCATCCACTCAGAGAAAAGACACAAGATACGAGTGTGTCGAGTGCAATGTTGCGTTGTGCCTTCAGCCTTGTTTCAAGGAGTATCATAATTTCCTACAGTACTGAAACTGTGTGGGAAGGCGAAATGACGCTCATGATAATGGTAAGGCCAGTCAGTAGGTGCTAAGTCAAATATAAAGTTGAAACGGGTGTTATTTTTTCAGAAAAGTAATGTATAAGATGAGAATTAGTGTAAGTGGAAAGAATTGTTATCAAAACTACACCCACTGTGTAAATCTGGTCAGTAAATATGTGATAGCAAGGAAATAAAGTGGAAACGGGTGTAATGTTAGCATGAATAAAACGTATAAGTTGAACATTAGTGTAAGTTGTCATAATTGATGTCACGAGTACACCCACATTCTGGTCAGTAAGTATGTGATAGGAATTATATACAGTGGAAGATGTTGTGATGTTAGTAGTAAGATATTTTATAAGTTGAATACTAGTGTAAGATGAAACAAATGATATCGCGATAACACTCCCTGTGTAAGGAAATGCGGCGCAAATATGACGCTCAGTTCCATCGTAAGTTCAGAAATGATGTGATATCAATTATATCAAGTGTAAACATGTGCAATGTTAGTGGAGAATTATTATATAAGTACAAAAATAGGTTGTAAGTTGAAATAGTTGTCATAGCGACTTCACCGTGTGTGTTATTATGCGCTATTATTACGCTATATATTTACGTAAGGCCTGAAATAATCTCAAAACAGTTCTATAAAGTTGAAAAGTGTATAATAATATTAGAAAAGTATTATGTAAGTAGAAAAAGCACAATACGAGTTGAAACAACAGTCACAGCGAGTTCACTCACTACGTAAATAAGCGCTAACATTACGCTAAATGTTATCAAAAGGCCTGTGAATACGTAAAAACAGTTCAATAAAATGTAAAATGGTATAATGTTATTGTAGAAGTATTATGTAAGTAAAAAAAATTATATGTATCATGATTTTAGAATGTTAGCGATTCATCGTGACCAAGTTGGCCGATTTTGCTCGTTTCGCACGATGGTACAATGCTTATTTCTGCTCTACTTTTGTATAAAATCCAATATACTCTTTTATCACATGTTTTTATGTTTGTAATAAATTCATTTCTACTTACTTTCATTGGTTTCCCAGACTTATAATGCCATAGAAAACGTTTGAGGCTCAGACCGCCTAGGGAGAACACGGGGCCAGGTGGGACCAAGGCATACCTGGTTAAGCTAATTAGGGACCCCGGGGACCAATTTCTTTGCCACCGACCATTGTTTCTGACCAAAAGCGAAAGTTTAAGCAAAAAAAAAAAAAAAGGTCGAAAAATGGTAGGGATTGGGGGGTACCAGTGGTCGAAAAGTGGTCGGGACGGGGCGGGTTAAAGGGATACTGGCAAGTACCTATAACTGAACGTGCTAGGGAGATCTCATGTTTTGTAACACTAGGAAAGACTTTTGCATGTTCTGTAATGCCATATGGTATGAAGAATGCACCAGCCACATTTCAGAAGCTCATGAATGTTGTAACAGAGGGTTTGGCAGGGTGTGTTGTTTATATTGATGATGTATTAATCTTCAGTGACAACTGGAAAGATCACCTATGCCATGTCAGTAAATTTCGTGAGCGTTTGGTTCAGGCTAATCTTGTAGCTAATTTGTCAAAGTGTGAGTTTGGTCAAGCTAAAGTTCGGTACCTTGGGTACGTAATTGGTGATGGACACGTTGCACCACCAGGAGCTAAGGTTCAGGTTATAAGTGATCTTCCCAGACCTAAAAGTAGGAAAGAGCTACAAAGATTTTTGGGAATGGTAGGTTATTACAGGAGCTTTGTTCTTAACTTTTCAATTCTTGTATCACCACTTACAGACCTACTGAAAAAGGGAGTTAAATTTGTCTGGACCGATAACTGTGAATCCTCTTTCAGCAAGCTTAAAGCTATCCTATTAAGTCAGCCAGTGCTCGCTACTCCAAATTTTGCTAAGCCTTTTAAGATGGCTGTTGATGCAAGTGATACAGGAGCTGGGGCTGTTTTGCTGCAAGAGGATGATCAGGGTATTGAACACCCTGTATCTTATTACAGTAAGAAGTTCACACTGAGGTGGTTTGGCCATGTGGAGAGGATGGAGGGTGAAAGACTGACGAAGAGAGTGTATGTGAGTGAGGTGGAGGGGGGTAGAGGGAGGGGGAGGCCGAGGATGAGATGGAGGGATGGGGTGGAGAGGTATATGAGAGAGGGGGGTGTGAGTTGGGAGCAGGGCAGTGAAATGGCGGGGGACAGGGCGACTTGGAGGCGATTTGTTTGTGGCCACCCCAAACGGGATTGAGGCGTCTGGCAATAGATAGATAGATAGAAGTTCACTCCACCTCAAAAGAACTACTCAACTATTGAGAAAGAGCTTTTGGCCTTGATTTTGGGTTTACAGCATTTTTCATTTTATTTGTGTTCTGGTTTTGACCCCATAGTCATTTATACCGATCATAACCCACTGAAATTCCTTAGTAAGTTTAAAGATAAAAATCAGAGATTGACAAGATGGAGTCTACTTCTTCAGGAGTATTCATTAGACATACAACATGTCAAGGGGAAAGAAAATGTTATTGCACATTGCTTATCTAGACTTTAGACAGATTGTTTTAGAGTAATAAGAAATTTCCTTTGTAAATTTCTTTTTATTTTTGGGGAGGTGTTACATAGCCTATGATTTCATCATCCTTTGTATAATTCTAACGTACAGTATGCTGCATGTTTGATCATGATTCGCCTCGTGGCTTCCATAGTGCATGTTCTACCTCACTCCCCCCCTCCTCCCTTATAGTAGAGTAAGTCGTTCTTTCTGTTGTTCAGTGCAGGAGTGTCAACTCTTTGTCCCCTATGGCTTCATTTGCGCATCCTTCTTACAAGTTGTATCAAGTTCTGCCGGCCCCTATATAATGAGCTCAGTCTCTGCCTTACTTGCCACTTAGATCTACTCCTCATTTTGCTCACATCTCTGTCCTCCCCTGTACAGTTGTTATTATTGTGAGTGTTCAGGAAGTCTCCAGCCATCTAGCAGCTGTGTAATTTGAGTATAAGTGTTATTATATTTTTTCCTTGTACTGTATAGCATGAGGTGTTGATTCGTGGGCCTGGTGAGGTTTTTGTGATTCATGTGTTTTTATGTCAGTCATTTTTGATAATATTTTGTATCTGTAATAATATATCTTGCATTAACTGAGCATTATCTGGTTTTCTCATTTTATCAGGGCTGACTTAGATAAATTTACTCATGCTAATTTCGTGTTAATAGAGGCTATTGCAGTTAACCATATATTTAACCTGTTTTTTGCCATTACATTATCCTTATGAGTCCTGAATGTTTAGTTGTTAGTTTGAGCATTAAACTTTAACTTGTAATTTTACCTAACTTTTTTGTTTTGAACCTGGAACTTTGCGGGACAGTAGTAATTTTTAGTATTCTCATTTGAAGTGTTCATTATCTCTTTCTGTTCCGTAACAATATGTATGTGCGCATGTTTGTATGTGTGAGTTTATGTTTGTATGTAAGTATCTCTATCACAGTACCTCTCTATCTATGGATTAATTTTGTATTGTCTTTAAATAACTGCCTAATTTTCGTCAGTCTATCTACATAACAGTATTTGTGTATATGTCTCTATCTATCTATGCATCTATCTGTGTCTACCTATCTACATATCTATCACTGGGTTTGTCTATCGTATCCAGGGTGACCACAACACTGCTGCATGCTTAGGTGTAGTCTTGTTAAATTGTTATGAATCATTAACTCTTTTATGATAAGGATAACTTTAGTAATATATTCCAGCTGACGACAGACGGTTTTATTCAGCTGAGAGTGAGTCATAGGAGCCTGAAAATGTTACTTCTATGACCATTAACTCTGTGTCATGCTCAGGATAATTCTGGTATTTTATTCAAGCTGACGTCAGACGAATTTATTATGCTGATAATGAGTCACAGCAGCCAGGGAGAGAGAGAGAGAGAGAGAGAGAGAGAGAGACCACAGGGGGACGGGACCAATACCGCATGAAAACAATTGCAAAGAGAGGGAAATCTCATAAAATATAATAAAGAAGACACAACCAGTCACGGGTCTCGATCCCAGGCCTGACTAACCAGACCCAGTTATCTACCTGTGTTGGCTGTAGTGACTTCTATATGTCTTATACCTGGAAGGTCTACTTATTAATATATATAACTATCTAACCATCTACTTGACTCTATCCATCCACATGTACTTCAGTAAATCACTTAGTTAATCTATCACTCTATTTTATGAATCCCACAGAGCAAGAGGGTATAATGTTTGGCAATGCACCCTATACTATTCCGCGAGTTCAGTGTGTGTGTGTGTGTGTGTGTGTGTGTGTGTGTATCTATCTATTTATCTATTAGTCAGTGGGTCTGGCCATCCCTCAGGCCACACCCAATGGCAGGCTTCATCCAGGGTGTGTGTGTGTGTGTGTGTGTGTGTGTGTGTGTGTGTGTGTGTGTGTGTGTATGTGTGTGTGTGTTTATCTATTAGTCAGTGGGTCTGGCCATCCCTCAGGCCACACCCAATGGCAGGCTTCATCCTTTAACCCTTTGCCTCCCAATTACCTACTTGCAGTTTATTTCCGCTGACGTCACACGATTTTACTATGAAGAGAGAAATATGGCCCACCAAAAATGTTAAAAATATCACATTTAACGTTTTGCCCCAGGATATACAACTTCCAGTTTTATTACGGCTTACCACCCACCATTTTGTTACACTCATACACACAGCAGTTATAAAGAAAATATACGACTAGCGAACACAGACAAAAAAATAAACTGGACAAGGACCAACAATGGGTTAAAATTAAAAGGAAAAAAAATGGAAACCAGTTTGCCAGCATATTTTGAACTTGGGCCTCACTAACGACACCCAATTATTTACAAGTGTTGGTTGTCGTGGTTTATGTCTATCTTCTTGGATATTAATCTTTTTTTTTTTCTCTCCTTATCGCAGCGTATATATATTTGACCCTCTGTTTCTGTTTTTTTTTTTTTTTTTTTTTTTTTTTCTCCAATGTTCATCCATCGTTTTAACCAACCACCCATCCACCCATCCTCTTGTTTTATTGTGTCCATCCTTCCAGCCACCAATGTCCCTAACCGTGTAACCATCTGTGTACCTGTTTAAGTCTCAGAGTTAATCCCGGGTGGATATTATTTCTCTTAACATGAGGCTCCAATGACTCACTCTCAGATGAATAAAATCGCCTGGTGTTAGGTGGAATAACATAGTAGAGTTGTGCCTACTGTGAGAGGGTTAATGGTAACAGTACTAACACTGTGGTGGGTGCGTGGTGGAATATGGATGAAGGAGTGCGTGAATGGAGAGGAAGACAGTGTAGGATATAAGACCCATTGCTGGTGCACTTACATACACGAAAGAGAGAGAGAGAGAGAGAGAGAGAGAGAGAGAGTACCTTTTATACAGCAGGATACCAAGGAAAAAGTACCAAATCTACAAATATAAAAGAAATCCCCCAAAGCAGACAGGATGTAAACCTGGGTGTCAGTGGCTGCATCCGATTCCTTCCTTCTTGGCTGTCAGGGTTTCTGTCCAGTTAAAACCCTTGAGTACCAGAGGTCTTTCTTGAGCTCAGTATTGTTATGTGGCGGTAGTTGAAATGTACTGAATATTGTCCTAGAGTTATCCCGATCATCAGAGGGTTAAATATTTGCCTCCTCCTGCATATGTTCAGTGGTTGCGATGGCCAGTGACTTGCTTGCTTTGGCTTTGTGTTGTAATTCATACCTTTGAGACAGACCAAGAACAAGATGGAGGGGCAAGGTGGGGGAGTATATGAGGGAGGGTGGCGTGTTGTGTCCGGGAGGACGGGTCGTTAATTAACAGGGACACAAAAAGTATTTTATTGCTCAGGGTTAAATGGTGAGTGAATGAGTGTGTGTTGATATCACTGGACATGCTGCAAGTAGTTCTCCGTCTGTCGTGCTTTCTCTTACCTGGCTTTCTCATCTTTGCCTCAGCCTTTCCTTAGGGGTGAAAAGAGGTTACCATGATGATGATGATGATGCCTCTTCTTTTCCTAAGATGTCAAAAGAGGTTAAAATGATCATGATGATGGCGATGATGGTGGTGAAGATGATTGCTCGCCTTTCCTTGGTGATGATAATGATGATGATGATAAGGAAGCAAAGGAAGAGAAGTGAGATAATGATGATGATGATGTGGATGAGGATGAGAATATTGAAATAATGATGACAATGATGATGCCTCAGCCCTGCCTTTCGTGTGAAGAGAGGTTAAGTTGATGATGGTGATGATAATGATGATGATGATGATGAGCAGGAGGAGGAGGACGAGGTAGAGGAGAATGAGGATAGCGATGATGAATTTTCTGTTTGGCACAATCACATTTGGGAGAGAGAGAGAGAAAGAGAGAGAGAGAGAGAGAGAGAGAGTGTGTGTGTGTGTGTATATATATATATATATATATATATATATATATATATATATATATATATATATCAGTATGTCTATTTGCTAACTGCATAAATTTGTTTCCTCACCTCCTCTTTGTCTTTTTAATGGAGTAATTCATCGGTCTGTGCCTCTACCTATCGAATTTCCTACCTGTCTACTTATCTATATCTGCCTAGTAATCTCTGTCCATCCATCAGTAATCTATTTGTATAAGATGGCTACAGCATCACTAACTGACCACATGTCTCGATGGCCAGTAGCTCAAGCAGTGGTATTGATATGAGATTTATACATTTATACATTTGTGAGAGAGAGGGAGAGAGAGAGAGAGAGAGAGAGAGAGAGAGCATTACTGAAATATAAACAAACTGAAACAGGGTATAAACTAAGCTTAGGAGAGCACAGCGACATTGATTGTGTAAAAGAAACAGTTGCAACCATGATGGTTTCGATCCCGGGCCTCACTCACCAGACCCAGTTATCTACCTGTGTTGGCTGTGGTGGTTTCTGTCTGTGTGTCTTTCTGTCCATGTGTTTTAATCTAACTCTTGTTCAGTTCATATTTTTGCCTTTCTTTTGTCTATTTATTTGTATGCCTGTCTGACCTCTTATTAATCCATCAGTATAATTTTTAACAATATTTTTCCCCTCTTTCAATTATCCAGTGTATCTATCTGTCTATCTATCTATGTCGCCTGCTTCATCTCGGTTAGGTATCAGCTCCTCATCTTAACACTCAGGCATCTATTACTCACTCTCAGCTGAATAAAATCGTCTGGCGTTAGCTGCAATTAATTACTAGAGCTTTTCCGTTCATTAGGGGGTTAACGATGACTAATAACACACCAAGACTAATATGACTCACTCTCACCTGAATAACATCGACTGAAAGTACTTGGACTAAATACTAGAGTTATCCCCACGATGGGAGGGTTAAGCATCATCATCATCATCATCCAGCATCCTTCCACTGCATGACACAGATCCGTGCCAGCTTTCTCCACTCTGACCTATTTGTTGTTAGGATATGTTAGTGTGGTTGTGTTCCTGGGTGGCTGTGGTGGTTATTTGTGGGAGAAGGAGGAGAGGAAGTCTGAGAACGAGGTACCTGTGTTACTGGAAAGTAGATGTGCATGTGCGTAGGACTGGAGTGAGGTTTTGATGAAGTGTGTGTGACAAGGTGCTTGTGGAGGGGGCGCATTGTTGGTGTGTGTGTGTGTGTGTGTGTGTGTGTGTGTGTATTTATCTATTATTCAGTGTGTCTGGCCATCCCTCAGGCCACACCCAATGGCAGGCTTCATCCAGGGTGTGTGTGTGTGTGTGTGTGTGTGTGTGTGTGTGTGTGTATCTATCTATTTATCTATTAGTCAGAGGGTCTGGCCATCCCTCAGGCCACACCCAATGGCAGGCTTCATCCAGGGTGTGTGTGTGTGTGTGTGTGTGTGTGTGTGTGTGTGTGTGTGTGTGTATCTATCTATTTATCTATTAGTCAGTGGGTCTGGCCATCCCTCAGGCCACACCCAATGGCAGGCTTCATCCAGGGTGTGTATGTGTGTGTGTGTGTGTGTGTGTGTGTGTGTATGTGTGTGTGTGTGTGTGTGTGTGTGTGTGTGTGTGTATCTATCTATTTATCTATTAGTCAGTGGATCTGGCCATCCCTAAGGCCACACCCAATGGCAGGCTTCATCCAGGGTGGCCACAACAAAACGCCTTTAACCCTTTGCCTGCCAATTACCTACTTGCAGTTTATTTCCGCTGACGTCACACGATTTTACTATGATGAAGAGAGAAATATGGCCCACCAAAAATGTTAAAACTATCACATTTAACGTTTTGCCCCAGGATATACAACTTCCTGTTTTATTACGGCTTACCACCCACCATTTTGTTACACTCATACACACAGCAGTTAAAAAAGAAAATATACGACTAGCGAACACAGACAAAAAAATAAACTGGACAAGGACCAACAATGGGTTAAAATTAAAAGGAAAAAAAATGGAAACCAGTTTGCCAGCATATTTTGAACTTGGGCCTCTCTAACGACACCCAATTATTTACAAGTGTTGGTTGTCGTGGTTTATGTCTATCTTCTTGGATATTAATCTTTTTTTTTTCTCTCTCCTTATCGCAGCGTATATATATTTGACCCTCTGTTTCTGTTTTTTTTTTTTTTTTTTTTTTTTCTCCAATGTTCATCCATCGTTTTAACCAACCACCCATCCACCCATCCTCTTGTTTTATTGTGTCCATCCTTCCAGCCACCAATGTCCCTAACCGTGTAACCATCTGTGTACCTGTTTAAGTCTCAGAGTTAATCCCTGGTGGATATTATTTCTCTTAACATGAGGCTCCAATGACTCACTCTCAGATGAATAAAATCGCCTGGTGTTAGGTGGAATAACATAGTAGAGTTGTGCCTACTGTGAGAGGGTTAATGGTAACAGTACTAACACTGTGGTGGGTGCGTGGTGGAATATGGATGAAGGAGTGCGTGAATGGAGAGGAAGACAGTGTAGGATATAAGACCCATTGCTGGTGCACTTACATACACGAAAGAGAGAGAGAGAGAGAGAGAGAGAGAGAGAGAGAGAGAGAGAGAGAGTACCTTTTATACAGCAGGATACCAAGGAAAAAGTACCAAATCTACAAATATAAAAGAAATCCCCCAAAGCAGACAGGATGTAAACCTGGGTGTCAGTGGCTGCATCCGATTCCTTCCTTCTTGGCTGTCAGGGTTTCTGTCCAGTTAAAACCCTTGAGTACCAGAGGTCTTTCTTGAGCTCAGTATTGTTGTGTGGCGGTAGTTGAAATGTACTGAATATTGTCCTAGAGTTATCCCGATCATCAGAGGGTTAAATATTTGCCTCCTCCTGCATATGTTCAGTGGTTGCGATGGCCAGTGACTTGCTTGCTTTGGCTTTGTGTTGTAATTCATACCTTTGAGACAGACCAAGAACAAGATGGAGGGGCAAGGTGGGGGAGTATATGAGGGAGGGTGGCGTGTTGTGTCCGGGAGGACGGGTCGTTAATTAACAGGGACACAAAAAGTATTTTATTGCTCAGGGTTAAATGGTGAGTGAATGAGTGTGTGTTGATATCACTGGACATGCTGCAGGTAGTTCTCCGTCTGTCGTGCTTTCTCTTACCTGGCTTTCTCATCTTTGCCTCAGCCTTTCCTTAGGGGTGAAAAGAGGTTACCATGATGATGATGATGATGCCTCTTCTTTTCCTAAGATGTCAAAAGAGGTTAAAATGATCATGATGATGGCGATGATGGTGGTGAAGATGATTGCTCGCCTTTCCTTGGTGATGATAATGATGATGATGATAAGGAAGCAAAGGAAGAGAAGTGAGATAATGATGATGATGATGTGGATGAGGATGAGAATATTGAAATAATGATGACAATGATGATGCCTCAGCCCTGCCTTTCGTGTGAAGAGAGGTTAAGTTGATGATGGTGATGATAATGATGATGATGATGAGCAGGAGGAGGAGGACGAGGTAGAGGAGAATGAGGATAGCGATGATGAATTTTCTGTTTGGCACAATCACATTTGGGAGAGAGAGAGAGAAAGAGAGAGAGAGAGAGAGAGAGAGAGAGAGTGTGTGTATATATATATATATATATATATATATATATATATATCAGTATGTCTATTTGCTAACTGCATAAATTTGTTTCCTCACCTCCTCTTTGTCTTTTTAATGGAGTAATTCATCGGTCTGTGCCTCTACCTATCGAATTTCCTACCTGTCTACTTATCTATATCTGCCTAGTAATCTCTGTCCATCCATCAGTAATCTATTTGTATAAGATGGTTACAGCATCACTAACTGACCACATGTCTCGATGGCCAGTAGCTCAAGCAGTGGTATTGATATGAGATTTATACATTTATACATTTGTGTGAGAGAGAGAGAGAGAGAGAGAGAGAGAGAGAGAGAGAGCATTACTGAAATATAAACAAACTGAAACAGGGTATAAACTAAGCTTAGGAGAGCACAGCGACATTGATTGTGTAAAAGAAACAGTTGCAACCATGATGGTTTCGATCCCGGGCCTCACTCACCAGACCCAGTTATCTACCTGTGTTGGCTGTGGTGGTTTCTGTCTGTGTGTCTTTCTGTCCATGTGTTTTAATCTAACTCTTGTTCAGTTCATATTTTTGCCTTTCTTTTGTCTATTTATTTGTATGCCTGTCTGACCTCTTATTAATCCATCAGTATAATTTTTAACAATATTTTTCCCCTCTTTCAATTATCCAGTGTATCTATCTGTCTATCTATCTATGTCGCCTGCTTCATCTCGGTTAGGTATCAGCTCCTCATCTTAACACTCAGGCATCTATTACTCACTCTCAGCTGAATAAAATCGTCTGGCGTTAGCTGCAATTAATTACTAGAGCTTTTCCGTTCATTAGGGGGTTAACGATGACTAATAACACACCAAGACTAATATGACTCACTCTCACCTGAATAACATCGACTGAAAGTACTTGGACTAAATACTAGAGTTATCCCCACGATGGGAGGGTTAAGCATCATCATCATCATCATCCAGCATCCTTCCACTGCATGACACAGATCCGTGCCAGCTTTCTCCACTCTGACCTATTTGTTGTTAGGATATGTTAGTGTGGTTGTGTTCCTGGGTGGCTGTGGTGGTTATTTGTGGGAGAAGGAGGAGAGGAAGTCTGAGAACGAGGTACCTGTGTTACTGGAAAGTAGATGTGCATGTGCGTAGGACTGGAGTGAGGTTTTGATGAAGTGTGTGTGACAAGGTGCTTGTGGAGGAGGCGCATTGTTGGTGTGTGTGTGTGTGTGTGTGTGTGTGTGTGGTGTGTGTGTGTGTGTGTGTGTGTGTGTGTATTTATCTATTATTCAGTGTGTCTGGCCATCCCTCAGGCCACACCCAATGGCAGGCTTCATCCAGGATGTGTGTGTGTGTGTGTGTGTGTGTGTGTGTATCTATCTATTTATCTATTAGTCAGTGGGTCTGGCCATCCCTCAGGCCACACCCAATGGCAGGCTTCATCCAGGGTGTGTGTGTGTGTGTGTGTGTGTGTGTGTGTGTGTGTGTGTGTGTGTGTGTGTGTGTGTGTGTGTATCTATCTATTTATCTATTAGTCAGTGGGTCTGGCCATCCCTCAGGCCACACCCAATGGCAGGCTTCATCCAGGGTGTGTGTGTGTGTGTGTGTGTGTGTGTGTGTATGTGTGTGTGTGTGTGTGTGTGTGTGTGTGTGTGTGTGTGTATCTATCTATTTATCCATTAGTCAGTGGGTCTGGCCATCCCTAAGGCCACACCCAATGGCAGGCTTCATCCAGGGTGGCCACAACAAAACGCCTTTAACCCTTTGCCTGCCAATTACCTACTTGCAGTTTATTTCCGCTGACGTCACACGATTTTACTATGATGAAGAGAGAAATATGGCCCACCAAAAATGTTAAAACTATCACATTTAACGTTTTGCCCCAGGATATACAACTTGCTGTTTTATTACGGCTTACTGCCCACCATTTTGTTACACTCATACACACAGCAGTTATAAAGAAAATATACAACTAGCCAGCACAGACAAAAAATGTAACTGAGAACAAGTTATAAGCAATGAGGTGGAATTTTAAAAAAAGAAGCCACCTGCACAATCTGGTTCGATCCCGGGCCTCACTAACCACACCGAGTGATCTACCTGTTTTGGCTGTCGTGGTTCCTATCGATTTTCTTGGATATAATGTTATTTTCGCTGTCCGTTTCTCAGCGTATATTTTTGTCCATCTGTGTCTGTGTACTGTTTTATCCATCGTTTCAACCAGCCAGGAACCATTTAACCATCCATCCATTCACCTATCCACCTTTTTCTGTGTCCCTCCTTCCGTCCGCAATTGTATCTCACTGTCTATATATCTGTGTACCTGTTTAAGTCTCAGAGATCCTGGGTGGGTATTATTCTCGTGTCTTAACATCAGGTTCCTGTGACTCACTCTCAGATGAATAAAATTGTCTGGCGTTAGTTGGAATAGAGTACTAGAGTTGTGCCTATCATTAGAGGGTTTGGGGTGATTGCATTTCCACGAAGGCTCTTATGACTCACTCTCAGATAAATAAAATCGTCTGGCGTTAGGTGCAATAGCTTAGTAGTGCTGTGCCTACTGTGAAAGGGTTAATGGTAACAGTATTAACACTGTGGTGGGTGCGTGGTGGAATATGGATGAAGGAGTGCGTGAACGGAGAGGAAGACAGTGTAGGATATAAGACCCATTGCTGGTGCACTTACATACACGAGAGAGAGAGAGAGAGAGAGATTACTGATAGTGTGTGATGTATGTATATATGCATATATAACGTCAAAAATGAACCCAATTTTCAATTAATGCATCATACTGAAAAGAATCTCCCATGATCCTTGATTCGATTCCGGGCCGTCACTGTCCACACCCAGATATCCACCTGTGTTGGCTGTAGGAGTTTCTGCCAGATATAGGGATGGAAAACATAATCTTTAACCCTAGACAGGTAACGTGGGGTATGAGAAACCCCAGTTATCGAAATTATTATTTTTTTAAATATGAGCATAAGGTCTACAGATCTGTCCGTCTCATTACCTTTCTGCCTAGTGATGCTCTTCATGGGGATGATGGGGTCATAGCTGTACCTGGCTCTGATTTTGCTCTATAGAGCCATTAGGGTATGTCATACCCCAGGTTACCTATAATGTAACCTCAGTTGAGCCCTCTTGTGATTTTTTAAATTTCAATTTGCTGTCTTTCTCCTTTTGTATACAGAAGGTCCCAACATCGGTCTACTGCAGACCACCCAAGGAATCATGATATTACTTTTCAGTTTTGCAAGATTTAATTTTAAAATTTGTATACCTAAAATCTAATCATTTTTGTATAAACTTTAAAAAATATATATTTATTTCAATTAAACTTTATTTTTTCTGTCCCTATTTAAAGATAATGGGTTGAATTATTTGTGTATTGAAGCATTTTGAAATATCTCAAACGGAAGTATTTTTGTTATATATATTTTTTCCATGGAGTGCGTCATACCCCACGTTACCTAATAGAATAACGGAAAAATGGTTACCTATCCAGGGTTAATTGTATAAGTGTGTCTGTCCTTCTGTCTATTCATCCCAGTATGCTAAACAGTGATTCTGCCAGATATATGTATAAAAAATATCTTTAACTGTATCTGTTTGTCTGTCCCAATATGCTAAACAGTGATTATATTAGTCTTTCATGTTAGGATTCAGTCTGTCTGTCGAGTCATCAATCCAGATTGTGTCTGTCTGCACAGTCATTCGTCTATGAGTCTATCTGTTTATCTATCATTCATCCGTCATAACTACTAGAGAACGCCTCTAGACCTATATATTTTCACTTATCATCATCATCATCATCAAACTGTAATACCAATATCTGTCCCAGCTTTTTCCACTCCAACCTTTTAAATGTAAGTTCCATGGGAGTTCAATATATTTATAGGTTTCTTCCTTCCAACAGCGTCTCTGTCAGCCTCTTCCTCTCACTCCATCTCTGGGCTGCCACTCAGCTATCTTAGTTGTCCTACGGTTCCCGCCTAAGAAGGCATGTATCCCATTATCCACGTATTAAAGGAATAAATAATAGAAACGTTCACCATGTATAATGAACAAATGTTCACACACAGTGTACTGGGAGGGAACATTTTGTGTACGTGTGTTTGTTTGTCTCTTTGTTTGTTGTGTGCGTGACAGAGAGAGAGAGTGTACGAGTGCAAGGCAGAAGAATAACAAAAGCATACGAACTAAATAAACTGGTTGACCGATAAGTAGAATGGAAACCCGGCTGTGATTGGCTCCAGCGGATTCCTTCCTTCCTTGGTTGTCACGGTTCCTGTCTTGTTTAACCCCTTGAGTACGAGAGGCATTTCACAAGCTTATTGTTGTTGAAAATTGTCATCATTAAGCACTTCTTGTATCAGGTGACTGAACATTACCTCTATTGTCCTTTTTTTTTTTTTTTTAACCCTTACTTGGCCTACACCTTCCCCTCTTCAGTGCGGAGATTAAAACGTAGATTAAAAATTAATTGTGATGTTAGTCAAGAAAAAGTGCAATGGAAAGGCTGTCGAGACGTAATATGATTTACGTCTGGCTCTAAGGTACAAGAATTTTGCTGCACAAGGTTGAAATGGAAACCTGGATCTCGCAGTCATGGATCAGGACCCTCTTCCCGCCTGGCCGTGAGGCTTCTGTTTAGTGTGTTTTTAATTCGTCATCATTATCATCACCATTATCTTAGACGTCGTCATCACCATAATCATCATCATCATCATCCAGTATCGTTCCTCTGCATGACAGATCTGTGCCAGCTTTCTCCACTCTGACCTATTTGTCGTTAGGATATGTTAGTGTGGTTGTGTTCCTGGGTGGCTGTGGTGGTTATTTGTGGAAGGAAGAGGAGAGGAACTCTGAGAACGAGGTAACTATGTTATTGGAAAGTAGATATGAGTGTGCATAGGATCAGAGTGAGTTTTTGAAAAGTGCGTGTGTGAAGGTGTTTGTGAAGGGAGTGCGTTATTAATGTGTGTGTGTGTGTGTGTGTGTGTGTGTGTGTGTGTGTGTGTGTGTGTGTGTGTGTGTGTGTGTGTGTGTGTGTGATTAGGCTGATCTTTTATGATGTGAGTAGGTACGTGTGAAGTAAAAGCATTATTATGTGTGTGTGTGGGTGGGTGTGGGGGTGTTGGTGTGGGTGTGGTTGTGAGAGCTAGTTTGTGGGTGTGGTTTTGTAGGTGTGTGATTGGGTTTTTGAAATCCATGTTTGTAAGTGAGTGAAGAGGGAATTCATCCTTGAAGCGCACGCACGTGCATGCGTGCGTGGACGTGTGTGTGTGTGTGTGTGTGTAGTTTTCATGTGTGTTTGCTGATCGTTCGCATGCGTGTCTGACTGCAAGTTGAATACATGTGGAGTGCGTGACTCATGTGAAGATTCCGAGTGTAGGTTATCGAAGAGGGCATGTGCACTGTAACAGTGTGTGTGTGCTGCGAATTGGATGAAGCAGTGCGAGAACAATGTAGGAATCCGGCTCATTGCTAGTGTAGTTACAGAGAGAGACAGACAGACAGACAGACAGGCAGACAGACAGACAGACAGAAATATTGTTAAACAAGATAACAAATCAGGCTCCGAACGTAATATGATTTACGTAAAAAAGAAGCCAATTTTCTCGTTTGGTTCGATCCCGGGCCGTCACTATCCAGACCCAATTATCAACAAGTGTTGGCCAGTGTGGCTTCTGTCCCTCATATGTAACCAAACGTATTTATCGGCCTGTCAAAATATGAATTCATCTATTTACTCCTGATAATTTCAAACATCAGTCCAAAAATATAAACGACCTTACATCGCCTTAATCATCATTATTATTTTTGTCGTCATCGTCGTAGCCAACATCATTACCGTCATCGTCGTCATCGTTGGTGTTCATCAGTATCATCATCACCATCATCATCTTCGTTGTCATCGTCGTCGTCACTACCATCATCATCATCATCATCATCATCATCAAGTCCATTCTTGCCACTGATAAATGGCATGAGTAAACAACAGTAGTACATGTAATAATTAGCGAATAGATAAGATAAAGAAGGTAAATATGAATGAGGGAGATAAGGTTGTGTGTGAGAAGAGTATTTTTGTGTTGTTGTTGGTGGGGCGAGAGGATTATATTGGGCAGAGGAGAGCAGCCTAGTAGTGAAGGTGGTTAAGGAAGGCTGCAGCAAACCCGTCTACTTCACAAAGTCTCTCCTGAGCTGAGTAAAATACTGTGTGGATAGCAAGAATACAGTGAAGAAGACCTCACCGTACTGAAGGGGTTATGGACACAGTTGGCTACATGGCATGAGGATTGGCAGAGAGAGAGAGAGAGAGAGAGAGAAACATTACACCGACAAGCGGATATCAGCTGTAACACATGCAAAAATGAATCCAATTTTGAACCCGAACCTGATACAGAAAGAGAAACTCTCTCGATGCCGTGTCCTGCCAATCCCTACCAACACATCCACCTGTGATTTTGTTGGAGTGTCTTCCACATTTATGTACGGACACTTGTGTCAGTGCAACTATTTATTATGCCTATCTATCTGTCTATCTACTATTGTATCTATTTGTATCCCCATCTTATTGTCAACCCTTGTATATATATATCTATCCGTCTACTTCGGACGATAAACCCATCAGTGACTTATCAGGCTTTCATTCATAGGATTCACTGTTTCTGTTAATTATCATTACCGGGTCAGATTGTTTCTATATCTGTCTGTCCACCTCCGCATTTGTCGATCTCCGCATTTGTCTATCTTTCTAAATCTGCCTATCTATCCATTTTATCTCAGTCAGTCTGTTACCAGTCTATGTATGAGGGGGTTTTGTGTGTGTGTGTGTGTGTGTGTGTGTGTGTGTGTGTATCTATCTATTTATCTATTAGTCAGTGGGTCTGGCCATCCCTCAGGCCACACCCAATGGCAGGCTTCATCCAGGGTGGCCACAACAAAACGCCTTTAACCCTTTGCCTGCCAATTACCTACTTGCAGTTTATTTCCGCTGACGTCACACGATTTTACTATGATGAAGAGAGAAATATGGCCCACCAAAAATGTTAAAACTATCACATTTAACGTTTTGCCCCAGGATATACAACTTGCTGTTTTATTACGGCTTACCACCCACCATTTCGTTACACTCATACACACAGCAGTTATAACGAAAATATACGAGTAGCCAAGACAGATAAAACACAAAACTATGACCTAGAGACCACCAATGGGTTGAAATTTTGAAAGAAAACAATCCTACCTCTCTATCTGGTTCTATCTCGTGCCTCACCAACCACACCCAGATATCTACCTGTGTTAGCTGTCGTGGTTTCTGTTTCTCCTCTTGAACATTAATCTTTACCCTCTGTCCATTTCCCAGCCAATACATTTGTCCATTTCTGTCTGTGTTCTGTCTGTGTGTTTGTTTATTCATCATTGCAACCATAAATCCATCCATCCATCCCTCCATTCATCCCTCCTCCAATTATCTTGTGTCCATCCTTCCAGCCAGTTATGTACTGTATATATCAGTGAATCTGTCTGTGTACCTGTTTAAGTGTCAGAGTTAATCCCACGTGGGTATGATTTCTCGCGTCTTAACATCAGGCTCCGTTGACTAGCTTTCAGATCAATAAAATCGTCTGTCGTTAGTTGGAATAGAATACAAGAGTTGTGCCTACCATGAGAGGGTTAGTTGTGATTGCATTAGCACTCAGGCTCCTATGACTCACTCTCAGATGAATAACATCGTCTGGTGTTAGTTGGAATAGCATAGTAGAGTTGTGCCTACTGTGAGAGGGTTAATGGTAACAGTATTACCACTGTGGTGGGTGTGTGGTTGAATGTGGATGAAGGAGTGCGTGAACGGAGAGGAAGACAGTGTAGGATATAAGACCCATTGCTGGCGCACTTACATATACGAGAGAGAGAGAGAGAGAGAGAGAGATCACAAGTGACGACCTGTCAACTGATATATATATATATATATATATATATATATATATATATTTTTATATATATATATATATATATATATATATATATATATATTGCATTATATATATACTTTATATAAAGAAACCCATACCAACCTCAAGGTTAGATATCGGTCCCCCCCTAACCAGACCTATAATTGGCTGTTATGGTTTCTGTCTGTCTGTTTCCTTCGTGGTTTGTTTACCCGTCTTTTGGTCGGGATGTATATTTGCCAATCAGTATACGCTTTTACACATTCATTTTCCATTTTTGCACACTTCTAATTGCAAAATATTTATATCCATTAATTTATCTGTTCTTTCACTCCCCAGTACATCTAGTTGTCTATCTGTCTTTCCTGGTGGGAAATATGTTTAGGCATTCATGCACCTGCGAGGTACCTTCACTTGAATAAAATTATCTGTCGTCAGCTGTAACAATATTAGAGTTGTGCCGACCAGTTGAAGGATAAGACAGCACTGCTTGTCTAGTGCTGTAATCCGCTGAAAAAAAAAAAAAAAATCGTCTGGCGTTACCTGGAATACAATAACAGAACTGTTTCAACGGTGTGAGCGTTGGGGGTGACAGCAATAACATTCTCAGGTTTATATATTTTGCCCTTGGTCGGAAAAAAAAAAATCTTACGATAGATGGAATGGAACAGGCCTACTCGAGGTGTCTGTTTATACGTATGTCTGGTTCATCTCACCAGCAATATGTAAAGTATGCATTTTCTATGTATCAGTGTGTCAGGATAGTGGCAGGCACAAAGGGGTGGTGGTAGCAATAACAATGTGGATGTACAATATGGGTTAGCAGCGTATATGAGGAAAGCTGGTGTGTTGTGGTGGCAGGCACAGAGGGGTGGTGGTAGCAATAACAATGTGGATGTACAGTCTGGGTTAGCAGTGTATATGAAGGAGGCTGGTGTGTTGTGGTGGCAGGCACAGAGGGGTGGTGGTAGCAATAACAATGTGGATGTACAATATGGGTTAGCAGTGTATATGAAGGAGGCTGGTGTGTTGTGGAGGGAGGGATTTTTAACCAACACTCACCCAAATACTAACCTTGTATTTTTCGTCTGGTTCTTCCTTTTCTGGAGGTATTATTGTATCCTGCATAAAGGGTCCAAAATGCTTGCATCCGTCTGCCTTGGTCACCTAATACCTAATGGTAGGCTTCCCACCCTGCTCGATCACTACCAGCCTCCCTTTTCAATCCCTTATCCCTGAGATCACCCTCGTGACCTCGTCCCATGTCTTTTTCGGTCTGCCATTACAACTTTACCATTGACATTCACGCTTCCCACTTTCCGCGTTAGATATCGTTTCTGTCAATGTGAGCAGATAATCTGAAAGGTAGATAGATAAACAGATAGAGAGTTAAACAATTAACGTGTAAAGTAAGTAGATAGGGAGGTAGGTAACATGTTAAGTAGGTAGATAAGTAGGTAGATAAGTAGGTAGACATGAAAGCAATAGGTAGGTCGGTAGGCAGGTAAGTAGATAGATCGATACACTGACAGACGGATAAACAGACATATGGATCTATCGATAGTCTAAGAGCGAATTTCTAGTTACCTAAGCCAGAAGAAAATATTATCGTCGTGTTAGAGAGAGAGAGAGAGAGAGAGAGAGAGAGAGACTATGCAATACATATACGAGCAACGTAAAACTCACACACACACACAGACACATGAACCTAATTATGAACCCAGGCTTGATACAGAAAAAGAAACTCGTCTCTTCATAGGGTTCGATCCCAGGCGGTCACTGTCCACAGCCAGATATCCACCTGTGCTGGCTGTAGGAATTTCTGTCAGGTATTTGTATGGAAAATGTAATCTTCAATTGTATCTGTATCTCTGTCCTTCTGTCTATACATCTCAATATGTTAAACAGTGATTCTGCCAGATACATGCATGGAAAAAGTAATCTTTAACTTTACCAGAATCTCTGTCTTTCTTTCTATACAGTACATCCCAATATGTTAAACAATGATCCTATTAGTCTTTCATGTTAATTCAGCTTGTCTGTATCATTTTATTCCATTTTTTTTTATAACTGCAGTTCCATTTGTCTATCTATCTATGTATTTATCTATTTACCTTTATATCCGGACAGTTCTATATGTTTTCTTCTCTATTCTGACTGTCTGCCTATCTCCTTTCTCTGTCACTTAGTTCAACCATTTTTGTCACAAGAGACCGACTCTAGACCTCTCTATTTCCACTCATCATTATCATCATCATCAGCAGCAGCAGCAGCAGCTGCAGCATCGCCATCATCATTCCATTGTAATATTAATATCTTTTCTAGTTTTCTCCACTCTGACCTATTAACTGTAAGTTAGTTCCTTGGCAGTGCAATATATTTACAGGTTTCTTCCTTCCAACAGAGTCTCTGTCAGCCTCGTCCTCTCACTCCATTTCTGGGCTGCCACTCAGCTATCTTAGTTGTCCTACGGTTCCCGCCTAAGAAGGCATGTATCTCATGTATCCACGTATTAAAGGAATGAGTAATAGAAACGTTCACCATGTATAATGAACAAATGTTCACCACAGTGTACAGGGATGGATCGATTTGTGTACGAGAGAGAGAGAGAGAGAGAGAGAGAACGGAAGCAAAAGAAAAATCATCATCATCTAATTCTGTGTTGCCCCATGACGAGCGTAGAAGACCGGGGTTGGTCCTGACATTTAAGATGAGAGTGACAAGCCTCACTCATCCCTGAGTGGGAATACGTGAGCAATAAACCTCAGCTTCCTCTTGGATATGGAAACCTCCACTGGCTCAATCCGATAGGAGCACCTTAATTACCCAATAAACAGCCAGGCGCCATAATTTGGTTATATGGTTACCACTCAGCGTAGTAAATAGTTTCCTGGTGTACAGGAAACCATTTGCTTGTCTTTCAGTGTAGAGTCACCCATAGGCAGAGGCAAGAAGAAAAAATGAAGGTAAAAAAGGCAGAAGAATGAGTGTAGTCACTCATAGGCATACGGGGAAGGAAAGAATGAGGGAAGGAAAGACAGAAGACGACAGAAGGAGAGAAAGAAAGAAGAGAGAAAAGGGCAGGCACCCGAGAGCAGCACTACGAGTGAGTGGATGGTCACCGCCCCCACCTACCACATACACAAAAGAGTGAGGTTTAAGGGTGGATCCCAGGTGCTCAGTAACCAGACCCAGTTATCTACCACTGTTGGCTGTTGTTGCTTCTGTTTATCTACCACTGTTGGCTGTTGTTGCTTCTGTTTATCTACCACTGTTGGCTGTTGTTGCTTCTTTTTATCTACCATTGTTAGCAGTTGTTGCTTCTGTTTATCTACCACTGTTGGCTGTTGTCGCTTCTGTTTATCTACCACTGTTGGCTGTTGTTGCTTCTGTTTATCTACCACTGTTGGCTGTTGTCGCTTCTGTTTATCTACCACTGTTGACTGTTGTTGCTTCTATTTAACTACCATTGTTGGCTGTTGTTGTTTCTGTTTATATACCACTGTTGGCTGTTGTTGCTTCTCATTATCTACCACTGTTGGCTGTTCTTCCTTCGGTTTATCTACCGCTGTTATCCCTTCTCGCTACTGTTTATCTGTGTATGCATTTGTTTAGTCATGCTTGAGGTTCCTTGTTAGTCTTTGCATATTGTTTGCCTGCCTGTCAGCTGACCTGTTTGTTTGACCATATTCCTGTTTATTTATTATTTGTATCTCTACCAGTTTCTGTATCAAACTATCGATCCTTCCATGTGCCTTCCTATCTGCCTATCTATCTCTCTTCGTCTCTCCGTTTATATATCAACTTATCTATCTATTATTATGAAAAATCTCCAGGGATGTGTACCAATTTCTTCATTTTATCTGCATATATATCTATCTGCCTCTATATCTCTCTATCTGTCCATCAGTTTGCCTACCTATCCATTTACCTATTCATTCCAAAGTTAAAGGAACCCAACTCCATGCTCAGAAGTAGTCTTGGTAACGTGCAGTATATAAATAACTCTTTGGCCATCACAACCAGTGTATATTTTCAACAACAGTGTTATTGCTGTGAGAGTGAGTGGTATGAGGCTGAGGGTGTCAATACTGTCACCATTACAGTAACTGTCTAATGATCAGGATAACTTTAGTACTGCAGGTAAGGCCAAAAGATTTTGTTCATCTGAGAGAGAGAGAGAGAGAGAGAGAGAGAGAGAGAGAGAGAGAGAGAGAGAGAGAGAGAGAGAGAGAGAGAGAGAGAGAGAGAGAGAGAAAAGTGTGTGTGTGTGTGTGTGTGTGTGTGTGTGTGTGTGTGTGCATGGGGAAACCGTGTATAATGTGTAGATTCCGGGAGTAGGTTATTGGAGAGTGCATGTGCATTGTAAGTGTGTACGTGCTGCGAAATGGACGAAGGAGTGCGTGAATGATGAAGCAACTTGACCCATTGCTAGTGCAGTTACAGAGACACAGACAGACAGACAGACAGACAGACAGACAGACTGAAAAATGCTCAATTTTGCGGAGTGGAACAAAGCTCGTTACCGAAAATGTTACAATTCTGCTTCGTAGGACTGATAAATTAACTAAATATTGAAGAGGTTAACACGAATTACCTTCACCCAGGGAAAAGTGCAAATACAAATAAAAATAAATATACCTGTAATAAAAACAAAAGAAACCTCGGTACTAACACAGAATCGAGTCCTGTATCTCTGTCACAGAGCAGGCCCCTCTTCCGATTTGGCCGTCAGGCATCTGTTTAGTGTACTTGTATTTCATCGTCATCATTATCATCATCATTATCGTCGACATCAACGCCGTTATCGACAACATCATCATCGTCATCACCATAATCATCATCACCTAGCATCCTTCCATTGCATAACAAAGCTCTATGCCAGCTTTCTCCACTCTAACCTGTTTGTTGTTAGGATATGTTAGTGTGGTTGTGTTCCTGGATGGCTGTGGTGGTTATTAGTGGGAGGAGGAGAGAAAGTCTGTGAACGAGGTAACTGTCTTATTGGAAAGTAAGTTTGAGTGTACGTAGGATTAAAGTGAGTTTTTGAGAAGTACTTGTGTGAAGGTGCGCGTGGAGGGAGCGCATTGTTGTGTGTGTGTGTGTTGTTTATGTGTGTGTGTGTGTGTGTGTGTGTGTGTGTGAAATAAGTTCATCTTTTGGTGATATTGGTGGTATGTACTGTTTGTTTGGATGAGAGTTGAGTGCATGAGGATTGTGTGTGTAATGTCTGAATTCCGAACGTAGGTTGATGAAAAGAGTGTGTACTGTAAGTGTGTGCGTGCTGAGAAGTGGGTGAAGGACTTTGTGAGGAAAGAGGAAGACAGTGTAGGATATAAGACCCATTGCTACTCCAGTTATATGAGAGAGAGAGAGAGAGAGAGAGAGAGAGAGAGAGAGAGAGAGAGAGAGAGAGAGAGAGAGAGAGAGAGACAGAGAGAGAGAGTACCTTTTATACAGCAGGATACCAAGGAAAAAGTACCAAATCTACAAATATAAAAGAAATCCCCCAAAGCAGACAGGATGTAAACCTGGGTGTCAGTGGCTGCATCCGATTCCTTCCTTCTTGGCTGTCAGGGTTTCTGTCCAGTTAAAACCCTTGAGCACCAGAGGTCTTTCTTGAGCTCAGTATTGTTGTGTGGCGGTAGTTGAAATGTACTGAATATTGTCCTAGAGTTATCCCGATCATCAGAGGGTTAAATATTTGCCTCCTCCTGCATATGTTTAGTGGTTGCGATGGCCAGGACCCGAATACTAGAGTTGTGCCCACCATGAGAGGGTTAAATATTTGTCTCCTCCTGCATATGTTCAGTGGTTGCGATGCCCAGTGACTTGCTTGCTTTGGCTTTGTGTTGTAATTCATACCTTTGAGACAGACCAAGAACAAGATGGAGGGGCAAGGTTGGGGAGTATATGAGGGAGGGTGGCGTGTTGTGGCTGGAAGGAGGGGCTGTTAATTTACTGGGACATAATGATTTAGTTTCTAATGGCCTATTTCCTGCAGAGAGAGTGAGAGAGAGAGAGAATCATGAACAAAGTAACAAGTCAAGCAAGGAATGTACAGTTGTACACAATGATATAGGAAAAAAGAAGTCTAATGGACATTCCATGGTTTCGATGCCGGTCGGTCACTATCCAGACCCAGTTATCTACCAGTGTTGGCCGGTGTGGCTTCTGTGCCTCCTGTGTAAGGATAATGTTGTGTATGTGTCTCCCTTTGGGCATTATACTGCACATCTGCAATGTTACGTATTTGTGGTGTGACCGATAATATCCACGGCTTCATTGATGACTCATTAGATTTACTGTTTTGTTTTATTTTATTTATTTATTGTTTTTAGACTCTACGTCGGGGTTGAGACTGGTGCGTGAGCTTCTGTGTGTGTACATGTCCATGCACGTGCTTGTGTGTGTGTGCCTGTCAATGAGCGTGCTTGTGTGAGTGTGTGTGTGTGTGTGTGTGTGTGTGTGTGTGTGCGTGTGTGTTCGTTCGCTCGTATGTATGCACACATGTGTGTGTGTGTGTGTGTGTGTGTGTGTGTGTGTGTTTTAGGCCTTATAAGTCTATCAGTTTTCAGTGTTTTTATTTCTTAATTCACAGTAAACAAAATATAGTTCTAGTCAATGATTTTTCTGTTTCAAAATGAAGCTCCTTGTTGTTTTGTAAAATGACTTCGTTACATCCACAACAATCTCGCTCATTGATAATCTTTGGTTTAACTGAAGAGCAAAGCCTTCTTGTTGAATAATAGCATATATTACCTATGATAATTACGTCTCCTAATGCTAATCCTACTTTAACACTATTCTCAACCCTTCCCTCCAGTGTGTATTAAATCTCCATTGCCATTCACTTCATGCCGACTGTCACGTATACGTGGTAAATGGTGACCAACCAACTGAAGCTTCACCCTGGCTTCTTTTTATAGTCTTTCTTTGTGCTGACTCTTGTTGAAGGAGATAAATTATTATTTTTGTTCTGTGAGTTTCAGACTTCATAAAAGGAACGTACTCACACACACACACACACACACACACACACACACACACACACACACACACACACACACACACACACACACACACACACACACACACAGAGCATTATAAAAAAATATGAAATGAAACAATGTTTAAAACTGTGCTTACAAAATGAGACAAAATCTATACAAAGAAACCGACATAGAGGACAAGGTTTCGATGCCGGGCCTCAGTCACCAGACCCAGTTATCTACCTGTGTTGGCTGTGGTGGTTTCTGTCTGTGTGTCTTTCTGTCCATGTGTTTTAATCTAACTCTTGTTCAGTTCATATTTTTGTCTTTCTTTTGTCTATTTATTTGTATGCCTATCTAAACTCTTATTAATCCATCAGTATAATTTTTAACAATATTTTTCCCTCTTTCAATTATCTGGTGTATCTATCTGTCTATCTATCTATCTGTGTCGCCTGCTTCATCTCGGTTAGGTATCAGCTCCTCATCTTAACACTCAGGCATCTATGACTCACTCTCAGCTGAATAAAATCGTCTGGCGTTAGCTGCAATTAATTACTAGAGCTTTTCAGGTCATTAGGGGGTAATTCATGACAGTAATAACACACCAAGACTAATATGACTTACTTTCACCTCAATACCATCGACTGAAATTACTTGGACTAAAATACCAGAGTTGTCCCCACGATGGGAGGGTTAGGGATCATCATCATCATCATCCAGCATCCTTCCATTGCATGACACAAATCTGTGCCAGCTTTCTCCACTCTGACCTATTTGTTGTTAGGATATGTTAGTGTGGTTGTGTTCCTGGGTGGCTGTGGTGGTCATTTGTGGGAGGAGGAGAGGAAGTCTGAGAACGAGGTAATTGTGTTATTGGAAAGTAGAAGTGAGTGTGCGTAGGATTAGATTGAGTTATTGAATATGTCCGGGTGACAAGGTGCGTGTGGAGGGAGTGCATTATGTGTGTGTGTGTGTGTGTGTGTGTGTGTATCTATCTATTTATCTATTAGTCAGTGGGTCTGGCCATCACTCAGGCCACACCCAATGGCAGGCTTCATCCAGGGTGTGTGTGTGTGTGTGTGTGTGTGTGTGTGTGTGTGTATTTATCTATTAGTCAGTGGGTCTAGCCATCCCTCAGGCCACACCCAATGGCAGGCTTCATCCAGGGTGTGTGTGTGTGTGTGTGTGTGTGTGTGTGTGTGTGTGTGTGTGTGTGTGTGTCTGTGTATCTATCTATTTATCTATTAGTCAGTGGGACTGGCCATCCCTCAGGCCACACCCAATGGCAGGCTTCATCCAGGGTGTGTGTGTGTGTGTGTGTGTGTGTGTGTGTGTGTGTGTGTGTGTGTGTGTGTGTGTGTGTGTGTGTGTGTGTATCTATCTATTTATCTATTAGTCAGTGGGTCTGGCCATCCCTCAGGCCACACCCAATGGCAGGCTTCATCCAGGGTGTGTGTGTGTGTGTGTGTGTGTGTGTGTGTGTGTGTGTGTGTATCTATTTATTTATCTATTAGTCAGTGGGTCTGGCCATCCCTCAGGCCACACCCAATGGCAGGCTTCATCCAGGGTGTGTGTGTGTGTGTGTGTGTGTGTGTGTGTGTGTGTGTGTGTGTGTGTGTGTGTGTGTGTGTGTGTGTGTGTGTGTGTGTGTGTGTGTGTGTGTGTGTGTATCTATCTATTTATCTATTAGTAAGTGGGTCTGGCCATCCCTCAGGCCACACCCAATGGCAGGGTTCATCCAGGGTGTGTGTGTGTGTGTGTGTGTGTGTATCTATCTATTTATCTATTAGTCAGTGGGTCTGGCCATCCCTCAGGCCACACCCAATGGCAGGCTTCATCCAGGGTGTGTGTGTGTGTGTGTGTGTGTGTGTGTGTGTGTGTATCTATCTATTTATCTATTAGTCAGTGGGTCTGGCCATCCCTCAGGCCACACCCAATGGCAGGCTTCATCCAGGGTGGCCACAACAAAACGCCTTTAACCCTTTGCCTGCCAATTACCTACTTGCAGTTTATTTCCGCTGACGTCACACGATTTTACTATGATGAAGAGAGAAATATGGCCCACCAAAAATGTTAAAACTATCACATTTAACGTTTTGCCCCAGGATATACAACTTCCTGTTTTATTACGGCTTACCACCCACCATTTTGTTACACTCATACACACAGCAGTTACAAAGAAAATATACGACTAGCCAGCACAGACAAAAAATGTAACTGAGAACAAGTTATAAACAATGAGGTGGAATTTTATAAAAAGAAGCCACCTGCACAATCTGGTTCGATCGCGGGCCTCACTAACCACACCGAGTGATCTACCTGTTTTGGCTGTCGTGGTTCCTATCGATTTTCTTGGATATAATGTTATTTTCGCTGTCCGTTTCTCAGCGTATATTTTTGTCCATCTGTGTCTGTGTACTGTTTTATCCATCGTTTCAACCAGCCAGGAACCATTTAACCATCCATCCATTCACCTATCCACCTTTTTCTGTGTCCCTCCTTCCGTCCGCAATTGTATCTCACTGTCTATATATCTGTGTACCTGTTTAAGTCTCAGAGATCCTGGGTGGGTATTATTCTCGTGTCTTAACATCAGGTTCCTGTGACTCACTCTCAGATGAATAAAATTGTCTGCGTTAGTTGGAATAGAGTACTAGAGTTGTGCCTATCATTAGAGGGTTTGGGGTGATTGCATTTCCACGAAGGCTCTTATGACTCACTCTCAGATAAATAAAATCGTCTGGCGTTAGGTGCAATAGCTTAGTAGTGCTGTGCCTACTGTGAAAGGGTTAATGGTAACAGTATTAACACTGTGGTGGGTGCGTGGTGGAATATGGATGAAGGAGTGCGTGAACGGAGAGTAAGACAGTGTAGGAAATAAGACCCATTGCTGGTGCACTTACATACACGAGAGAGAGAGAGAGAGAGAGAGATTACTGATAGTGTGTGTATGTATGTATATATGCAAATTAACGTCAAAAATGAACCCAATTTTCAATTAATGCATCATACTGAAAAGAATCTCCCATGATCCTTGATTCGATTCCGGGCCGTCACTGTCCACACCCAGATATCCACCTGTGTTGGCTGTAGGAGTTTCTGCCAGATATAGGGATGGAAAACATAATCTTTAACCCTAGACAGGTAACGTGGGGTATGAGAAACCCCAGTTATCGAAATTATTATTTTTTTAAATATGAGCATAAGGTCTACAGATCTGTCCGTCTCATTACCTTCCTGCCTAGTGATGCTCTTCATGGGGATGATGGGGTCATAGCTGTACCTGGCTCTGGTTTTGCTCTATAGAGCCATTGGGGTATGTTAGACCCCAGATTACCTATACTGTAACCTCAGTTGAGCCCTCTTGTGATTTTTTAAATTTCAATTTGCTGTCTTTCTCCTTTTGTATACAGAAGGTCCCAACATCGGTCTACTGCAGGCCACCCAAGATTTAATTTTAAAATTTGTATACCTAAAATCTAATCATTTTTGTATAAACTTTAAAAAATATATATTTATTTCAATTAAACTTT
This sequence comes from Coenobita brevimanus, assembly GCF_032717465.1. Classification (NCBI taxonomy): domain Eukaryota; kingdom Metazoa; phylum Arthropoda; class Malacostraca; order Decapoda; family Coenobitidae; genus Coenobita; species Coenobita brevimanus. Next base: position 30,076,093 of record NC_136959.1, on the reverse strand, counting down.
ATTTTTTCTGTCCCTATTTAAAGATAATGGGTTGAATTATTTGTGTATTGAAGCATTTTGAAATATCTCAAACGGAAGTATTTTTGTTATATATATTTTTTCCATGGAGTGCGTCATACCCCACGTTACCTAATAGAATAACGGAAAAATGGTTACCTATCCAGGGTTAATTGTATATGTGTGTCTGTCCTTCTGTCTATTCATCCCAGTATGCTAAACAGTGATTCTGCCAGATATATGTATAAAAAATATCTTTAACTGTATCTGTTTGTCTGTCCCAATATGCTAAACAGTGATTATATTAGTCTTTCATGTTAGGATTCAGTCTGTCTGTCGAGTCATCAATCCAGAGTGTGTCTGTCTGCACAGTCATTCGTCTATGAGTCTATCTGTTTATCTATCATTCATCCGTCATAACTACTAGAGAACGCCTCTAGACCTATATATTTTCACTTATCATCATCATCATCATCAAACTGTAATATCAATATCTGTCCCAGCTTTTTCCACTCCAACCTTTTAATTGTAAGTTCCATGGGAGTTCAATATATTTATAGGTTTCTTCCTTCCAACAGCGTCTCTGTCAGCCTCTTCCTCTCACTCCATCTCTGGGCTGCCACTCAGCTATCTTAGTTGTCCTACGGTTCCCGCCTAAGAAGGCATGTATCCCATTATCCACGTATTAAAGGAATAAATAATAGAAAAGTTCACCATGTATAATGAACAAATGTTCACACACAGTGTACTGGGAGGGAACATTTTGTGTACGTGTGTTTGTTTGTCTCTTTGTTTGTTGTGTGCGTGACAGAGAGAGAGAGTGTACGAGTGCAAGGCAGAAGAATAACAAAAGCATACGAACTAAATAAACTGGTTGACCGATAAGTAGAATGGAAACCCGGCTGTGATTGGCTCCAGCGGATTCCTTCCTTCCTTGGTTGTCACGGTTCCTGTCTTGTTTAACCCCTTGAGTACGAGAGGCATTTCACAAGCTTATTGTTGTTGAAAATTGTCATCATTAAGCACTTCTTGTATCAGGTGGCTGAACATTACCTCTATTGTCCTTTTTTTTTTTTTAACCCTTACTTGGCCTACACCTTCCCCTCTTCAGTGCGGAGATTAAAACGTAGATTAAAAATTAATTGTGATGTTAGTCAAGAAAAAGTGCAATGGAAAGGCTGTCGAGACGTAATATGATTTACGTCTGGCTCTAAGGTACAAGAATTTTGCTGCACAAGGTTGAAATGGAAACCTGGATCTCGCAGTCATGGATCAGGACCCTCTTCCCGCCTGGCCGTGAGGCTTCTGTTCAGTGTGTTTTTAATTCGTCATCATTATCATCACCATTATCTTAGACGTCGTCATCACCATAATCATCATCATCATCATCATCATCCAGTATCGTTCCTCTGCATGACAGATCTGTGCCAGCTTTCTCCACTCTGACCTATTTGTCGTTAGGATATGTTAGTGTGGTTGTGTTCCTGGGTGGCTGTGGTGGTTATTTGTGGAAGGAAGAGGAGAGGAACTCTGAGAACGAGGTAACTATGTTATTGGAAAGTAGATATGAGTGTGCATAGGATCAGAGTGAGTTTTTGAAAAGTGCGTGTGTGAAGGTGTTTGTGAAGGGAGTGCGTTATTAATGTGTGTGTGTGTGTGTGTGTGTGTGTGTATGTGTGTGTGATTAGACTGATCTTTTATGATGTGAGTAGGTACGTATGAAGTAAAAGCATTGTTATGTGTGTGTGTGGGTGGGTGTGGGGGTGTTGGTGTGGGTGTGGTTGTGAGAGCTAGTTTGTGGGTGTGGTTTTGTAGGTGTGTGATTGGGTTTTTGAAATCCATGTTTGTAAGTGAGTGAAGAGGGAATTCATCCTTGAAGCGCACGCACGTGCATGCGTGCGTGGACGTGTGTGTGTGTGTGTGTGTGTAGTTTTCATGTGTGTTTGCTGATCGTTCGCATGCGTGTCTGACTGCAAGTTGAATACATGTGGAGTGCGTGACTCATGTGAAGATTCCGAGTGTAGGTTATCGAAGAGGGCATGTGCACTGTAACAGTGTGTGTGTGCTGCGAATTGGATGAAGCAGTGCGAGAACAATGTAGGAATCCGGCTCATTGCTAGTGTAGTTACAGAGAGAGACAGACAGACAGACAGACAGGCAGACAGACAGACAGACAGAAATATTGTTAAACAAGATAACAAATCAGGCTCCGAACGTAATATGATTTACGTAAAAAAGAAGCCAATTTTCTCGTTTGGTTCGATCCCGGGCCGTCACTATCCAGACCCAATTATCAACAAGTGTTGGCCAGTGTGGCTTCTGTCCCTCATATGTAACCAAACGTATTTATCGGCCTGTCAAAATATGAATTCATCTATTTACTCCTGATAATTTCAAACATCAGTCCAAAAATATAAACGACCTTACATCGCCTTAATCATCATTATTATTTTTGTCATCATCGTCGTAGCCAACATCATTACCGTCATCGTCGTCATCGTTGGTGTTCATCAGTATCATCATCACCATCATCATCTTCGTTGTCATCGTCGTCGTCACTACCATCATCATCATCATCATCAAGTCCGTTCTTGCCACTGATAAATGGCATGAGTAAACAACAGTAGTACATGTAATAATTAGTAAATAGATTAGATAAAGAAGGTAAATATGAGTGAGGGAGATAAGGTTGTGTGTGAGAAGAGTATTTTTGTGTTGTTGTTGGTGGGGCGAGAGGATTATATTGGGCAGAGGAGAGCAGCCTAGTAGTGAAGGTGGTTAAGGAAGGCTGCAGCAAACCCGTCTACTTCACAAAGTCTCTCCTGAGCTGAGTAAAATACTGTGTGGATAGCAAGAATACAGTGAAGAAGACCTCACCGTACTGAAGGGGTTATGGACACAGTTGGCTACATGGCATGAGGATTGGCAGAGAGAAAGAGAGAGAGAGAGAGAGAGAGAGAGAGAGAAACATTACACCGACAAGCGAATATCAGTTGTAACAAATGCAAAAATGAATCCAATTTTGAACCCGAACCTGATACAGAAAGAGAAACTCTCTCGATGCCGTGCCCTGCCAATCCATACCAACACATCCACCTGTGATTTTGTTGGAGTGTCTTCCACATTTATGGACGGACACTTGTGTCAGTGCAACTATTTATTATGCCTATCTATCTGTCTATCTACTATTGTATCTATTTGTATCCCCATCTTATTGTCAACCCTTGTATATATATATATCTATCCGTCTACTTCGGACGATAAACCCATCAGTGACTTATCAGGCTTTCATTCATAGGATTCACTGTTTCTGTTAATTATCATTACCGGGTCAGATTGTTTCTATATCTGTCTGTCCACCTCCGCATTTGTCGATCTCCGCATTTGTCTATCTTTCTAAATCTGCCTATCTATCCATTTTATCTCAGTCAGTCTGTTACCAGTCTATGTATGAGGGGGTTTTGTGTGTGTGTGTGTGTGTGTGTGTGTGTGTGTGTGTGTGTGTGTGTGTGTGTGTGTGTGTGTGTGTGTGTGTGTGTGTGTGTGTGTGTGCGTGTGTATCTATCTATTTATCTATTAGTCAGTGGGTCTGGCCATCCCTCAGGCCACACCCAATGGCAGGCTTCATCCAGGGTGGCCACAACAAAACGCCTTTAACCCTTTGCCTGCCAATTACCTACTTGCAGTTTATTTCCGCTGACGTCACACGATTTTACTATGATGAAGAGAGAAATATGGCCCACCAAAAATGTTAAAACTATCACATTTAACGTTTTGCCCCAGGATATACAACTTGCTGTTTTATTACGGCTTACCACCCACCATTTTGTTACACTCATACACACGTCAGTTATAAAGAAAATAAACGACTAGAGAACACAGGGGAAAAAACAAAACGAAGACCCAGTGACCAGCAACGGGCTGACATTCGAAAAAAAGAAACCTTGATTCTATTTGGATCGATCTCGGGCCTCACCAACCACACCCAGATATCTACCACCTATTGGTTGTCGTGGTTTCTATTTATATTCTTAAGTATTAATCTATTTTCTCTGTCAATTTGCCAGCCAATACGTTTGTCCATTTCTGTCTGTGTATTTGTTTACTCATCGTTCTATCAATCCATCCATCCATCCCTCCATTCATCCATCCACCAACTGTATTGTGTCCATCCTTCCAGCCACCTATGTACTGTATGTATCAGTGTATCTGTATGTGTACTTGTTTAAGTGTCAGACTTAATCACGGGTGGGTATTATTTCCCGTGTCTCAATATGTGACTCACTTTCAGATGAATAAAATCGTCTGGCGTCAGTTGGAATAGAGTACTAGAGTTGTGCCTACCGTGAGAGGGTTAGTTGTGATTGCATTAGCACTCAGGCTCCGATGACTCACTCTCAGATGAATAAAATCGTCTGGCGTTAGGTGGAATAGCATAGTAGAGTTGTGCCTACTGTGAAAGGGTAATGATAACAGTAGTAACACTGGTGGGTGTGTGGTGGAATATGGGTGAAGGAGTGCGTGAACGGAGAGGAAGACAGTGTAGGATATAAGACCCATTGCTGGTGCACTTACATACACGAGAGAGAGAGAGGGAGAGAGAGAGAGAGAGAGAGAGAGACGGAAAATACCGTTAAAATAAGGTAGCAGATCAGACACTGAACCTAGTATGATTTACGTAAAAAGAGAAGCCTACTATCCCTTCATGGTGTTGATCCCGGGCCGTCGCAGTTCAATCCCAGTTACCCACCAGTGTTGGCTGCTGTAGCTTCTGTCCCTCATATGTAACAATAATGTATGTCATTCTGTCCACATATAAATTCAAAGCATTTCATCCATGTAGTCCAGTCTTTAGGCTGAGTCAGATATCAGCCGAAGAATAAAGCGACCTCAGTTTTAATTGTCATCATCATAATCATCATGATCATCATCATGATCATTATCGTAGTCAACATCATTATCGTCGTCCTCGTTATCGTCGTATTTGCCATCATTCTCGTCGCTGTCCATCATCATCATCATCATCATCATCATCATCAGAGTCATATTTCACACTGATAAATTCCATGAGTAAACAACAGTAGTGCATGTAATAATCAGGGAATAGATAAGACAGAGAATGTAGATATGAATTAGGAAGATAAGGTTGTGTGTGAGAAGAGTATTTTTGTGTTGTTGTTGGTGGGGCGAGAGGATTATATTGGGCAGAGGAGAGCAGCCTAGTAGTGAAGGTGGTTAAGGAAGGCTGCAGCAAACCCGTCTACTTCACAAAGTCTCTCCTGAGCTGAGTAATATACTGTGTGGATAGCAAGAATACAGTGAAGAAAACCTGACCGTACTGAAGGGGTTATGGACACAGTTGGCTACATGACATGAGGATTGGCAGAGAGAGAGAGAAAAAAAAAACACACACACACTGACGTTGAAATCAGATGTAAAAAAGACAAAAACAATCCCAATTTCGACGCCTGACCTGAAAAAAATAAAAAAATAACGAGTGTGGGTTTGATCCGGAGCCCTCTCAGTCCATACCCAGACACCCACATGCGGTGGTTATTGTTTTTTTTTTTTTTTTCCAGATAAATACTCGGAAAACAGTCCATGTAACAACCAGTTCTATTTATCTATGTATCAGTCTCTTTATTTCCATATCTATTTTTCTATATATCGGTATATCTGGTACCACAAACCCGGTAGTCCGTCTGTTAGGCCTTCATTGATAGAACCCACTGTTTCTGTCTCAATTATCATCATTTCCGGGTCGAACTGTTTGTACATGTATCCGTCAACCTATGTATCTGTTAATCCATCTGTACAGTAAATGTTTATCTGTATATCGTTCTGTATCTTCCTGCCTATCTCTTTGGTTGTTAATCATTCTGTTACCAATCAGTGTGTGTGTGTGTGTGTGTGTGTGTGTGTGTGTGTGTCTATTTCTCTATCAGCCAGTGTGTCTGGCCATCCCTCAGGCCACACCCAATGGCAGGCTTCATCAAGTGTGTGTGTGTGTGTGTGTGTGTGTGTGTGTGTGTGTGTGTATCGACAGGGACCAAAAATGGATTTAAATTAATAAAAATGAAAAGAAAGAAACCAGAAACTCGAACTTGCCTCACTAACCACACCCAGTTATCTATCACTGTTGGCTGTCGTGGTTTTTGTCTATCTTCTTGGATATTAATCTATTTTCTCTGTCCTTTTCTCAGCGTATATATTTGTCCGTCTATTTCTCTTCATTTTTTGAGTCATTGTGTCAACCAGCAATCCATCCATCCACCTAATTTATCGTGTCCATCTTTCCAGTCACCAATGTATCTTATCGCCTGTCTATCTGTGTATCTGTTTAAGTCTCAGAATTAATCCCGGGTGGGTATTATTTCTCGTGTCTTAACATCAGGCTCCTATGACTCACTCTCAGGTGAATAAAATCGTCTGACATTATTTAGAATAGAGTACTAGAGCTGTGCCTACCATGAGAGAGTTAGTTGTGATTGAATGAGCACCCAGACACCTATGACTCACTCTCAGATGAGTAAAATCGTCTGGTGTTAGGTGGAATAGCATATTACAGTAGAGTTGTGCCAAGTATGAGGGGGTTAATGGTAACAGTATTAACACTGTGGTGGGTGCGTGGTGGAATATGGATGAAGGAGTGCGTGAACGGAGAGGAAGACAGTGCAGGATATAAGACCCATTGCTGGTGCACTTACATACACGAGAGAGAGAGAGAGAGAGAGAGAGAGAGAGAGAGAGAGAGAGAGAGAGAGAGAGAGAGAGAGAGAGAGAGAGAGAGCAAATGTGACTACCTGTGACCTGAAATATAAAAGAAATAGGAACCCATGCCAACCTTATGGTTCAGTCCGAGCCTCCCTAACCAGACCAAGTTATCACACTATGTGGCTGTAATGATTTCTGTCTGTTTCCCTCGTTGTCTGTTTACTCATCTCTTCGTCGGTAGGTATATTAGCCCATCTGTATATGTATTTAACTATTTATCATTCTTTTTTTGCACATTTCTAATCGCGAAATCTTTATTTCCATTCATTTCTCCATTCTTTCACTCCAAATGACATCTAAATATCCATCTGTCTTTCATGGTGGGAAATATGTTTAAGCATTCAGGCACCTGTGACTCACCCTCACTTGAATAAAATCATCTGACGTTGGCTGTAATACAATACTTCAGTTGTGCCGACCACAGTTGTGCCGACCAGTTAATGATTGAAACTGATATAATTAGCACTACGTGGCAACGTTTGTAAATCCGCAAAAAAAAAAAAAAAAATCGTCTGGCATTACCTGGAATACAATAACAGGATATTGTGTTACCGAACAGAGGGTTAAGGGTCGCTGTAGTAACATTCTCAGATTTAAATATTTTGCTCTTGGCCGAAAAAAATAAAATTGTCTTTCGTTTAATGGAATGGGACAGGCCTACTCAAGGTGTCACTTCATGCATCTGTCTGGTTCATCTCAGCAGCGATATGAATCTATTTTCTATGCATCAGTGTATCAGGGCAGTGGCAGGCTCAGAGGGGTGGTGGCAGCAATAACAATGTGGATGTACAATATGGGTTAGCAGCGTATATGAGGGAGGCTGGTGTGTTGTGGTGGCAGGCACAGAGGGGTGGTGGTAGCAATAACAATGTGGATGTACAATATGGGTTAGCACCGTATATGAGGGAGGCTGGTGTGTTGTGGTGGCAGGCACAGAGGGGTGGTGGTAGCAATAACAATGTGGATGTACAATATGGGTTAGCACCGTATATGAGGGAGGCTGGTGTGTTGTGGTGGTAGGACTTTTTTCGCACCACCCTCCCAAACACTAACCCCGTGTTTATCGTCCGGCTTTCCCTTTGCTGGAGGTATTATCGTATCGTTTATAAAGGCTTCAACATGATTGCATGCGTCTGCGCTGGTCACCTTCTAGCGGCACTCAAGGCAGCTCGATCTCTGTCTACCTCCTTTTTCAGTCCCTTATCGCAGAGGCCAGCCCCTATAACCTCGTCGCAGATTTTTTTCGGTCTGCCTTTCACAACCCTATCCCCGACATTCACCCTTCTTACTTTAAGCACCCAGATACCGTCTTTCTGCCCGTGTGAACAGATGCTTTAATGGGTTGATAGATAAGCAGAAAGATAGCTAAACAGATTAACAGGATGTTAAGTAGGTAAATAGGTAGGTATATATGTAGACAATAGGTAGTTAGGTTGGCAGGTAAGTAAATAGATCGATATACTGATAGATGGATAAAAAGGCATACGCATCTATAGACAGTGTGAGAGAGAATCTTTAGTTACGTAAGCGAGATGAAATTATTACCCTTGTGTTCGAGAGAGAGAGAGAGAGAGAGAGAGAGAGAGAGAGAGAGATGACATACAAAAACGAGGAACACACACTCACACACGTGAACCTAATTTTGAACCCAGGTTTGATACAGAAAAAGATACCCCTCTTTTTGGGTTCGATCCCGGGCCGTCACTGTCCACACCCAGATATCCACCTGTGTTGGCTGTAGGAGTTTCTGCCAGATATATGTATGGAAAATAATGATAATCTTCAACTGTGTGTATATCTCTGTCCTTCTGTGTGCTCATGCCAATATGGTAAACAGTGATTCTACCAGATAGATGTATGGAAAATATAATCTTTAACTGCATCTGTATCTCTTTCATTTTCTCTATCCATCCCATTATTAAGAACAGTGATTCTGTTCGTCACTCATGTTAATATTGTATGTCTCGATTATGTCATCATTGTATTTTTTGTCTGTGCGTAGACATACGTCTCTGTCTATCAACATATCCATCTCCATGTCTTTTTATCCGTCTGTCGGTCTTTTTGGCCTTATGTTTATCTGTCTCTTCTCTCTGTCACTTAATTCATCCATGACGGCCACTTGAAAACACAACTACACCTCTCTGTCATCATCATCATCATCATCATCTCATCAATACCATCATCGTCATCATCATTATTATCAGCATTCCAAACTTTCTCAGCTCCACCTTATTAACTGTAAGTTAGTTCCATGGCAATGCAATAATGTTTGCAGGTTTCTTCTTTCCAACAGGGTCTCTGCCAGGCTCTTCCTCTCACTCCATCTCTGGGCTGCCACCCAGCTACCTTAGTTGTCCTACGGTTCCCGCCTAAAAAGGTCTGTATCCCATGTATCCATGTATTAAAGGAATGAATAATATAAAAGTTCACCATGTATGATGGACAAATGTTCCACAGTTTACAGGTATGGATTGATTTCTGTATGAGAGAGAGAGAGAGAAAGAGAGAGAGAGAGAGAGAGAGAGAGAGAGAGAGAGAGAGAGAGAGAGAGAGAGAGAGACTGTGTTAAACTGTTCCTAAAAAGAAGCTGCTGAGTCCCGTTAAGGTTGAATCCCGGGTGTTCAGTAACCTGACCCAGTTACCTATCACTGTTGGCTGTTGTTGCTTCTGTTTATGTACCACTGTTGGCTGTTGTTGCTTCTGTTTATCTACCACTGTTGGCTGTTGTTGCTTCTGTTTATCCACCACTGTTGGCTGTTGTTGCTTCTGTTTATCTACCACTGTTGGCTATTGTTGCTTCTGTTTGTCTACCACTGTTGGCTGTTGTTGCTTCTGTTTATCTACCACTGTTGGCTATTGTTGCTTCTGTTTATCTACCACTGTTGGCTGTTGTTGCTTCTGTTTGTCTACCACTGTTGGCTGTTGTTGCTTCTGTTTATCCACCACTGTTGGCTGTTGTCGCTTCTGTTTATCTACCACTGTTGGCTGTTGTCGCTTCTATTTATCTACCACTGTTGGCTGTTGTTGCTTCTGTTTATCTACCACTGTTGGCTGTTGTTGCTTCTGTTTATCTACCACTGTTGGCTGTTGTTGCTCCTGCTTATCTACCACTGTTGGCTGTTGTTGCTTCTGTTTATCTACCACTGTTGGCTGTTGTTGCTTCTGTTTATCCACCACTGTTGGCTGTTGTTGCTTCTGTTTATCTTGCACTGTTGCCTGTTGTCGCTCTTGTTTATCTACCACTGATGATTGGTGTCGCTTCTGTTTATCTTCCACTTTTAGCTGTTGTCGCTGCTTTTTATCTCTCACTGTTGACTGTTGTCGCTTCTGTTTATCTACCACTATTGGCTGTTGTCGCTTCTGTTTATCTAACACTATTGGCTGTTGTCGCTTCTGTTTATCTACCACTATTGGCTGTTGTCGCTTCTGTTTATCTACCACCGTTGGCTGTTTTCTCTTCTGTATTTACCACTAATGGCTGTTCTACCTTCGGTTTATCTACCACTGTTGGCCGTTCTACCTTCGGTTTATCTTGGTATCTCTTTGTTTAGTCATGCTTGACGTTCCTTGCCCGTTGTTTGCCTGCCTGTCAGTTGATCTGTTTGTTTGACCATCTCCCTGTTTTGTTATTATCTGTATCTCTGCCGGTTTCTGTATCAAACAATAATCCTTCCATCTGCCTTTTTATCCGCCTGTCTATTTCTCTTTGTCTCTCTGTTTATATACTGAGTTACAGTATCTATTATTTTGATAAATCTTCAGGGATGTGTATGAAATTCTACAATTTATCTACATACATCTATCTGCCTATGTATCGCTCTATCTGTCCATCAGTTTGCCTACCTATCCATCTACCTATCCATTCCAAAGTTAAAGGAACCCAACTCCATGCTCAGAAGTAGTCTTGGTAACGTGCACTATATAAATAACTCGTTGGCCATCACAACCAGTGTATATTTTCAACAACAGTGTTATTGCTGTGAGAGTGAGTGGTAAGCGGCTGAGAGTGTCAATACTGTCACCATTAACTGTCTCATGATCAGGATAATTTTAGTACTGCAGGTGAGGCCAGGCATATTTGTTCATCTGCGAGAGAGAGAGAGAGAGAGAGAGAGAGAGAGAGAGAGAGAGAGAGAGAGAGAGAGAGAGTATTAGTAAGGATACAGATCACTGAAGCATTAACTCGCTAATGGTAGTTATTAACACACTCAGGCTCCTATGACCCACTCTCACCTGAATAAAATCGTCTGGCATCAGCTGGAATGAAACAGTGTCTTCGTTCCTACCATCTGACGGTTCATGGTACCAGTATTTAGACCTTGTGGCTCCTGTGACTCAGTATTAATGCGAGTCCACACGGGCCCTCTAACATATACTAACAACACGGCTGGCAACACGTTTGGTATATGTTTGCAGCAGTATGCTAACTTGCTTCAGCCCAGCTTCGAACACTGGCAGCAGAGGCGATGGGATTAGTGTGTCCATACCAGGCAGCTGATACTTCTTCATGATGTTGCCAACATCATCTGGGCGCTGCTGTTCCCAACATGTTTGCAGTTTTTTCGTTACTGTGTTGCTTGCATATTGCCAGCACTCCTTCGAGCATACGTGTGGACGCGCTCTTAGGTGAACAACAGAGAGAGAGAGAGAGAGAGAGAGAGAGAATGATTGTGTGTGTGTGTGTGTGTGTGTGTGCAAATTCAGTGCATGGGGAGATCGTGTGAAATGTGTCGATTCTGGGTGCAGGTTATTGGAAAGTACCTGCGCATTGTGTGTGCTTGCTGCGAAATGGATGAAGGAGTGCGTGAACAATGGAAGCAACTTGATTCATTGCTAGTGCAATTAAAGAGAGAGAGAGAGAGAGAGAGAGAGAGAGGTGCTCAATTTTGCAGTGGAATAAGACGCGTGGCCGATGATGTTCCCATTCTGCTTCGTATGACTTATAACTAAACTAAATATATAAGAGATTAACGAGAATTACCTTCACCGAGAGAGAAGTGTAAATACTAAACAAAATAAATAATAAATATACCTTTAATAAAAAAAAAAAAATGGGAGTTTTAAGGAATCGAAACCTGGATCAATGTCACTGATCAGGCCCCTCCTACGGTTTGGCCGTCAGGCTTCTGTTTAATGTGCTTGTAATTCATCATCATCATTATCACCATCACCTTTATCGTCGACGTCGATGTCGTTATCGGCAACATCATCCTCAACATCATCAGAATCATTATCCAGCATCCTCAGAATGACACAGATGTTTAACGATTTTCTCCACTCTGACCTATTTGTTGTTAGGATATGTTAGTGTGGTTGTGTTCCTGGGTGGCTGTGGTGCTTATTTGTGGGAGAAGGAGGAGAGGAAGTCTGAGGATGAGGTACCTGTGTTATTGGAGAATATATGTGAGTATGCGTAGGATTAGAGTGAGTTTTTAAAAAGTGCGTGTGTAAAGGTGCGTGTGGAGGGAGCGCATTGTTATGTGTGTATGTGTGTGTGTGTGTGTGTGTGTGAAATAAGTTCATCTTTTAGTGGGAGTGTTGGTAAGTATGTACTGTGTGTTTAGATGAGAGTTCAGTGCGTGATGATTGTGTGTGTAACGTCTGAATTTCTAGCGCAGGCTGATGAAGAGAGTGTGTGTTCTGCAAGTGTGTGTGTGCTGAGAAGTGGGTGAAGGACTTCGTGAGGAAAGAGAAAGACAGTGTACGGTATAAGACCCATTGCTACTCCAGTTATGAGAGAGAGAGAGAGAGAGAGAGAGAGAGAGAGAGAGAGAGGAGGGGGGAGAATGTGTTTGTTCTTGTGTAAATGAAGCTCATTTTTTCAGTGCGTGCGTAGGTTGTTGTGGACAGTAAATATCAGCGCAATTTGAGTGAATTGAAGGTGCATGAAGGTGTGCGTGAACGGAGAGGATAAAGGAGGGAGAGAGAGACAGAGAGAGGGGGGGGGGAACTGAATCAAAGAAACCAGATAGAGTCCCTTTAACTGTTGATGAAGTGAAATAATAAAAATAATATAGAAATCCATCTAAGAAAGCATTTTTTGATCGCGAGCCTCCCTCACCAAACCCAGATATCAACCTGTGTTGGCTGGAGTGGTTTCTGTCTCCTTCCTTCCGTTGTCTATTTTCGTGTCTTTTCTTCGGGGTATATAATTAGTCGTCTTAGTTTTTGGAAGAATATATTTTTCTTTTTTTACACACTGTCAATCGATAAACCTAATCTTTCATTTCTCTATTGTTGCACTCTACATCGGATTACTTGTGTCGATCTGTACATTTACTTCGCAGACGTCATTCCTGGTGGGAATCATTATTTTGTTGCGTTTCAGCATTCAGGCACCTGTGACTCGCCTTTCTTGAATGAAATCGTCTAAAGTCTGCTGGAACACAATACTAGAGTTGTGCCGACCAGTTGGAGGTTAAGAGTGCTATTAGTAGCACTTTATCGCTCCTTATATATATATATATATATATATATATATATATATAATTCTTCTGTGACCTTCAACGTTTCATCAGTTAATTCATACACCCCCGATCATTAGAGGGTTAAATATTTGCCTCCTCCTGCATATGTTCAGTGATAGCGATGGCCATGAACCGAATACTAGAGTTGTCCCACCATGAGAGGGTTAAATATTTGCCTCCTCCAGCATATGTACAGTGGTGCTGATGGCCAGTGACTTGCTTGTTTTGGCTTTGTGTTGTAATTCATACCTTTGAGACAGACCAAGAACAAGATGGAGGGGCAAGGTGGGGAAGTATATGAGGGAGGGTGGCGTGTTGTGGCTGGGAAGACGGGTCGTTAATATTGGAGTAAAGAAAAAATGTTAGTTTCGAACAGCCTACCTCCATGAGAGAGAGAGAGAGAGAGAGAGAGAGAGAGAGAGAGAGAGAGAGAGAGAACACTGATGAACAAAAAACAAAGTCAGGCGAGGAACGTACCAAAATATATGAAAAAAAGAAGCCAAATGAACAGTCTTGGTTTCAATGGCGGTCCGTCACTATCCAGACCCAGTTATCTACCAGTGTTGGCTGGTGTGGCTTCTGTGCCTCCTATGTAAGGATAATGTTGTGTATGTGTCTCCATTTGGGCATATACTGCGCATCTGCAACGTTACGTATTTGTGGTGTGACCGATAATATCCACGGCTTCACTGATGACTCATTAGACTTTGTGTCCATTTTTTTAGAGACATTGAGTGTTGGGGCTAGGAGGAGTGCTCTTTTGTGCGTGTGCTTATTCTTGCAAGTGCTTGAGTTTATGTGCGTGCTCATGCACACACCTGTCTTGTATGTGTATACTCGTGTGTGTGCCTGTGTGTGTGTGCGTTTGCTCGTTTTTGTGTATGCATGTGTGTGTGTATGTGTCTGTATATGTGGTGTATGTGTGTGTCTGTATTTGGCCTTATATGTCTGTCGGTTTTAAGTGTTTTTTATTTCTTAACGCTAGAATGCTTACGTCGGGTAAATTTCCCTGTTCGGCGATTTATTTATTTGCTATTTTGTTATGATAAGAGCTTTGGAGCTGTCCTTCCCTATACCTTCAATCCACCCTACCCCCTACCTACACAGGTAGTGGTGTGGTTTCATCTCGCATTTATCACCATGATACTTGGGTTTAAAGTGTTTTTTACCCGACATTGCCCCTTTTTTCGTTTCCCCCATTTCAGGCCAGGGTGATATGTTAGGGGAGCCACCTACCTAGTCTTAAGCTTCAACGTCCCAAGAAGGGGGCCACCAAGCCCAGTGGTAATTGAGCCCATAGTTAGTGTTTTTTATTTTAATGTTCATGTTATAAAAAAAAAAAATTTTTTAGTACCTCCTAAATAAATTCTGGTAAAATTTATTTTCTTACCCTGATGGTTATTACTATGTAAGAAGGAAGTATATGAGTTACTTTTGATATCTGCATTGTCAAATTTTATAAAAATTTTGTCTAAGTATTTTTTATTAATTTTCCAAAATTGGGTAAAATTCTCCTGGCGAAAGCAGTACTGTGAGGATAATAACGTAAGCATTCTAGGGATAATGCATTATAAACAAAATATTCTGGGGTTTATAGCTCTAGTCAGTGATTTATCTGTGTCAAAATGAAGCTTCTTGGTGTTTTGTAATGTTACGTCATTACGTCCACAACAATCGTCGCTCACTCATAATCTCTTTTTTATAACGAAGAGCAAAGCCTTCTTGTTGAATAATAGCATATATTATATATGATAATTATGTCTCCTAATACTAATCGTACATTAACACTGTTCTCAACCCTTCCCTCCAGTGTGCATTAAATCTCCATTGCCATTCACTTCATGCCGACTGTCACGTATACGTGGTAAATGGTGACCAACCAACTGAAGCTTCACCCTGGCTTCTTTTTATAGTCTTTCTTTGTGTAAACTCTTATTGAAGGAGATAAGTTATTATTTTTTCTTGTGAGTAACAGATTTCGTAAACGTAAAACCAACCAACCACACACACGCGCACATGCGCACGCACGCACGCACGCGCACGCACGCGCGCGCGCACACACACACACACACACACACACACACACACACACACAGATAACCTCCGTTTCAACTCCGTGAGACTAGAGTCAAAAAAGAAGTCCGCGGCCAGTGTAGGGGTTGATCCCAGGCCTGACTAACTGGACCCAGTTATCTACCTGCGTTGGCTTTAGTGGCTTCTGTCTATCATATATCTGGAAGTTCTATTTAATGAGTATAACTATCTTCCCATCTATTTGATCCTTCTATCCATTTACGTGTACTTGACTAAATCGCATATTATGCTAGTACATTTTACTCACCTGTGTGTGTGTGTGTGTGTGTGTGTGTGTGTGTGTGTGTGTGTGTGTGTGTGTGTGTTTCTATTTATATCAGTGGGTCTGCCCATCCCTAGAGCCACACCCAATGGCAGGGTTCATCCAAGGTGTGTGTGTGTGTGTGTGTGTGTGTGTGTGTGTGTGTGTGTGTGTGTGTGTGTGTGTGTGTGTGTCTATTTATATCAATGGGTCTGCCCATCCCTAGAGCCACACCCAAAGGCAGGGTTCATCCAAGGTGTGTGTGTGTGTGTGTGTGTGTGTGTGTGTGTGTATGTATATTTATCTATTAGTCAGTGGGTCTGGCCATCCCTCAGGCCACACCCAATGGCTGGCTTCATCCAGGGTGTGTGTGTGTGTGTGTGTGTGTGTGTGTGTGTGTGTGTGTGTGTGTGTGTGTGTGTGTGTGTGTGTGTGTGTGTGTGTGTGTGTATCTATTAGTCAGTGGGTCTGGCCATCCCTCAGGCCACACCCAATGGCAGGCTTCATCCAGGGTGGCCACAACAAAACGCCTTTAACCCTTTTGCCTGCCAATTACCTATCTATCTATCTATCTATCTATTGCCAGACGCCTCAATCCCGTTTGGGGTGGCCACAAACAAATCGCCTCCAAGTCGCCCTGTCCCCCGCCATTTCACTCCCCTGCTCCCAGCTCACACACCCCACTCTCATATACCTCTCCACCCCATCCCTCCATCTTATCCTCGGCCTCCCCCTCCCTCTTTCCCCCTCCACCTCACTCACATATACTCTTTTCGTCAGTCTTTCACCCTCCATCCTCTCCACATGGCCAAACCACCTCAGTGTGTTCCTCATAACGCTTCCTATCACATCCACATCAACACCACAACGCTCCTTTATATCCTCATTCGTCAGCCTGTCTCTCCATGTGACTCCAAAGGCTCCTCTTAAATAACTCATTTCCACTGCTCTCACTCTTGACTTGTGTCCTTCCAACAACGTCCAAGCTTCACTTCCGTACGTTAGAGTTGGTATCACAATACTGTCATGTAGTGACTTTTTCACTTCCATGCTCACTTCCCTGTTTCTTATCACTGCTTTCAAAGAACCAGCAACCTTTCTTCCCTGCTGTACCCTTTCAAGCACTTCACCCTCCAAACCTCCATCCTTACTCATCACACTACCCAAGTACTGAAACGTACTCACATTTTCCAATTCCTCACCATCCAACCTCGCTGTACATTCACTGACTTCACCTCTCTCAAAGACCATCACTTTACTCTTCCCTACATTCACCTTTAGATTCCGTTTCTTACACACTCTCCCAAACTCATCCACCAAGCCTTGCAGCTCTCCTTGGTCTTCACTCAACAACACAGTATCATCTGCAAACAACAGTACAGGGAGTTTCCAAACAGTATCCTCTCTCAACAGGGCCACTCCAACATCCACTACCCTACCTTGTACCTCTTTTATTACCCCATCCATGTACAGATTGAACAATCATGGAGACATGACACATACTGTTTCAACCCAACCTTCAAAGAGAAAAATTCACTTAGTTCACCATCCACACGCACTGCAGCCTTCGCACCATCGTACATACTCTTCACAGCATTCAACAACTTTCCATCTACTCCATATATTCTTAACACTTTCCACAATCCTTGTCTATCCACCCTGTCATATGCTTTCTCCAAATCCATGAATGCCGCATACAACTTCTTTCCCTTCTCTAGAAACTTTTCCACTAAAGATCTGAGAATGAAAATCCGATCTACACAACCTCTTCCCTTCCTAAAGCCTCCCTGTTCTTCTCCAACTAATTTCTCTGTTCTTTCTCTAACTCTGTCAATAAGTATCCTACCATACACTTTTCCTATTATACTAAGAAGACAAATGCCCCTATGGTTACCACACACTTCTTTTTCCCCTTTTCCTTTGTACAAGGGAATAATTATACCTGACTTCCAATCCTCCGGGACTCTACCTTCCTCCCAGGCCAGTCTGCACATCTTCCACATCCATTCTACTACTATCTCTCCCCCATGCTTCAGCATTTCACCACACACTCCATCAATTCCTGGGGCTTTCCCCGATTTAATTTTCTTCATTGCTTCCACAACTTCTATCCTACTGATTTCTTCCTGTCTTCTCACCTCCCTCCTTCTCCCAGCCATTCCCCAGCCACTTATACTCGCATTACTTCCATCCTCTACGTTCAACAATTCCTTAAAGTGTTCTGTCCATCTGCTCACTTTTTCTCCCTTCTCCACTAGTAATCTACCATTTTTATCTTTCACTCCCCTGCTAACGTCACTTCCGCCCTGTCTTACTCTTTTCACCTCTCTCCAGAACATTTTCTTACAGTCCCTCCACTTTACACTCAAATTTCTTCCATATTCCTCATCCACTCTCTTCTTACTCTCTCTTACTAATCTTTTCACCTCTCTCTTCCTTTCTACATACAACTCTCTCTTCCGCCTCTCAACCTCTTCCACGCCCCTATTTCTCATCCATTCATTGTATGCTTTCTTCTTTTGTGCCACAGCCTGTTTCACCTCTTCAGTCCACCACGCTGTTCCTTGCACCCCCCTCCGTCTTCTCTTCCTTCCACACACCACATCACATGCTGCACATATTTTTTCTGTAAATATTCTACACACACCTTCCACGTCTCCCATCAGCTCCAATTCATATTTGCCCAATCGTTCCTCCACTTCTCTCTTATACTCTGCCTTTTTCTCATCCTCCTGTAACCTTTCCACTCTCCTTGCAACTACTCCTTCCTCTCGTCTTTCCCTTCTTCTATTCCTCCAACTTTCTTGTACTTTAATTCTGGCCATCACCAAGTAGTGGTCAGAAAGTCCACTCCCCCAACCTCTATACACTCTTGCATCCATTACACATCTTCGCATCCTTTCATCCACACACACATAATCAATCATTGCCTTCCTTTCCTTCAGTTCACCACCCACCCTTCTCATCACTCGCCATGTATACCTGTGAATCATTTTATGCCTGAAGAGGGTATTGGCTATCACCAACCCCCTCCCAGCACAAATGTCCACTAACGCACTCCCATTCTCATCTATCTCAGCAGGCACACCCCACTCACCAACTATTCCATCCACCTTCACATTCCCAACTTTACCATTCATATCACCAATCAAAAACACTCTCTCATTCCTTCCAAACTTTTCCATGCACACTTCTACATTTGTCCAGAACTCTTCTCTCACTCTTCTAGCACGATCTTGCGTTGGCGCATACACACACACAATCGCCCACATTTGTATTCCAACTTTCAACTTTACCCACACAATCCTTGACCCAACTGATCCATACTGTCTTATGCTCCTCTTCCATCTTTTACTCACAACTATACATACTCCTTCCTTTGCTCTCTCATTCTCACCTACTCCTGCACATATACCCCATCCATACTCATATTCTCTCACACTTTCTCCTCCATTTTGTTTCAGTTATTCCACATACATCCACTTTCGCATCCTCAAGCACCTGGACAATCTCTCTCTCTTTCACCTCATCATTCGCTCCCCTTACATTCCAGGTTCCAATTACAATGTCCTTTGTCCGGTCCTTGGTCGTCATCGTTTGGTCAGTCCTTGTCCGAGGCTTATTGTTTGTTTTTTAGTTAGTTGTTTTCCGGGGAGGGCCACTAACCCTCCGCCAACCCTTTTAGTCGCCTTTTACGACAAGCAGGGATACTGGGGTTTTATTCTTGAAAACCCCCCCCACCCCCAGGGGGGAGAGAAATATGGCCCACCAAAAATGTTAAAACTATCACATTCAACGTTTTGCCCCAGGATATACAACTTCCTGTTTTATTACGGCCTACCACCCACCATTTTGTTACACTCATACACACAGCAATTATAAAAAAAAAATATACGAATTGCCAACATAGATAAAAACTAATACTGATACTAAGTGGCCTACAATGGGTTGTAATTTATAAAAGAAACCATGTGCATGGCTTGGTTTGATCTTGGGCCTCACTAACCACGCCCAGATATCTACCTGCGTTGGCTGTCGTGGTATCTATTTATCTTTGCGAAGATTAATCTGTATTCTTTGTTAATTTGCCAGCCAATAGATTTGTCCATTTCTGTCTGTGTCTTAGTTTATTCATCGTTTTAACCATCAATCAATCCATCCATCCATCCATTCATTCATCCATCCTCCATTTGTGTCCATCCTTCCAGCCACCTATGTACTGTATACCAATGTATCTATATGTGTACCTGTTTGTCAGAGTTAATCCTGGGTGGGTATTACTTCTCGTGTCTTAACATCAGGCTCCTATGACTCACTCTCAGATGTATAAAACCGTCTGGCGTTAGTTGGAATAAAGTACTAGAGATGTGCCTACCATAACAAGGTTGGTTGTGATTGCATTAGCACTCAGGCTCCTATGACTCACTCTCAGTTGAATAAACTCGACTGGTGTTAGGTGTAATAGCATAGTAGAGTTGTGCCTACTGTGAGAGGGTTAATGGTAACAGTATTAACACTGTGGTGGGTGCGTGGTGGAATATGGACGAAGGAGTGCGTGAACGGAGAGGAAGACAGTGTAGGATTTAAGACCCATTGCTGGTGCACTTACATACACGAGAGAGAGAGAGAGAGAGAGAGAGAGAGAGAGAGAGAGAGAGAGAGAGAGAGAGAGAGAGAGAGAGAGAGAGAGAGAGAGAGACGTACTGTTAAACAAGAGAGCAGATCAGGCACTGAACGTGGTATGAGTTACGTAAAAAAGAAGCCTGCAACACAAATATGGATTCGATGCCGGGCCGTCAGTCTCCAGACCCAGTTATCTATCAGTGATGGCCAGTGTGGCTTCTGTCCCTCATATGTAACCATAATGTATTCGTTTCTCTGTCTACACATAATTTCAAAGCATTTCATCTATTTACTCCACAGTCTTTTAGTCAGACATCATCCCGAAGAATGAAACGACCTCAAATATAATTGGCATCATCATCATTATCATCATCATCACTACCATCGTCCTTGTCGTAATCAACACAGTAATCGTCGTCATCGTCATCGTCGTGTTCACCATCGTCGTTGTCGGCGTCCAATATCACCATCATCATCATCATCATCATCATCATTATCTGGACCATACTTGCCTCTGCTAATTGGTATGAGTTATTACAGTACTGAATGTAATAATCAGGGAATAGATAAGATAAAGAAGGTAAATATGAATGAGGGAGATATGGTTGTGTGTGAGAAGAGTATTTTTGTGTTGTTGTTGGTGGGGCGAGAGGATTATATTGGGCAGAGGAGAGCAGCCTAGTAGTGAAGGTGGTTAAGGAAGGCTGCAGCAAACCCGTCTACTTCACAAAGTCTCTCCTGAGCTGAGTAAAATACTGTGTGGATAGCAAGAATACAGTGAAGAAGACCTCACCGTACTGAAGGGGTTATGGACACAGTTGGCTACATGGCATGAGGGTTGGCAGAGAGAGAGAGAGAGAGAGAGAGAGAGAGACTGTATATAAAATCATTAACTCAAAACAACCCGAACTGAAACAATAACAGTACAAACAACACCATGTACAGTCAGCATCAAAAATACTATCGCCTCTCGTGCTCCTCTCTCCATGAAGTATAAAAATGTATAAAAATGCGTGTGATGAATCAGTACCGGGCGATGCTGATGCCATTGGTCTACAGCCATATCAAGACATCTTGTTGCTGATTTATTGGACTGATTAGCAAATAACATGGAAAACGTAGCGGCAGAGGCGACACGACTTCTGGTGGTGACTTTACCTTCCCTGGCGAATGATTAGATGGCAACAAAGAATGACACAAAAATAAAATGGACAGAAAACATAAAAAAAAAAAAAAGGAAAAGAAAAAGAGCCCTGAGTTGAAGTAGGAATCGAGGCCCGGTTCTTGGTCACGAATCTGGAGCCTCCTCCTGTCTGTGTGTGTGTGTGGGGGGGGGTTCTGTTTTGTCTGCTTTGGTTTAGGTTTGTTTTTCGTACAGTGTTGACAAGATTATGATTACTGTGTTTATGTTTATGTGTGTTTGTGGCAAATTTTTTGTCAGATATATATACGATTTAGTGGTTTTATGTCTGTGTTAATGCAAAATTGTCAGGTATATATTTTTGTGTGTTTATGTTTATCTGCGTTTATGGTAAATTATTGTCAAACATATGTTTTAATGTTTTTATATGTCATTACGTTTATTCATAATTGTAATATGATACATGTGTCTTTATATTTGTTTATTGTTAATTGCTTGCTGATATATGCTTTTGCATGTTTGTATTTAAGTGTGTTTATCGTTAAGTATTATCAGGAATAAGAGTGTTTATGTTTGTGTTTCTCGTTAAAGATTATCAGGTATAAGTGAGATTATGTTTAAGTATATTTATCGTCAACAATTACCAGGTATGTGTATTTATGTTTAAGTGTGTTTATCGTTAACTGTTTTCAGTTATATGTCCATTATGCTTGTATCGAAGTGTGTTTATGGTCAGTCGTTAAGTGTGTTTATACTTAAGTGTGTTTATCGTAAGTTGTTGTCAGATTTATGCTTTATTGTGCAGATGTTTAGGTGTTTATGGTAAACTGTTGTCATGTATATGTGGTAATTATATATTGTGGAGGAGAGAATGTAGGGAACCGTTAGTGGGTAGTGTGTCCAAATAACTAGATTAATTGAGCTGCACCCGAGGCATGGAAGAGGGTTTGGGAAGGCCTACACGTTGGAGAAGCGGCGTGAGCAGATAGATAACTAGGAAGAAAGAATAAAAAAAAAAAGAAAGATAAATAGACTAATAAATATACAGTACAGATGGTCTTCTGATAAACAGATCAACAGTTGGGCATAGGAAAATATCGTACTTGTGTACGTTAATGGAAGTTGGTGGAAAGTCTTCTCTTACTCCTGTACCAGCACCAGACGGAGATACAGACAGGCAGAGATAGAGAGATGTAAACAGAGACACAGCGAGACACAGACAGAGATAAATACAAAGAGACAGAGAGAGAAAGCACGCTAGAAACAGAGACAGAAAGGGAAAGAAAGTCAGACATAAATACACGGACAGATATATAGATAGAGAGAAATATAGACGTACAGAGAGAGAGAGAGAGAGAGAGAGAGAGAGAGAGAGAGAGAGAGAGAGAGAGAGACTGTTAAACTGTTCATAAAAAAGAAACCGCTGAGTCCTGTTTGGGTTGGATCCCGGGTGCTCAGTAACCAGACCCAGTTACCTACCACTGTTGGCTGTTGTTGCTTCTGTTTATCTACCATTGTTGGCTGTTGTTGCTTCTGTTTATCTACCACTGTTGGCTGTTGTTGCTTCTGTTTATCTACCACTGTTGGCTGTTGTTGCTTCTGTTTATTTACCACTGTTGGCTGTTGTTGCTTCTGTTTATCTACCACTGTTGGCTGTTGTTGCTTCTGTTTATCTACCACTGTTGGCTGTTGTTGCTTCTGTTTATCTACCACTGTTGGCTGTTGTTGCTTCTATTTATTTACCACTGTTGCCTGTTGTTGCTTCTGTTTATCTACCACTGTTGGCTGTTGTTGCTTCTGTTTATCTACCACTGTTGGCTGTTGTTGCTTCTGTTTATCTACCACTGTTGGCTGTTGTTGCTTCTGTTTATTGGCAATTGTTGACTGTTCTCTCTTCTGTATTTATCACTGTTGGCTGTTTTCTGTATCTACAACTATTGGCTGTTTTCTTCTCTGAATCTACCACTTTTGGCTGTTTTCTCTTCTGTATTTACCACTGTTGGCTGTTCTTCCTTCGGTTTATCTACCACTGTTGTCCGTTCTCGCTACTGTTTATCTGTGTATGCATTTGTTTAGTCATGCTTGAGGTTCCTTGTCTGTCTTTGCATATTGTTTGCCTGCCTGTCAGCTGATCTGTTTGTTTGACCATATTCCTGTTTATTTATTATTTGTATATCTACCAGTTTCTGTATCAAACTATCCATCCTTCCATCTGCCTTTCTATCTGCCTATCTATTTCTCTTCGTCTCTCCGTTTATATATCAACTTATCTATCTATTATTATGAAAAATCTCCAGGGATGTGTACGAATTTCTTCATTTTATCTGTACATCTATCTATCTGCCTCTATACCTCTCTATCTGTCCATCAGTTTGCCTACCTATCCATCTACCTATTCATTCCAAAGTTAAAGGAACCCAACTCCATGCTCAGAAGTAGTCTTGGTAACGTGCAGTATATAAATAACTCTTTGGCCATCACAACCAGTGTATATTTTCAACAACAGTGTTATTGCTGTGAGAGTGAGTGGTATGAGGCTGAGGGTGTCAATACTGTCACCATTAACTGTCTCATGATCAGGATAACTTTAGTACTGCAGGTAAGGCCAAGAGATTTTGTTCATCTGAGAGAGAGAGAGAGAGAGAGAGAGAGAGAGAGAGAGAGAGAGAGTGTGTGTGTGTGTTTTGCGTGTGTTTGTGTGTGTGTGTTTCAGTACATGCTCTGCTCCTTGTCCTTCTTATGTGTGTGTGTGTGTGTGTGTGTGTGTGTGTGTGTGTGTGTGTGTGTGTGTGTGTGTGTGTGTGTGTGTGTGTGTGTGTGTGTGCGTGCGTGCGTGCGTGCGCGCGCGCGCGAACTCAGAGCATGGGGAATGCGTGTGTAATGTGTAGATTCTTGGTGCAGGTTATTGGAAAGTACGTGCACATTGTGTGTGCGTGCTGCGAAATGGATGAAGGAGTGCGTGAACAATGGAAGCAACTTGACCCATTGCTAGTGCAGTTAAAGAGAGAGAGAGAGAGAGAGAGAGAGAGAGAGATGCTCAATTTTTCAGTGGAATAAGGCGCTTTGCCGAATATGTTACCATTCTGCTTCGTAGGACTGATAACTAAGCTAAATATATAAGAGGATAACGAGAATTACCTTCACTGAGAAAAAAGTGTAAATACTAAATGAATTAAATAATAAACATACGTGTAATGAAAAAAATAAAAGAAGCCTTTGGGCCGGTTCGGAATCGAAACCTGCATCTGTGTCACTGATTAGGACCCTCTTCTGGTTTGGCCGTCAGGCTTCTGTTTAGTGTGCTTGTAATTCATCATCATCATTATCACCAACACTTTTATCGTCGACGTCGAAGTCGTTGTCGGCAACATCATCCTCATCATCATCATCATCCAGCATCCTTCCACTGCATGACACAGATCTGTGCAAACTTTCTCCACTCTGACTTATTTGTTGTTAGGATATGTTAGTGTGGTTGTGTTCCTTGGTGGTTAAGGTGGTTATTTGTGGGAGAAGGAGAGGAGGTCTGAGAACCAGGGAACTGTGTTTTCGGAAAGTAGATGTGAGTGTGCGTAGAATAAGAGTGAGTTTTTGAAAAGTGCGTGTCTGAAGGTGCGTGTGAAGGGAACTCATTATGTGTGTGTGTGTGTGTGTGTGTGTGTGTGTGTGTGTGTGTGTGTGTGTGTGTGAAATAGGCTCATTTTTTAGTGCGAGTGCTGGTAAGTATGTACAGTATGTCTGGATGAGACTTAAGTGCAAGTTGATTGTGTGTGTAATGTCTGAATTCCGAGTGTAGGTAAATGAAGTGACTGTGTATACTGTCAGTGTGAGCGTGCTGAGAATAGGAGGACTTCGTGAGGAGAGAGGAATACAGTGTAGGATATAACACGCATTGCCACTCCAGTTATGAGAGAGAGAGAGAGAGAGAGAGAGAGAGAGAGAGAGAGAGAGAGTACCTTTTATACAGCAGGATACCAAGGAAAAAGTACCAAATCTACAAATATAAAAGAAATCCCCCAAAGCAGACAGGATGTAAACCTGGGTGTCAGTGGCTGCATCCGATTCCTTCCTTCTTGGCTGTCAGGGTTTCTGTCCAGTTAAAACCCTTGAGTACCAGAGGTCTTTCTTGAGCTCAGTATTGTTGTGTGGCGGTAGTTGAAATGTACTGAATATTGCCCTAGAGTTTTCCCGATCATCAGAGGGTTAAATATTTGCCTCCTTCTGCATATGTTCAGTGGTTGCTATAGCCAGGAACCAAATACTAGAGTTGTTCCCACCATGAGAGGGTTAAATCTTTGCCTCCTCCTGCATATCTTCAGTCGTTGCGATGGCCAGTGACTTGCTTGCTTTGGCTTTGTGTTGTAATTCATACCTTTGAGGCAGACCAAGAACAAGATGGAGGGGCAAGGTGGGGGAGTATATGAGGGAGGGTGGCGTGTTGTGGCTGGGAGGACGGGTCGTTAATTAACAAGGACATAAAGAATTAAAGTTATTTTTTAATGGTCTATTTCTTGCAGAGAGAGAGAGAGAG
Organism: Coenobita brevimanus; assembly: GCF_032717465.1. Lineage (NCBI taxonomy): Eukaryota > Metazoa > Arthropoda > Malacostraca > Decapoda > Coenobitidae > Coenobita > Coenobita brevimanus. The sequence goes on along the minus strand of NC_136959.1, from coordinate 30,050,222 downwards.
AGAGAGAGAGAGAGAGAGAGAGAGGCACAATCATGAACAAAACAACAAGTCAAGCAAGGCATGTACACCATGATATAAGAAAAAAGAAGCCATTAGAGGGAGCGTTGGTTTCGATGCCGGTCGGTCACTATCCAGACCCAGTTATCTACCAGTGTTGGCCGGTGTGGCTTCTGTGCCTCCTATGTAAGGATAATGTTGTATATGTGTCTCCCTTTGGGCATTATACTGCGCATCTGCAATGTTACGTATTTGTGGTGTGACCGATAATATCCACGGCTTCATTGATGACTCATTAGATTTACTGTTTTGTTTTATTTTATTTATTTATTGTTTTCAGACTCTACGTCGGGGTTGAGACTGGTGCGTGAGCTTGTGTGTGTGTACATGTCCATGCACGTGCTTGTGTGTGTGTGCCTGTCAATGAGCGTGCTTGTGTGAGTGTGTGTGTGTGTGTGTGTGTGTGTGTGTGTGTGTGCGTGTGTGTGTGTGTTCGTTCGCTCGTATGTATGCACACGTGTGTGTGTGTGTGTGTGTGTGTGTGTGTGTGTGTGTGTGTGTGTTTTAGGCCTTATAAGTCTATCAGTTTTCAGTGTTTTTATTTCTTAATTCACAGTAAACAAAATATAGTTCTAGTCAATGATTTTTCTGTTTCAGAATGAAGCTCCTTGTTGTTTTGTAAAATGACTTCGTTACATCCACAACAATCTCGCTCATTGATAATCTTTGGTTTAACTGAAGAGCAAAGCCTTCTTGTTGAATAATAGCATATATTACCTATGATAATTACGTCTCCTAATGCTAATCCTACATTAACACTATTCTCAACCCTTCCCTCCAGTGTGTATTAAATCTCCATTGCCATTCACTTCATGCCGACTGTCACGTATACGTGGTAAATGGTGACCAACCAACTGAAGCTTCACCCTGGCTTCTTTTTATAGTCTTTCTTTGTGCTGACTCTTGTTGAAGGAGATAAATTATTATTTTTGTTCTGTGAGTTTCAGACTTCATAAAAGGAACGTACTCACACACACACACACACACACACACACACACACACACACACACACACACACACACACACACACACACACACACAGAGCATTATAAAAAAATACGAAATGAAACAATGTTTAAAACTGTGCTTACAAAATGAGACAAAATCTATACAAAGAAATCGACATAGAGGACAAGGTTTCGATGCCGGGCCTCAGTCACCAGACCCAGTTATCTACCTGTGTTGGCTGTGGTGGTTTCTGTCTGTGTGTCTTTCTGTCCATGTGTTTTAATCTAACTCTTGTTCAGTTCATATTTTTGTCTTTCTTTTGTCTATTTATTTATATGCCTATCTGACCTCTTATTAATCCATCAGTATAATTTTTAACAATATTTTTCCCCTCTTTCAATTATCCAGTGTATCTATCTGTCTATCTATCTGTGTCGCCTGCTTCATCTCGGTTAGGTATCAGCTCCTCATCTTAACACTCAGGCATCTATGACTCACTCTCAGCTGAATAAAATCGTCTGGCGTTAGCTGCAATTAATTACTAGAGCTGTTCCGGTCATTAGGGGGTTAACGATGACAGTAATAACACACCAAGACTAATATGACTCACTCTCACCTGAATAACATCGACTGAAATTACTTGGATTACAATACCAGAGTTATCCCCAGGATGGGAGGGTTAAGCATCATCATCATCATCCAGCATCCTTCCACTGCATGACACAGATCTGTGCCAGCTTTCTCCACTCTGACCTAATTGTTGTTAGGATATGTTAGTGTGGTTGTGTTCCTGGGTGGCTGTGGTGGTTACAGTATTTGTGGGAGAAGGAGGAGAGGAAGTCTGAGAACGGGGTATATGTATTAATGGAAAGTAAATGTGTGTGCATAGGTAGGAGTGAGTTTTTGAAAAGTGTGTGTGAAAGTGCATGTGGAGGCAGTGCAATGTTGACGTGTGTGTGTGTGTGTGTGTGTGTGTGTGTGTGATTTTTTTCTTCAGTATGTTATTGTTTGTCGTAAGTTTATTGGTTCGATTTTCATTGCGAGTGGGCAGCATGTTCTCTTGCAAGTTGAGTGGAAGCAGAGAGAGAGTGTAATGAAATGAATCCAATTGTAAGTTATCCACTATTTCGTGTGTAGGCCTATCTGTATGCGTAGTGGGAACTGAATGAACAGGTGCTTCAATGGAGATGAGTTTAGTGCATGGAACCTGGTCTATTGCTTGAGCAGTAACAGACGCTAGCGAGAGAGAGAGAGAGAGAGAGAGTACAAAAAAAGGCCAATGGATGTACTGTCTCATGAAATATAAAAAAAGAAACCATCGCCTCTGTATGGTTCGATCCCGGGCCACACTAACCAGACCCAGTTCTCTACCTTTGTTAGCTGTTGTGGTTTCTGTCTAACTACTTATTTGCTCATATATTTCCGTGTCATTTCTTTACCTTAGTGTTTTTGCGGCATCTCATTTTTGCAGTTGCGTACTAATCTCTCCTTGAAAAGATTGAATTAACGGTATGCAGAGAGACTGGACAGTGAGTAAATGAAGAATGTGAGTACATTTAATTACTTAAGTATACTGATGAATAAATATGGAATGTCAGAGTATATAGTGTTTGAAAATGTACATCAGGGAAGGAAAGCTCCGTGTTCACTGAATGCATTGATAAGGAATAGTGATCTGAGCACAGAAGTAAAAACGCTGATGTAAACAGTACTGTGATATGCACTTTAATGTACGGAAGCAAAGCTTGGACGCTACTGGAAAGACACAAGTGAAGAGTGAGGGCAGAGAAAATGAGTTACAGTATTTTAAAGACCATTTGCATTTACATAGACAAACAGATAAATGAGGAAGTGAAGACGCCTTAAGGTTTAATACGGGTGTGACTAACAGAGGTAAAAATAATACTCTGATAATGTCTGGCTATGTGGAGAAGATGGAAAAAGAGAGACTGGTTCGAAAAGTGCATGTGAGTGAGGTGGGGGAAGAGGGGGGTTGGGGGAGCCAAGGCTGTTATGGATAGATTGAGTAGAGAGATGTAAGAGAAAGACGGGTGTTAGTTGGAGGAAGGGCAGCTAAATGGCTAAATAGGAGAGGAGAGGATAATATGAAGGCAATTTGATTCTGGTAATTCCTTGCCGGATTAAGGAGTCTGGCTACAGATAGATTTACAACCGACTGATTGATAAAAATATCTTTTAATTAATCTATTCTCTCTAGGTTCGCTCCACGTATTTACCGTGTTTTTTCTTAGTGATCATCGCGAGCGGGTATAATTTGATGTGTCTTTCGATTCATGCTCCTATGACTCACTGTCAGCTGAATACAATCTTCTGATATTACCTGTAATGAAATACAAGAGTGTGGCCTACATAGGAAGATTTATGGGAAAAGTATTAACACTCCCAGGCTCATTAACAGTTAAAATATTTCGTCTACGTTGAACAGGAACAGAATAACAGATTGTTCTCATCATGAAGGGGTTCCTGATAACCGTATTAACACTCCCAGGCGCCATTAACTTCTTCTCTGCTGAGTAAAATCGTCTGGCGTTAGAATACAACAGGCCTACTTGAGGTGTATGATTATATATCTGTCTGGCTCATCTTACCAACAGTATATATCTATTTATCTATGTATCAGTGTGTTAGGGTAATGGCAGGCACAGAGGGGGTGGTGGTGGTGGTGGCAATAACAGTGTGGATGTATTGGCCACAAGTATTCTTACACACCTCAGATTTGCCTCTCCCAGATTTCATCCGGTAACACTGACTCCATGTCCAGATGTACGATGTCCTATGTTCCCCACCTCATTTTCCCCTCGCATACTTCTAACCATTTATTTGCCTTGGGGCAATATTCCATGAATTTGTTATTTAATCCCTCCATTTAGCCAAAGTTTATTTGCTCTGATATTACTTTTGTGTGAAGAGAACTGGTCTCTCCTTCTTCCCCTCCATCTATCCCCATCCCTCCCTCCCTCCCTCCCTCTCTCTTTCTCACGCCTACTTCCTCCCCTCTCCCTTCCTCTCTCTCTCTCACTCCTACTCCCTCCTCCCTCCCTTCCTCTCTTTCCCCATTCCCTCTCTCCTTATCCTCCCCCTTCCTGTCTCGTTCTCCCTCCCTCACTCCCCTTATTCTTTCTCCCCATCTCCCCTTCTCTCTGTCTGTCTCAAATGCTAGGTTCCTTGCTACAGATATCTTTCCCACTCTTACAGAAAGTTTTTTTTTTTTTTTTTTCACTATATTTCAGAGTCATTTCATGGAGAACTCTCCCTACTTCTCGTCCAGTACTCTTCCATATGTCGTATAAAGCTGGAGTGGAGTTGGCAGTATCTACACATCTGTGTATAGGATATGGAGGTTAAGAAAGTAATAAGGTGTGATTATTTTATTAATGGAGTAAAATGTCCATAAAATATTATGGAAATATTGCTAAATGCACTGGTAACAGCCCTCTAGCCTAAGGATAAGGTGTTTTTATATAATCTAATAACCAGACGTGTGTTTTATCAAAGCCTATAAATTATCGCACAGTCTGTGCCGAGAAAAGTTTGTGATGGATCGTTCCTCCCCTCAGTTAGTGATAACCCACTGCAGCCTGTCAGAGACAGAGGTAACAGGTCTGTAAAACCACAGTTTTTTTTTTTTTTCTCCTGAATAATTCTCACTCGGCCGCCATGCGTTGTTGGAGGTGTTGGAGTGTTTTATTCGGCGCTGGGGCGAACAAATGAACCATACTACCTAAGCAGTCCTCGCTGGACTTCAGGTGGTCCGCCAGTTGACGTGTATTGGGCAGTTATTCCGAAAAAAGTGACAAACCATCCATTCTATCATACGTGTGCCGAATCCGCAACAGGCATTGGCCTAATATATATATATATATATATATATATATATATATATATATATATATATATATATATATATATATATATATATATATATATTGTAAATACCCTGTAGGTAAGAATTTTTGTATAATTTAAACAAAACTGTCGTTCTTAACACTACCTTTGGTACTGGCCACATTAATCATTATAAATTTCAAATGTAATGAAATGCTGGGTACGGCTCCTGACTTCGTTATGCGAGAAGAATAAAATTCACCTTAACTAACAAGACATCACAAGGCGGCGGTGGAATCATATGTTAGACTACCGAAATCATAGTAACATGACGATCATATATATACCGAATAAATACTATAAAGACACGTATACCAAACATATCATGGCAGTGCCTAACACTGTATTCATTACCTTTCACTAATACTGTAATACTTAATACCAGGTCGCCTATAAGGATAAATCAGTCAGAGTTTTGATACACGCAGTCTATTATGTACGGTATAACTATTATTGTGAAGGGGACTATTTTCTCGATTTATCACTCCCTAGCTGAATCAGGGGTTATACATACAATTTTATGTTAACACTGTTCCGCGAGCCGTACTACTAGGAAGGTAGGGTCGCCTGCTGGCCACGGACCACAGGTTGCCTAAGTAGAGAGGTGTTCGTCCGAGCGGCGTCGCTCTTTAAATACACCTGGAGAAGAAGTGACGGGGCAGGGTGGGTAGTGAGAGGGAAAGGGGGAGGAGAGACCAGTTGTTGATTTTTTCAATATTATTTTTTCACAACTGACCAAGAATGAAAAGGTTCCTCGAAAAGTCAAAGCCCAACCTGTCTGCCCTAATGCTGGCGAGAGTCGTCAGGCTGGGGTGAGGAAAAGGATATGGACTAGAAGTAAATGCGGAGTCCATCCCACAAATCCTTGTGACCGGCAAAAGCCTTGATGTCTCCCCCCGAGTGCATACATGCCCCCACTAAACTTGCTAGGTCAGCACACTTTCCCACGCCTGAAGACGGCGTTATTGCATCAGTTCATAGTAGGCAGCCGAGACGGGCAGACTATTTTACTGTGAGCTTGTAATAAACTCCTTATCTAGCTGTTTGTACATGGAGTTTCTATCACCAAAGTATTGCAAGTTACATTTGGTAGCAGCGGTGTTTCGAACCATCAGATTCTGACCGCCTCCACCGATTTAGTGACATCACAAGATACACGACGTCTCGCATCTGCCAGCCTCGCCCCTCCTCAGTGCCTCTAGTGGTGTAATAGCTGACTGTGCTTTCCGAGTGTACAATTTTTCTCACCAGTGCTCACCTCTCAAACAACCGCACCCATACGCCTTGTTCCTGACCGCACGTGTCACCGTCGCCGACCTACGCACCTGTTGCACCTGTTCCCAGCACCTGTTCTGAACTCATCATAACTCCTGCCCCCACAGTGCCACTTATCACTGTCTGCCCACTGCCTGCCCACCACCATTCTCTGCATTTGCAACTCAACAGCTCTACACCTGCCTTGCACCAACATCTGCCCTCACCACCCACCACCGGCCTCCGCCATCACCCGCAGCTGGTCTGCATTATGGAGCCTCCTAAGACCGCCACTCCCTGCCGGTGATTCATCGCGGCGTCTCTTCTCCTCTCTGCCCAGCTGTCTCTCCACCGCTGCCCCGCCCTGCCCCGCCCCGCCCCGCCCCAGCCCAGCTACGCCCAGCCACCCCTGCACGTCATACATCTCGACTCTCTACTGTGTAACTATAGTATATCTTTCCTTTCTATAGAGATTATCCTCGATTTTCTCTACAGATTGGTTATTGTAAATATTCCATCTCCTTTCCGTTACCCCGTTTTCATCTTCACCTATGTTATTTATACTCCATCTCATCCTTCGCCTTTTATTTAAGCCATCCATCCCCGCACCTTCATTCATTTTCACACCTACTCGTGTATTCCATTCTCTCATTGTTATATTATACATTTCCACCTACGTATCCATTTCATCCTTTCATTTTCCATTGCCGCATTAAATGTCATACTTTCCACGTCAACCGCTTGACACCAGCCCTCTCGCTCCGGAAATATCACCTGATTATACTCCGTCTGCCGACTCTAACACAATCACTCATTTACGAAGTGGCAAAGAGTACCACCGCCCTGTACCTGAGACTCCCATTTCACTTCCCGCAGAATCACTTACTACCCGTCCTACCCTCGTAAATCCAGATACCTCCTCCTCTACTCCTGCCTCTACACTCCCTTCTTCTTCCTCTACTCCTTCCCCTGTCGTTCCCTCTCCTGCCTCCCTTCATACCCCGTCTTGCTCGCCCTTAACTGCCACTACCTTCTCTCTCTCCCACACCTCTCCTGCCGCCACTTCTACACTTCCAGCCATGGCCAACCCTCCACAGTCTATCTATCTCGACGATGCCAATCGTCCCAAATTTACCGGCCAGGACCCAACTTGGTCTATCTATGATTTCCTCAGAGAAGTCGAAACAGAAATAATCAATAGACAAATTACCAAGGAATCACTCAAAGTAGCCTACCTCCTCGATCGCTTGCACCACGGCAAATCGGACATCGGATCCGCGATCCGTGCAGGACATTTCGATAGCATTCGTACGTTTGCTGATTTTCGTACGGAACTCATCAGCCTTTGTTGCCAGCATTCAAATACCGCATCTCTCATGGGATTCATTAATCTCCTAAACCAACTAGATGAGGACTTGCGCGTCCCAGCGCAATATGCCAAGCTCCGCGAAGCTGCCGCCGCCATGAAAGCAACTAGTGGCGAGATGCTCCAATTACTGGTAGGCACAAAATGGTTAGAAGACAAGAATGGCATTCCAATGCTTTCACTCACCAACTTTGCTGACTTAATTGGTTACCTGAGATTCCTTCACTGGCTTACTCCCAAACAGCGAGAGCTAGCCTTGGAAATCGGTTTCAATCCAGGAGATAAAATTATTCAGGTCACTAAAGCCATTCATGAAAGAACAGGTTCGAACTACACGCGTCAGGGCACCACCCAACCCTTGGCCTCCTCAGTCTGTCGCACCTCCACTACCCCAGACCAATCTCGCTCCCGTCCCACCACACGCGGCAGACCTGCCACACATCCTTCTCCTACAGCAGGTCGTGATCCATCTAGCGCCCGACGGAACAGACAATCTTCGATTCTTTGCTGGTACTATGGTCATCCTGGACATCGAGCATCCAGTTGCGACCGTACATACAGACGTCCTCACTCCCAAACCAGACAGCGTACGCCTTCCCGCTCACGTCGTCCACACTGCAAATACCACAAATCAAGCACGACTCACACCACTGAGGAATGTCGTTACCTCAACCGCCAACAGTCGGGGGAAGCGCAGCGCCCATATCAGACCAATGTCACGTAGAACCAGAAACCCAACTCCCCATCCGCCATGTAGGTCCCATAACATCCTCGGGTTTAGTCATTCTCGGAAGCAGTCATGACATACCAACGTCGTTCTTCTTGGACACAGGATCTATAGTAAATCTCATCTCCGAAAATTCCTTACAAATTATTCATCGCCATCACAACCAGGTCAGTTTCCTAGTACCACCAGACATTCGCCTATGTGGTGTCAACAGCTCAGAGTTTAAGGTTAAGGGAAGAGTCACCCTTGAAGTCAAACTCCACAGAGATTTACCCCCTATCCCAATTGAATTTCATGTCACTAATGACTTGCAGTATCCCGCAGATGCCCTTATTGGTTTCTCCACCATGGCACAACACTCCATTGCATTATTACCTGCTTGTGGTAGTTTAGACATTTCTGGATTCCCGGTTTACACTATGGCATGTCCCCGTCCTGTTCTTAAGATCAAATCAGTCCTTCCATTACCTCTGTCCCTATCACTACCAAAAAGTCCAACCCTGCCCAAACCACCACTATCATCATCTGAGAATACAGAGATCATTCCTTTACTGACTGCGAGCAAGGACATAAATTCCTCAATGTCTCCTGATACATCATCTCAGCCCTCGAACATGGCTCTTACCTCCTCTCCCGACAACACTATCGCTGACTCAGACATATCTCAGTTACCTACCTCACACAGTCTGAATGATCTTCTCCAACACGCAGAGACGAAATGTGCAGTAATGAATACGTGCACAATTTTGTTACCGCATGAGTTCACCAAAGTCTCAAATACTATTGGCCAACCATGCGCCGCGATATCAATGCCCACTGTGACTCTTGCCTCTCCTGCCACCTCCACAAAGGATCAACCGGCTTACCAGCACCTCTCTTACAATACCCAATCCCATCACGACCATGGGAAACTGTCTCAATCGATCTCTTAAAACTACCTCTCACAGAATCTGGCGCTGAGTACTTGTTCATAGCAGTCGACCACTTCTCCCGCTACTGTGTCCTCGTTCCCCTCTCCGACAAGACCGCGAAGAGCGTTGCACGTGCCCTTGTAGATCACGTAATTTGCCCGTTCAGTACCCCTCATACCATTCTTACTGACAACGGTACAGAGTTCAGCAATAGCCTTCTCGATGAGATCTGTCGCCGCTTTCATATCAGTAAGTGCAATGTCGTGCCTAACCATCCGGCTTCCAATGGCCTTGTAGAACTCCACAACCGAAAAATCTTAGAGTGCCTCAGACATCTAGGCTCCCATAGTTCGTCCTGGGATGACTGGATTCCCCAGGTGGCATCCTCCATCAATAGTTCCATCAATGCATCCATTGCTGAATCTCCCTTCTTCATCCTCTTTGGTTTTGACAAGGACCTCCCATACTCTCTCTTATCCTCAAAGCCAGAACCCATCTACAACATGGATGATTATGTTAAACTAAAATTGGCCAACTTCCAGACAATCCACCAGTATGTCCAATCCACTTTGGCTTCCTCTCAGGAGGACATGCTGCAGTGCCAACATAAGTCTGCCTCTCCTATCACTATCAATGTAGGCGATCTTGTCTTTGCTCATTCCCATACGCGTTCCTCTAAGTTGGATGACAAATTTACAGGGCTCCACCGCGTCCTCACTCAACAAGGCAACAAATTTCACCTCCAGGACCTGTCCACTAGCGACACCAGATGGTTTCACGTCGATGACTTAAAGCAAGCACCCCGTGGCCTCGTGTTGGAAGAGTCACTTACACAACCTCCTGCCCCCTCTACCCCTCCTCCCTTCCCTCAGTCTACCTTGTCTCCACCTATCCCTCAGTCTCCTTCATCTCCATCTCCACCTGTTCATTCATCAATCATTCAATATCGGTCCAAACTGCGCTCTGCCCATCAACCTCTTCACGACCTCCCCCATTAACTCTACCCTGATTTTCTAGGTACGATGTTAGCGATCTCCCTGCTGGCAGTGCTGACCCTCCTGGGGTCTGGGTCAGGTCAGGACGATGGTGGAGTACGTCCCGGGGCCTTGGTCGGCTTGGGAGGCGAGGTAATGCTTATCGAAGATGTAGCCTCCTTGCGCTACGATCTTGCGCCCCTGGCCGACATAGCCATTGCCCTACCTGCCTACGCGCACCAGCTCCACGGACTCAGCAACCATCTCACGGCCCTCATGGGGACACACAACCCGAATGAGTATCTCTATAACCTTTTCCTCCCCCTCTCCTGGCAATTGCAATACATACGTAACAGATTCACTGAGCTCAATGACACATTTTCCATTCAGGCACCCGTGGGGCGTTCTCGTGTGAAACGTGGTCTCTTTGACTTCGGCGGTGAGATTCTGAGTGGCTTGTTTGGCGTTCCTACAGCCCGTGACATTTCTGGCTTCAAATCTGATCTCACTCATTTAGCTTCAGCCCTAGAATCACAACACCGAGTCATTAAAATCCAACACACTATGTTACAGAAGCTCACAACCCAACTCAATGAAGTCACGTCCACTCTAAACAATTTCACCAATATCTTACAACGCCACCTTTCAGATCTCAACGTTATCTCTCAGTTCTTCTACCTCAAACTCAACATGGATAATCTCCAACTAGTCATTGACTCTCTCTTGTCTCAAGTCTCTGCCTTGGTTCGTATCCTGGTCGATGCTATCAATGGACGTGTCATTGCCGACTTAGTACCTGTCTCAGCTCTCCGTTCTGTCCTGGAATGGGCTCACTCCACCTTCGGTCTCTCCCCAGTCCTCCCTTACTCCTCCCTTGAATATTATTATCCTGTTCTCGAAGCCACTCTTCTCACCACATACGTCGTCGTCCATATACTGAATCCAACAACTTAATTAATGATAGACAATACGGTTTTCGCCACGAAAGATCCACCATTGACATACTCAATCTCTTAACTCATACCATCCATCAATCAATTGATCTTTTTGGAGAAACTCATGCAGTTGCTCTTGATATCTCTAAAGCTTTCGACAGAGTATGGCACCGTTCCCTGCTGTCCAAACTCCCTTGCTATGGACTAACGTCTTTTGTTCCTTTGATTTCTTCTTATCTTAGTGACAGGAAAATTAGAGTAAAAGTAGATGATGTATATTCGAGTTTCCACTCAATTAACGCCGGCGTGCTGCAGGGATCAGTTCTGGCGCCAACCCTATTTCTGGTTCATATTAATGATCTCTTATCTGTCACTCACAATCCCATTCACTCATATGCAGATGACTCAACACTACATACAGTAGTTCATTCACACTCAGACATCCATTCACAAAGTCTAATATCTCTACCTCTCAACTCAATACAGCCATCTCCATAAATCAAGATCTATCTACAATCAGTGAATGGGGACAAAACAACCTTGTCTCTTTTAATGCTAGTAAAACTAAATATATACAGTTTACTAATAGACAGATATTGCCAGATTCGTACATTACCAACAGTGCTACTAATATTCCCATCTCCAAAAGTATTGAAATTCTTGGTGTCTCACTTAACAGTGCCCTCAGCTGGACCTCTCATGTCAGATCACTTGCTAAAACCGCCTCAAAGAAACTTGGATTATTGTACAGAGTCCGTAACTTCTTCGCCGATGAGCAGTTAGCTATAATTTATAAGAGTCATGTGCGCTCTCAGCTTGAATATTGCTCACCCTTGTGGAATGGTTGTGGAGAGGTTGCATTAAGACAACTAGACAAAATTCAGAATAAAGCTGTTAGAATCATTAACAACCCTGCCATTACATATAAACTACCTCCCCTGCAAGTAAGAAGGAATGTTGCCTCCCTTGCATTATTTTACAGATATTTTTTTGGCAAATGCTCAGACGAAGTTGCGTCCATGGTGCCACCTCTCCATGCCTTCCCTCGTGCTACACGGGCATCTGGTAGCGCTCATGACTGGAATGTCACTCAACAATATTGCAGAACTTCTGCCTATCAGAATTCTTTCATTCCCCGAACTGCATCTCTCTGGAACTCGCTTCCCCAGAGTTGTTTTCCTCCAAATTTCAACCTACAGCTGTTCAAGTCTAACTGTTACAGATATTTTATGAACAGAGGACACCAGTAATCTGGTGTATGGATTATTATTTTTCTCCATTTGTTTTTCCTTCCTCCGTTCTGTTATTAAAAAAAAAAAAAAAGATGGATAAAAAGGCATATGGATCCATAGACAGTGTGAGAGAGAATTTTTACCTACGTAAGCGAAAAGAAATTATTACCCTTGTGTTAGAGAGAGAGAGAGAGAGAGAGAGAGAGAGAGAGAGAGAGAGAGAGACTAACATACATAGACGAGGAACACACACACACACACACACACACACACACACACACACTAACCTAATTTTGAACCCAGGCTTGATACAGAAAAAGAAACTCTCATTCCTTTTGGGTTCGATCCCGGGCCGTCACTATCCACACCCAGATATCCACCTGTGTTGGCTGTAGGAGTTTCTGCCAGATTATGTATGGAAAATATAATCTTGAACTCTATGTGTAACTGTCTTTCTCTCCACTCATGCCTATATGCTACACAGTGATTCTACCTGATAGATGTATGGAAAATATAATCCTTAACTGTATCTGTATCTCTTTCATTTTCTTTATGCATCCCATTATTAAGAACAGTGATGCTGTTAGTCTCTCATGTTAATAATGTATGTCTCGATTATGTCATCATTGAATTTTTTGTCTCTCTGCGTAGTCATACGTCTCTATCAACATATCCATCTCCATGTCTTTTATCCGTCTGCTGGGCTGTTTGGCCTTATGTTTATCTGTTTCTTCAATCTGTCACTTAATTCATCCATGACGGCCACTTGAAAACACAACTATACCTCTCTGTCATCATCATCATCATGGTTACAGTCAATATCATCAACACCTTCGTCATCATCATCATCATCATCATTCCAAACTCTCTCAACTCCACCTTATTAATTTTAAGTTAGTTCCATGGCAGTGCAATATATTTGTAGGTTTCGTCTTTCCAACAGGGTCTCTGCCAGCCTCCCTCTCACTCCATCTCTGTGTTGCCACTCAGCTACCTTAGTTATCATACGGTTCCCGGCTAAAAAGGTCTGTATCCCATATATCCACGTATTAAAGGAATGAATAATAGAAACGTTCACCATGTATAATGAACAAATATTCCACAAAGTGTACAGTATGGATTTATTTCAGAACGAGAGAGAGAGAGAGAGAGAGAGAGAGAGAGAGAGAGATTATTGTGTAAAAAAAAGCCAAGGGACATTGTGGAATGAATTGAAAAGAAACCATCAGCGCCTGCTGGTTCAATCCCGGGCCTACCTAACCAGACCCAGTTATATACCTGTGTTGGCTGTTACGGTTTCTGCCTAACAGCTCACTTACTTATGTATTTATGTGTCCTTGCACTAGGTCATATACTTACTTATCTGCCCTCTGTTTGTGCATCTGATTATTAATCTCTCCATGAGAAGAATGAAATCACAGGATGCTGAGTGAGACTGGATGGTGAGGAAATGGAGAATGTGAGTACATACAATTACTTAGGTATACTGATGAGTAAGTATGGAAGTTCAGAGAATAAAGTGTTTGGAAGGGTTCACTCGGCAAAAAGTGTTGCTGTTTCACTGAAAGCAGTGATAAGAAATAGTGATCTGAGCAAGAGTGAAGGCAGTGGAAATAAAATATTTGCAATGAGCATGTGCATTTTCAGAAAATGGGAGACAGAGAAATGAGGAAGTAAAGGTATGTTGTAGTTATGATGTGGATGTGATTAATGGAGTGAAGATAAGTACTGAAAAAGATATTAAAGGTATGGAGAAGAAAGGAAAATGAGAGACTGACTAGGAGAATGCATGTGAGGCGGCGTTGAGAGAGGGATGGGGGAGATTAAGGATAAGTCGAAGAGACTGAGTAGAGGGGGAGGGGCAAAGTACAGGAAGGGCAGGTAAATTGGAGATGAGGGGACGAAATGCAGATGATATATTTGTGGCCATTGATTACGTTACTAAGGAGTCAGGATATTGATAGATAGATAGATTACAAGATATACGGGTAGATTTCCAACGATTGATTGATAAAACATTTTCAGAATTATCCATCCTACCAAGGTCCAGTGCATAGATATATTGTGTTTTTCCTAGTGATCATCGCGGGCGGGGATTTTTGGTCGTGTCTTTCCATTCAGGCAAATATGGCTCACTGTCAGCTGCAGAGCATCGTCTGACATTTTGGGCAATATAATACAAGAGAGTCACAACCATAGGACTGTAAGTTGATAAATTATTAACAATCTGAGGCTCGTTACCAGCTAAAATATTTCATCTACGTTTAACAGGAACAGAATAACAGAGTTGTTCCCATCACGAAGGAGTTTCTGATAACTGTATTAATACTCTCGGGCGCAATTAACTTCCGCTTTGCTGAATAAAATCGTCTGGCGTTAGCTGGAATGGAACAGGCCTAGTTGAGGTGTCTGATCAATTATATATCTATCTGGTCTATCTCACCAGCGATATGTATCTATTTATCTATGTGTCACTGTTTCAGGGAAGTGGCGGGCACAGAGGGGTGGTGGTAGCAATAACAATGTGGATGTACAATATGGGTTAGCAACGTATATGAGGGAGGATGGTGTGTTGTGGTGGCAGACACAGAGGGGTGGTGGTTGCAATAACAATGTAGATGTACAATATGGGTTCGCAGCGTATATGAGGGAGGCTGGTGTGTTGTGGTGGCAGGCACAGAGGGGTGGTGGTTGCAATAACAATGTAGATGTACAATACGGGTTAGCAACGTATATGAGGGAGGCTGGTGTGTTGTGGTGGCAGGCACAGAGGGGTGGTGGTAGCAATAACAATGTGGATGTACAGTATGGGTTCGCAGCGTATATGAGGGAGGCTGGTGTGTTGGAGTGTCATGGCTTAGCACCACCCACCTAAACACCAACCCTGCATTTTTCGTCTGGCTTTACCTTTGCTAGAGATACTATTGTATCGTTTCTAAGGCTTCAGCGTGATTGCATGCGTCTCCTTTGGTTACCAACTGGCGGCCCTCAAGGCTGCTCGATCTCTGTCTACCTTCTTTTTCAGTCCCTTATCCTAGAGGCCACCCTCTATGACCTCGTCCCAGGTCTTTTCGATCCACCTTTCACAACCCTACCCCCTACATTCACACTTCTTACTTTAAGCACCCAGATACCATCTTTCTGCCAGTGTGAGCAGGTGCTTTAATACAATAGGCTGATAGATAGGCAGATAGATAGCTATGCAGATAAACAGGTGGTTAAGTAGGTAGATGGGCAGGTATATATGTAAGCAGTAGGTAGTTAGGTAGGCGGGTAAGTAAATTGATCGATATACTAATAGATGGATAAACATGCATATAGATCTATACATAGTCTGGGAGTGAATTTTTAGTTACGTAAGCCAGAGGAAATTATTATCCTTGTGTTAGAGAGAGAGAGAGAGAGAGAGAGAGAGAGAGAGAGAGAGAGAGAAAAGATAAAGTCTGACATACACAAACGGGGAACATAAGGCACACACACACACACACACACACACACAAACGAACCAAATTTTGAACCCAGGATTGATTCAGAAAAAGAAAGTCTCTGTTTGTCTGGGTTCGATCCCGGGCCGTCACTGTCCACACCCAGATATCCACCTGTGTTGGCTGTAGGAGTTTCTGCCAGATTATGTATGGAAAATATAATCTTGAACTCTATGTGTAACTGTCTTTCTCTCCACTCATGCCTATATGCTACACAGTGATTCTACCAGATAGATGTATGGAAAATATAATCTTTAACTGTATCTGTATCTCTTTCATTTTCTTTATGCATCCCATTATTAAGAACAGTGATGCTGTTAGTCTCTCATGTTAATAATGTATGTCTCGATTATGTCATCATTGTATTTTTTGTCTCTCTGCGTAGTCATACGTCTCTATCAACATATCCATCTCCATGTCTTTTATCCGTCTGTCGGGCTGTTTGGCCTTATGTTTATCTGTTTCTTCAAACTGTCACTTAATTCATCCATGACGGCCACTTGAAAACACAACTACACCTCTCTGTCATCATCATCATCATGGTTACAGTCAATATCATCAACACCTTCGTCATCATCATTATCATCATCATTCCAAACTCACTCAACTCCACCTTATTAATTTTAAGTTAGTTCCATGGCAGTGCAATATATTTGTAGGTTTCGTCTTTCTAACAGGGTCTCTGCCAGCCTCCCTCTCACTCCATCTCTGTGTTGCCACTCAGCTACCTTAGTTATCATACGGTTCCCGGCTAAAAAGGTCTGTATCCCATATATCCACGTATTAAAGGAATGAATAATAGAAACGTTCACCATGTATAATGAACAAATATTCCACAAAGTGTACAGGTATGGATTTATTTCAGAACGAGAGAGAGAGAGAGAGAGGGGGGGAGAGAGAGAGAGAGAGAGAGAGAGAGAGAGATTTTTGTTTTAATTAATTTATTACGCTCATAGAGCGACAAACCTAGTACAGTCCTCAGTCTCTAATCATACATAGTATTCGTGACACGTAGGACACGCTGTCATGTAGAGTGAAGCTGGACAAAGGCAAGAGTGATCTTACAAGAAGGTGAAATACACCAGCATACACTGTGAAACAAGTTTCAGCACCCACCAAATTGTGGGTGTCGGGCTAAAACAGTATCCAAGTTGTCATCATTTAACAAGTGCCGACACACATGTATTAAGTCCTGGCCCTGGGGCAGCAAATCACTCACTGAGGGACACTCGAGGCAGTAGTGATGGAGACTGTTGGCATTTGGACGGTCGCAGAGCTTGCAGGTGGAGTAGTGGGGTACGTCCCCCGCCTCGGAGACTTGCCACAGAGGTCTGTACCCTAGCCGAAGCCGGGCAGTCACAATATTATGTCTGCGAACCATGAGCCCATGTCGGCGATACCTCGGGGAAGAGAGTCGGAAGTGGTCGTGGTGTTGTATAGATACACTCTGTGGACGCTCAACATTCATGCGGTGGAGTGTGGGGAGAAGTGCGGCATAGTATATGATCCGCTTGTAGCAGAGAAGGGAGGGTGCAGCACCGTCAGGCAGCTGCAGTTCGCAGGCACTCTTAGCGAGGAGGTCCACCCTGTCGTTCCCAACTATTCCAACATGGGAAGGAATCCACAAAAATCGTATGCAGAGGGAAAGATCTTGAGCCGCTACTAACTGATGCAAGATGTGGTTGATGAGTGAGCGTTGAGAGGGGTGTGGAGACGAGATGGCCTGAAGTGCAGACTGAGACTCACATATCACAACACCATTCACCTGCCGCTGACGGAGGAGACTGACAGCCAGGAGAAGGGCCTGAAGCTCACAGTATGTAGAGCTGGACGAGTTGGGTAACCTGCGACCAACCCAGCCACCCTCCGGGGGCTCCAAGTCCGGTGAGTAGATGGCGCAGCCAGCACTGCCATCAGGCTGTATGGACCCATCCACATAGAGGTGATGTGTGTCAGAGACAGAGGAGGCGAGCACAGCAATGTGCTCCAAAGCTAGCTGTTTCTGAAGGGAAGGTGGGTCAGTCTTTGAGGTGGGTGTGAAGGTGACATGAGGCTGTGGAATCCTCCATGGGGGTGGCCCATGATCAACCTCGGCCACGGTAACGTCGATGTGAAGACGCTGCAGGGAGGAGCACACTGTGTTGACGAGGGTGCGGACGCCAGGACGAAGTAGAAGGCGAGGAGCAGCAGGGTCAAGTGAGGCTCGCAGGACGTGGGAATAGTGTGGAACAAGATGGGGTGAGTGAAGGCACTTGATGCTGAAGGAGGTGACGTTGGCGTGGATCCTCTCAACAACTGAAGGAAGATTTAGTTCAGTCAGCATGGTTACTATCCTGGTGGAGGTGGGGCACCCAAGAATGTATCGCATCACTTTGTTCTGAAACTTTTCTAAAGGCTCCAAGGTGGTCCTAGAGAGCTGGCTAAGTGCTGGGGAGAGATAATCGATGACTGACCGTATGAAGGTAATGTAGATGTTTCTTGCCAAGGGGATGGAGATGCCGGCAGCATAATTAGTGAGCCACTTGAAGGGGACAAAGCGCTGTTCTAGCCGGTGGAGGAGATCTTGGATGATGGGATGGACACGCTGCTGAGCAGGTATGGCTGGAGTGATGCGCACTGGCGTTCCCAGGTATAGGTACTGCGTACAGGGCGGGATAACTCTTTGTCCCACAGTAAACACCGGGAGTGTACCACAGCCCCGAGGAGAGAATACTCGACTCTTGTCTGGGGAGAGAAGGAGGCCACAAGCAGAGGACGACTCGTAGAAAGACTGTAGGAATCTCTGAAGACCGGCAGCAGAGGTGGAATGCACACAGATGTCGTCAGCATAGCAGGTGATAGTCGTGCCAGGAATATCGGGTAGAAGAGTCAGCAAACGGTGCATCAGAACATTGAAAAGAAAAGGACTTAAAACTCCACCCTGGGGAGTACCAAGCTCGAATTCCCTGGACGTGCTACATGCCCCTTGGAATAGCACACGTGAGGTCCTGTTACAAAGATAACCTCGGATCCACCGTAGGAGATTACCGTGTACCCCAAACTCAACCAGCTGGTCAAGAATAACCTCCTTGTTGGCAATGTCAAAAGCACTCTTGAGATCAAGAAATGCTACCACACTGGCGGGGGAGAGGCGGGCATACAGGTCCATCAGGCAATGGTGTGTGCTCCTCTGTGGCAAAAAACCATACAGGCTCTGAGATAACTTGTCTTGTAGCCGGAACATGAGGCGAGCAAGGAATATGCGCTCAAGCACTTTACAAAAGCAGGAGGTGAGTGAAATAGGCCTGAACTTGTCTGTGCCAGGTTTGGGAATGGGCACAATGGTACTAGAGGTCCAGGCATGAGGCACGTATCCCCTTTGGAAGCAAAGATTGTAGAGCTTCAGCAAGGGAGAGCCGGGAACTTTGAGGAGGAGGCGGAGGACTTGAAAGGTGATACCATCTTCCCCGGGTGCAGTCGTCTTACTCCTGGCAAGAGCACGGCGCAGTTCATCTTCAGTGATGGGTACGTCGTCTTCTTCATCCGGCCGGAGTAATGCAGCCATGAGACGCAATGTGCGGGCATTCCTGTGGGTGGAGAGTGCCTCTTGAACATGGACGGGAAGACTGTGTGACTGCGCCTGCTCAGACCAGGTAGTGATCAGGTCCTCTGCATACTGTGCTGGGCTGTGGTGAAGAGCACTTGGGGGTTTCCTCCTAATAACTCTGTTGATAAGGTGCCACATGGAGGCAGCACTTGTCTGGTGATTGATGCTATCAGTATACTTCCTCCAAGCCTCGGTACGGGCACCCTGCTGAAGGGCAACAAGGTCATCTCTGGACGCACGATACTGCATGAGACGGGCATGTGTTGGTTGGCTCTGGAATGCGATACCATCATCCACAGCTTGCCTTTCTGCCTGGAGAATGCGCTGATCCAGTGTCCAGGCATGAGCCACACCGTGTCTTTTGATGTGCGGACGTGTCACAAAACGAGTGTAAAAGTCATGTGTTGCTCGAACCAGAGAGGAGTACAGATTCTCAGGCGACTGGAAGTTAAATGTTGGTAGAAGACTGGAGATGTAAAATATGTAGTTAGGGCAGTACTTTGGAGGAATGGTGATGCGGAAGCGAGTGTGAGGAGAGGAAGGTCCACTTGGTAGGGAGTACTGTAATCCAAGAGCGATGTGATCAGAGAAAAGGGTTTGTATAGAAAAGCACTGAACATGTGACGCCACCAGGCCAGAGGTAATGATGTGATCAAGCGTGCCTCCTTGGGTGTGCGTGGCGCCCCCAGTGAGCCGGTGTCGGCGGATGTATTCGAGAAGAGGTAGTCCACCACGATTTGGGGAGGGGGAGGCATCACCTAGGGCGGGGTGCCGGGCGTTGAAGTCCCCCATGTAGATCATGCCTTGCGACGTAGGTGGTGGGAGAGCAGTGAGATTGATCTTTCCTGGAGCAGAATACACATTGCAGAGTCGAAGCTTCCCAGCACCCACGGTGATCTCGAAGAGCTGGAAGGTCATGTTGTCATCGGTAGAGCAGCGGAGGAGTTGATGGGGAATGGAGGAGTGAATGTAGCTCACGAGGCCATTCCTGACGTGATGGACATAAGAGACGAAGCCTGGGAGTGGGGGAGCTTCAACCCCGAGCACATGGCAGCCTACAAAAGCTTCCTGAAGAAAGATGACATGTGGGTGGTGACGGCCTATATAAGTCTGGAGGGCAGTAAGCTTCGGGTAAGTTCCGATACCACAGGCATTCCAAGAGATGATGTGAAGCTGCATTCCGTTATTGAAGTCTGCCTTTAGGTTTACGGGAGGCTGGTGGGGACAAGGACGTTGAAGTGTTGTCGCCCGATGACATGGAAGCGGCGCTGCTCTGAGGCTTGCGGTGCGGTGGCTCCTTGATGAGTCGATCACTGAGCTTTTCAAAGGTAGAGGCGAGGGCTTCTAGTCTCTCGGAAAGGGTGGTGATAGACGTGATGACGGCATGGTGTGACTCAACGAGTGTGGCGAGGGTGCTCTCAGTGGTGGCTTGCTGGGTGGCGAGACTATCAATGCAGGTCTCGATTGCATCAAAACGTGCTTCAATGGCTGCGCAACGTGCCGTCAGGTTGGCAACGGCCTCGTGAAGGGCAAGGACTTGTGGCGAGGCAGCCAGGGTAGAGGATGGAGGTGGTGAAGCAACGCCTGGTCGTGACCATGGTTGTGGTGGTGGTGGGGGCAAGGTGTGAGGCGTAGCGTCAACAGCAAACGAGGCGGCAGCATGGAAGCGCTTCAGGCAACCGTGCCACACATTGACTCCTTGTTCATTACAGCGGGGGCATTTCCACACTGATGTATCTGGAGCAGGTGGGGTGGGCTGGTCTGATGCAGGAGTAGCATCAGCGGTGGTAGGTTGGGTGGGGGTGCGATGTGGGCAAGTCCGGGAGGAGTGGGGGCCGGCACACCAACCACACTTATCAGAGGAGGCAGCACAATACCGGGATATATGACCAATACCCCAGCATTTGTAGCACCAAGGCAGTTCGTCTCTCATCCTTTTAAACTCACAGGATGGAAGGCAAGGAAGGAAGCTGAAGCTGAAAGCTGGTGGCGGTGGGTCTGGGAGGCTCCATACGACAACAAGCCGGTTGATGGGCGTGCCATGTTGATAGAAGCGACGCACAGTGTATATGCCATTAAGTTCCTTGGCCAGAGAAGGGTCTACATCAACAGGGTAGCGGGTGACGAGATACGTCGGGAACTTCCTCGGCCTCTCAACGGAGTCCTGAACATCAAGCTTCAAAGATAAGAAGTCACCTTTCGCAACACTTTCGATGATATCGGGACGTTTACGTGAGATATAAACAAAACGGGAGGTGACAGCAGACATTTTCACCTCGGCCAACTCCCGATTGAGGCAGAAAGCCCTGGTGACGTCAGAGAGCCAGCGCAGCTTCGTTTCCACAGTTGGGTTCCCACAGAAGACAAGCTTGACATATTCAGCTCTGGGAGCAAATGCAGGAAGGACAGTGGTGGCCAGAGGGGTGAACAATGAGAGCCAGGGCGAGGGAATGAATTATCAGAAGCAGCTGGATGAGAAGTCTCGATGCGCCTGGATGCCTTGGGAGCAGGTGAGGACGAACCACTTGAATCCGAAGCCTGGTCCATGGGTCGTTTGGTGGAGGTGGTAGGCGTAGCGGGAGGGGGGACTGCAACACTGGGCTGCCAAGAGGTGGGGCCAAGTTGCTGCGTGGCGAGTGCCACTGGGGGCGAGTGTTGGTCTGTTATGTCCTCGTCCTCACTGAGATAGAGGTCAGCCTCAATGTCAGCAAGGGAGGCAGGGCCAGAATAAGCCATGTTGCCACAGCAATGAAGTCAGGGAGCCAAGACGCAGCACCGGTGGGGGTACAGTGACGTGCACATGACGTCACCACACGTCACACTCCCCCACCGCGCATGCGCAGCCGGGAGAAAATCTGACGAGAGGGGGTCGGCCGAGATATAATTTTCACGACTGCTACTAGTAGTCTAAGGCTAAAGCCCCAAAGCCCCTTATGTCACCAAACAGACGACGGGTGCTTACTATTGCTCCGTGCCAAGGCTGGTAGACGGCAGATCACTGGAATGCCCAAAACTTTCAAGGAAAGGAGAGAGCTCTCAAGGTCTTGTTTATACCAACACAATATGGCGGACAGACTCGAGAGAGAGAGAGAGAGAGAGAGAGAGAGAGAGCTTTATTGTTCCGTGAAAAAAAAAAAAAACAGTAAAGCAAAAGAAAAAATATATATAAAGAAAGAAACAGACTGTGGGTTCTGGTTGGATCCCGGGTGCTCAGTAACCAGACCCAGTTATCTACCACTGTTGACTGTTGTTGCTTCTGTTTATCTACCACTGTTGGCTGTTGTTGCTTCTGTTTATCTACCACTGTTGGCTGTTGTTGCTTCTGTTTATCTACCACTGTTGGCTGTTGTTGCTTCTGTTTATCTACCACTGTTGGCTGTTGTTGCTTCTGTTTATCTACCACTGTTGGCTGTTGTTGCTTCTGTTTATCTACCACTGTTGGCTGTTGTTGCTTCTGTTTATCTACCACTGTTGGCTGTTGTTGCTTCTGTTTATCTACCACTGTTGGCTGTTGTTGCTTCTGTTTATCTACCACTGTTGGCCGTTCTTGCTTCTGTTTATGTACCTTTTTAGACTGTTTTCGCTTCAGTTTATCTACACTGTTGACTGTTCTTGCTTTTCTTTATCTACCACTGTTGGCTGTCCTCGATTCGGTTTATCAACCACTTTTTACTGTTCTCCCTTCTGTTTATCTACCTCTCTTGCCTGTTCTTGCTTCTGTTTATATACAACTGTTGGATGATTTCGATTGTGTTTATCTACCACTGTTGGCTGTTCTTGCGTCTGTTTATCTACTGTTGCATGATTTCGATTCTGTTTATCTATCTGTGTGTATATGTACATTTTTTTTTTACTTTTCCTTATCTATTACTGTATTGCTGCCTTTCACCATCTATTTATCTATTTATCAGAATGAGTGTAGGTATGTATATGTATGTACTGTATGTATGTATGTATCACAGAATCTTTGTTTATATATTGATATTGAATGGTCTTTAGGTATCTGCCCAGTGATATCCAGTCTTTCTGTATATATGAATTTTTGTTTATGTCTGTATCCAGCCATGCATCTATATGTGTATACCTGTCTACGTATCAGTATTTATCTATGTCTCTATCTATGCATCTATCTGTGTCTACCTATCTACATATCAGTATTTGTGTATATGTCTCTATCTATCTATGCATCTATCTGTGTCTACCTATCTACATATCAGTATTTGTGTATATGTCTCTATTTATCTATGCATCTATCTGTGTCTACCTATCTACATATCAGTATTTGTGTATATGTCTCTATTTATCTATGCATCTATCTGTGTATACCTATCTACATATCAGTATTTGTGTATATGTCAATCTATCTATGCATCTATCTGTGTCTACCTATCTACATATCAGTATTTGTGTATGTCTCTGTCTATCTATGCATCTATCTGTCTGCCAATCTACATATCTATCACTGGGTCTGTCTATCGTATCCAGGGTCACCACAACACTGCTGCATGCTTAGGTGTAGTTTTGTTAAATCGTTATGAATCATTAACTCTTTTATGATAAGGATAACTTTAGTAATATATTCCAGCTGACGACAGACGGTTTTATTCAGCTGAGAGGGAGTCATAGGATCCTGAAAATGTTACTTCTGTGACCATTAACTCTGTGTCATGCTCAGGATAATTCTGGTATTTTATTCCAGCTGACGCCAGACGAATTTATTATGCTGATAATGAGTCACAGCAGCCAGGGAGAGAGAGAGAGAGAGAGAGAGAGAGAGAGAGAGAGAGAGAGAGAAGGGGGGACGGGGAAGAGGAGTAAGGTGTGTGTGTGTGTGTGTGTGTGTGTGTGTGTGTGTGTGTGTGTGTGAATTGAGTTAATTATTCAATCCGAGCGTTGGTGCTTACGGGCAGTATGTCTGCGTGCAAGTGGAGTGCATGCGGAGAAAGTGTAATGTACGGATTATGAGAGCAAGTTATTAAATATTTGTTTGTACCTGTTGGGAAATGAATGAAGAAATGCTCGAACGTTGAGGTATATAGTGTAAGGATTCAGACATATTGCTAGTGCACTTACATACACGAGAGAGAGAGAGAGAGAGAGAGAGAGGGGGGGGGAGGGGGGAAGAATAATGATCTTTAAAAACTTCAAATCAATGAAGTAAAAGGTCAGGTAACCAATGTGGGATGATATGGTAAAAAAGAAGCCAATGATCCTCAATATGGTTTCGATCCTGGGCCTAACTAACCATGCCCAATTATCTACCAGTGTTGGCCCCTTGTGGCTTCTGTCACTCAAGTATTGTAAAATCTATCTATCTATCTGTCTTCCCAAGAGAGGTCATGGGGGGGGGGACGGGAGAGCAGTATTTTAGGTAGGTTTGTAAATTTCGTAACATATGCTCCTGAGCAACATTAATGATGCAAATTGTGTTCATATTAAGACGATATATATGACATTCAAGATAATGGTAAGGTGTACTATGCAACCTTTGCTGTGTGTGTGTGTGTGTGTGTGTGTGTGTATCTATCTATTTACCTATTAGTCAGTGGGTTTGGCCATCCCTCAGGCCACACCCAATGGCAGGCTTCATCCAGGGTGACTGTGTGTGTGTGTGTGTGTGTGTGTGTGTGTGTATCTATCTATTTATCTATTAGTCAGTGGGTCTGGCCATCCCTCAGGCCACACCCAATGGCAGGCTTCATCCAGGGTGGCCACAACAAAACGCCTTTAACCCTTTGCCTGCCAATTACCTACTTGCAGTTTATTTCCGCTGACGTCACACGATTTTACTATGATGAAGAGAGAAATATGGCCCACCAAAAATGTTAAAACTATCACATTTAACGTTTTGCCCCAGGATATACAACTTGCTGTTTTATTACGGCTTACCACCCACCATTTTGTTACACTCATACACACAGCAGTTATAAAGAAAATATACGACTAGGCAACACAAGACAAAAAATAAAACTCAGACAGGGACCAACAATGGGCTCCGCTCTGACCGAAGGGTCGGAGGATCGAATCCACCTAAGGGTCATTGGTAGACATCAGGAAGGGCATCCGGTCATAAAATGCTACACGCTCCAAACCAAAGCCCTCTACCCAGGGGCAACGCCTTAGCCCTAATCCAAAAAAGGGGTACCTGGCGTAAAAACTCAAAAAAAAAAAAAAAAAAAAAAAAAACTATTTGCCAGCATGGTTCGAACTTGGGCCTCACTAACCACACCCAATTATCAACCAGTGTTGGCTGTCGTGGTTTCTGTCTACGTTCTTGGATATTAATCTATTTTCTCTGTCCAATTCCCTGCATAGATATTTGTCGGTCTGTTTCTCTTCATTTGTTGATCCATCGTTTTAACCAACAATCCATCCATCCACCAGCCATCAATATATCTCTCTGTCTGTCTATTTGTGTATCTGTTTAAGTCAGAGTTAATCCCGGGTGGGTATTATTTCTCGTGTCTTAACATCAGGCTCCTATGACTCACTCTTAGATTAATAAAATCGTCTGGCGTTAGTTGGAATACAGTACTAGAGTTGTGCCTACCATGAGAGGGTTAGTTGTGATTGCATTAGCACTCAGGCTCCTATGACTCACTCTCAGATGATTAAAATCTTCTGGCGTTAGGTGGAATAGTACAGTAGAGTTGTGCCTACTGTGTGAGGGTTAATGGTAACAGTATTAACACTGTGGTGGGTGCGTGGTGGAATATGGATGAAGGAGTGCGTGAACGGAGAGGAAGACAGTGTAGAATATAAGACCCATTGCTGGTGCACTTACATACACGAGAGAGAGAGAGAGAGAGAGAGAGAGAGAGAGAGAGAGAGAGAGAGAGTTAAATATAAAACACATCGAAAAAATAACAATGTAGCATGCTATCGACAAAAGAAACCCTGATAAGTCCATGGTTTCGATCCCGGGCCCTCAGTATCCAGACCCAGTTGTCTGCTACTGTTGGCTTCTGTCAGTACTGCGTCAGGAAAATCGGTCTTTATACAACAAACAATTGGTCAGTTTTTTATCTGATATTTTGTCAGTCAGTTTGTCTGTCATCCTGTCTACCCTATTTCATGTATTTATCCATCTATCTGTCTACGTCAGTACTATCCGTCTGTACATCCATCTGTCTGCTTCAGTAGTATATGTCTATTGATCCGTCTGTCTACATCAGTACTATATGTGGATATGTAGGCAGTAGGTAGTTACGTAATCAGGTGAGTGGACAGACTGATATACTGATAGATGCATCAACAGAAATATGGAGATACAGATAGTTTGAGGGCGTGTTTCTAAAGTTAATTAAGTTGGAAGAAATTTTTATCCATGCGTTGAGAGAGAGAGAGAGAGAGAGAGAGAGAGAGAGGGGGGGGGACGATAAAGATAGAATCTGACATACAAAAAACAGCAACATTAAGACACTCACACACACACACACACATGAACCTAATATTGAACCCAGGCTTGATGTAGGAAAAGAAACTCATTTCCTGTTAGGGTTCGATCCTGGGCCGTCACTGTCCACACCCAGATATCCACCTGTGTTGGCTGTGGGAGTTTCTGCCAGATATATGTATCTATCTGTCTATCTATATACCTAGGCTGCTTCCCCCATGGAAAGGGAGGTAGCCGAGACAGGACGACTCACTCTCCATTTACTCATCCATTCAAACACATTCATTCGCATCTTACCCCCAAGGGGAAGAACGGACAGATCCTCACTGTACCACACCGCACAAGGGTCAACTGCGCAATGCAATCAGTGACATCCGCAGCAGGGCCCGACAGCAGAACTGGTTTACCCCTGCCACATCATAATAGACCCATCCCCTTACCCGCACCTGACCTGACTAGCTGATCAGACCAAATGCGGGAGAATATCAACTCAGGGCTGCGTCATCACTTATTCATTCACAATTTCTCTCCATTTATTTCTGTCATGCACAGCCACTCTTCCTTGCTCAACAGACATCCCTCTCACATCCAGCGCTCTCTTCACACTGTCCATCCATCCTATTCGTGGTCTTCCTCTCAGCCTTACACCTCTCACATCAGATCTAGTTATCTTTTTCACCAATCGCTCATTATCCATTCTCTCCATATGCCCAAACCATTGCAACACCCTCTGCTCAGCTCTACCAGCCATCTCCCGAACAACTCCAGTTCTCCTTCGCACTTCATCATTTCGCACTCGATCCATACGCGTCACTCCACACATACTCCTCAGACATCTCATCTCCATTACATTCAAACTTTTCCTCTCTGCTACACCCATATTCCATGTTTCAGCCCCATATAATGCAGTCGGTACCACAACACCCTCATACAGCCTTCTCTTTACATCCATTCTAAGCGAACGACATTTAAACACTTTTTTCATTCCTCCCAGCACCTTTCCTACTTCATTTAGTCTAAACTTCACTTCTGCATCTATTCTTCCATCCACAGCAACATGTGACCCTAGATATTTAAAACAATCTACCTCCTCAAGCAACTCACCATTCAAAACTCCCCCTACCATCTATCAACCTCGTACACTTCATCACTTTACTCTTATTCTCATTTACTTTCAATTTCCTCCTTTCACACACCCTTCCAAACTCCTCTACCAACTGTCTCAATCTCTCCTCTGAATCAGTCACCAGTGCAGTATCATCTGCAAACAGCAGCTGCTTCAGATTCCACTCTCCTCCATCAACATTTACCAGACTCAGACCACCTAAAACTCTTGCATTCACCTCCCTTACAACACCATCCATGTAAATATTAAACAACCAAGGCGACATCACACATCCCTGTCGCAGCCCCACTCTCACGGGAAACCAATCACTCACAGCATTTCCCACTCTTACACACGCTCTACTATTTACATAAAAACTTTTCACCCCTTTTAGTAACCTACCATCAAGTCCATACAATCTTAAAACAGTCCACAAAGCCTCCCTATCAATTCTATCATACGCTTTCTCTAAATCCATAAATGCCCAAAATACATCCTTGCCTTTCGCTAAATACTTTTCACACACTTGTCTCACAGCAAACACCTGATCAACGCATCCCCTCCCTCTCCTAAAGCCACACTGCTCATCACTAATCACTCCCTCTGTACCCTCTCTAACTCTCATAATTAACACTCTACCATACACCTTACCTACAACACTCAACAGACTTATACCCCTGAAGCTAGTACATTCATACTTATCACCCTTGCCTTTATACAATAGGACCACACAAGCACTTGCCCAGTCAATTGGCACCATACCTTTCTCAAAAACACACATTCAACAATCTTACTAACCAGTCAACAATAGTCACTCCACCACCCTTCAGGCATTCCACAGCACACCCATCCATACCTGCAGCTTTCCCTGTTTTCATCTCCTTTACTGCCTTCTCCACTTCCTCCTTCGTGATCAAAGAATCATTCAACTCTCCCAACACATTTATTCTTTGCACCCTTCCATCCGCCACAATCTCAGCCACCCTTTCCTCCTCTACATTTAACAATCTTTCAAAATACTCTGCCCATCTCTTCCTTATGTATGGAAAATGTAATATAT